>NC_142244.1:110659734-111263143 GCF_052056855.1 Sturnus vulgaris
ATGCTCATTTAACTGCTACACATCCAGAAGACAAAAAAGACAGAGTTCTAGTGCGAATGCACTTGTCCTTTTTTGATTTTATTGTCTGAGCACTGTGGGACTGCTAGGTTATTTTGGTAAAACAAATGTTAAAAGAAAAAAACCCAACACACAGGTAAGCTGAGTCAAACTTGAACTTGAATCTAGGGGTTTCTAAATGAATAAAATCCACACCATCAGTGAGTAGTGGATGAGCATACTCAGATTTGGATTTGGTTCAGTTGTAGAGTCAAAGCATGGCCACAGCTGGAAGGCACCTCTGGAGCTATTCTGGTCCAGCCCTGCTCAGAGCAGGGTCCAGCAGATTGGCCAGGGTTGTGCCCACTTGATTTTGAATATCTCTGCTCTGTGCCTTTCCTAGGCAGCCTGTTCCTGTGCTTGGCCATCCTCACAGTAAAAAAAACATTTTCTTTTTAGATTTAAGTAGAATTTTCTTTCAGTGGGCACTGTTAGAAAGAGTCTGGATGTGCCTCCTCTGCTCTCCCCTATCAAGTGTTTGTACACATTCATGAAATCTCCACAAAGCCTTCTCTTCTTCAGGCTGAGCTATCCCTGACTTAATACATAGGAAACACTCGGTAATTCCTGCTCCCTTTGCCTCTCTTCCCCAAAAGCAGGCTCACAATGCCATTCCACCTCCTCTGACTTCATAGTGGGTGAATGGGTGAAGGATTGCAATTTTTTTCTCTTGCAGTTGCAAGCAGGGAAGTCCAGAAGGACCCACTCAGCACCACAGTCTTCATGTCAGTCTTTTTCAAGGAAGGGCAGAATCTTCTCTTATTAGCTAAACATTAGGGCTTGACAAAATCATTCCTGGTTCTGCCAGGTAATTGGGAAGGTTGTGGCTCTGAAAAGTTATGGTATAAATATTTCTTTTTTTTCTGGTTTAGTGGATGCTGGAGCTCAAAGACTTCTCACGGGCCCCATAGCCCTGCAGCTCTGAGTGTCTATTAGTGAAAATGCCTGCATGATAGGAGGTAGACCATGAAAGAAGACAAGAAACACCCTAGAAGTTCCTATGCCCCTGCACTGCAGGAACATTTTCTCCTGCCTGTGTTAATCAAACACCTCAGGCTGCTGTTTACCATGGAGGAGGAGAGTTCCCTGTCCCGTATGGTGTGTGAGCAGCCAAGGTTGCATCAGGGGAAAAAGACAAAACTCTTTTCTGAAAGCTGAATTACAGGCCAGGGGATGATAAAACATTCTTTGCAGTGTCTGCAGATGGCCAGGACACCCCTCAAGCATGGGGGCTATGAGAGAGGTCCTTTTCTGTCATTATTCTTGTGGAATCTCTTTCAGATTCTGCATGACAGACATCAGACGACTTCAGTGTCCTTCTGGGCCCTTGAAGTGAAGCTGTTTTATTCCAAGGGCATCAGAGTATTAAGCACACAAAATAGAGTATGAAAGGCATCTGGTAAAGAGTTTTAAATGCATGTATTTTGACTTAACAAGCTTGCCTTGGAAAGCACACTTTGTGATCTGTAGGTCCAGAAATAGCTGTGTGGGGCCCTCCTGTCTCACTTTGCTCAGTTCCTCCTGTGGGGCTGCAGAGAATAATCATGAAAAATGACAAATCCAGCAAAAGAGAAGATGGTGCTGAGTGCTCCCAGAGCAGTGTGTCATCTGTAATATGAAGTAATAGTAATTCCTGTTAGTTAATTACATGCAAGCTAATGGCCAAGTGCTGTGAATATTTCTTTATTATTGTTAGCAGCGGTGTGATTTGTCTCAAGGCTCTTATTCTTCCTCCTTGCTGTGTGAGGTTTGAACTCTTAGAGTAATCTGAACTGTGCCTTCTGACACAGCAGTCTCTTTTTCCCAAAGTCTGCTTGGTTTACTGACAACTGAGAAAAAGTAGCACAAAGAGAAGACTGATAAAATTTTCCTAATTCTATTATCGTACTAAATGGCAATCTTTCAACTAGGAGAAAAATAGAGATAGTAATCCCATTACTTACCAAGTAAGCTACATTTTAAAGAGCACAGTATCCCACACTTCCTCAAAGAAATCCCATGACTCTTACTCTGCCCTTGAAATGTGGCGGTGTTGAATTATAAGTGGCTGTCTGTATTTGAAATATGACTTGAATTGTATTTGGAGTTGTGGGCATAATTCCAGGCAGTGCTAATGGCACGGTATGCCACTGGAAACTCTTTTGTTACTGTCTTTTGCTTCAGAGCCATCTTGTCGATGTGCCCTGGAGTATCTGGGAGCCACATACAGAACATAAGGATTTTTACTACATCAGGCTGCTACCACAGTCTTAGGATAGAGTAAAATTCAGATGACTCAGAGGACTTGATCACCTTCATCTGGTTTTCCTGCATTATGTTGTCAGCATTCTTCTTGTAGCTTAAGTTGATATTTCTATTCAGTGGCTTATTGGCATGGCACAAATTGCAGATCATCACACAAAGTAAAAGTGGCATGATGCCAGCATGGAGTTCTCTAGAATTCCCCCTGCTTGAAGGCAGCGCTGGTGCTGCTTTAAAGTGACTAATTTATGCCTCAGCCTGTGAATGATGCAGTTGTGTCGTTTACCTCATTTAACTAATTCACACGTTAGCCACATTGTTCCTCAGCAGCAAATATTTAGACATACTTCAGGATGTTGAATGCCTCATAAAGATCTGCATTGTAGAACTGTGCATATAAAGCAGCATGACAAAATAAAGAAGTCTTTTGAGACAAGCAAGATCACTTGTAAACAACAGAATTATAAAATTAGTGGCTGATGAAAGTAGCCAATACCTTGTTTACATTTGAATAAGTCTTTTGATGCAGTGTCAAAGATAATCTTCTTGGAAAACTTAATTCATGTTGGCTTGGATGGGGACATTGTGGATTTGGAATTGGCTGAAAGACCACAAGCAAAGCTAATCATAAGTACTAATAAGGGACTGATGTAGCAACCAGCCTTATTTATTATCATTAATGATCCAGAAGAGGCAGATATCTGGATAATAATTGCTTTGGCATTTAAACTGAAGCAAGTGCCAGACATTATGCACAGGCAGAAGGAGAGTATGAAAACAGCTGAAGAGATTAAAAATTGAGCTAAAACAAGGTTTATTTTTATTTTTTAGTGTAAGCATATGTATCTGTGAAGAAATATTTATAATACTTATCCTGCATGCTAGGAAGAAACTGAGATTCAAGTAAGCTTGACATGACAGGGCCTGAGTGCGTCACTGTTCAACACTTCAATGTAAATTCTCCTTTCTTCCTTTGCATTTATTCTCCATGGGAATGAACAGCTAATATCAATGAAAAGCCATAACCAGTTCTCGTTATCACAACATGGCATCCACCAGGTCAATGCCATTTTAGACTTCCTACACAGCTGCACCATCTAACAGAGATATTGTGTATTGACTCTGGGATTCCTCAGACCTTTCCAGTGCCTAAAACTCACCCAGGATGCCAAGACATCAAAAGTTTTGTAGTCAAAACTTTCCCAGGCTGGTGAATAAGGTTGGATATGCTTAAATGTCCAAGGCACCTGATTTATGCCCTGGAAGTCTGGGCATCTTTTGATAGGCATGCAAATCCTGAGGCTGCTGTGTTGAGGGTCACATAAGCCATGCCAAAATTCATAAGCCAACAGATACATCACTCACCAGCTGTGGAGCTCTGGTACAGATTTATAGTGCTGTCTTTTCCTCCATGGTACTTATGCAGCTCCTTCCAGTCTTCCCACAGGTAGTGGCAGTTTACACTCCATCTCACCTGCTGTAACTCATCTCTGCATCCTCTAAAGGAGGTTGTAAAGCTGCAGCTGGGGAGCACATGCCACCTAGCTCATCCCTCCCCGTTTGCTGGAAGTGCTCTTCTCACAGAGCCTCAGGAGTCTGACCTGCTGTGGAGTAAAAGCAATTTGGCATCACATCTTTTCCCAGTAGCAAGGGTGGAATGTGTTCACCTCTCGTCACCCTCACAGGTTTAAAGACCAAATGGGTTCTGAGCAAATTACAGTACAAGTGAGGGTCTTCCTTTTTATATGCAATAACCTTGAGATTTCATCACAGACCTGGTAATTCAAATTCACCTCCTTTCTTTTTCTGACACAGTGCAGTGATTTAAGGTGATGTCTCTAAGCGGAGTGTGCTGATGGCTGGAGCATCTTACTGCACCTCTGATTGAAATTATTCCCGTTTAATACTTGAACATTCTTCAGAGCATGCCTGGGGGAAGTGCCCTAAACTCTGTCACCTGAAGTGACAGCATGGGAAGAAACTGTTGCAGCATGGCAGAGGCACAGTAACTGCACAACAGGTTTAAGTAACAGTTTTCAAACTGTTTCACACACGGCACAGCATGGACAGTTGGATGCTTCCACTTGATTGCAGTGAGGAGCACTATAGTGTATAAACAAATCTTTCTCCTTCAAGATTTGTTTCCAGTGCTCCATCTGGTTTAATGTCTTGTACCAGTGCTAGATGACTCAGCTACACAAATGTCTGTGGAAAGTGGTGCTGAAATGTGTTGTCTGTAACATGCCTAACCTGCTTTTTTAAGGACCGGCTTTGTGCTCTTGACACACAAGGGTTTATTTTTTTCCAGAATTGATGGGCTAAGTTCTGGGAATTGATTTTATAACTTGGCCTTGCAACATCTGGCAGTGTTGTGACCCCATCCCTGAGAGTAACCCAGGTTCTTGTTAATAGACCCCTTGGAACAGATTAGAATGAAACAACACTGAATGATTGGTGTTTGTAAATATATATACATAGGGTTTACTTTGGAACAGTTTGGTTGCAAAGGAGAGCAGGTATGTGGCCATAAAATAAAATTTTTGGTTATTATTATGTATAGTAATATAGCAATATAGAAGCATAAAAATAATACTCAAGTAAATGTATGAGGAAAAAGAAAAAAAGCTTAAGAGTAGAAAGATATCCCACCAGTGTATTCTGCAAAGAGACTTGTTTGTTGCAGTTTTGATGTCCTTTGGTCGAAGTGATGGCCACAGTCTCCATGCATCAGGGATGGGTTCATGAACACAAAGTTCAGTGGGTTCATGTGTGCTTAGGCTTGGTGAGAATGCCCAGGTACCTTCCCCAGTTGGAGAAGCTTTCAGTCCTTTGGTGGAAAGCCTCAGAAATTAGTCTGGGGGTGCTTTGGGGGTTCTTTGATGGTTTATGACCCTTTCTTGCCTCTCACACCAACCTAGTTGAGCCAGTCATGCCCCATCAGAGAGGATGAACACCCTCAGGACCGTTCCCTGGGGTTGTAGGGGGAGTTTTACAACTGAGGGAGGACAACTGTGATGATAAAAAGCACCATCCCACCTTGCAGGATCTGCCTCACCTGTCTCAAAGCCTGGCTTGTAGCCCTCAGTGGTGGGTGCTCACACCTCTGGTCTTATGGGGACCAGAGGCTTCACCATCTCACACCCAAAAATTCACTCCCTGCCCCTCAGGGGGTGCAAGCCCAGCCCCAGCAAAGCACAAATGGGAAATTGTTTGAGTCATTAACCATTAACATTCCAGTCTCTCACAGTCAGGAATAAATGTTCTTATACTGTAATATTAGGTGAGTTGAAAGGTGATAAATTATTTATTTACACAACATGAGCTCTGAAGAATTCAAAGCAGTGGAGCACTTCTGGCAGCTAAGCCAAAAATCTTTCTAAAAATTCTCAATTATAGAAAAGTTCAGTTGGTTTGTTAAAATTGCACAGTGTGAGTGGACTCAGCTAAATTTTGCAGAAATAATTTCCCTAGTTTACCTTAGTCTTGGGGGAGCAGAGAGATATCTTGCCTTTAAACTTACAGCTTTTCATAAACTGTCGTTTTGTTAGTACATTGCAAGATAAAATATTTTTTGTGTTCTTTAACGCTTTATCTCCTTTAACACATTATCTCCTGTCCAGAAAACAGATGTTAGCTTCACTTAGACGAATTTCTTAATTACCTCTGAAGTACTTGTTGCTGCTTGACTTCTTGTTTTGTTTGTTTTGTTTATATCAATAATGGGAGAACAGACTCAGAGAATTATCCAAAGAAAGAACAAAGCTTTCTGTGCATCCCTAGGTAGCATGTTGTGATGGAAGCCCAAGCTTTTATTCATTTTAAATGTGGAAAAAAACCCCATTGCATTGAAGGCATTTTTGTTGGGAGCCTCTGATGCTGGCAGCAGCTGTGTTCTCTTTCTGAATCTTAATTCGATACAAAGGAAGGAATGAGTAGTGGTTAATTTTTGCAAGTTTTAACAGTGACAAGCTGTACAGTCTTTTATGGATAGGTTTCCAAATGCCGCTTTCTGCAGCCTCTCCTCCTCCTCCATCAATTTTTTTGGTTCCAACACTTCTGCCACGAGCTTTGAGGAGATGAATCTGTTTTCTTATTTAGTTTGGTAAGCCTGTGAATGACGCACGTTCACTTGTACAGGAGGAGGAGGTCTGAATGCTCACAAAACAAGCCTGAAGGCACTGGAAGTAGACTGGGAATTCTTGCATGAGGAAGATGAAAGGACTGGATGATGGTGACAGATAAAGAATGCAGTATATTTAACATAAAGAGGGAAAAATATAAGGCTGCCTAATCATGTATAGAATGAAGTGCTTGTTTTCTGAGTTTCAAATGTCCCTGGCATATTTTGTGAGTAGCAGCCATGTAAACAATGCTCAACAAAACACTGAGGAAGCCGAAAAAAGGAGAAAGAAATAAGTTCTGACACCCAGCAATACACTTAATGTGTAAAACTAAATGGATGTACAGTTGCTTACATTGTAATATTTGATTTGTTGGAAAGTGGTAAAATGTTTTTGACAGTTTTAGTCCAGGCCAAGTCCTGTAGTCCTGACAGAAAAAAAAAATCCCCATGGAAAATGTAAATGTCTGACAGTTTCAGCTGCATCTGTCAACCATGACCTAGGATATTAGTTTGAAAGGCAAGTGAATTCCTGTTAAACTGACTATCAGGCAAGATGAGAGATAATTTGATCCAATACAATTTGCTGGTGTGTGTATATAAATTGCAGTCCTTTATTTTGGTTTTTCAAACTTCTTAATTTTCTTTTAATTCTTCAAACAATGTATTTGCAGTAGCAAAGAAGGTCTACAGCACAAGTGCAAAACTCTGCCTCCACAGAAAATGCAGACTATTATTTGGAATTCTGGCTTCAGGGGAGTGGTGCCTCATACCTCAACTGAAATTTTTAGTCTGTTTCATTTAGATGCAGAGGACATTGTGTTGCCTGACTCATCACAGGAGACAGTCTTCTTGACGATATTTGTTGACAGTTCTTTGAGAGTCTGAGGGAGAACTACTGCTTATAAATGCAGCTTTTTTCAATAGGCATAAAGTATGCACAGCCTTGGAAAAATGTAATTTTAAAACCCCAAATATTTTTGTCTCTAAGTCATGCACTCCACATTGGTTTAGAGCAATGAATGACAGTGCATGTGCTAGTCAGTTCCCTCCAAACTGACTGAAATGAGAGTAGGATGAATGTTTGAAGAATTGGATATTTGCTTTGCTGTATCTGTTTGTTGTCTCTACTCAGCTTCTGCAAGTGAGGTCAGTATTTTAGTCTGTCAAGTAATTCATGTTCCTGAAGTCTCAGTCTTTAAGGGCTAACTTGGCCAGAATTATCAGTCCCAACAAACCATGAGCCAGCCCTATGGTGTTACTCTAAGACAAAGAAACCTTAACAAACTTGTAAAATTTTCAGCATTTCTTAAATGATAATTGCCAGGAGTAATAGTCTCCCTAGTCAAGATCCAGGTCAATGAAGACTTTGATATTAAAAGCCATAACAATGATCTAATAGTTGAAGTGACTTTGACAAATTGAAAAAATAAAGTGCTGCATGAGACTGAGAAGGCTCTATTCCATTACAGTGAGTGATTAAGATATGGTGTTACTTAAGATGAATTGAATGATGAGCATCCTTAGAGAAATTCTCAAGGAACTAGTAATCAATCTTTCTCTGTAGTCATCCTGTACTTTTAATTTGTTCTATTATATAGTTGCTTTCTCTACTACATAGTTGCTTTTAAGTATAATCTTTTAGTTTTATTTGGGGTTTTTTTGCGATCTCACACGTCTTACCGATGAAGTAAAAGAATGAAGAAACAGAAATGTCCAGATCTTTCCAGAGATCTTCAAGTCATCTTCAAATATGGTTCGTCAACTTTCTTTCTAGATACAGTTGTCATTTTCAATTGTAGAACTTTAAGCCTAAGTCAGTTTCCCTTTGACTAATGTTAGGCTTTACTGACTGACTCGAAATTGAGTTCTGCCCATCTCGTGCTGACCTGCAGATGCGAACAAACACCAATAAATGCCTCTTCCCAAGCAGCAGCCTGCCTAAGTTCCTAGTAGAAGTGGTGGTGCCCAAATGAACTGGACTTGCATAATTTTTTAATTCAGACTAAAGCCACGGGTTAATGCAATGTTTGAGGAGGGTTACAAAGATTTTGTCTCTTACAAGGACTGTTTCATGAATCCTATTTCCTGCTGCTCTGGAGCTGGAAGAATGGATAATACTTCTTATGCCTCTGCATAGATTGCATTCATGAAGCAGTCCAAGCACCAGGACAGCTTTGCTACCACAAGAAATGTCTGTGAACAGATGAAGGCATGGAATCGGTTCCAGAGAACCAGCAGACTCGCTGTTAAGGGGAAGTAAGCTGATCCAATATACACAGGCAGAGCAGATGTTCCTTGCTTGGTAGTGTGATAAATGGGATGGGATCCTGGGGCAGCACAGCTACAGCACACTGGGCTGCCTGTTACCCCAACAAGAGTGCAAGGTGCCCAGCTTGGAAGGTGTTTGTCATCATAATGCACCACTGTCAGGGGCACCTGTCTGGAGTGCAGAAGGATAAATCTCCCATCAGGAATTGACAACTCTGTGCTATGTTTCGGCATGAGGTAATTACAGAATTCATGCACTGATTTACTTTCTGACTGAGACTAAAGAGTCAAAGGATTTCCCACTGATGAACTTTATACATGAATAATCTTCTTCCTACCTGTGAGGGGAGAGTGGGAAGGAAAGCAGGATCCATGCTGCAGTAATCTTCTGCTTATTTGCAGCTCTCATCAACTGCCTCTGTGTCTGGTGAAGGAGTGGTTGATACACAGGAGTTCCAAACAAGGATCTGGGTTGCAGAAAGGTGACTTCTGATACATCTATTTTTGCCAGTTCCCAGGGTCTGTGTCCCCATAATTGCTCAGCCATGCATTATGTTGTTAGTCAATAATAACAATGAAAAAGGAAAACAGAAAAGATTTTACATATCTTTTGAAAAATGTTGGGGTAGGATTCTGTAATGTAAGAAAAAGCCTCTTCGAGCAGTGCTGAGTTTGTTTCTCACTTAATTTGCAAATCTTTTTAATGTTTTTAAACACGCTTTTCAATTCAAGCTCTTGAATTTGGGTGCAATTCTAGGGAGAGATGCTTGAAATTAAATTGTTGGCTTTCTGTGCTCTGTGGTAACTCTAACCCTCGACTAGGCAGCAGAGAACATGCAGCTGGGGTGCAGACAGCTGCCGTTCAAAAGCCTCAGCACAGGAGTGCATCCCAGGATCCCTCACTTCTTGTCCTGTGATCAGACTTGTCCTCCTGAGAAGTGCCCTGCTGGCTTTGCTGCTGACCAGGACCTCAGCTCTGAGAGGGCAGATTGATACCTCCTCAGTCATGGTGATTATCTGAACTGCTCTGATCTGGGATCTGTTCCTTGGTGTCTTCCCTGCTTCATTTCTCCAGTAGCAGTAGGCAGGGGGGTGGTGCTTCCCTGCTTTCTTCAGGTAATGATCCTGTTGGAGACTTGTTTTTTCCTTCCCACGACCTGGGAGAGCCACTGCGTTACAGCTGGTGCAGCTGAGTAAGAGGTGTTGGGAGCCTGAGTGTAACGAGGAGAAACTCATGTTTCCTTCTCTCTTCATTGATCCAGGATAGGGGGAGCTTGAAGAAAGGCACAGAAGCAACAAAAGATAGTCAGCTCCTCTTGTGCTTCCTCCTCCTCCACGCACACTCTCTCCCTTCCCTCTGGTGGGCATTGTGATTTGTCCTAAAATGAGAACACCTAGGGACAAATGTCCTAAGAAAAGAATACAAAGCACAAATTGCAGGAGGAACTGTGTGATTGCTTGTATAATCACAGAATCCCAGAAACAACTGGGTTGGAAAAGACTTCTGGGATCATGGATCCAACCTGTGACTGAACACCACTGTGTCACCCAGCTCATGGCACTACATCCAGTCTTTCCTTAAACACCTTCAGGGACAGAGACTCCCTGGGCAATCTGTTCCAATCTAATCAGCCTTTCTGTGAAGAAATCCTAATGTCCAAGTTAAACCTCCCCTGGCACAGCTTCAGACTGTCTTCTTGTCCTGTCACTGGTTACCTGGGCCAATGCCCACCTGGCTACACCTTCCTGCTAGGGAGCTGAATGCATTCCAGGCATGGGGAAGCTGTGATTATTGCCACTGACTTTGGTACACATCAGCCTGCACAAGGGTGTAAAATGCTGCTGGAGATTGGGCCAACTGGGCACTCCTCCAATTCCTACCTGGTGTTCTTACCTTGGGACAAATCAAAATGCCCATCAGTAGCAATCACAAGGGAGAGAAGTGTATGTGGACAATGCACACAAAGACTCTGAGTGTTGTTACTCACCACAAAGGGCCAACTGATTTTTCTTTAAAACTCTCAATTTTTAAGTAGAGACATAAGGAATTGAGATGCTCCTTGCATTTGACCAACTGTGTAGCAGCACCAGCTGCTCTGAGCCAGCCACCTGTCTACAGTGACAGTTGTGCTCCATCTTTTTCTGCAACATGTCATGTTCCCCTTCTGAAGGACAGGTTTAACAGCAGAATTTGAGGGGTTTAGTGCTACACAGTCCTGGCAGGTTGGACCTGTGGGAGTTTTATACTGTTAATGTAACAGAACTTCTGTATTGTCTTATTTGCCAGTAATCTGATTCACCAGGAATAAAGGCAGCCTTCAGTTTCTGATTATAGTCATGATTAGTGACCCACAAAACAGGACAGGACTTTGCTATTTCGCTGGTGCTGAGGCAAAGAGCAAACCTCAAAACCACCCAAATTTACATGTTAAAAACAAGCAATGCCAATGGGATCTATAGGGAAGTCTGACTTACTCAAGATTGCAGTCAAGTACCATTTTCCACTGAACTGGCAGAATGACTGTAGTAGTTGTTCTGAGTCTGACCACACTGGCATGTAGTTGTGTTAGCATGAGAAATTTGGGGAAGTACACTCTCAAGGCAATACATGGTGCTGGTACAGCATCAAACAGACTGTCTTAGTACTTCTGAATAGTACTAAGTATAGTACTTCTGAAACTAATCTAATTTATTAACCAAAGTTTTCAGAAGATTTAAAACCATATATTTTTTATCTTTAAAATAAGGATGTACTTGACAGTGCTCATGAGGGAAGCAGACTCATGAGCTTATGTGTCTGTGTACTCGGAGCTGTTCCCACTGTGCCACAGGAGAGGCACATCAATCAAACTAGAATAACACTAAGGGGAGGCAGACCCTGTTATTGTACCTGCTGCTCTTCCGTGGCTTCAGGTATCATCATCGTCTGAAAGGGAAAAGCCTGGCTGTGACATTGCTTGGAAAGGTTCCTGAACAATGCCAGTCTGTCCTGTCTTTGGCAGGAAAAGATCAGGCTTAAGGAATGAACTTAAATACCATGTGCTGCAGTAAGTATCATGAAATTACCGAGTTGACTCCAGTGTCTGCTGTCCTGCTGAATACAAATAAGTGTATCTTTTTTTACAGCATCTTGGGTTATTAAAACTAATTCACAAGCTCCCTCTGCTGGGCTACCAGCATGGGAGAACAGTGGCAAAGCTCCTGTTATGTTTTTTGCAGACTGACCCATTTTCTTCAGCGTATTTTGACACTTTGTACAGCATCAGAAGAAGTGTACGATCAAATTCATGTAAATGGCTTTTTAGAAGTGTACTAGAGAGAGATTTGATGTGTTAGGTGATAATAAAATGTTTTATGTGCATAGAAAAATGATTTTATGTGCATAGGTTTTTTTCCACAATAATGTAACTGTAGCTGTTACCTCCTGAAAGTGCTCACGTATCTATCAAAAGATAATGATACTTGCCTTCAGTAATGCCTTCTGTCACAGGAAAGAGCTCTAAGGAAATAAATATAGACCTGTTAAAAGAATTAAAAGCTTACAATCATCAAATACACTCCATACACTATGCAGTTTGATATAGCAGTGGTTTTCTAAATGAGCCAAGGGGTTTGTACAAGCATTCAGAGGAATTAAAAAGTGCTGAAAACATTAATCAGAAGAGCTCATCCTGCTGCTTTCTGCCTAATCCTCAAGGTCAAGGTTCCTGTCTACACTTTTCAAAATACATACATAGGGCATAGCACTGTCATAACCAATAATTCCAAAATCTCTTTTAGTAGATGAAAAAGAGTTGTGAAATTGACTTCCAACTAAACAATCTCAGGGTGAGAGATTGCTAACAAAAAACAGAATGATCCTCTGTGGCTCTGTGATTATTTCAGACATAGCACTTCCTGACTGGCTTTTAACAGGGATTTACTGAAAAAAAGACCTGCCTTAAATAATTCACAAAATTGTGGAGTGCCTTTATGGGAAAAGGCATATCGTCTGCAGTGGCACCAGAGAAAAACGAAAAGACTTTATGAACAATCACAGTGGCTTTTTTTACTGCAAGTCAGGCTCCCAGACACAGACAGTGGTACAAATAGAAAGTATTAAAGTGCTGCCTATGTGTTGTGCTTAAAGTAATATGTAGCTGTCACCAGTGTGAGTGGAGCAATTATTTGGCAGCACTCAGCATCACTGGACAATGATGTAAAACAGAAAATAAAGAACTCCAGCAACCAATTGATACAGAAATTGCAGGGAGAATGTGGAATGCATGCATTCCAAACTTCAGTCTAGTGAGGAGACTAAAATGAACATTTATAATATCAACTGAGACAAAATCACCTCTTTTGACTAAAGTGGGCAGGCCACCTCTACTTAACCAGGAAAAGGAACACGTATGATATGTGTGTTTGGTAAATAGCTGAAAGATTAAGAGGGGCTTTTTACATGGGCATGTAGTGACAGGACAATGGGGAATGGGTTTAAACTGAAAGAAGGCAAGTTTGGTCTAAATATTAGGAAGAAATTCCTTGTTGGGAGGGAGGTGAGGCACTGGAACAGGTTGTTCTGGAAAAGTTGTTCAAAGCCAGGGTGGACAGGGCTTTGAGCAGCCTGTTCTAGTAGAAGGTGTCCCTATCAGTGGTGGGGGACTTGGAACTAAATGGCCTTTAAGGTGCCTTTCAACCCAAACCATTCTGTAATTCTGTGGTAGAACAGGTTGTGATGTCTTAAAGAATATAGAAAGGAATTAGGTGAGATTTTAAAGCACTAGCAATATAACTCTTAGTGTCATCAGTCTTCCACTCATGTACTGATATGATAAAGAATGATTTTTCCTATGCTCATATTGTGACATTCAAGAATTTTCTCAATTTATTTATCTTATCTCAAGCATGAAATATTTTTCTAGGTGGCATGTTCTCATATGGGCTTTATTCTGCATCAAAGCCTCTGATGGCTCCAGAGGACGGGATATCAATATACAATTTATCCTTTCAAAGCCTTGAGGATGATCAGTCTGTTTCTGATCTGTCCCTAATTAAACATCACTTTAGTAATTCCCAGGGGCAAGGAGGCACTGCGATTACACTGAAATGAAAATGAAGTTTGTAGGACCACAGTTGCACTGTCTGTGGTTATGATTAATGTATTTTATGATTGTTGTTTTGGTCATAAGATTTAGCTGTTTAATTAAAGATACTGTGAGGGAGCATATAGAGACAAGTCACAAATAATTTTTTGTAAGGTGACAGAAATCTAAGGAGGTTTTAACACAAAATTGTTTGAAGTAAAATGTGTCAAACCATTGGAGATCTTAAGTGTGATTGCTGATTATTCAGCCTTTGTCAGGCTACTAATAGTGATGGTGAGAGTTTCTGTTCCAGTCAACCATTTCCCAGAAAAAGGAGAAATGCAAGTCCTTCATATTTAAATGTTTCAGGAAACAGACATCAACCCTGCAATGACTGTGGATTGAGTGACTTGGGAAGAGGTATTTGTAGTCAACATAGAGATTTATTTATTTAGCTGTCAGTTAGGACACATCTACCTGGTGTGAGCCCACAGATCAGTGCTAGAGGCCAGAAAGGCTGTTTTCAAGATACACAGGTCATTTTCTTTGCCATTTTCTTTGGTCATGTGGAAGTGGATCAGGTGGGTTGATTTCTACCATTCATTCATACTTTTAAATACCATTTTTCATCTGTCTTTGCATACGGGCTGCTTTTGCATTCTGAAAAAGAGGTGACATTCGTTAGCATATTTCATTATGCCAGCCCAAAGAGCTGTATGTATAAGTCTATGTATAGACTTAGGTATTCGTCGTGCTCAAGTGTTCTGACTTCTTACCCTTACTTTATATTAAAAAACAGTGAACAGTGCATATCTAGCTGATACTTCTTTATGCAGCACTGGAAGGCTGGATTTAGATAGAAGTTTATATCCATTTAAAATACACAAACCACATTCTAAAACAGTCATTAGTTCAATTTAAAAATTAAATGTGCTGAACATAAAAATAAGCTTAGCAAAACATGGTTTGTATTGAAAGCTAGTTGATAATATTAAGTGAAGGAATCATTACATACAGAAAATAAACTGATTAAGATTTTTCTAACTCACATGCCTTTGCCTTTCAGAATTACAATTAGTAGAACTTATCCTTCATATTTATTTTTAAAGGATGACCTTGTTAGTGCTTTTACAAGGTATGGAATTCAGAGGTGTAGGTCCCAAATTTCAAGACAGTAAAACGAGAGCTCTGGAGAGAATTCAGTGTTTCTCACCATGTCTTTGCTCTCCTCATTTACTTTAGATTCAAACCATCTCTTTAAATTCTGTGAAGCTAAAACAATTAATTTAATAATGACTGGAAATGAGTGAAGTCTCCAGATGTTAATGGCTTATTTAATTCTACTGCAGTAATATTAAAGTGCACTAATCAAGAGGAGAACTAGGTTGTACAAATCCCAGAGTCATTTGGAGCAGCTGTAATAAAATCCCTTGTTATCATGGAGCAAGGTGAGACACACAAACAAGATCTTTCAGCCATTAGTTCTCAGTCAAGTTTTAAGTGACATTAATTATCTGTAGCATCTTTTACAGTCCAAATGAGAAAATACAGTTTATAACATATGTTGTCTCCATATTAAAGCTATCAGTATTTTTAAACTTGAACTAATTGTAAATCCTATGATAATACAAATTACAGCAAACCCAAATGTGTTCAGAAACATTTCAAAGACATTATTTTGATATTTCAGTTAATTTCAGGACTGCCATTTACCTTGTCAAGACTGTCTGTACAGCCTTTTCCTTTTTTTCTCCCTGTGTCTTTTTGCCTTTTTACTTTCTCAGTTCTCTTTTCACAAGTTGAGATATATTTAATGAAAGTACTGCTGCCATATGGGCTTTCCTCTCAAGCTAAAACACAACTTCAGTTGAATCATTTAATTGGCCTAGGTATTGGTCAGTAATGTCCAGGTGTGGCTGACACAGAAGATTGCTGGGGAATTGCATGTAATTAGAGTTGTAGTTAAAATGCATAAAACTGATTTATTGAATGCTTTAGCTCTTTAACATGGAAATTTTCATGTCTGGTCAAATACTTTTGACACCTCTAAGAGTAAGGCATTAGTCATCTTTAGGGACTGCATTAACCTGTTTTTGTTGCTAAAGTCCTACAAGCATAGCTAGCCTATCTTCATAGAAGCCTGTCTTGCACTTCATTTTTCTTAGCATTTTCTTGTATTAAGAAAGGCAGATTCTTTTACTAAAAGGTTTCTGAACTCTCATATATAGTAGTGATTTTAAGTAATTTAGTAACTATTTAGTAACTCTTCCTTGCTTCCTATTTTTTAAAAATCTTGTCTGTAGAAAAATCTGTCTAGGTCGGTGTTTCCCAATAAAGCCTGTAACCTCTACTTATTTAATCTTTTCCTTTGTCTTCTCCTAATGCCTCTTCCCCCCAGTCTGGAGGCTGCTGTTCTGCAGCTTGCCTGCTGCTTGTTGTCAGCTTCCTTCAGACTGAAGGATCTCTGGAAGGAAAGACTCTTAGAGGGCCTCTTTTCACCTCATCTGTGCAGCTAAAGATTTGACATTCACTTCCTGAGACAGGATGAAACTCTGGTTTTGAGAGACATTATGTAAATCAACTGTGTTATGTAAGAAACTCCTAATAATGATGTACATTACAGCATATTTATAAGATTAAAGGCAGTACTGCATCCTGTGCACTGGCAAAATGCAGAGTCCTGAAAAATGTCTTTAAAAAATGAAATCATTATAATAGACTTGATGTTTGTTTGATGTTTCTGTTTAGGTGCTGACTGCAGCACAAATTAAATCAATTTGCCTGGCCATACTGGAATCAGGAAAACAGTATGCAGTGAAGAAGAGGAAACCAGTCCCACTCATGTATTCCTACTATGGAACAGAGTATCTTGGTGAGTAAAACACACCAACACCTCTGAGAGCGTGCTGCGTGGAGATGCTGAGCTAGTAGGCACTTCAGAACTAAAATACATAAAATCTACCATGTGGGATTTCTCCTGAACCAGTTGGGACCATTCAACCTCCTGAAGTGAAGTGGGACTGAGGAGTTGGAGGGGAGGGCTAAATTCTGCCTAGCACTGGGGAATGCCAGAGGTGCCTGTGCTGCAGCAGGGGAGCAGCTTCATTTCCTCCTCTTTCTGCTCTGCTAAATAAATGTTCCTTGCCAGCAGAGGCAGTGAGGGGTGTGGTGTCCCTGCCTGTGTGCAGCAGGTTGCTCAGGGCTGTGTCAGGGATGTTCTCTGTGAGCTGCTGTTGCTGTGCTGGACTGGCAGAGTGGATTTGGCCATAGCACTGTGACTCAGGCACGTAGGCAGCTGCTCCTCTCATGGTCAGCTTGGTTGGAGCTCACCTGAAACAATGGTGAAAGACCACTGGGCAGGGCCCTCGTGGCCTTCTCAAGGCTCAGTATCACTGCAGAAGGTGTGAGATTGGTTCACAGTTCCCTGGCAGGGGAGCAGAGAGAGCAGTCACTGAGTGGTGTGTTCCACAGACCCTGGTGGGTACAGACAGGTCTTGCACTGAAATTTAGGTGTTAGCTCACTGATACTGTCAGTCAGTAACTGGGAAATACCCATTTATGACCCAGTTTGAATTTGCATTCAACAAATGCAAATATATGGCCCAGATCCAGCAGTGTGTCAAGAAGAGTAACACCTTGAAACAGAATTCAGTTCAGGTTCAGTTTAACTTCATACAGTGAGTTTCAGTTCTATTAGAGTGAGAGCAGAATGAATTCATACATATTTTTGCAAAGCTAGAGGAACTAGAAATGACAGAAGTAGTAAAATATGGTGTTATGCACCTAGAAGTCTTTTATTTCAAGCACTATCCCAGTATGCATGAAGAAGATGAAGGAGCCATGCTCTTGACAAGCAAATCTGTCCCAAGGGAAAGTTGCAATGAGGTGCAGACAGGACCTAAACTCACCCTCTAATTCAGTTGTTTCTGTTCTTTCCAGGTGCAGCACATGGGCTTTCCTCAATCCTGCAGATGTTGCTCTCCTATTATGAGTACCTGCAGCCTGCAGATCAGGAGCTGGTGTGGCAGAGTGTGGATTTCCTGATGGACCAGGAACAGAACAGCAACTGGCCCCCTGAGCTGGGGGAGACGATTGAGAGGGAGAATGAGCTGGTGCACTGGTGCCATGGAGCTCCAGGTTCTTTTCCCATTGATGCTGTGCATAGCCAGATGCTGATCACATTGCTTTTCCACATTAGGTGATTCCATGTGGAAGATAATCTCAGGTTAAATTTTATCAAAGTGACAAAATCCTAAAGGACATAAAGAAGTTACACTTAGAGGTGTGGAAATTCGTTAATTGCTATTGTTCTTCCCCAGAAAAACCTGCATCCCATCACTGTTCTTGAGTAATAACACAGATGGAGCTTGCAAGAACACTTCATCTACTTCAGTGTTTGTTAAATTCAGACCACGACTGAGCTAAACATTTCCTTAGGCACTTGAGTTGGTTATGTGCATTCTCATAAGGTTACCATGAACTGAGCTGTGCAGTGCTCTGGTGAAGATTATGATTAATTTATTTAAATCCCTTCTAAAAATAAGCCAAATAGTTGGGGTTTTTTAGCAGAAGTTAGTATGCAAAACTATGTATAACTAGAATAAAGCAGTTTAGGCTTCACTGGGGAAAAATAGTGAGTTTCTTTTTCTCATTTAGTAAAAATTTCTGTGCCGTTGTAAGAAATTATCTTGCCTATCTTTGTGTTTCTGTCAGTGTAAGCAGGTGAGGTGAATGGGGATTTGGAGCCAATAGAAGACAGTGCTAAGAGTTTACTGTTTAAAGGCAAAAATGTGACTGCTCTTTTAAAATGATGAAAGTCTGGAATGTTAGAGTAAACCCTGAAATTCAATAACGCCTTGAAAAGATTGAAAGTGTTGTTGTCACAGGGGGTGGATAAGTACATCTTACTGTGTGTTTTTAGCATAGCAGATACTGCCCCCTCCACATGGAGCCTTTAGAGCCTACGCTGACACATAGAACACGAGACTGCATATTTTTAGTGTATTAATCTTTATTTTCTTATGTGTTCTCTGAAACTCTTGGTCTGTTTATTACAAAAGACAATCTCACTGCTCTTTTCCTAGGCATTGCATATCTGTTTGCCAAAGCTTACCTGGTTTCCAAGAAGCCTCAATATCTGGACACTTGCATCCGCTGTGGAGAGCTCACCTGGCAGAAAGGCCTGCTGAAGAAGGGCCCTGGAATATGCCATGGGGTGGCTGGCAGTGCTTATGTGTTCCTGCTGCTGTATAGGCTCACTGGGAACTCCAAATACATCTACAGGGCACAAAGGTGAGCATTCCTGTCTTCTGGATTTAGGGAAATACCAGAAATTTTCAGGAACATTTATAAAGCATAGTCTGATCACCACCCTCGGATGTAACCTGAGTGTTTAAGCTTCAGGGTTAAGTCTAGCCATGAGTTCTAGGGTGGGTGCACTCTGTGGGAGCTCTGCAGTCTCATTCCAGGCTGCCTGGGCTCTCCCAGGCTCCCTCCCTGCCCAAGAGACTGCATTCCTTCAGGGGGAACTGGGCTGGACGTGGAGGAATCCCATGTGTCCAGGGCTCATCCTGATGTAATGGCAGAACTCAGACGAGCTGTGTACCCAAGTCCAGGAGTACAGTAAAACATGATTTGTTATGATTTTTTCAGAGCATTTAACACTATTCCGTATTACTAGAAGTGGAAAGTAAGTATAGGATGTGTTGTGCGGTTATTTTATATTTTTTAATTTATCATTCCCACCTTTAGCTTAGCTAGAGGGGTTAATTCTATTTTGGCTGGGTGCAAGCACATGTGGTCCAGTGAAAATTCTGTCATGGTGCTGCTAATTATCTTTAACTATGTATCTCTAGATTACTGTACCTGTTTAAAAACATACCATTCCATCCATCCATGTTTTCCTTACAGCACAGAATAACAAGGGGAAGTGGTATAGTAATTAAGATGACTGATTTTCAGCCCTTTGCTTATTTTTAAATTTGTGCAGCTATTTCAGCATTACAGAATGTGTTGTATTGATGTGAAACATTGCATGCATCTTAGAAGTTATCAAAAAGTATTTGTTTAATGATATGTCTTACAGAAATCAGAAAAAGTTTATAGCTCTTAAATAGACATAATGCATGCACAGATTGCAAAGGTTTGTCTTTTCTGGATCTAATGACCCTCATTTTCTTGAGGAAATTGGATAATGTAAATTTGCAGAAAAGGTTAAATACTGATTCTATTTTTTTTAATTACTGAATGTTATTAAAATGATGTTTCCAAACAACAAGCAGACAGAGAGGGACATGAAGTAATAACAAGTCCTTTTTTTCTCTCTTAGGTTTGCAGAGTTCTTATTTACAGAAGAATTTAAGTCTGGTTCCCGGGCACTAGAAAGTGTATATAGTCTGTATGAAGGTTTTTCAGGAACTGTGTGTTTCCTGACTGACTTGCTGCAACCCAACCAAGCCGAGTTTCCTCTCTTCAGTGTCTTTGTCTAAAGACTGATGTTCTCCAGGGCCACATCCCGGAGGTAGTGGGAGAGGGCACCTGCAGTTCCACTTACTTTTCAAGACAGGCTATTTACAAAATGAGATGGGGTACCACTAATGCTAGCCTTAATGTAGCTGGGAGTCAGATCAGAAACCACATACACTGGGGCTTGGGGGGGTGGGAAAGTGTGTGGTCAAAATAAATGGGTCAGTGGGGAAAAAAAATGGGGGAGCTGATTGAATCTGATGTTGTAGATATTTATCTAATTATTCAAGTGAAAGAGAAAGGGGCATTACCAAACTTTTAATCTGGCGTAAAAAAGGCAAGGGAGAATTGCAGGGACATGCAGAGAAGAAACAGTGATGTACCCAGTAGGTTTTAAAAAGAGTCCTGCAAAAACCATTCGTGGAACAATGCACTAATTGAGGAGGGTGTTGTAGACATGTCACTGCACTGCACAAAGGCAAAATCTGGGATTTTTTTACCTAAACCACATCTGCTAGTTTTAGTAACATGTATTAAGAAAATCTGTATCTTTGAGCTCTTTGGTCATGTAATGACAGTTCTGTAGATAGCTGTGTGTTCAGGCTGCAGTTTCACAGTCCATTTCAGCAAATGGGGTTTCACGTGTGTAAATGAGCACTGAATTGGACCCTTCCTTTTAGAGCTCAGTCTGTGGCAAGGAGCTGGTCTCCTTTCTCATCTACTGCAACTGTGTCACATCTTGTCAGTATTTACCCAGTCACATGGAAGATGGGTGGAGCCATGCAGAAGACTTGGAATGAAAAGTTCTGTAGCAAAGGTACAGCAGGCAGATGCTTTCTTCATGGTACAGCATTGTTAGATAAGTATTGTTCAGTGATACAAAAGCTTCCTTTAAAAATTAGTTACTTTTAGCAGCATTTCTGAACAGTACCCTAAGTTTTTCAGATGATGGAAAATCTATTTTCCTTGATGAATTCTTCACTACAAACCCTGCAAAGTGAATACAATCCTGGGATGGCATAGTGATCCCCAGAAAAAACCTGCTAACAAAAACTCAAAATTGCCTTTTTCCCTAGTTAACAAAAAAATATATATGTCCAAATGATTTTTAGCTAGAAAATAATTTAGATAGAAATATAGGTTGCTCAATACTAGTTGCACTAGCACTTACAGTTGCAATTATATGCAGTTTTATATGTATTATAGATATGATGACATGGTACTTAAAAGCTAAAGAAAACACTAACACAGATTTGTACTAAAAACAGAAAATTAATATCTGTATTTAAAATCTATTTATTATTTATTTATTTTTATTTATATGGGAATAATATCTATAAAGACAAATAGGGAAAACCAATAAGTCAAAAACAGGTTAGAGAGAAAAGCTGCTGTACATGCACTGCCAAACAATGCAGTCCCTCTTCCTGCATTCTCTGCTGGAGGAGATTACAATTTCTTTATTTTTAATGCCTAATGGATTAAAGTTCCCATTTCATTTCAGTGGGCTTTGATCAGGCTATAAGTTGGAGCTGGGTCTTGCAATCCTTCCACATTTTAATATAATAATCCCTTCCTGCTCTTGCCACTGTTATTTTAATGAGATGGCTTGCATCATTATGAGCTGCAGATAAGGATTTCTATTACACTGTCTTGCACTGTGCAGCTCTAATTAATTACTTAATCACAGAAATAACCATATTTTACTGGTGAACAAAGCAAAGCAGTTCTGTATCAGTTTGGCAAGAATTTAGTTTTTAGTGAATGAAAATGGTAAAATTCAATATACATTTGTTATGTGTTTATTAAAACACATAAGTTAAGAAGTTAGATGGTCTTTTAAGAAAGCCGCTAATGTCACTTACTTGGTTACTCTGAGCAGTGAGACGTGTGCACACAGAGGGATGAATTCCACAGGGAGGGTGTGCACATGAGGCTGAATCCAAAAGTCACTGGATATGGGAGTGGGCTCTGCCCAGCCCTGTGGAAATGCTGCTGTTAGATCAGAGCAAAGTCAATTGTCAATAGTGAAGATCCCAAATCCATCAGGATTTTTATCTAGTTGGTTCTTGTAATGCATTTGGTCCCTATATTTCATAACTGAAAGCTTCTTAAAGAAAAGTTTAAGGAAGGTAAAACTTGGCCTATCCACTTCTTTTAGATGTGATTCTTCACAAATGCCAGGAAATAAACATTGAGCTCAGTGTCAGTTTTCTAGTGGTTTTTCCTGTCTGTCTCTCTTTGTAGAAGACATTCAGAGGAGACTGATCTTCTCGGTGTTGTGCAAAACAGATCTCCTGTCCCCACAACCATTCTTTGTATATGAAGCCACATGTTTTGGAGAGAAAAAGAAAATTATTTGAGTAAGGGTCCATTCAACAATGAGAAAACTCATGTAACCACTCAGTTTTTGGAATCTGGGTCCCAAACATCTCTGCAGGTTATGTGAGTTCAGCACTGACGCTGGCAAGGGCAGCACACAAATATCCAGTCTCACGGGGTACATCTGGTAAAAATCTTGGAACAAATTTGTTCATCCCTTTCATCAGACATGACAGCGTGAGCTCACGCTCAGAGATTTGTGGCTTTTCTTACCCGACCTGGCTGGGTGAAGGTGGCTTCTAGACACGCTGCAGTCACGGCTTCTGAACACAGTGCAAATACACCCCAGGGCTCTTTGGAAATGCCACTCGTTAAATGAGCAGGGTTTTTTCATCTTTCCCCTCTTTATTTTACAATGTATGCTGTTACAAACGTGCTGTTGCAATCTTTATTTGTTGCTTTTAAGACATTGACGGAAGAGCAACCTGAGTAGAGCTGTCAGCACTTTTCGGTGTAATAAAAAGTAAGGTCCTCTGTGTATCCTTCTTCCTGCTTTGAGAAATCAATCTTGCAACCTTTGCTAGACATTCTCCATGGAATGCTGTCTCCTCCTGCTCCCGAATTGGGCCCTTATGGACTGAAAAATGTATTCCTGAACAGATTCTGCCCTGGTGCTGTGACAAAAGACTGTGTTGTGGGAAACTCGAGAAGCCTCTTTCAGGGTGTAAAACACAGTAACGACGTCATGTTTGCACATTAATTTCTTGGTTGTGTTTAGTTTCTAAAGTGTAGGCAATAGGAATTTAAGTGATATAATAGTATTTATGCTGTTAAAGCAAAGAGGATGCATTATGTGGGTATTGGTGCTTATTTGTGATGTGCCTGTGTTTGTGTGGTGCAGTTTGTAAGTAAAGCTGTAGATTTACACATCAGTTTAAGGAGTTATATACTGTTCATGACTTTTAGCCTGCCATCCATAGATTACTGTCAGGGAATAATTTTGAGGGAAACTAGATTCGTAGTGTCCAGATTTATTGATTTCAGGATTCATAGAACCAGATGCAAAAAGTTTTATCAACAGTACAGTTCTAGCAAATATATTTTTACCTGCTACTCACAACTTCTCGTCATAATAGTGTTCATTTTGTGCCACTGCTTTCAATATCTGTTTTGTTTGCATCATTGTTGCCTTCAATTTCCCTGCCTTTGTTTCCCAACCTCTGAATAACTTGAGGAGGCTGAAGAAGCAGCCCAGGTCTTTTGTTCTTGAAAATAAGATTGATTGATTTTGCTTAAGCAGGGTGTTCTGCTAACTTGCATTACATTATTTTATGCTCCCGGATGGTCTCTTCTCACTGGCCATGCCATTTCTCACCTGCTAAGGAAAAATCATTATCCTATATAACAACTGTCACTGGTGTTTTAGTTCATTAAATAAAAGAGAGACTTTCTAGGGAGCATGGTCACTTCTCCAGGGTTTCAGTTCTGTTAGGACTGTTGAAACCAAGTGAAATGGCTAAACATTCCAAAATACACTTTTAAATAGTTCTGGGAAATATGCCTAAGGGAATGCAAGTAAAGGGATCACCTTTATTGCTACTCTGTCAAATTAAGTAATGCCACTTTGATGTTCTAATACTGATTATATATGGACATGGGAAGAATATGACAAGAATACTGATTGGTTTTTTTAATACTATGTAAAAAACCGAACTGTGGATATCTGCTGTATTGATAAACGTTGAGGGGCAATATGTGCAAATGGAAACTTTGATAAGCAATCCAGTTTTTGTACTCACATAGTTTTCTGCATATACAGTTACAGCATCTGCCAGCATATTGCACGTTATATGCCAACAGTGACCTATTTTAGTGTTTGCATGCATTTTGAGAATATATCCTTGTTCTTTGGATCTCTGAGGTCTGCCAGGTAAATCTCAGGTGCAGTAATCTTCTACATACCTTGAATATTCACTGGCATGAGTGCATATTCTAATCTGTAGGAAGATTAGTATATCAGGACTAAAATTGCCCTATAGATTTTCAAAGAGTAATCTTGCTCTGGTGAACTAATAATTTCTGGCTGGCAGCACAGCCTGGACTGCTCTGAGAAGACATTTCAGTTTATATAAATATGTCTTAGATTAAGTAGTAGCAGCAGAAAGCTAAATTGAGAAGAAATAAGAAAATGACCAAAAATCCCACTATAACGGGAACAACATACTTCAAAGCCATAAGCCAAAAATGCTCAGGGGCCCACAAAACAATACAGCAATTTAGGGATGTGATGGCACAAGTAGCGGTACAGCAAGTTCTGTGCAGGTTTTAGCTGCCTTGAACAGCACTACATTGCCATTATAGCAAAGTCATAAAATGTTAAAAAATATTTGCCTGTGAAGGAGTTGTCTGTAGCTGAACCTACTGCCTACTCCTGTCTTTTGATGGAACAGAAGTGATGTGCACTATCCATGATGGGGCAGTTAAAAAAAATACATTCAAGAAGCCAATAGCACCAACTTTTCAATCTGCCTTTGAATTATTAAACTTGACTAATTTGTACTGTCACCATTGGTCCTACACTCCGTATGTTTGAAATTCTACATTATGCTCTAAAAAACAAATTATAAATAGCAATTTGCTTGAAAATACATAAGGCCATATTTATTTTTAATGCTTCGAAGGGAGTCCCTTGACTTTGTTCATTGCATGAGTCAAAGAGAAAATGGAGGCATTTAGGTCAAGTACAGCAATATCACTTAGAATGGCAGAAAATTAATTAAAAATTCATTTTGCTCAGTGGTATAATGATATTTGAATACAAGAGATTTTACAGCGTACTGATACTCAGCATCAGCATTGTATGATTATGTAGAAGTCCTTAAGTCAATTATAACCTATAGGGAATGAAAACCAGATCCTAGTCCAACATATATTTTTACATCATATAGAGAAAGGCTGTCTGACCAGAAATTTAACTCTGCTTCTGTCTTCATTATCATGACCACACAAGACAGAAGGATTTCCTTTAACAGTGGTCTGGTTTTGCCACTGAATTGGCTTCCTGCACTCATTTTAAGGGCCTGATAGGCCACTTGCTGATGTCAGTGCTAAACCTCCACTTGATTCCAGACATGTAAGGTATCTCCTTCCACATGTGTGCAACAGGGGTAAAACTATGTCATTCCAAACTCCAGGCCTACAAACTTTCCTTTACACATGAGTCCCATGGAATTACTATGGCTTGTTTGTGTAGTATGAGGAAAGCACAGGGCCCTATTTGATAGCAATTTATATACCTTTTATCTCGATATCTCTGCAATATACGTGAATACCAATACACATAAAAAATACAGGGAACTTAAGTGGCATTATTTCATGTCTAGTTTGTGTTGGTGACATTTGATTATTCAGTATATTCCAGTGTGTGATGTTCATTCCTTGAGTATGTGCCACACCCTAGGTTGGTTTCTCAGTGTTACAGCCATTCACAGCCATGATGTGGTACAGGCCTGTAGAATCAAGGTTGATTTGATTCTTTAGAGATGCACCTTATTGTTTGAAAGCAGGACCCCTGCTTTTCTAATATTTTAAACACTGTGATCTTTCAGAATGTGTTTATTGTATTAGTTTTGTATGGTAGATTATGATAGAAACTAGATTTTATAGCTTTTTAAAAGCAGTGATAATACTAAGCTTCATAGTGGCAGAAGAAACTGTGTATATCTATATTATGAATATTAAAGCTGTGATTATATTTTGCCTTAAATAAAAGTCCAACCTTGAACAGTATGATTTTGGAATTGTATTGTTTATTTTTTGTACTTATCTTTCATAGTGCTGGCAACTCTTCCTTCCAAAAAGTCATGACTCGGTGCTCCAAAAGCTTTTCAGTGGTTATCAAAAGTAAAAGAAATAATTTTAGAATTAGATAAATCATCCAGGCTGCACACAGTGCTTAGGTAAAATACCTCATGGTAGTTTCCCACAACACAAAACAGGTTGCTTTTGGCCTGTCGATTAAGGTTTCCCACTTCAGGTATTTATTGTCAGTCTGTTTAAATCTCAGTTTTCATGGCCTCTTCCCTTTACAGAAACACTCCTCCATTCCCAGTGAAGGAAACAAGCATTAAATTCACCTAGGCCTGCCCACAACAGGATTTCCATCTTTGTCATCATGAGCTGAGCTCAACTTGAGCTGAGCAACGGGACTCCAGATTTGCTAGTACAGTAGTTAAAGAAATGGCCAAGTGTTTATTGGCATTTTTTGTGCAAATCTGGTGACATGGCATTAAAGAAATGGCATTAAAGAACAGTAGCAGATAAGCAGAAGTAGCCAGTAGTGTTATCCCATTAATAATATCTGAGACTCCTTATCTCACCTTCCTCTTGTGCTCCTGTAGGTCCCAGGTCTGTAGCTAACCCCCACAGGGAGATCAGCAGTTACCTGGGAACAGGCAAGAAGAAACAAGATCTATCACCAGAGCCAGCTGAGCATGAACCAAGTACCTGGGCACCAAGAGGAGGGGAGAAGTGATGACTGGAGATTCCTGTGCAGGACACAGGCACCATCTGCCAACCTGGCTTGGTACCTCCTTTTTATTTCTTGCCAGGTGCTCAGGTTCAGGATTTCATGGCAGGACTACAAAGGCCTGTCTTTTACTCAGGCTGTCACCTTGCACTGCTCATCCATGCAGGTGTCACTGGTACTGCTGGGGTGACCATACATGTCTCCAGAAGGACTCCAGAATTTTGGTGGTGAGGGAAAAAGGATCCTGCTGGTGAGGGGGAAAGGCCCAGGGACAGTGGGCAAATGCTGCAGGTCAACAGCTGCTGTCACGGCTTAGGGTTCTGTGACCAAAGGAATCTTTGAAGGAAAAGGTCTGGAAGCAAGAAGCATCTGGCAAAGTGCTACAAGGGCACCTCTGACACTGCCACACTGCCCTGATCAAGGGGTCTGAGCTGGGGACATCAGGGGAGGCTCCCCCGCACTCACAATTCCTTTTCTGCCTTTTCTTTGCTTGGTTTTGTTGTGGTGTTTGTTTATTTATTAAATAATCTCATTCTTTAATGTTGCACAGGGCTATTTTCTTCCTGGTACAGACTTTGCCCTTGCCTCTTCCTTTCAGATCTCTATTTTATCACTCTCTACCAGTCCCTGACAGGAGAGTGTAGCCAGGCTGGGGGTCGGTCTCAGGCAAACAGTGATAGAACTAGAGGGCACGATCTTAAGCTGCACCAGGAGAGGTTTAACTTGGACATTAGGAAAAATTTCTTAAGAGAAAGGATGATTAGACACTGGAAAGGGCTGCCCAGGGAAGTGGCTGCCAGAGTCACTGTCCCTGGAGGTGTTTCAGGGAAGCCTGGACTCAGTGCCCTGGTGTGGTTGTCCTTTCCAGCCGAAGCGCTCCCGGGGCTGTGTGCCCTCCCCAGGCTGGCGAGGCGCCCTGAGGGGCTGAGGGCACCGCTCGCCCCTTCCCACCAACCCCCTCAGCTCAGCTCTGCCTGACGGCTGAAGGGGACACGATGAGGGACAGCTCCCCGCGCCCCGCCGGGGAACCCTCCTCCGCTCCCAGCGCAGGCAGAGTCGAGCCCCGGGCAGGATCCACAGGCAGTCAGGATCCAGGGCGGGTCAGGATGGGCCTCCAGCCCGAACCCAGCCCCAGCCCGCAGAGGCCGCGGGCCGGCAGCGGGCGCGGCGCTCCCTCTGCCGGGGACTGGGCCCTAGTGCGCGTCGGCGGCGGCAGGGCGGGTCGGGCTGAGGCGGCCGCTGCGATGAAATTCCCGGGCTCCGTCCTCATCTCCCTCGTCCTCTTCATGTCCGAGACGGCGGCCGCGCTGTGCCTGAGCGCGGGGTACCGCGACGAGGGGGACGACATGTGGCGGTTGCTGACGCTGCTCTTCGCCCTCGTGCCCTGCGCGCTGGTGCAGCTCAGCCTTCACTTCATCCACCGCGACGTGAGCCGCGACCGCCCGCTGGTGCTGCTGCTGCACCTGCTGCAGCTGGGGCCGCTCGTCAGGTCGGTGAGTCCGCGCCGCCTTCAGCGGGCCGGGGCCGGGGGCGCCCGGAGCCCCCCGGCCTTTGTGCGGTGCGGGCGGGGCCGCTCCCGCTCTGCACCGCCGGCAGCCGCGTCCTGCCGCAGCTGCGGGAGGAGCAGCGTCCTTCGGGAATGCCGCGGGCACAGACCTGCGGGTGACCCTGGGGAAAGGGGCTCAGCCCTTTTCCCTCTCCTCAACCCTCCGCGGGGAGCCGCGAGAGCCCCTCCGCGTCCCGCTCTGCGCTGGGTTTCCATCCCTGTGGCTTCTTGCAGATGGTTGTGTCTGTTCGCTGCTGCCTCATCCACGGCGCTTTGCTCTCGGATCACTTCCGAGAGAGAGCGGGACATTCTTCACTCGGTTGCGAGTTTAGCACAAAGGTAGTACTCATCCCATCCGTGCGTCTTGGAACATCACCGGTGCCCTAGTCTGTCTCTTCTTTGCAAACGTGAGCTTCCTGACCCAAATTGCTTTGGAGATTTTTCCTGTTCCAGTTCAATGTCTCACTGAAAATACCCTTAGGAAAAAAAAAAATATTTAGATGAAAAGTTACAGCAGTGTGCAAGTCCAAGACAAAATGTTTCCTGGGGGCATTAATTTTAGATTTATATTCAAAACTTTTATTTGAAGAGAGGTAAATGCAGTGTGTCTGTAGTAGAGGCTAGGAGAAAGTATCACCAACTTTTTGAAATTCCTGGATAGTGTGTAAAAGAAAGATTTGTTCACACTAAAAAAGGAGAACAGTTTGGATGTTACAAAATATCTTACACTTCTTCTATAACCACGCATGGATTTTTTTGTTTGCTTTGTTAATATTTTAAAGATGTTTAAGTTATGGCTTAACAGTTCTTAAAGAGCTCTGATTTTCTAATAACTAACAACAATTTGCTTCCACATTCTTTGAATAGAAGAGAGGAACCAAAGAGAAAAAACTATCAAAAATTAAGTACATTACTTTTGTCGTGTATCAATCATGCCATCAATCTAAATCAATTTCTTGAGGTCAGACAAGGAGAGAATAATGTCAAGCTAGAATATCTCAAGAAGTAGAAAAAGGATTTGAGCAACAAGAAGAAATGGAAGGATTTTCTTTTTAATGATATAAAAGAAACATAGATTTATATTTTGACCGCAAGCACCAAGCATGACTTGACTTTCTGTTTCTTTCTCAACATCAAGTTTTCTGTTTACAACACAACTCTTATCTTATGCAGAACCACAGTTCCTGCTCTCTGGTGAACTCCCAGCTGCAGTCACTGCTGTAAAACTAGTGAGCATATGGAAGCTCTCTCCTCTCCTCTCCTCTAGTGTGTTGCCAACTCTGCACTTCTTCCTTTCTGAAAGATTTACAAACTTAGCATTTCCAGGAGGTTTGAAGATGTTCTGGATATACTGCAGCATGCTTGTGCCATAAGCCCCATGGCATCATTTAGGCATGACAAAGTGATGTATGTTGACCTCTCTCTAAACCCAGGATAATTGAATTATAATTGCTAATTAAATAGAGTAGTACATTCGTGCTACCTGAAAAACTTATTTTCTGCTGAAGGCTGGAAGGACTCTACAAATTAAAAGTTTAATACAAAACAACCTCTCTTTACTTTTAGGGAAATGTGTCAGTTTGTAGGATACAGCACAAAAGTCTGGGAAGGCAGAGTGATCTGAGACAGTAAAAGGTTTTGGGGTTTTTTTCCTTCCTTGCCTTCCTGCAGCTAAAGATTGCTGTATCTGTCAGGGGAGGAAACTGATTGCTTCCTGTCAGATATAGCTCTGCACCGTAAATGTTGTTGTGTTTTCAGCACACAAAATACCTTCCCTTTCCCTTCTTTGCACAGGAAGTTTTCTACCCTGTGTGGACTGTCATACACACAAGGCTCAGGTGGTAGCTGGAAGGCAAAGTATCTTCTGGTTGTATCATCACTGCACTGTGGCTCTAACTTTTTTGTAAGCTGAAAAGGACCATTGTCCTTGGAGACATTTTACTCCATTCTTTTAGGCAAACCTCTGCTCCTTTGCTCCAGATAATCCTGCTGCTCTCAATCATCTGCTTCCCTCGTGTGAAGCCTGGCTCCATCCTCCCTGCTCGAGTCTTGTGCCTCACTAGCCCAGCCCAGGGCTGCTTAGGGAGGGCTGGGTCAAATTAGGTCAAATAGGACACAGACAGTAGAGCCTCCCCAGGCTCTGTCTACTTGTGGCATGGGAATGAAACATTTAAGAACCTTAAGGCTGTGTGTGATGACATGCTGCATCAGAGAGCTGGCAGCTTTGGCTGGCTTTGAAAGAAACTTAACACCAACTTTTTAACTATCTCTGTTTGGTTTGGTATGGTATGATACAGAATAATCAGGATTTCTCGGTTCAGACTTAAATACTTGGATATCAGTGCACTGCTTTACCATCAGCCCATGTGTGTTGTGTGAGTTTTTCTTCATGATCTTTAAAGACTAGATTTTTTCCCCCCTTCCATTTTGCCTTAAAAAAGCCCCCTTTAAATCTGGGGGAATGATTTGGAAATATCTTGGCAGGGAAAGAGGGTATTTAGCCTTGCAAGCCAAATGATTCAGCCTATTTTGAATCATCTGAGCGATGGGAAAAAAGTACTTTCATAGAACCTTCTTGCATGCCACCACCTTCCCCAAACACCCACACTCCACCTGTTCTGGAGGCACTCGCTGTCCTGCTGCTGCCACTGGAAGGACTAAAATTAGGTGGCATCCCTCTTCCTGGAGAGGACTTTTGGTATACTGTTAATGGGCCTTTTTTTAATTACACTCATTTTGGTGTACTGTTAATGTACCCTTTTTTAATTTCTTCTCCCACTCCCTAGGAGTTTCTCTATAAATTTGGAGCAATTTGTAGAGCAAAATTCCTATCTCCCTTAGTGGCCTGGCTGTGATCCTTAGGATGCAGGCATGCCAGAGGCTCTGCAGAGACTTGGCCGGAACCGAGTGACTGCAGGTTTCTGGGCATCATGGGGGATTCCTGCAGCATTTCAGGTCAGTGCCACTCCTTATGAGTGCAGTAATTTGTCTGGATGCTTAGAAGATGTGTTTGGATAGGTTTGCTTTTGGGGTTTGGGGGTTTTTTTTATGTAAAAGAAGATTCTTTTACCACAATAAGTAAATTTTAACAGAAAAAATTACTTTAAACAATGGCCAGTGCCATTGAGAGGTTTATTACTTTTGTCTTTTCTCTAGGGAAGGTCATGATGAGCTTTTTGGCTCAGGCTGCTCCTGTGCTAGGGCCTGTCTCTTTGTTCCCTTCATTTGGATGGCATTTGTAGCACCAAGGTCATCTTGAGATTTTAAGCACTGCTACAATTCCAGTACATAATTACTGGATGTAGTTTTGCTGGTGTACTGCTCTACACTTAAGGATTTCTTCAAAGTGTAAATAACCCCTCAGAGAATCAGGGAGTTGTTTAGGTTGGAAAAGACCTCAGATCACTGAGTTCAACTGATAACCCAGCACCGTTGTGTTCACCACGAAGCCATGTCCATGAACGCCACATCCACTGCCTTTTGTGCATTTCTAGGCATGGTGATTACACCACTTCCCTGGGCAGCTTATTCCAGTATCTGACTGCCTTTCAGTGAAAAAATCTTTACTAATGTCCACCTGAACCTCCCCTGGACAACCTTAGGCCATTTCTTCTCGTCCTGTGTCTTGTCCTGGGAGAAGAGGCTGATCCCCACCTCATTACAGCCTCCTGAGGAGTTGTAGGGAGTGATAATGTTCCCCCTGGGCCTCCTTTTGTCCTTACTCTTCATGATAGGCACCAGAGACCCCCTGTTAACTTGCTTGCCCTTTTCAGTTCTTCAAGTAATAAAAAGATCAAGAGCTGAAGTGCAGATTTCCAGCAAACTGACTTGGCCAGTTGGGGCTTACAGTCACACACTGGGGATATTGGTGGTGTTGGGACCATGGATGCTGGGGTTCCCTCCCACCTGATTTACTGAAGACTGTACTGAAGTGGCATCATCAAAACCAACTGGTGTGAACCTGGCAGTGCTTCCTTCTGGTACCAACTTCATGGAGAGTGAAGTCTGAGTGACTGCAGGTGTCTTTGGAACTCTGTTCCCCAGTGCTCTGTTAATGTGAACCCAACCTGTTCTCTGTGAGGAGATGCAATCAGGGCAGGGCTGGGTCAGCAGAAGGATGAACCTTTGCAAAAAACATCTCGAGTAAATATAACAGGCACCCTATATAGAACACTAATGACTGTTTTCCTCAGGTTATAACAGGACAAGGCTATAAACAATAGACTTCTTTTTTTTTTTAAAGGGATCAGGCGTTTCTCAAGGCATAAGGAGAAACAATTACATGGTCTCTATGTACCATGTAGGCTGCAGCACAACAGATGCAGGAGGAAGCTTGTATCAAACTGCCAGAGGAGCTGCTGTTATAGCCAAAGTTTGATTCTGTAAACTGCAGGAAGTAAAAAAAACCACAAAAAACAAAACAAAACAAAACAAAAAAAAAAAAACAAACAAAAAAAAAAAAAAAAAAAAAAAAAAAAAAAAACAAAAAAAACACCAAAAATCCCAATTTTTTTACAGCCATTCATGTTTTGGGAATCTAATTCTGCAGTTTGAAATCTAATAAGCTCTAATGGTGCAGATACTGCTTCAATGACGTTGTGCAGAAGCCTTGTGTCTTGTGTTTAACGTCTCCTTGCTAGTGACCTGCTTAATCGTTCAAAATAGAGCAGGTCTAAAAACCTCCCTTCCTTGTAGGACTTCATCAGCCGACCTCACTGTAGGACATCCTGCTAGCTCTAAACTTTACAACTGCTGATGTGCCTCCCTCTTTTCCAGATGAGAAAAAATATGTCTAGATTCTCTTCAGGGTATTTTCTTTCCTTGTTCTTGAGCAGATGTGTTAGGTGTCCACGGTGAGGTGAACAGAAAGTCAGTGCAGGTAAAAAGTAGAACAATGAGTGAGGAACAGATCTTTGCCTGATGCAGGTAGGTAAATCTGCAGGATAGGTAAGTCTTTTGCACACTTCTCTAAAGAGAAGGAATTAGTAAAAAGTAAGTATTAGAGAAATCTGCTTGTACATTTGCAGAGGGTGTGTGTGGACAGGTCTCAAATAGCCATTTGTTCTTGGAGTGCTGGTTGGGTGTGGAAAATTCCCTGTTTTCATTGCCTTCTCCCTCTTAACACCACCATTATTTTGACTGTGTTCCAATCCCACGCATCCATGATTAAACGAGGAAATGAGATGCTTACTCCCAGCAAGCATATGAGGGTAGGATTATTCCTCCTACTTACTGTGTAGAAGGCAAATGTGTTGCAGCTGAATCACTCTTTGTGGGCACCATCAGGATCTCTGAAAAAGTATGGCTCTACTTTATGCCAAGATGTGGCAGCAGTGGAGAAAGTTGCACCATCATTTTCTTACCTCTTAGCTTTCACTGTCGAAAGTAGATCTGACTTTTTTTCCTCAGAGCAATTTTAGTTCCTTCAGAGCCAGTGCTATGGTTGCCAGTGCCTTACATGCAGAGGAGACAGCCAGCTGCTTGCCTTCTGCTCTTGATAGCGTGTGAAGGGCTCTTGAAGGGGCCCTAGACATCATTGCAGGAGATGGATTGTACAGAAGTTGGGATCTCTCACTCCTGTCCCTCTGGAGCAGAGCAGCAATGAGGGCTTCTGCGGAATTCACTGTGCTGCAGGAGCTTGTGACTGTGGGGGAAAGCTGCCATGAAGCAATCCCCGTCTTGCATTGTCTCTTAGTTGTGTTTTGTGCTAAAAAATGAGCAAGCCAGGTAGTTAATTTAAAGACAAGATGCCCAACCCCTCAACATGCACTTGATAGCCAAAGTCATAATCTGACACAGCAACATGATCTGCACTGATTCTTCATCACAGTTCTGGACCCTTCTCACCTGGATGGTCATTCAAGTGCCTGTGCCCCTCCCACATTCTATTCTTTAAACTTTTAGATTGGTGCTTGTTCTTTCTAGTGTGTTAGCTACCAGTCTGCTCCTGTTTGAAGCAGTTGCTTGGGCAGTGGCACCAGCTGGAATCCTAAGTGCATTTTTTATTTGTCCCAGAAGGCTTGACTTCCAGAAACACTCTTGCATGGGACCAGCAGGGCCTGGGAGAAAATGGGCATTGTTATCAATGTAATCTGAATGCTTGCATATAGCATTTTTTATTACTCTATTGTAGTGATAAAAGCCCCATTTGGCTCTAAGGTTTGTTCATCAGACCATTTCACATAATGTTTGCTTTTCTGTATGGACAAAACATCCCCATCACAAACAATATACTGCTTCTTAATACCCAGACAATAAACAAAATGCTTGCTCCAAAACTGTGTTTGGTTGATTATGATGTTTGCTATTGTTAGTAGTCTCATAAATCTGATCTCTTAATGGGATCACTACATATTTTTTAGATGGGTCCCTAGACTATATCTACTTCTAATCACACACAGCAAGAGTTCAGAGCCTGATGCTGAGATCCAGTTTTCCATAATATACTCAGACTTGCCCCCAGCTCAGGGTGAATGTATGGCTGTGAATACTAAATGAGACAAAAATAATCTGGGATCTTTCTTTTTGGAATAAAATCAGTCTGTTGGTTTCAGAATCTACACTGGCTTCCTAAAGCCACAGTTCTTTATTAATTTTTCACACTTTATTTTTGACTGTATGGATTCTTTCATGTGGAACAAGATTGACAGGGAGTGAAAAGATTCATGAGGGGAAGACAGAAAGTGATCTCTGTGAATGGAGTGTCCAGAGCAGCAGGAATGTTGGATAACTTTAGTCATAATGATAGCTGAAGCCTAGTGAATCAGAAATAGTGCTACACAATCCCAAAACTGCTCTTCTTCTACAGCGGGTGAAATGGTATTGGTCAGGTTAGAGGAAAAAATGAAGTAAAGTTTATTAAAATAAACAGAAGTAAATTTTTTCTTGCTTCTCCCTTCCCCCTCATCTTGTGATTTCACCTGTTCTTATGTTGTTCCTTGCTTGTTATTACTTCCCAGACAAGGGTGAATATTTCTGTGTGTTTTGGGTTCTGCTTGATGCCCAAGCCTGCCCTTGACACCTTCATACCCAAGTAGTTCTCTTAGAATGATTTTCATAAAGTTTTCAATTTGAAAACAGTCATTGGAAGGAAGTTGCAGAAGCTGTTCTTTCCTTGCAGATATGTCTCTGGGGTTGTTACCTTCTTTAATACTCCAGGAACCAGACTGTCCTGGTTGCTACAGTATTTTCTGGAGACAACCTTTTCTGTTTCCTCCCAAATGTATGGGTTTGTCTCTGTACGTAGGTAAAGGCAGCAAATAGTACAACAATATGTCATTTATGAGTAGAAGTGTATGTGCTGGCACCAGTTTGTTCCTTGGAAGTCAGTCGGCAGTAAGTTAGGCCTGTATAAAAAAGAAGGTTTGGGTCCCACTGTGTTTAAAGTATCAAGAGCTGCAGCAACTGGAAACACTGCATCTTCTTACTTAGAATCTTTTTTGTGAGATTATATTTAATATTTCTTTAACAGTACAATAAACATAAGCACACTTAAGAACTAAAGCTCCTATTCTTGTGCCTTTAAAAAAAATGTTGATTTCAAGGGTTGTGAGGCTCAAAACTGCTCCTTATCACTGCTATGGCATGTTATTCGTATTTTGAACCATTGCTTGATAAAGTTCTGAGGCGTGTGCACCTGTTTGTACCCTGAGCTTCTCTCTTCAGATGTTTTAAGGTAAAGGTATGAAAAGTAGGTTTATTGCCATATCCCATTAGCATGTCACAGATGTATAGATAACAAGAAGAAAAAGACATGAGAATCTGAACACATTTCCGATTTGGGTGCTGGGTTTGGCATCCTTCTAGTGGATGAGCAGTTTAAGGACTTTAATGGCACACCAGACAGCAAGAGCATCTCATAGAAAATAATTAAACCTCTGCCCAAGTCTGAGTACTACAAGCAGCCCAAAGGGCACTGCCAGGTTCTTGCCCTCTACTAATACATAGTTAATGTTTTAGAGAATGAAATCTGCCATATTTCAAGTTTACCAGGCGGAGAAAACCTACAGGTTCTGCTCTATGAAAAAATGGCTTAGGACTGAGTATGTGACTGCTTAAAATACCAGGAAACTGGGAGACCATTCATTCTTTCATTTTTCTCTGTTACTCTATCTACTTGCTTGCTTGTAGGTGTGTGGAAGCCTTTTATATTTACTTCAGTGCTGAAAGAGTTGAAGAGCCCTATGTCAGCATCACAAAGAAGAGGCAGATGCCCAAGGATGGGTACTCAGAAGAAATTGAGAAGGAAGTGGGACAGGCTGAAGGCAAGCTGCGCACACACAGATCTGCATTCAGCAGGGCCTCTGTGATCCAGGCGTTCCTCGGCTCAGCGCCCCAGCTCACGCTCCAGCTCTACATCTGTATCCTGCAGCAGGAGGTCACGGTTGCCAGAAGTAGGTAGAGCTGTTATTATGACCCTTTTGGTGTTTGGGTGGGAGGGCAGTCAGTTATAGCTGCCCTGCACAAAAACCAAGCATTCTGCAATGGGTTTCATCTCCCTGATAGCTTTTAGTAGTGATGTTGCTTTCAAGTTTATATCGTTGTGTTTTAGACTATGAGACCTTCTGTAGCACACTTGGGTTGCTGTAAAAACATTGATTTGATAAAGTGACAATTACGGTATGAGAGGGAGACAGCTGGAGGAACTGACCTGTCTTCATGAAGAAGGAAAAAAAAATACCTCTGTTCCATTTTGGTTTTTGAGCAAAACTTTCTGAAAAATTCCTTGGGGTACACTGCATAGCATGTTTTGTCATGCTGCCTTAGGGAAGGTGTACTTTCAGGAATGCAGTTTTAAATGTAAACTGAGACCATGAACTGTCTTTACTTGACCCAGACTCTGATTCTGGAATCAAAAGGCAGGACTCAGTAAGCTGCTATGCAACTGTGGTCATCTCATCTCTGGACCCAAGCTGTTAAGCCTTCACCAAGCAGTGCTGCACAACATCAGGACTTACCAGGACACATCTCTCTTACTGTGGGACTCTGCATCTTGCTTCCATGATATGCTCTTGATTTTCTGTCTCACTGCTAAATGGAGAACCATCTCCAGCTGGTCAAACAGCTTTTCAATATAAGGAAGGACTTGGCACCTCTGTGAACTTGATAGTGCATTTCCACTGAAATGCTAAATAGCTCTTGTATCTCTAAGGTCCTGAGAGGATCTATACCAGCTTTACAGCTAGGGAGGCTGAGGTGGCAAGTCAATGATTGAAATAAAGTAAAATACTATATCATAATACTCATAATAATAATCATAATGATAATAATAGTAGTAGTAATGAAGGGGATAGAGAGGGGTGGAGGGAGAGAGGGAGAAGAATAAAGCCCAAGAAAGACAAGTGATGCACAAACGACCCCCCATCACCAATCAGCCCCTCCCAGACAACTACCCCCAGTTAATACACTGAGCATGATACCAATGGTTTGGAATATCCCTCTGGATAGTTTGGATCATCTGTTCTGGCTGTGCTTCTTCACAGCTTCTTGTGTACTTCTTCACTGGCAGAGCATGGGAAACTGAAAAGTCCTTGACTTAAAGCACTGCTGAGCAACAACTAAAACAGTGTATTATCAACATTATTCTCATACTGAACCCAAACTCAGCACTATATCAACTACTAGGAAAAAAAAATTAACTCTCCCCCAGCCAAAACCAGAACATCATAGCAGTAGTTTCTTGTAAGACATTACTCCTTCCACTTCCTGAGTTTGACATTACTCCTTCCAGTTCCTGCGTTCTTCATAACTAGGGTAGGTGCTTCAAATAACCATGGCATTTCTGATGTGGGAGAGAGACAACGTGATTGAATCCTTTGCTAAATGGTGCAACTAGAAAAATCTCCATTCACTTTGCTGTAGATAGCATTTATTTCAAAAAGGTCACCTTTTTATTGTCTTTCATTACTTTTGACCTTACTGGTCATGATTTTCAAAGAGAACTCCTCTGTTCCAGATGATCAGAGAATTGCATATTTAATAATCATTTGTAATGCTCAATTGCTTCCATCTTTTTCAGTCACTGCTGAGATAAGTTGTAATCACAAACTGGTAAGTGACATTCCTTGGGTGAAATGGCCAGAGATAAGCTGTCTCACCAGAGAGTTTGGTGAACCCACTTGCAAATGCAGCAGTTATTGCATGCTTCCCAGGAGCATCCCTATACAGCTGTATTTCTAAAATACAGAAATGCAAAGGAAAAAAAAGAAGTGTTAGGAACTGTGTCAATGTCTATTAGAGCTCATTTATCAGAAAAACAAGAGTCCTAACCATATTCCTGTTGTATGTCTTAGCTGCTGATATGCTGAAGCTTTCTGCAGTCTCTTTATTCAGCCAGCCCAGTTCTCATTCCACACTTCAGATGTCTTCAGCCTCCCTGTTCTTTGACACTGGTCTTCCAAATTTCAGGCTCTCTTCAATTTGCATCTGTTTTAATTATCACTTTCTTGTATCTTGATTTCCACATGTTTTGTCTTGTCTCATCATCAGTCTGTTATTTTTCTGGATTCCTACATACCCTGTCATTCTTTGTGACTTCTGTTTGTTCAGGGGTAATGAAGTCAGTATCAGAACCTGAAGCTGTTTACCATCATGCTGGGGGCATGGCTTGTCCCTTTCAAATCAGTTTGAAATCCTTATTGCTTCCAGTGTTGGCTTGAACACTTTTGAAAAGAGCATGCATCCTTGCCTGACCCTTTGTCAGCCAGAGCCATGCTGCATATTTCTTGTGTATTTCATGGCATTCATTAATTTCTCTGGATGTTTTCTTCTGGATTACTGGGGACTTGCCAGTGTCTGGCATTCTTCAAAACTGTCATTTCACAGTCTGCCAAGAATATAAGATCAAGACAACCAAAAGTAGGACCAACTCTTGGGGTTAGTGATGAGTGACATAAAACTTTGGTGACTGTTAATCACGAAAAGTCTGAAAATGTTGGATGTAATACAACATTGGAAACTTACATATATTAGCCTGATCTGAGTCCTAGTTCTGTTTTGTATACATATAGCTATAGTATCTATAGTAGATTTCAGTGGTACTTATGAGTTAGTTCATCTAGAGCAGAATTCGCTGTCTTAGCAGTTTCTGAAGTGGAAGGACCAGGTCTTGAAAGGACTTCAGATGTAATAACGAAACACAACAAAGTAAATCAGTGCCTCCCTGGATGACTCTGTGAGTGTCCACCTCTGATTTGTAACAAAAAGACAGCCTTTTGGGAGGAGGAAGAAGAGAAATGCCACCTTTATAAGGACTGTTAGAGGATTTGGAACTGTTCCAGGGAAGATATTTTGCCTTTTAAATTTACGTTTCTTTGCCTGCTCAGGATGAGTAAAAGCAACAGTGTCACCCTCACAGATTTTCCTTTGCGGTTGCTTCAAACCATCTTTCTCACAGAGTTCAAAATTATGTTTGAACTGAAGGTTTCGTGACAATAATGAGCTTTTAGGAAAGGAGTAGGACTGGACTAGTGTATTAAACCAGAGTCAGCATGACCTCTTTTCTATCAATGGACAAATGCCTCTTTTGAAGGTTTGAGTTTGTAAGATAGGTGTGAGATTAATATAGATCCCCTAAAGTGATATTGGGGAATAAGATCAATGTTTCAGGTTGTCAAAGCAGAAAGCAAACAGAGTTCCAGCACAGCAGCACTCAGTCCCCTCAGTGGGTATTGTCTCTGTTCCTTTGCCTCTGAGAATATTATTTTGCTTCATTAGCTGTTGGAATTGATGTTCTTCCACAGCTCAAAACTACAGGAAAGATTCTATAAAAAGCCATAGGACATCAAGCAATAGTCTTGACTGAACTCACCAGCTCCATGTACCTTTTTGCATATAGGTTTATTGTCACAGGCTTATTTTAAGTCATTATTGGAGATATTACTCAGTGCTGTAAGAAAGATGTTTAAAAACTACTGACTACCTGCTAACAATTTCGACATAAACATTTTCAGAGACTATATGCACCACCAAACTGGGATGTACAAAATTACCATATAAAACGGTAAATGCTTTTTGCCTTATTGAGTGCCTTAGAAAATTACATATAAAGACTTAATTATTTTCCAAAGTAATTCAGAGATTTTTGTGACTCATAATGGAAAAGAGATTAGCTGAAATGATAGAGAAAATTATCTTAGAAAGTTGTTAGAGATCTTAAAATACACTTTTTTTTTTTACAAAGGATTACTTAAAATTTAGTGACGTATAATTAGGGAAAAAGCCCAAACCCTGATCACTTTGGCCATATAGCTATAGCAAAACAGGGAATCCAGTTTATTTGTAGGATATTGGCACACAAACTAATGGAAGGCTGCAGGAAACACGGGTTGCTAAGCAATGCTAATGTAACTGACATAATTAAGGATTCCCAACTCTGATTATTTTATCTGATGCAATATCAGCTATTCAGCCTGTTGGTAAAAATGATGAATAAATATTTATATAATTGTGTATGCAAATACTAAAAAACCTGTGGGCAGTTAGCACTTTGTTTATTATCTGTATATTCTTGTGCATTTGTACCTTCTTAATATGGCAAGACAGGATGCCCTCCTGCAGTGCCAAGTAGCATCTGGTCTCTGCTTTCATTTTTCTGCAGAACTGAAATGTGAAACCTTCCTTTCAGGGCTTCTGGATAGGTGGGAGGTGCTGAAAATTTATCTGAATTTAAAGGCATTTTTAGTAATGCTTTTTTTTAAATGCATGATACAGATGGGTGTATAAAGAAAATTGATGTATAGGAAAACACAGTGCAGGCAGGTGAATAAATATGTCTTCACACATGTCAGAGACAATGCGGACAGTGCTGGGTTTAAATTCGTTCAGCTTTCAGTTTTGAGCTGTTTCACATACTTTTTTTGTGATTTACTTCGACACAGAACTTCACAAACACCGAGTTATCTGCATGTCCAAGTTACTCCAAAGTTTCAGCTTCTGTTTTGCAGTGTGTCATCTGTATGGGAAGGGAGTAGCCTCCCTGTGCCTTGTGGAGTTGTCTTGGTTTGAAAGACAGGTGTTTGCTAAGAAAGGCAGGAGCCTCTCTTGAAATGGACAATGTAAACTCCTTCCCTCCAAATTATTACAATTTTGAAATTAAGGAGCACTTAGGCAAAGATACGGGAAATAGGAATAACAGTTTTTTACTAGGAAAGAATTAAAATAAAAATACAGTAATGCAAAAAAAACCAAACCCCAAAACACTGACAGAGTCAGAATACAACCTGACACCCTGTCAGTCAGGGTGTTGGTAGCAGTCCCATTAAATGGTGGCTGCATCCTCCTGCAGTGACAGATGTGGTTCTGTTGAAACAGTGGTGCTGTAGAAGGGTGCAGTTTTCCTCCAAAGGTCCACTGATGATGTGGAAAGGTTGGGTTTTCCTCTGGAATCCAGTGGAATAAGGCTGCTTTGATGTTTCAAATCTCAGATTTTACCTAGATAGGAAATACTTGGCTCCTCCCCCTGGCTGGAGCATCTCAGCATGGGATGATATAATTTTATCAGTCATACAGTGGGACTCAATGGCCCATTAACAGAAGATATCTTCCTGGAGGAAGGATGGGTGGTGGAAAATATGAAGAGCACTACTCTACCTGTTTTTAACAGATGGTCCATTAACAGAAGATAATCCCCTCCGGAGATAAACCAGGCCCCACCTGGTTTCAACAGACGGTGATAGAATACATACTTTTGGTTCCATCCTGCTTTGCAAGCCAAGGCAGTACTGTAGGCGTTTGGGAGCAAGTTGGATACTCTTATGACTGAGCTGTGAAATTACCAAGGACACCCTGTGTGTGAACGGCCCTTGGCAGGAGGAGGAGGGAGAGACACTTATGACTGCTAAGTGCCTTCTTTTTCTTGCTAGCTACTTGAATAAGTATCAAATGGGGACCTAAACAGGAGGTAGGATTAGAGTAATATGCTGAGTTTGACTGGGATAGAGTTGATTTTCTTCACGCAAGTATAGGCTGGGAATGTCTGTCCTGTCTTCCTGCTGGGAATCCCCAGGAGTACAGTGATGATGACTGCACCTGCACTTCCCTGATGCCGTGTCTGCTGCTAAGCTGAAGGTCTTGATTTGTCTTTTCTCTTTGTAGGTATTTTTATGGTGCTGTCTCTCCTGTCGATTGTTTATGGCGCCTTACGCTGCAACATCCTGGCGATAAAGATAAAGTACGATGATTACGATGTCCGTGTGAAGCCTGCTGCCTACCTCTGCATATTCATGTGGAGGAGCTTTGAGATCGCCACGCGGGTCACGGTGTTGGTGCTTTTTGGTTCAGTCCTTCGAGTCTGGGTTTTCCTCGTCGTGCTACTGAATTTCTTATGTTTCTTCTTCTACCCATGGATTCACTTCTGGCTTAGCAGGTCACCATTTCCTGAGAACATAGAGAAGGAATTGAGCAGGCTGGGCACTACCATTGTCCTGTGCCTTCTCACATTCCTGTATGCTGGCATTAACATGTTCTGCTGGTCGGCAGCACAGGTGGAGCTCAGTGACCCTGACTTGATTAGCAAATCCCAGAACTGGTACCAGATGACCGTGTACTACATCGTGCGGCTGATGGAGAACGCCTTCCTCCTGCTGATGTGGTACATTTATAGAACAGACTTCTACCTGTATGTCTGTGCCCCAACGTTGTTCCTGCAGCTCCTGATAGGTTATTGCATGGGCATCTTCTTCATGTTGGTGTTCTACCAGTTCTGTCACCCATGCAAAAAGCTTTTCTCCTCCAGCATAACCGAAGCCTTGTTGTCCTGTTTCAACATCCTCTACTTTATTTGCCAGCATCACAAGTCTACTCTCCTGAAAGGCAAAGTGGCAATGAAATCTCCTGAAAATACTGGCGAAGCACGGGGCAGTAGCAAGACAATAGATCAAAACAGGAGTGTTCATCAAAGTGCTTCTTCCAATGCCTAGTACAACTGGAGGAAAGTAGGTGCCTTTGGAAGGTGGCAGATAACCTGCTGGGAACATTGTGTATCTTAGACATTGTGTCTTGTGGGTAGGATTTCTTTCTTGCAGGTGCAGCACTGCATGATGGCTGACATGCCTGTTTCTGTGGAGAACAGTATATGACTATTTGTGTCTGTGTGTGTTTGTGAATGGAGAGCAATCGTTTGTAGGTTTCTATTTCAGAGGCTTTTTGCACATATTTCAGAGCCTCTCTTGTCACATGCTTATTTTAAGTCATTATAGAAGACATCAATTAGAAATTGTCCTGATGCTCATCTTACTCAGGAAGTCTGAGCATGGAAGGCAATGAATTTTATTTCAGATAGGATGGCCCATGGAATGCCACCCTAGCATGGAAACACAACTTAGACCTGGACTATGTATAGACTGTAGGTGTCGTCTGCTTTGATCAAATTGTAGACTATTTTACACTCTAATCAGTGTAATAAGTTAATCCTTCTCTCAGAGGTAGAAGAATTGGACTTGCACAATACACTGTAGTCTGGGTTACCATGAAACAGCCAATTATCCAGCACTGACATGGAAATGTGACTGTTACTGATGACGGACAGAGGGGTTATTGGCTTTGCACTGTTTCACCCTTCATGTTTACGGCTTGTTAGTAAGGGAATTAAATTTAACACATTAATTGTGATGTTCTGGAATACCTCATTTTTCTTTCATTATCATTTCTTTAACACTTTGCAATATTCTTGTGTCAGGGTGGTGTTCACTTTATGTAAATATCTAGAGGCTGGGCAGACAGTATGTGCCAGTCATGTAGGTGCTCTCCAGTGCACATCTCTGAGGAGTGACTCACCTCACCTCAAAATGTAGGTAATCTGAATCACTCTCTGGAGACCTGTTGCTCAGTGTTAACCAGATGCCTTCACAATTAGTTCTGACTATCCACCTTCCTTTTAGATGGCTGAAGTTAGGGAGATGAGCACTACCCTGCTTGTCAGGGGTTTGGTAGTGCATCAAGAAGGCAGCTCATTGACTTTTTGTACTGGGATAGAAGACACTGATTCCTTCTTTTTGAGCTGTGGTTTGTTAAGATTAGTTTCACATCATTAATTCAAAACCCTCTGACTTCTTTACCTCAGAAGTATGACAACCCTGAAGTATGAAAGAGAAAATGGAAGTAATTGACTTTTTCTTCACAGCCATACATCACCATATAATAAAAGTGTTTCAGTATTTTACAAGTTTCTGAGAAAGCTTTAGCAGATGAACAGCCAAGAATGTAGTGAAATTACACAAACTCATATGTATTTTCACAAATTAAGTGAAAGCTTTTTGCACTTTGTTTGCTTAGCACCTTCCTAACATTTATTTTCCATGTTACACATTATAGCTGCTCATGGAAACAAATAATTGATGACCCAAAGCATCTCCCAGTGTCCAAAGCTTAGTTTCCATTCTGTCATCATGCAGGATGTGAAGCTTTTAATAGGGATGGTATCGTCATAATTGTTTTAGAAGTGTCTAAAACTCAGGTCTGGGGTCATTTATAATGAAATATGTCACCTGCAGTGCTGCAAAGACATAACCTGCTTTTATTTTTTTGTTTACTACAGTGTAAATGAATGTCTTTATATTTCAGTTTTATTATAGAGTCATGTTTTCATTTTATTTAATATGTGTCTGTGTATGGTATGTGTATTTAGATGTCATTAAATTATTGGTGGGTGGTAATGGGATTTTTGGCCTGATTTTGCCATGGGAATGTACCTCATATCTAGGGAAGACACCAAACACCTCAATTCCAATTTCTCTGAGGAGAACAGAAAGTGAAGTGACTCCTTGAAGACACGACTATGTTTCTTTTTACCTTTGTATGTAAAAGTACAGTATAGTATTTCTCTGTACTTTTCTAGATGTAAAAGAATATTGCTTTTTCAGTAGTGAGTTAAAGAAGGAAGGGAGAATGTAACCCTTTCTTCCAAACCTATAAAGTTCAGCCCACAGGCTCAAATTTTCTGATGTTATTAGCCAAAACTGAGTATCTGTCTTTGTAGCTGGGCACTCATCAATATCAATAATCAGGGAATTACAGTGGCTGCCTGTGTAGAGATGTACCCAGCTTTGAAATGTTAGTCTTTGGGGGAAAATTTAAAAAGTAACTTCATATGTAGAAGTAGTTAATATCTACAGATAGAGCTTAAAGCAGAGTTTGGACACTGTAAGTGGTGGTGCAGTTGTGATTGTGCCATTTGGAAACAGTGGAAGCTTCACAAACCTCAGCCAAGTTGGTGCTACAGTGAAATGTTGGTGCTGCATGAAGTAAAAATGTAAGAGACATACAGAGCCAGGAGTCTAGGATGAATACACAGTGAGTACCATTAAACCTCACAGACTACTGTATATGCATATTTAGAGTATGTGCCATATAACTTCTTATTTTTATACCAGTCTCCTGAAGTGCATGCATAGGGAGCTGAATATTTAAATTACTGTAATGAGAGAGAGAAAAAAGTAATTTATATGGGTTCTGTTACTGTCCTATGGTTTTGCCTTAGTTGTGCAGAATAACCAAATACAGTTCAAGCACTCCACCAGCACGAGGGGCTGTTGCCTGAGCAGTGCCTGGTGTCACCATGGCCCGGGGTGGAGCCCAGCCTGCAGTGTGGCTGCTCTGAGGGGTTTATCCAGCTGTGCTGCCACTGCTGGTACAAAGGTGCAGGAGGGAGTCATAGAGACAATGATGTGTGTTAGAACTGAATTCTAAGGGAGCAGCTGATTTTTCTGTAAAGCTGGGAAAGGCAGTTTATCTCCAGGCAATGACAGTCCAGAGGGTGTTATAAGTACACCCTATAGAGAGGACGGTATGAGTACAAAGTCTGTCTGTGTATGAATGTGTGATCTCTTGCTGCGATTTCACTGTGCTTTTACTCTCCTCTGTGAATGTTAGAGGGGCCTGTGTGTTCCATGGAAGGGTTTAGGGCTACTGCTGAAAACGATACTCTTTTGAGTAGCCTTGAGTCACACAAAGGATGGCTCAGCAAGGGTTATTTGTGTGTATAAGAGTATACAAGATCTGACACATGGGTTTTCTTTCATACTTGTAAAACAACACAAATTAAATCATTGAAACTATCCCTCAAGTTGTGTTCGTATCAGTTCTTACTGTGCTACTTTCAAGAAATCCAAAGTAAAGGTAACAGAGCATGCTGTCATCTGTCACCACGCAGCAGCAGAAATGTTTTCAAGAAGACCTGACAGAATAATTAATCTGTGATTGATCTAGGAGCTCTTTACCCCCACAATTCCATTGCTGTTTAGCAGAACATTGTAAGAGGGGGACAGATTAAGAGACCAGTGTTATATGGAACAAGATTTGTATCAGTTATTCATTGTTAGTGTGAGAATATTTACTGATTTACCTGGAGAATTGGGAGGATATCGTTAGCTTGGAAAGAATATTTTAACTTCTTTCTTCTTTTCTGCACACTTGTTTCACACTCATCTGGATTTACCATATACTTATATCTGACCCTGGAATCTGGCAAAATCAGTGCTGAGGACTTTTATGGAGGGGTAGAAATGCACAAAAACTTTACAATACATGTAAGTGTTTCTAAATTTGAATAGAATAAATAGACAAATTTTTAAAATATGGGTTTAAATGGATACATTGCAACAAGTTGTAATGTGTGTGCATCACTTACACGAGCATTGCAAAAAGATTTTAGAAGTCCTTGTGGTGATTGACACTCCTGTCTTCTAGTAGGAGATGCACTCCCTATAACATAGAATTGGTGGATACTTGGGACTGCTAAACTGTAATTTTAATTTAATTTTTTTTCATTTATAAGTAGTTCCTTTATTTTTTCTTCATTTTAGCTGATAGTACCTAACCTAAAAGAATGAACCATTTTCTATCCCTTTTTACCTATTTGAATGCCTTATGTAGCAAAGAAAACAGGAATTTGAACTCAGATGTTTGCAAGCCAGACATCATAGTACTTACAATCTTGTATTTTAAAATGAGGTTATGGTGAGTGCCTCAACTCACTCGGGAATCATCACAGAAACATTAACATCCAGTAATATGGCAAAGATGGTAAATTTGATTTACCAGAGACAGAAGACTTGAAAAGTAAGATGTATTAAAGATTATGTAATTTCCTACTGACCAAGAAAAAAATGTATAATAAAACTGTTAGGTCTTGGGGTCACCCCAAAATTTGAGTAAGAATGTAAGGTAAGTGTTTCAAACTGTGAAAACTCTGTAAGTGTTCAAAATATGAAAGCTTACTGAATCTCTGCCCTAAATGAACAACTTCATATCCTGGGGAAAAAAGGACTTTTCTCTCTTTTCTTTTTTTTTTTTTTAATTACATGCAGTTACAAGGAAAACCTCTTGCTGCTGGAATAAAGTTTTATGGAAATGATGAATGTCTGTATTCAGGTATGAAAATTTTGCCTTTCAGGTGGGAAATTCAGATGTGAATGCATCTGTGTGTAAAGGCTTCTAATAACAGACTAGCATTAATAGGAAAATACACCTAAGCAGAAGATGGATGCTAATTTGTTGGATGTTGCTTACTGAGCTCCTTCTGAAATAACATCACAGTTGTAACATTTTGGCCCTAAAGATGAGACCTGATTGATTTAATAAAGTAGAAACAGCCTGTCTTAAATAGGGCATGTGCCTTCATGTTCATAAATTGCTGAAATACCTATTTTGACAGAGCACACAAAATGACAGCAGATAAATGTTACATATTTTAACTTCTGAAATGTCTCTCATCAGCTACTTGTTTCATCTGATTAATGTGCCCTGTCAGTACAGAGCTCTAATCAGCCACAGACACTTTCTGGAAAATGATGGGGAGCAGATTTAAATGGAGAGCGAATGCCAGAGGTAGTCAAGGTGAAGATTAATTCACATCTGCCTTCTAGAGTGAGAAGTAAATGTCAAAAACAATAGCACAGCACCTTACAGACGAGGTGCCAGCACTGCATTTTGTTGTATTTATGCATGGATTTGCAGTTCTTATAAGTGGAGTAAGTTGTGTGCTGGACTCGACAGCAAACAGGAGACAGGTGCTTGTGATTGCTTCGGTTCTACCCTCACAGCACCAGTTACATTCTTCAGAATGCGTGTCCTGGCTATCTCCTCCTCCCTCTGCTGCTTCGTGGGGGACATTTTAAATAGAAATCGGGAAACAAGGCACTGTGAAATGCTCAGCCAGATTTTTCAGTAGGGCTGCTCTTTTGGAGCCAAAGATTCCTGGCAATGAAAAGCTGAACTCATGGAATGAATCAATACTTCATTGATATTTAAAATATTTTAATAATGGTGGGCATTGCAGTAAATCAAAAGCATTCAGGTGTCGTTTTAAAAAATATTAGCAGGGAAATGGAATTTTCTAAAAGAAGTAGCTTCAGCTTTGGAGCTACAAGGAAAGGAAGAGAGCCCTACAAACGTGCAATAATTAGGGGTTTAAACTTTTTTTATCGTGTTTATTGTGGTCTTCTCCACCCTTCTTATTTTTTAAGCAAAAAGAAGAAAAAATACCAAACAGGAGAAAGAGAAATATTTTATGAAAAAAAATTAAAACATCACTGCAAACCTATAGAAATGTGTGTGGCAACTCACAAATATGTTGCATTTAGGGTAAGCCTAGATTTCTCCTCTGATGCTCTTGGAGTGGCATAGCGAAAACCCCAGAAAGGAATCCAGGTACAGTGAGGCAGAAACTGTGAAGGTCATCCTGATCTAGGACATAGCATCATGCTTAAAAAAATCATTGTATATCTTTTTTGTTTTATTAATATCAGCAGTCTTAATTATATGTATATGTATTTGTATATACAAATAGAGAAATATGTAATTATATGTATATTTTATGTCTGATATGTATTGTACACACATTAGTCTGATTCTGCATCTGAGCACAAATAGACAATTTCAATGCTAATGGTCAGAACAGAAATGTTACAATTGACATCTTATGTGCAGATTGCTTACACAATTCCACCTTTCTTATGCGTAGGGAAGAAAAACGATGAACCATGCAATATGTCAGGTGGCTTTTTAAATCATATGGTAGATGGATGGTTCCTGTTTTGATCTTTTCTTCTTCATCAGCTGATAAGGTGATGTGCTGAAAAAAACCTGTCCTTTACAGAAAGATAATTGATTGGAGAAAGCTGGGATGCTGCCTGTGCTAAGCCTTGTTCATGGTGATTTGGCTGTGTGGATCAGAAATGAACCAACCTTCCTCAGATTCAGAGGAAAGGGAAAACTTTGCAGGAGACAGGTTATCAGGTGGGGACAGGCAAGGGATGTAATAAGTGAAAAATTACTTCTGCCTAGCCGTGAAATATGGGCCTCAGCAAGGATGCTGGTGGTGTGCCATGAGGATTGATGGTAAGGCAAATTCAGGGAAGGCTGCAGAGTGCTGTAACTCATCAGACAACTCAAATGCCAGTGACAGCTGATTCTTCACCATAATTTACCATTGGCCCAAAATGTAATGGAAGCCCCTAAGGGCACCAAGCAGGAATCCATTAGCCATCAACTACCAATCACTTGCCCTATAGTGTTCTTTAGCAGTCAAGGGCTGATGTGTTTAAGCTCTTATCTTAATAACCCATACATCACTGTTATTCCCAGCAGGGCAAAACAGCAAGTGAGCAGTTGTCTCTTCAAGCAAGAAAAAAAATCACTAGGGAAAGGGAAGTTTTACTAGTGGGAGATCTGAAATTAAAAACAACAAATTGTTTACAGTCTTAAGTGCATCACTCATTCAAAAGAAGTTCTAGTGTAATAGAAAACTAAATGCAATTTTATCATGTGTAGAAGTGTCTTTGTATGGGGAGAAAAAATACTGACTCGGGATTGGAGTATGATTAGGCAGACTCTCCTTACCAGGTAGCAAAATTCTCATTGAGATGACATTGTGTCCTTTAATGCAAAAGAAAGTGTAATAAATCGCTGTAATTAGCAGTCAACAGCTCTGGTTTTGATCGAGGTGGACACAGCTTCTCGAGCTCTGCCAGAAAACTCTGTGAGAGGATCTCTAAATCCAGCTGAGGAAGAAATGAGGTACCTCCAGCCTATTGCTGCTCTCATGAAAGCCTGAGCAGTGAAAATAGCAGAATATAATTAAATTATCCAAACTTAAGAAGTCATAAATACAAGAAAGTAAATGAATCAATAATATTGTGGAAATTCTAGTCCTTTTTCTAACCCATTCATTGAAATTTTTTTTCGTAGTGATTTCTCTGGAAGTGCTAAAAATGGGTGCCAGGAAGAAGGGGCTTGTGCATTCAAATGAACTGCTGTAAACAGTTTTGCAGCAGGAGGCTTTAATAACTACTCATCCAGTGGTAATTTGACCTGGAAGAGATTAATCCCAGTTCAAAACCCAAATTATGTGACACTTGTGTCTTCATTGAGTTTCCCAAAGAGATGAATGGATGCTTCCAAATTTCTCGAGTGTAACTTAAGCCAGATAGGGGTTTGTGAGATAGTCTCAGGCAAGTGTTCAAGTTATCAGGAAAAATCCAGAAGTAAAAAAGCTTTATCAAGACAAATGACTGAAGGGAAGCATATAAATCCAGCAATTGTGTGGCTGGAGCAGTGTAATTCTATAATAAGAGGCAATTTAGGTATGATTTAGCAGCATATAGGCTTCGTGCTGAATCTTGGCACAGGGATGAACTCCCTTTTAGTAATCTAGCTGAAGGATAATTTTAAAGCAAAAGCCTCTTCCTTGGTGCCATAATGTATTGTGTCGTGTTGTCTTGGTTAGACAGGTCGATTAAACATGACATCATTCTTCAGTGTTTGCTCTATTGATATTACTGAACATAAACATAAAACCAAGGCTGTGACTGTCAGGTGTCTGGTTGTAGACAGTCATCTGCTGACAGAGCTGGGTCACCCCCACACTTCTACATTGAGGATTGGGGGGAGAAAAATCTGCAAAAGAATTTTCACAGCCCTCCTTTGCATTTCACAAGACAAACTGCAGCATTGTAAAGACCTGTAATGTTACCCTGTATTACAGGGTTTGGGCACTGAACACCTGGTGTGTGAACACCTCGGGGCTATTCCTGGGCACAAAGGGGGATGCTGGAACACTTCTGTGGGTGTGGGGTTATACTGATACCGTGGGCATGATCTACCACAGCACGGCTCTAGCAGGCTGGAAGGCACCTCCTTTATTTCTGATTGTGGAATGAGGATGCAAACCTGTGTCAGGAATAATATAGCTCCAGCAGATCCTATTAGGAAGAAAGGAAGTGAGCTAATGATCTCTGAAAGTCCTTTCCCAGCCTGTGATCAGGAGCTACTAATTAGAAAGGGGATTTGACAGCCCAGCGCCGAAAGAGAGAGGGCAAAGCAGGAAAGTGGTTTTGAACAGGGATGCAGCAGGAAAGGAGAAACGAGGGCAGGTGCGTACGGAGGGAAGGTCTGGGCGGATGGAGCAGGATTCCAGCTCCTTCCCCCGTGAGCGCCGCGGGGCCGGCGCTGCCAGCGGGTGGCACCGCGGGGCTGCTGAGCCACCCACCGGGCGAGACGGGCACGGGAGACGAGGCCGTCCCTCTTCCACATCTTTAGAGACGGTTTCTAGAGTGGGAAATCGCTGGTGGAGTCCCCCTCTCCAGGCAGAGAAAAGTTACCTTGGGCTATCACCAGCACGTGTCAACGAAATCTGCAGCCCTGGGGAGAGAAGTCTTGCAAACAGATGATGGTAGATCATAAAGCTGCTACCCTGCCCAAAGGATGCCATCTGGGCTCCCTCTCCCTCAGTCCTACGCAAAGGTAGATTAATTTTACCTCTGCCTTTATACACGGGAAGTTATGTTGCCCCTGCTTTAGTCTAGCTCTTCCTGGAAACTATTGACTGCTTAATGAAATGAGATTTCTGTCTGTACTTGGGACCTGTTGCTGGTAATGTCTCTTCCTTCCAGTAACACAGCAGTGTGCAGCCATCCTGGCCTGTTTTGTGGTGTGCTGCTGCTTGACTTCAAGCCAAGTCTGGTGTGCAAACAGCATCTGGATCAGACATGCATATTTTTTAATATGGATCTCTCATGATGACTGCAAAAGAGTGAGAGGAAGTACTGGAGCAGGGAATTGCATTGAGTGTAATAGTGCAAAGCAAGGACCTGGAAGGATCTGCCAGTCCTTATTGGAGTCTCATTGATGTGTTTTTCCCTGGCTCATATCTCTCCCCTTTCCTCCTCTCTCAGCTTGGAATCATTTATTTTGTAAACGAAACGGAAAGAGCAGAAGTTGCAGACATGTCATGTCATTCCCTGGAGTGAAGGCAAGTGCACAGAGTGAGTGCCTCAGGCTGTGTGTGAAGAGCCTTTTCAGGGAAGACAGCTTGACAAATCCCTTGTTTGCTTCTTTCTCTTTGGTGTAGAGTCAAGGGAAGGTTGGTAAACAGTGATTGCACAGCTTTCAAAATAAAGACTTCAGGCTACAAAATAAAAAGAGGTTAATCAAGGTTTCTGCTTGGCTTTCCCTGTGCTGCAAGAGGGGGAGGAGCTAGATCTCTAACTCTGTTCTTCACATCACTCTTTCTTTTGAGGCTTTTACTTGCAGAATTTTTCATTGTCCCTTTTTGGGACATCTGTGAAACCCCTAGGCCTATTGCAAACACCTGGCATTAAATCTGTGCAGCAATACACAGACCATTACTGTGCAGAGCAGGAGAGGAGCTAAATTAATTCCTGAGCAATGAGGTAAATTTACTGCAAGGAAAGGAAGAGCCCTGAGACATGAATACTTTTGCAATATTGTCATGCTGCAAAAGGATCAGTGTTCACTGAACTTTTAAGCACAAAGGATGAAAAATGCTCTCTGTAATCAAGTAGCTTGAAACAAATTTTATAAACAGAGTGAGATAGCAGGTAATTTTTTCCATACTTCAGTTTTACACTCCCACATAATTAGTACACAGCTGACAACATTGTTTTTTCTTGTATAGGATACATTTTCCAAATTAGTACAAAGTATAAAACATTTAGGTTTTTGTAATAGCAAAAATGTTTCATTCATTTGGAAGGTGAAACAGAATTAAATCAGGGGTGATATGTGGGTGGTTTTGGTATCATTTCTACTCAAATGTCACTAGCAGCAACATGCAAAGTTTGCTGTGCTTGTCATGTCACTTTCAGATTTAACTGAAAACTCAGAAGCATCAGGGAGGACCAGAACTCAGCAGCTGTGGAAGAACCCTGCACCTCCGCCCTTTCTTTGGAGGTCAGGCAGTGAGATCAGCTACTGCATTTGATAATTGCTAGGCTGAGGGCAGCTGAAATATAATATTTCAATGTCTGTATTCAGGCTGTCAGAAGGACCTCAGACTTTGCAACTGTTGTGCTGATCCAAGATCAGCCCCTTCTGGGTTTGTAGCCTGACAGAAACCTCCTGAGCCAATAAATCCATATTTCAGGGCTATGGTGCCTGAGGAGCTTCCAGGCAAGGTAAAGCTGCTGAAGCTCAGAGCATCCTGGATACCTGCACTGGCTCACCCCGGAGAAGGCACAGGTAACTTACCCTGAGCTAGGGGGAAGAAAAAGGCAGTAGGAACACTGTCATGCCTGGTCAGGGAGAGAAGGCTTGTCTTCACTGCAAGAATGGACATCCACGAATCAGAACTGCCTCCCTCCTTTCCTTCCCTAGCCACTCTGACTGTTTAACTCCCAGAGGCCACCTCCATAAACAAAAATATGGGTACCAGGCCCTCTGATGATATCCAGCATCCCTGGAAATGTTACCCCATCCCTGAAAGCATCCAAGGACAGGCTGGTTGGGGCCCTGAGCAGCCTGAGTTAGTGGGTGTCCTCCCTTCCCACAGCAGGGGGTTGGAAGTAGATGATCTTTAAAGTTGATTCCAGCCCAACCATTCTATCATTCTATAATTCTGTGACCCGTTTGGGATGGCCATCAAAGGGGATTCTGTGAGACCCAAAACCATGAAAAAAAGCCTATCCAGTGGCATATATCCTCAGTTTTGGCCAGATCAGAGAGGAATTTTGAAAGGAATTTTGCAAGGTTTGAATATACCAGACAAAGAGGAATGTTAGATTACAATTTGAAGTTTCCATGGGAAAAATAATACTAGTGATTATTTATCAACAAAGATCAGAATGATCTGCATCTCAGTCCTGAGGTGATTAAAAAGAGACAGGTCTGGGCAAAGGTAACTCTCCTGTGTTTCTAGTTACACTTCAGCATTAAAAGTTATATAAAGTGGCAATACATTTTTTAGCAGAGAACCTGTCCAGTTGTATAATTTATTCTATCTTTTGTATCACAATGAAAAAGTCTATTTCAATAGTTTATATGTATTTGAGTTATGAAACGTTATGTGTAAAGATGTTAGAAAATTGAAGCAGAACTGGGGTCATGATTAAATGGTTAACTTATTTCCCAAATGAATGAGAAAGGAAACAGGGTGCTGCAACCTTTTGCTCTCACTTCCTCATGAGAGAAGCCCTAGAGGCTGTCCCAGCGAGAGCGGGGCTGTTGTGCACACACATCTCAAGCAGCCATGGGGAACTGGGTGGAGAATGAAGGACTGTCCATCTTCGTTGTTGTAAGTACAATTTTTACTGTGATTTGTGTCTAGTGAAAAGTTCTACAGAAAGCTGTGCTAAGCAGTTCTCGCTGTGCCAGTGAAAGATGCACCTGATTATGCTGAAACTGGGGCAGCAAATGCAAGGAAATGCTTCAAGGGAATAATTTTAAGGAGCTCTCTGGTATTTCAGTTGCTGTAGGCTTCATTGTTAACTGAGAAAGGATCATTTATTAACTTTGCTTTGTTAGAAATACTTTAGTTAAGCAAAACAAATAATTTTAACTTAACTATATGCACTTCAACAGAGAAAGCAATTAACGCAATCACCCTTTCTTGCATTTTCATGAAGAGAAGTGGGTGTAACTGAAAGCACAGTGTCTTGATGGTATAAAATATTTATTAATGTCAGATTCAAGAATTTAGAGCAGAGATTCATAAATCCTTCATTGAGACAACTAGTATTTGAATTGAATTTTCTTACAGTTTGCATAAAGTGGCTGTGAAAGTAGGTTAAATTAATTCTGAGATAGATTTAGAAGTATAGAAAATCCCAGTTGCATTTACAAGTGCTAAAGAGTAAGCAGGGCAGTCCTCCTTGGAGAAAACTAAGTTTATATTCTAGTGTTTTCTTTTCTTTACTTCACAATGTAATACAAGGGCTAAAGGCATACCTCTATGTGGAGGGAGCAGAAAACACAGAACAAAGTTTCCCTGCATCCTCAGAACAAGCTCCTCAGAAAACCATAGCTTAGAGATAAGAAATGGCTTGTGAAATGATGAATACAAGAAGGAATCCAGCTTCCCCCCCTTGGAAGACCCTCTTATCTATCTTCAATATTAGTGGTTCATCCTCTTTTAGTATCCATAGGCCAGCTTTGAATGTAAAATCCCTCAGGGATTGGTTAGAATGTAGAATTTCCTTGGTAATTGGTGCAAATTGTAAAACCCTCAAAAGATATAAAAACCCCTGTAAAACAATAGCCGTTGGTATATGTAGACAGGATGCCTTCATAGAATAAACTATGGATTTGTGCCTCTCTGCATATGCTGATCTCTTAACCCCGCTGGTCTGAGAGCTCACTGTGAGCCAAAATTCCATCTGGGCAAGGCTCGGGAACGTGCTCCATCTCTGAGGGCTGCAGGAGCAGCCTCAGGGATCCTAAAGGGACCCCAAAAACCCCCACCAGTGACACCTCTATACATATATTATGTACATATACATATATATATTAAAAACATATAAAAACCAAAATGTAAGAAGAGTTCAGGCATTGTGTCTACCTGTTGTTAGTAGATGTAAATACAGAGAGGAAGAAAAAGAAGGCATAGAATTTGCATACTTGTGGTGACTGAAATGTGAGTATTTCAAGAAGTATTTCTGCTGCTATGAGCAATCAGTACTTGTGTATGACCTTGTAATTTAGGATCATAATCCCATAGCTGTGGCACTTCAGTGCTTTTGAAAGGGAGTGACTGTGTTTGCTGTCACCTTCAGTGACTTGAGGAAGTTGAAACTACCAAGAGGTGAATTGTGGCTTTTTCTATTTTTTTTTTCCCACCAGAACTGAAATATTAAAAGAATTAAGTAAGAGGCCTTTATTTTGTTCAAATAAGGAATTTGATTTTTGAACCTCAAAGCTATAACAAGGTCAGGGTAATAGGGAAAGAAACTAACAGACATATTTATAAAGAACCCAGCTAAAAGGAAACCTTACCCAAGTGTTCTGCTTTGTCCTCTACATCTTTACTGCACACTGAGTAGGCAGGGGGTTGTCCAGTACTTGACAGGAACAGGACAGACACAATTCCTACTGATGCACCTCAACAAAAAGAAACACACTGCCAGAGTGTGCCACTGTCACTTTTAACAAAAATCCCAAGCACTTAATCCTGAAAGGAGCTTGGTATTTTAATGAAGTCTTGGTGATTTCCTGTATACTGCCTTACCCTGATGGAAATCCCTTCATTTCCCAGTATTTATTTGCATTTTTAAGATCTGAAATAATCCCAAGGGGTTTTTTTCAGTGTTATTTGAGCCAAAGGGCTAGCAAAATGTATGGTTTAGGAGAGGCGAGGAACTATAATGTCACCTTTTCTGGAATTTCTCCCAGTTCTCAGATTTTCTCTCCATTTTAATGCACCACTTAGTAAAACCATTTAGACTGACTGCAGTGATACAGATTTGTTTCAATATGAGATGTGAAATCAGCCAACCAGCTCCAGGAGGACAAATATCCAGATCCATTATGATCTTTTTTGCCAGGTGGACTTATAGCTACCTAAGAGTTAATAACATGTCTTTCCCTAAAAAACCTGCACATCAGGATGTGTAAGTGTGAGGAAATTCTGCAGTACAGCTACAAAGAAGCCTGGTTTGGGGTAGTCCACATGCTACCAAAGGGCCTGTGTTGAATATTCACTGCTCACTGCTTTCAGACCCTCTTCTTGAATTCAACCCTATGTGTAATTTAACCCATCTAAATTTAGATCTCAAGTTTCTTTGTCACAGCTTCCAAATCTTCCTCTCACATAGGTTAAGGTACCTGTGGAACTGCCATTTGGAAGCATCCCTAACTTTCAATGGTATTTGGAGATTTAACTGGACTCAGAATTAAACTGTCATTGTAATATGACAGTCCTGATACAACCAACCCTAAACTCCTTGACCTGTGAAAACGTTTCCTCTGCACATTGCTGTACTTTGGTCTATTGCCACTCCTGTACTGTGTTCACACATCAGAGCCTATTTAGACCAGAAAGATTTCTATCACCCCTGCTGAAAACTTTATACCCAGCAGTGCAGCTCTCTGCACAAACACAAAAGTAACTGACTGTTATCTGAACTGTGTAAATTCAGATGGATTATTTCTAACAACAAACTGTAAGCTTCCTGTTTAATTCTCTTTCAGCTTGTGTGGCTGGGCTTAAATGTCTTCCTCTTTTGGTGGTACTACCTTGTGTATGATGTCCCACCCAAATTCTTCTACACCAGAGTGCTCCTTGGTGTAAGTACAAGACTTTATTATTTTGGCACAGACAGAGGACACAGCAGTTTTGAATAGTTTTAGTTGATCAAGACTGGATCTAGTGGCTGGAGCTGCAAGCTCATGTAGGAGTCACATGCAAGCAGATAACTGAATGCAGGTAGATGTCCAGTGCTTCTGAACAGAAAGCTGCTACACAAAATACAGAGACCCCTTTCTAAAGATGTTTTCAGTTAAATTTTATGCTCCTGGTAATTAAATTAAGCATTAATTGTGGTTACTTTATTAAGCAAAAGATGAGTAAAATATTGCCATTGTACTATTGTACAGTCATTTCTCCTTGCAATTATTTTTCAGAGTATGAATAGTTTATAAAGATATTGACTCTGAAAAGCAATCATTATTCATATATTTATCAAGAATGTGAGTGGTGGTCAGGTAGTGAAGTGATCCTGGATCCTGGGCTATTCCATTTCATCCAACCAGTTAATGCAGCATAATGTGTCCTACTACAAACTTGCTTCCAAAGCTACCACAGGTCATGACCAATTGACAGGGAAAATTAATTTATTCACATATTTTAAAACTCTGCTCACAGACACAAAAATCAGCCTAAGCTTCAGATTACAGAGCACAGCATTTTGCTGAAGGTTTGCAAAGCCGTGGTTTAATTCTACAAAGCATGAAATCGCATTCTGCATACAGTTTCTAGTCTGTGATCAAATCCTGTCCTTTGCAATCATGGTGCAGTTGCCTTTGAAGTCACAAAATCTCATGCTTGGATAAGTAGAGATCAATGTAACCCCAAAGAGCTGTGATCTAAAACCAAAAAGGGTCTCAGTCCATGCAAGGACAGAAAATATTATTTTTCTTCCTTTCATTGCATTTTGATTAATAGGTTCATTATTGCTTCATTTCAAACAGTTCAAAAATCTTAAATAATTCAGGATGTAAAGACCAACATTAAGGAAATAGATTCCTAAAAGCTGAGGCAACAAACTTCCTTAGACTCCTTTACTGACAGAGAACTTAAACCACTTCTCTTACAAGCTGACCATTTATCATAAAAGCCCCACCAACTGAAACCACAGACTCTTCACAGCCTTGGGACACAAAACTCTACGAATGGCTTAGATTTGCACCTGTGTTTGACTGTTGAATGCCAGATGTGACAGGGAGCTTTTTTTACAGCCATATTAATTCAAAACTGAAAACAGGAGGTGTCTGTCTGTCTGCAGGAGTGCGTCCTCCCTGCACATGTGTTTCTGACTTGACCAGAGCATGATTCCATTAAACATTCACGGTGTAAATGTGAACTCTAGATCTCACACTCTTTACAAGTTGTGATATAATGCATAAATAAAATCTGTGCCTACCCATGCTCTGGATAATATCTTAGGTAATGCATTTAATTACAGCATGTCTCTAATTACAGCGTGCTCTGGCTCTTGCAAGGGCCCCTGCAGCCTGCCTGAACTTCAATTGCATGCTGATTCTGCTGCCAGTATGTCGAAACCTGCTCTCCTTCCTCAGAGGATCAAGTGCGGTAAGATGAAGAAAGAATTTCAAAATTTATGAAAGATAATTAGGTAAACAGACATACAAATATACCAAGAAGCTTCGTCCAAGTTCCCCAAATATACTGTATTTTGAGGATGTCCTCTTATAAGAAGCAGATAAGCCTGGAGTTTTGCTATGAGCAAGAGGGAGGTCTAGTGGGGTATCTAGAGCTCTAGAGTTGAGAGTTTAGGTTTGAATTAGTCTCCTTTGAGTCCTCCCTTTTTAGCTGCCTGCTGGCCATGGTCCTGCCCTGCATGCAAAGTCTCTCTTTTGGCTGGCAGAAGCTGTTGGTGCTCCCACCCATCCACTTAGAGAGGGAAATACTAGCCCCTGTGTGTCTTTGCATGCTCAGTTCTTAAGGTAAATGTAGTAATTTTTAGACTTTCAGAATGGCGCTTTTTTTCACCTGGCTCATAAATTACATTTATTCTTGTCTGAACTGCATTTCCATCTCAGATGAAATAGTTCCCAGGCCTTTTGACTTTTTCTAGCTCCCAAAGGCAGATGTTATACACAGCACTGAGGAACTGACACTAAGAAAAGGACAACTGATCCTAAGTGACAGCTGGAGAGGCTTCCTATGATAATATTGACTCTACCAACTGCCAAAATCTAGATTTCTGGCTATTACAGCAAAAATAATGCAGACAATGCAGGCCATGGTCCAGTGAAAAAGCAATATTCCCCTCAAGTTCATGAGTTGTCCTTCCAAAGGTATAATGATCCTTCCTTTCTTTCTGGACACTTTTAACATAGAGGCAATCAACAAAACCAGTTCCCAGACGCTGTTTTTCATCTCTAAACCCAGTATATATATTTTAATGCAAATGAGACAGCCTGCTGGGGCTGAAAAGGCAGAGCAGAAGAGGAAGTGATAAAATAGATGCAGTGTTTCAAGAGTCCTTCATAAGGCCAGGAGGTGGGATATGAAGCAATAAGAAAATAACCAGAGACAAAATAGGCTGTACTTCCATTTAGTGCACACATCTTCACAATGAGTGTGGCTGAATAAATGACATGTGCCTGCCATCTCATTTAAACTCTTAAATTATATTTAGGAGCAAGGCCAGTGCTCTAGCCTTTCTAAGGAATAACACTTAGGAATATAAAATTGGAAATACATGTCAGGCTTTCAGTCTTTTCCTATACTCTTCAGATCCTGAGATGCTACAAAACAGACAGCCATACCCTCCATTAATGTAAAAGGAAAAAGGATAGCAGATAAAGCTGCAGCGTTAAAGTTGTTATTCCCTTGTCCTAAGGCAGATCAGCAAGTATCAGCCAAAATCCAGAGCTGACTCCTCTGGCTGCAGAAGTCAATAATGAACATAAATTTAGAAAGAATTAATGTTGCTATGGATGAATGCACCTGGAAAATAATGAAGAGCTCTTGATCATATGAGGCATTTTTGGATTGCACAGGTGAAAGCAAGCTGGGCAGAGGTCTTCTGAGCTCAAAGCAGTCAAAGAGCTGGGGATACATAAGGAGACTACTGGAAGGCCAAAACTTGAATCTGGGTTTTGAGAATTGTATTCCAGCTGGACTTTGTGCTACTTGTCCTGAATTGCTCCTCTGCTAACATGCATAACTTAACTTTTCTGACCAAGATCCTGGGAAAGCTGTCCCTTTTGGGTATTCAAGCTACAGAGTCAGTCCTTCTGCCTTGGCACTGTGGTAGAGGTACTCAGGCTACACGTAGCATAAAATGAGTCCCAGGCAGGGAAATACAGTTCCATTCCTGCTGGCAGCACACTCTCCTGCTGATAGCTGGGAATGAGGAAGCAAAGGGCTCTGAGGGTGAGCAAGCAGGGCAGGGAGGGGCATAGAAGAGGACTGTTAGACAGCTGGTGTTTGTTTAGCTTCAGTAGCTTTTTGCAGTAAAGCTACACCTCAGGAAGGATGGAATTTTAGATCTTAAACAAAACCCACATGGCCCAGTGAGCCACTGGCAGAGGCAGCACTGTGGTGCCTCAGCACAGGGAAACAGCTGCTTATGCTTGTTGTGCTGTTGTCTCTAGTTAGCTATGCTCTGCAGGTAACAACTGTGAGGGTCTATAAGAAAAATCATTTAAATGTCAAATAACTTATTGGAAGAGTAGTGACCTTCCCAACAGCAATGTCATTGGGGTCAAGAAGAGGAAAGAATGGTTCAAACACAGTGTTCAATGGGAATGTACTGAAAAGTCTTCCCCTCTCCATCCTCCCACCCAGAAATCACATGTTACAAAGTTATTTGGTTTTAATTGAAAGGATAGCTGTGTTGTGTTTTTCATGTCCATTATTGCTGAATTCACTGTTCTTGATGAGCCTCATGACTGAAGGCAGCTGGAGCCCTCTGCCATTGTCTGGCCTTCACTTTTCAAATCAAGTGGCTTTTGCCAGGGAGTCAAGCACTGCCTTACTATGCTACATTTTATTCCACAATGTTTTTGTGTTGTCTCTCAATACAGGTGATACAAAAAGGTCAAATTCCCCTGGTCGTTATTATAGTCTGAAGTCATTGGACAGAATGTTTTCCTCTTGTGAGAAAATATTTGTGGTAGTTTGCATAGTGTTTTGTTCCCTAATCTTGCCAGCAAACACAATGTAAACATACAACACATGACAATCATGCTTTCTACTGTGTGGGGACAGCAAATGCCAGATTTACAGGAACTTAAGGTTTTAGGAAAACTCCCAGTGACTGCAGCACAATTCAGATGGGGCCTGTTAGGAACTCATCATTATTAGAAATGAAAATATAATTCTGCTTTTCTTGAAAGCCAATTTCTTTGGTTTGTATCTGCAGAGATTTTTGCTGTTTGTTTTTGGGTAACTCCAAAATCAAATTGTAAGTGAACGACTGGGAAGTATACCCAGTATTTTGGGGAAGGAATGCCTTCATATCACCACCACAGGAGACTCACACGTTTGGGGTGGGAGCACCCTGAGACAGTTACACCCAAACTTTGCAGCCTGTTTCTAGGCTGTGAAATACAACAGGATCCTGGTGCTATCAAAGCACTCACTGCCATGACAGATTGTGATCACTCCTTTTGTTTATAATGTGAAGTTTAAAACAGATAAGATGTATTCCTCTGTCCTATTGGATGTTAATTTTTTTCTCCTTATCAAATACTTTATTTCAGTGGGACATATTTAAGCATAATCTGTAATTCCTCTTTTCTGAAAGACTGGGGGAAATATTTTTGTCTATATTTCGGAATCCTATTTTTTTCCTAGCAATGCCACCAATGTGTTCAGGGTTTCTCTTTTTGTCCCTGCATTTAAAAAGTGTGCATAGACAACATGAATAGTCTTCAAATACTTTTTTCTTTCAATCTTCAACCCAAAGTGCTGCTCTACCCGTATCAGACGACAGCTGGACAGAAACCTCACCTTTCACAAGATGGTGGCCTGGATGATTGCCCTTCACACTGGTTGGTACTCTAATGTTTCTTTGTTTATTGTTTTCTTGTGTATTTTATGTGGAATCCAGGTGGCATGCAAGTTCTTAAGGATATGGTCAGAGAGCTGATTTAATTAGAGGGGTCAGTGTGTGCCAAGGCTTAAATCAGCTTCCAGATATGTGCCAGCTGTCAGAGAGCAAAAGATTAGAAATAATACCTTTATTTTGAACTGTCAGTACAATTTATGATAGTTTAATAAAGGGTGTTTAGCAATGTCCTGAGAACTGGATACATTGGCTTTAATTCTTGTTTAGACTTATTTCTTATCTGGCGTGTCTGAAACAAATAATAGAAATTATTTTTAAAAAGGATATAAAAAACTTGGACCTGTTTTGAAGGTAAGTAAGTGTCTACTTATAGGAGGAGGTGGTTCAAATTTTGGACAAATTTGCACAATTTTACCCTACAAAAACATGTAGTGGAATTTGTGTGAACACCTCAGCTGGTTTAGATTTTTGGATTCATTCAGCCTAATGAGAATATTACTAATGATTAAAATTTTGTTCTGCAAAACTGCAGAACAAAGCAGCACTAATAAATGTGATCCCAAAGAAATCCAGATTCACTTCTCAGCTCTCTTACAGAAGTCCTGGATGAAGATGATCCTGACAAATAGTTTAAGCCATTCCATGTTTCAGTATCTCATATGTTAGAGTTGAATTGTTGAAAGCTTTTGTTGAACAAAAATATACTGGAAATTTCCCTTTATTTCTTTCCCTCCCTCACCCAAAAACTGTAAAATTCAGGTGATAAAGCTTTAACAGTAAAATACATCAGTGATCTGCAATTGTGATGAAGATGGCAAGAGCAGCAAAGCTCTTAAACTGCAGTTGAAAAATGTGACAAAGTTTCAAACGTTACCCAAAACCGCCGAATACTTGTGGTCAATGCTGATTGTTCCTTTCCTGTCACTCCTAGCAATTCACACCATTGCACACTTATTCAATGTGGAGTGGAGTGTGCAAGCCCGTGTGGAGGAGAAAGGCACTCTGGCAGCTGTGCTTTCTGCCCTTGGAGACAAACCACAAGAAAGCTATGTCAACTTCTTCAGACAAACCATTGGAGTAAGTGACATGGGGCTCTGAAGAGTAACATTACATTTGTGTGGGTGATCATATAGGAACATTTGAGCAGAGTGCCTATTTCTGGTGTCCCCAGTCTGGGTTTGAGTCACCTTGCAGAAAAAAACATGTAGAATCCATTCTTCTATATTTGCCAGTAATATTGTTGCTGAGCTTTGGTAGTAATTTAGACTTTTCCACCTGGGGATTTCAAAGTACATTTAAAACATTATGTAAATACATACTCTTTAAAACAGTGTTCTGACTTAGACAGAAAGGTACACAGAAATCAAGGCAAAGTTTTGAAGCTGGGTGGCTTAAGCTCTGGTCAGTGGGGAAAAACAAAAGAAGAGACTTCCCTACTCCTCAGAAGAGCACTGAGCATCCAAACTCTGCATGAGTTACAAGTCCCATGGCTGTGCAACACCAGAGCAAAGGAGAGTTTTCATTTAACCCCTGAAATACGGATGTAGGACTTCAGCTGTTAACACCAGAGCTGTGCAAATGTATTCACTTTCCCCAAACCAGACCTGCTGAGCCATGACAGAGTAAGAAACCATGTTTGGTGTGTTAATTCATGGGAAGCCCTTTCTACTTCCATTTATCTTAGTAAAGGTGAATGTGCAGAGCAACAAAAATGAGGTGGGATTTTGGCATCAGATGACTTAAAGACTTGTAACAAAGTAAAGGGTTTGGTGAGTGGTGGCTCAACTGGCCCTGCTTTGGTGCAACCCCTTCCTTAGACCACCATGTGCAATTATTTCACAGAATCCCATTGGGGGCCTCTATGTGGCTTTCACATACTTGGCTGGCATCACTGGGGTTGTCATCACACTGGCCCTCATCCTCATCATCACCTCATCCACCAAAACCATCCGGAGGTCATATTTTGAAGTATTTTGGTACACCCACCATCTCTTTGTCATCTTCTTTATTGGCCTTGTCATCCATGGTGCTGGGTGAGTATTTGCACTTATCACAAAATATCTGATAACTACTGAATCTTCATTTAAAGCCCCCTTCACACATGAGTATAGGGACTCCTGTCCCTGGGCAGCAGTTGTTTTTGATGGCAGTGATGGGCCAACAGAGGCTCTCACTGACATGTGCAACAAACTGTCCACACACAGGAGGTTTCATGTGACTTTGGCATACTTAAGTTGGCTGGCACTCAACTTCTTCTGATGTCTCAATTGCAAATGTCTTTTCCAAGGTTTCTGTTTCTAATTGTTAATTTACCTTTCTCTCAAAAGGAATTGCATCTGCACACATGCAAGAGAGGATATCTCAGTATAAAAATTATGTAGAGTCTTGAATAATGAAAACTATATTTATATAGATTTATGTTTCAGGTTTGGATGAACTTGTAATATCAGCAGCATTTAAGAATAGATTTTTAGCTGTTTCAACTTAGAAACAGTCATTTGTAAAGTTTTCTAACTTTCAAATGCCAAACATCTTTTTCTGCTGTTGCCTCATTCCATATCTTCTTCTGAAAGAGCTGAAAAACCTAATGAAACAGTTTTAACACTACACAAACTATTTTAGCACTTAGAGAAATGAACTTTAATCCATTTTATAAAACCAAAGAACTGGTGAAAAAAGAAGAAAGACTCAAGTATCCAAGCTACATTTCAATAGTTCATAATTACAGTACATTGTCCATTTTAAAGGAAATACTACATGCAATAGAAAGTGTCCTTTAAAAATGTCTAGCAAAAATGACTATTCAAAACCACTTCCTTACAGTCCATTAGTACCATAAAAAAGACAGAAATGAAAGTAAAACGGGAAGAACAAAAATAGAAGGCAGATAGGAATAACCCCCAGCATATTTGTCCATTCCAACTTTCATAACAAGGAAATGGTTTGAGCAAAACTTGTGGAAGGAAAAGAACAAATGGTTCATGTTTTGTGCAGCAAACATTGTATAGTTACTGTCCCAATGTCCAAACTTGTCAGTAGTTACTACACAATGCTATCAGAAAGCAAGCATTGCCCATTCTAGAGGTCAGTGGAGAGAACATATTTTATAGAAGTTGAATTTTTATTTACTTCAATGTTCACTGTTCTCCTGTCATCTTAACTGTACTGGAATGAAAAAGCAAGAGTTTGGGCAGCAGTGGTTGTCAGCCAAGTTCAGCTATCCTTTGGAAGCAGGCACACTCATCTGTAGAGGGAAGGATGCTTTCTATCTGTGAACTCAATGACCTCACTTATTTGGCCTTAAAGGTAATAATGACATTTTGAGTTCAGAGAAAATACACTAAGAAATATGAGAAAAGCTTGTTACACTCATGGAAGACATCTCAAGTGTGCAAAGATGGATGTCATGGAATGAGTATGAACTGAGAGTCTCAAAGCAACAGGTTAGGAAGAGGCATAAATACCAGTTTATCTCAGGAGAAAGAAGACTGTCACACATATATCTGTACAAACACACATCCTTTTATATACAGAAAGCTGAGTCAAAGTTTATTGATAGCATCAAAAGGGCAGATTCAATAAGATAGATTATTTACAAGAGTACAGAGTGACAGGACAAGGGGGAATGGCTTCAAACTGAGAGTAGGTTTAGATCAGATATTATTAGGAAGAAATTCTTTACTGTGAGGGTGTTGGGGCACTGGCACAGGTTGTTCAGAGAAGCTGTGGCTGCCCCATCCCTGGAATTGTTCAAGGATGGGGCTCTAAGCAATGTGGTCCAGTGAAAGTTGTCCCTGCCCATGACAGGGGGGTTGGAACTGGCTGATATTTAAGGTCCCTTCCAACTCAAGCCGTTGTGTGATTTAATTATTTGACTCTACAATAATTCTTGTCTGTTACAAACTGTTACAGCACTTTTGAAGTACTGATGTTTTATTGTGCATGAGCTGTATGTCACACAAAAATGTCCCAAATTTCCAAACACAGTAAATATAAAGAAGAGAGAGTGCAGAGGTGCAGTTCACTCTTTTGAAGTTAAAGGAAAACCTTCAGCCAAAAAAGAAGCAATTATAAGGCTATACTGCTGAAAGCTTAGTTACAGTACTAGAGAGAACATCTGCACTGACTGAAAAGGGGAAATAAGTTTTTTCTTTCTCTTGTACGGGGTACTGGCATTGTGAAACCTTGAGAAGGGCCATGGGCAAGGCAAAAACCCCCAGGCCCTCTTTCCCTTTAGCAATGGGCTCCTCCTGTTCCCGTAACTCATCCCAGAGGTGGCTCAGCTGAACCCATTGTCATTACTGGGGAAGTGAACTGTAACTGCTGATGTTCCTGCAAAATGCAACTCGTGATTCTGCTGGGACAGTGTCACTGCTTCCCTTTATTTTTCAGACAGGATATTAATCAAACATTTAATGAAGAAGAGGTTCATTAGTAATACTTATGAGCAGTATCTTACCTCTCAACACTGTGCAGAGATTTTCTAACAATCCTCTGAAAAATATGTTCACAGGTTTTTCTGTTCACACAAAGCTAGGCATGCATATGGCTTAGATACCATGGGGTTTTTTTGAAATATCAGAAATGTAGTCTAGTCCACAGAAACTGAGCTAGAAAAGCAGAAAGAGAAGTCATGGGGAGAAGATATCAAAGAATCACATTGGCATAAAACTGAACAGCCTAATCAGAAGCAGACTTTTTCTAGGGAAAATTCAGCAGATCTTAATCTGATATTTTCTACTAATATCCTGAGGTTGGCAGAAGTCCAGAGAGAGAGGCAGGAAATGGTGAAAAAGAATAGATTTTGTCTCTTGAAACTGAAATTACCTCTCTGCACCAGTTCTGCTACTGGTAATGCAGCTGTACTGGATCAGTCAGGATTCTTTATACTAAAGCAAACAGCAACAAGAAACAAATATAAAAACAACCAAGCAGGAATATTGAGGCCAGATAATTGGCTGATGCAAGCTGCTGTAGCTTCAATAGCTGCTTATTTCAAAAGCAGCTGTATTCATTCATAGCACCTGAACAGCTCTTCCATAGCTTTAGAGGGAAAGGCCAAAGAAAGAATGTGTGCTGGAAACGAATCTCCAGATTTCTAAAATAAACAGCAGAAATAATCTCTGTAGTGGTCAGTAGCAAATTGATTGCTTGTCCACTCAATGTTTTGGGTTTTGGTAGTTCTGTTTGTTTTTTCTTTTGGTCAAGTGGTTTTTTGTTTGTTTTGGTTTTTTGTTTGTTTTTTGTTTGTGTTTTTGTTTTGTTTTGGTTTTTTTTGTTTTTGTTTTGTTTTGGGGGGGTTGTTTATTTTTTTGTTTGTTTGTTTTTTCAATTGACGAAAAGGGTAGGATAACTCAGAAAAGAATGAAGTTTTCTAATTGTGACCACATCCTGGAAGTGGTAATGGATATAGCTCTCAGTTCCTCACCTAATCTTGAAATCAGGATTTTATGCGACAAACTTCTCTCCCTATTTTTATTTATTTAATGGTAACTTTGTGGGTACGTTAGAGCAGTAAAGCTGTATCAAAGCTGTAGCAGTGCAGAAATCAACAACTCCATATAAATAGAGTAGTACCTAGATAGAATAACAGTAAGGAACAGTTACTTTCATTTTTATTTCATTGCCTTAACGGTCTTTACTTTTTTCCCAGTCGTATTGTACGGGGACAGACAGCTGAAAGTCTGGCTGAACACAACCCAGAGGTTTGCCACAAGAACTTCAGTCACTGGGGCAAGAATGCAGCTTGCCCAATCCCTCAGTTTGCAGGGAATCCTCCTATGGTAAGAACAGCTGGCTTGTGTGTGTATCCAGTTGAAAATGTTTAGTTTGCTATTTTTTTCTTAAATTGCATAGAAAACCAACCATATAACCCTCAGCACTATTCAGTGGCAGCTTTCTTTGCATGAAGCAAGAGATTTTGACACGATGGGTTGTAAGCAGAAACAGACTCCAGACAACACACTTTAAATGTACTGTAAAATAAGCACAATTGACAGAAAAAGCAAAAGAGCAATTGGTATCTGAGAACTTTTTATCCAAAAAGTAAACTGCAAAGCAATGACTCCTGAAGATATTTAGAAAATGCTATAATTCTCATAATAAATAGCTTAACATTATTAATGGATTAATGATCCTTAGCAGAAAATAACACCCCTGGAAATGTGAATTTGAAACTTTTGAAGCTTTTATTGACTCACCAGGCTGGTTTTTCTTTCACATTTCAGACTGAACTGTTAACAGATACCACATCTTTTCTTGCAGTAATACGGACCTGAGTCAATAATAGCTTAAGAGTTTTACTCCACATTTCACTTCGTTACATTCTTTTTTAGACAGAGACAAAATTACTTACAGGAAAATGCCTTGCTGTAATTCTAGTAGAAAGTAAAAACTCAACTGCAACACTCAAAAGAGAAAGAAATTCCCTCTCTGACCAGAATTTTGAAGCTGTCATATATCTCAAGGATTCCCTAATCTGGTTAATAAAGAACACAGATTACTTGAAGTTCACCTCTGCATATAAAATTTCCAGGATTTGATTTGGTCTAAGTTGCCATCTCGTCTAATGGAAGCTGTCCCTGTCCACAGCAGGGGGGATTGGAACTCGGTGATCTTTAAGATCTCTTCCAACCCAAACCTTTCTATGATTCTATGATCTTCATCATCTGACTTGTTTCCTTCTGCTTACAGACATGGAAGTGGGTGGTAGGTCCCATGTTTCTGTACCTGTGTGAGAGGCTGGTGAGGTTTTGGAGGTCCCAGCAGAAGGTTGTCATCACAAAGGTAAGTGCTGATGTTGCACTTAATACCTGGCAAAGCATCACCTCCTTCTCTAAATGGTGCAGCAAAGGCAGAGGCTCCTACATAGCGAAATTATCAGTGGAAGGAATTTCCTGACTGCTGTCATGATGCCAACTTCTAACATCCAAATGTAGCCTCTAAAAGCGAGCAAGAGGAGGAAGTTAGCTAAGGCACAGGACTGAATCTTAGGAAAGAAATGAATTTTCTTTGTATTGGGTGAAAAATTACACCGCAGAATTTCCACAGATTTGAGACTAATTTAAGACACAAAATGAATGAGCCCTGAAAACAAGTTAGAGCATGTTTATTTTATGTATCCGTATCTAATGTTGAGCTTCTGTTCCCCATGGTGTGTGGCAGAGATATTAACACTGCTCCTGAAATTCTGACAGCTGAATTAGCACAGCACTAAGCTCAAACATACAAAAACTATCCTGGTCTTTCCCAGTGTGATTTCCTCACGAGGCACTGTGCTGCATCCTGAGGACACACCCTGTTCAAATCATAGCAGGGTTTGGGGGATGACATTTGGTGTTTCTACTGTGCTCTATGAAGATGCTGACACATTGGAAGGCTCCTAAATATTCATGTGCTTTTGGTAATTTTTACCAAAATATCCTGTGAGCCACTACTACATTATATTTCTGTTGTGTCTGTTATGTGCCCTGTTGGCAGAAAATTTCCTTCACAATCCTAAACACCACTGTTAATACCTAAATTAACAGACAGAGAGACTTGATTCGCCCTCTTGAAAATCTCTTTTGAAAAATGAAAATAATTTTGGCAGACAACAGTGACAGAATCACTGGTTTTCTTCTAGAATATTGTTTCTAAAGACTAGCCAAGGTCCCACTTGACTAAAGCAGGAAAACTTCCATTTCCAGTGGTACTGCCTATCCAATATCTGTAGGATAGCTCTGTGTTCTTGCCCTTATATTTACAGTCAGGCCCATTAACTCTGTGCTCCATGTCACTGGGTAAGGTCATCTGGAATTAACAATGTGCACACACAGGTCAGATGATGTGTTACAAGATGTGCCAGTCTGGCCTGTCCCCTTTGGAGTGACTGCAAGTGTGGTGTGAAAAAATACTTCAATCAAAACATCACCATCCTCTGCAGGCTTTCATCTGCCTGTCAGGTGCTGCTCCTCACTCTCAGTTCTGCTGGGAAGAAAGTTTCACCTGCTTTCCTTGCTCTCATATCAGAGGATGATGTTAGTGATGGAGGATGTAAATATATCAACTATCAGTGAAGACAGACTTTTTTTTCCTTATTTTCCCCATTTCCCATCTCACTGTAGGTGGTCATTCATCCCTTCAAGACAATTGAGCTCCAGATGATGAAAAAAGGCTTCAAGATGGAGGTTGGACAATACATTTTTGTTAAATGTCCAGCAGTGTCTAAATTGGAATGGCATCCATTTACACTGACTTCTGCTCCAGAAGAGGATTACTTCAGCATTCACGTCCGTATCGTAGGAGACTGGACAGAGGGCTTGTTCAATGCCTGTGGGTGTGATAAACAAGAATTCCAGGAGGCATGGAAGTTGCCCAAGTATGTACAAAAAGTCTCCATGGTGAAGTCAACAAACACCTATGTCAGTTTTAATTTTGCTCAGCCAATTTAATGCCACCAGTGACACAAACCTTAAATGGTGACACAGATGTGGGTCTTAGATGCCTCTTTACAGTTTTTCTATCAACTCTACCTCCCCTTTTGCTGACTAGTATTCAGTCCAAATATGGATTGTAGCAGAAAAATATCTTTTTGCTGCTCTTTTAAATGGTGTTAATAAATATTCACTCTTGATTTGATAAGCATACTTCCAATTCCAGGATAGCTGTGGATGGCCCCTTTGGGACAGCGAGTGAGGACGTGTTCAGTTATGAAACTGTGATGCTGGTTGGAGCTGGAATAGGGGTCACCCCCTTTGCATCTGTCCTCAAGTCCGTCTGGTACAAATACTGCCATGATGCCACCAACCTAAAGCTCAAGAAGGTACTGTGGCCTCTTTCCCAGACCCCTGTAAGTGTTCAAGGGCCAAGGGTCCAAATCAAAGCAGGCACAGCAAAGGTGATCTGGCTCCAGGCATGCATGAGTCCCAAAAGAAGGAAGAATCCGGTTACCTCTCAAGGTTAGCAGGAGGAAAGCAGGAGGATCTAAAGCAAAAATATAATGAAAGAAGAAATAGCCTACAAGCTAGATCACACATGCTAATACTGGCTGTGGCCCTGGAGATTTCCAGTTGCAGTGGAAATGGTATTTATCTACTCGAGAAACACAAAGTTCAAGGCACTAGTACAGCCTGGGCAAATATTGAATTCCTTCCCCCAGCACAAAGAGAAAAGCTTTTCGTAAGTGGAAGAGCAATGGAAACACCTTCCTCTCCACTCCTGCCCCTGGAAATTCCCTGTGCAGAGGTGTGGGTTCACACTTAGCAGTTATGGTTGTATTCAGAGAACAGAACTGGTTTTGTTACCTACTTTATCTTGCTTGCCAGCAGACAAAAAGAGAGTTCACCTCTAAATCATTTATTTATGCCCTAACAAACTGTTTTACAAGGAGATAAGGGGAAACATTGTAAACCAAAAATGTGGAAGAGAAATAGGAAGATATTTCCTTGTTCTTGCAGTCAGTCATTCAGCTTTATAACCTTCCCATCATCAAAATTCCTGAATAGTTTCAATACCATCCTATCCATCTACTGAAGTATTCAGGACATCTTTTACAAGAACTCTATAATCCTCACTCTGTCAGCAGACATAAACCCAGAAAACATAAGTGCCTGTGTCCCCTGACAACTCATTCTTGTCTCTTCCAGATTTATTTTTACTGGCTTTGCAGGGACACTCATGCCTTTGAATGGTTTGCTGACCTCCTGCAATCTCTGGAGGCTCAAATGCAGGAGAGGAATAACGCAGAGTTTCTGAGCTATAACATCTACCTTACAGGCTGGGATGAAACTCAGGTAACCACACAGTGGAGGATATCACTGCCATAAAACTGGGGGTAATGTTAGAAAATTTGTTTTCATAACTATTCAAATGATCTTTTATCCTGGGCATCTATCTGGTTTTCAGAGGTTTTGAATGCAGACAAGTATTATCAATCAAAAGTTACATGGGATCAGCTGTTAATGTCCACTGACTTAATTTCTGGTTTCCTCTGGCTGTGCTCTGTGGGAAGCAGGCTTTGTTCACAGGAGGAACCTCAGCTGACCGTGTACAAGTCTCTAAAACAGCTGATGCTGCCTAAAGCATGTAATTAAGAGCTTTAGGAAACAGGGAAGCCAATGCACAAAGTTTGAACAATAGCAGCATATTTGTTTCAGGACTCTTGAGTTCTCTGGTCCTGTGCTGGGGATGCAAAGGAGCAGACACTTGAGAATGTGTCAGGAAAGGCTCTTATTCTGTTACTTTTAGTGATGTTTTATATTATATTTATCTCACCATTGCAAAACTCACCATGTGCCCAAAGTGCTGTAGCTCAGCCAGACAGACAGGGACGGGGCAGAAAGGAAAGAAGAAAAGTCCCACATTTTTTTCCTTGGGGATAAAGTTACCTGGAACTTTTTTTGTTTCATATAAAAGGGCTACAGAATGCTGTAAGGCCTGAACTTATGCCTTTAACCACATCTTTTCTTTCTTGCTTTACTTAACTGAGCTGGTCTAGCTAGAAGCTAAACAGGCAAGACCTCCTCATACAGGTCAAACTTTCCAGAGAACAAGCTGGCAGGATTTCATTATGGTCAAGAGAGTCATGTTATTGTATTTGAAGGGAAGAGATTTTTAAATTTTCAGTCCTATGTTAGGGTAAACTTGTTAATTGAAAAAAACCTGCAATTAGTTGCTGTGTTCAATGTTTCATAGCTTTAACTCTTGAGATCACCCAGTCTGGGGAGAAGGAAGGCATAGACACTATTAGTCAGGATTTTATCAGTCTTAGCTTTCCTTGCAAAATACCATAAATTCCATAATCTCATTAGGGAAATAATTCAATCAGTACTGACATTATTACTTTTTAACCAGAACACAATGCTGCCATATTTAACTGTCCTTTGTCTTTCATTTCCCACAGGCCACTCACTTCGTAGTGCATCATGAAGAAGAGAAAGATGTGATTACAGGACTGAAACAGAAAACCTTGTATGGAAGACCTAACTGGGAAAATGAGTTCAAAACGATTGCAGGGAAACATCCTGGGTAAGCCTGTGCAAATTTATAGTGTCTATGGATTTCCTCTATTTAATGGCCATATACACCATACAGCACAATCTTGTTCCTTTGGCTGATAAAGTTTGAAGAGCATTTTTTCTCTCTACCTGTCTCCAGGTACCTTCTAGTCTTCTTTCAGCTATGGACACAATCTATGATCTTGACCAAATTATTCTGACCTACAATTTTTAAAAAATCATTCCTTTTTCACAAAATACTTCTTGGGGTGTCTAATTACTAGTAGAAGATTTAGAAAAAAACTAACACTATCCTTCCAGCTGAAGTAGATAGGAATATCAGATGATGTCTAAATACCTCCAGAACCACTTTCTACCTCTAAAAATAAAACCTGAATATGGATGACCTTTAGGTAACCACCCAAAATTTGCAGGAAAAAAACAGAATAAGTCCTCTCAAGAGTTAATGCTGTAAGCTCCTTGAATCTCTGTTTCCTTGATCTAGTGAGGTTAATAAACCTGTCTTCACAAAGGCTGAGCTGAGATTTAGCCCAGCATTTGTTTTAGGAGCAGCAATAAGTTTTAAGGGGTTATAAGATTTAGGGGATAGATGTCCAGTTCTACTTCAGTTCCTGTAATTGGGAAAAACCTTGCATCTATAGAACATAAAAAATTATTTACATGAAGAATATCCAGCTGCTCCATACCTAGTTTCTGACCATATTTTCGTTTTCTTAACAGCTCCAGAATAGGTGTTTTTCTCTGTGGCCCTGAGGGCCTGGCTGACACACTCAACAAGCAGAGCATCAGCAACTCAGAAGCTGATCCACGAGGAGTACATTTCATTTTTAACAAAGAAAATTTCTAACTCCCAAGCATGCGGGAGTCATTAGATGCAAAGTCTAAAGACTGAATCTGTTTTTCTATTTGGAGTCTGGGAAGGACAGCCCAGCTTCTAAATTTCGGCTACACTAATGCAGGTCCCTTTGCTTCTTGGGAATTATTTTGGCTCTGTGGTAGAGTAAAAGAGTCAAATTTTATCTTAGGAAAGTTTTCACTGCCCTCTGTGTGCTGGCTATTCAGCAGAAATCTGTTTTGTTTGTCTGTGTGAGGGGATTTCCCCTCAACTGCCTTTATCCTCCTATTATTCACTCTTCACTGCTGAAGAGTGGAGGCTGCCTTTTGCTTTTGGGAGCCAATTCACACTCATAAAGCTTAGTGCTATTAAACAATAAAGCATTCCAGCATAATGCTTGCTGTTAGGAGGCAGCTCAGCTCATCCTGGCTGCAGCCAATCCCTGGAACAAGGGGAGTTGTAAAAGGATGACTGGGAAAGTTAATTCCTTACCAGAGGAAAACTCCTTTGTGCACCAGCACCTTCCAGGCTTCCAACATAAGCCTTAAACATCCTCCCCAGGAGAGAACACATGCAGCTGAAAAGAAGCTGCTTCTCCTCGGGAAAGTGAAAAGGAACCACCTGGGGTTCTGAGAACCACACCAGCTGCAGAGGGATGGCAAGGACGGATTCAACCCAAGTCCTGCACCTGGAGTGTGAGTCACTGCTTGGCTGCTCTGAACACCCTCCTTTCACATCTTCAGGCTCCCGGTGCAGGGATGCATGCAAGAAGAGGTTTTGTGTTTTCAAGACTGCCCTTCCTGGTTTTCAAGGCTGTAAAAAGCTGTTGCTGAATGATTTAATGGGTACTTTCTGAAGCACTTTTTGGCCCTATTGCTCAGCTGCTCCTCTTTGATGGTGAAACAGGCTTTGAGAAAGCAATGGTCACTTTATTCACAGTTAGGGAATAGCTGTGAGTTAAGTTTCTGATGTGCACAAGACTCCCATACACAGCATAGTGCCTCTGTGGGGACGCTACAGGCAGCAGGTTCTTAAAAACAAACCAAGAAAGGGAACCAAAACTTTTAATTCTGGCAAGAGAGGAAAAAACAAAATAATAAAGCCAGCAGCATAGGAAAAAAAATTGAAAAAGCAAGTGAAAAAGCTCTTGAAAGAGCCACAGTTCAGTATATCATGTCTTCCATTCATCCCAGTTTCCTGCTTAGTGACTTTTAAACTCCACAGCCAAGCCCTGCAATAGCTCCTGCACAGCACAAGACCTTCCTGGCAGGTTCTTGCAGCCACAGAAGAAAGCTGTAGTCTCCATCTGCAATTTCAGACAACTTTGTGCAGCCATCTGGTTGCATGTAGCTTATTTCATACCGCAGCTTGCCAGACAGGATATGTGTTCTCTCTTTACAGCATTTTAAAATGTTATCCAGGCTCTGAATGCTACTTCAGAAAGACAACCTACCAGCTCCTATTTATTAATATCAGTTATCAATGAATGTTGGCAAAGATCTACTCTTGGTGGGGAATTTTACAGTTCTTTCCCTTAGAAGGGCCATATTCAAATCCACATAATTCTGTCTGACACACGTCTATTAAATCATAACACAAGTATAGCCAAAGAAACTTCTTCTGTGGCGTAAATATTGCTACTGAAATATAATAAGGGTCTCATCCTGTGCAAAGAGTCCTGAAATATTTGCCCTTGATTTTAATGGAAATGTGATCAGGCTTTTATAATCTTATAAAGTGGGCAAAGGGGAATTGCAAGGGGTCACATGGAGACAGCATATTTATCATGAGAAAATTTTCTGTACATTGCCATGTTTGTTCTTAAAACATCGGAGTCTTTCTTTACTCAGTCACAGTGGCATTCCCTGACCAGCTGCAAACTTGTACCAGGGCTTATTTGAACCTTGAACTCAGAAACAGTAATTCTGTGTTTATTAATAAATCATTGTCTTCCTAAAACATATGAAAGAATAAGCGAGAGTTTCTCCATTTTTTTTCCAAAAGTTAGTTATATTAAATCCTGCTAAAATAGTGAGCCATGCACAGTCAGTCATGGTCTGAATATGAATATTTTCTTAAATCTAGGATACAAGAGTGAAATAGATAGCACTGAAATGCAAATACAAGAAATAAACTAACTTGAATCCTCAGGGCAGCAGGCTACAGGTGAGCTTCAAGGACACTCCTTTCTTGTGGCCAGATGTCATTGCTTGCAACCTGACCATTGCTATGAGTTGGGCCTCTGGCTGAAAAATTCCTCCTTCTGTGTATTACGAGGTGTACTGAAGTCTGATCTCTGCTTCAGTGCCAAAAAATTACTACTCAAATGAAAAATGTTCTTCTGGGGGCAAGAAAGGACAGTTGTTGGATTATTAAAATAACTGTTTCACATAATGGAAGTAATTAGGAGTTCAATTCAAAGTTCACTTATGGCCTCAGCATAGGCTGTTTTCCTTCCCTTCTTATATAATATTTTCTCTGTCTTCCCATATGTAGTCATCTGAAATAAGCAGTTAGTTAATTCACCCATATCCTCACTCTCCAATCCATGGTAGTTAGCCTTAGATTTAAAGACTGTGACCCCCTGGGACACTGGGCAGCTCTGACTCCCACTGGCCTCACCCTGACTTTGCAAGCTGGGAGGGGGCTTTGGAGAGGATATGGAACTGAGCCTTACTCAGGTGATGTATCCAAGCAAGAACTTGATATGACTGGGTCTCATCCAGCCCCACTTCCTTCTCTGCTCCCTACTTGCCAAATGTAAATATGGGCAAATGAAATCCAAGTTTTTCCAAGTTTCAGGCTACAAAAAAGGTGCTACTGTGCCTGTTCACCATCATGGTGGGGAGCCACTCCAGTTGCAAAATAGGTCTTCTTCTTTGAACACTTGTAAGACTTTTCCTGCTGGGTGGGGATTTTCTGCCTTTCAGTTCTCAGATGGTGGGTTAAACTAAATTAGAAATGGGGAAAACCCCCCCCCAAAACTAACAAAAAGCTGCCTGTGAAACACAAAGTATTTTTGAACAGAAAAAATGTTTGAGTCTCATTGTGGCACTTTTTCTGAGGATCCTGCCCTATATTGGAGTACTCTTAGCAAGTTAATGTTGACTGCTTACATTTTTTCATGTTTCAATTAGTTCTTCTTCAATTAGTTCAATTAGTGGAATTCAGAGCCAAAGAAACTCAGGGGTATATATTAAGATGCTATGTGGGACTGTATGTTGGGCTTTGCACCACTAATTAGTGGTTTGTCATCAGTCTTGTCTGTTTCTGCTCAGAGCCAGGATTATTAGAAAGGAGATTGAGATAATTCTTGTGTTTGGGCTTGGATGTTTATTGTATCTTATCAAGGAATTACAGCAAGTACGACAGCACCTCTAGCTCCTTGCTAGAAGTGGGAAAAATGGCTACAGCTGAGCCTGCTTCAAGGCCTTTTAAAGCTTAACAAAACCAATAAAAGTTTTACACCTACATTATTTATCCTTTTGACCCACGACCCTTAGAGTGACATTTGACTGACCAACCAAAGGTTACTACCTAAGTTCCATGAAGAAGGAAAAAGAAGATGAACAAAGAAAAGACACCACCCAAGATTCTCCATCTTATCCCATAACTACCACTATACTACAAAAACCTCAAATTTAAAACCCATCACCCAGTGCAAATACACACATCTAACACACTAAACATTAGTGACTTTTAACTCACTATTCATATTTACAAGCCTCCTCCAAGGTTTCAGATCCAGAGTAGTATTTTCCAGGACGTCTGTGCCTGGAAGCACAGAAAGCTCAAAAACTCCAGATTTCTGAGATCCAACAATGCTACAGCTGTAAATGTTGACAGGATCAAGATCTTCAGGCCTTACTGTGTAAAACAGCATCAGTTGCACAGACACAAGCCAGAGTATTTACTTGTCATGAACCAGATATTCAGTTTTGCATTTGGTACAGACCTTAACAACCTACTGTGTCATTTACATTCACCACACACAAACCAGCCCAGACTAACAGCAAAATTAATCACAGTGGAGTGGAAAATTGTTGGAAGACTTGCTGAAAGATTACAAATGCTTTCCAGTCCCATTCTGCACCTCTGCTGGCTCCATTCCCTCCCTTTCCTTGGGTACTCTTCTGCCTGGCAAACTGGTGACTTTCTGCCCAGAGGGCTATCACTGATTTCTCTCTGTCCATTTCTTCTACTGCCCCAGCTTCACTTGCCCATTCACTTCCTCCCTTCTCCCAGTTTCTGCAAATTTCCTCTAAATCTCCTGCTCCCATGATGTTTCTGCCAATGTTTTAAATGCTTGTGGCCAGTGCAAGTTCAGGGAGAGGCACAAGGGCTTCACTCTGAGCTCCAACCACTGCAGTGCTCATCTCACAAAACGTAGTTCTGCTGCAACCTCCCCTGTCACTACAAATAGATCAGGGCAGCAGCCACCTCTGGATTGCCAAAATAGAATGTTTTGGACCTCTCCAATAATATTTTCTCCTTCTGCTTAATGATTTTAATGGTAAATTCTAAAATGAAAGAAATTTATGAGCTGTTCTATTCTAGGTTTTCTAGCACGTGTGAGTCAATTTTTGTACATCTATCCTGGTAAAAAATCCTTGCATTTGACCTATATTTAATTTCCATTGTTCAGAAATGAGGGACGTGACCAAAAAAAAACCTCACTGCCCCCCCAAATACTGAGCCACCTTGCCACCTTGCAAATAATTATCATAGCTGGAGGAAGGGAAGTAGGAAGGAAAGGCCAATGAAGGGAGAATCAGACCATCTGTTCCCCTTGGAAGTGATGTTTTCTTGTTCTGGGAGCAATCTACAAAGCAAAATGTCCTGTAAGTAATGCTTTAGTTGAATTTGCTTTATACTTGTAGGTCAACTGGGTTTAAGATCAGAAAATATGCAAATACCATTCACCCTAAGTTTTTTGGCCTTTGGAACAAACGAATTGCAGAGATGTGTTTGGCCAAGTCGTTTTTGAAGTAAAGTGTGGATGCTCCCTATGTTGTTTTTGTCTTTTTATGCTCCTGTGAGTTAGACAGGACCACGCAAAGGTCTGGGATCTGCACTGTGGCTCTGTAAGATTCTCTTTGAATGGTGGAGAGCACTGAGAAAATTCAGGTAGAATTTTCCTGGGTGCAGAAATGGCACAGGGAAGAGCTGGAACAAGGCAATTGCTGTAATCTCCTTGCATTTAACAGGCCAAAATGCTGCTGTCAGTTACCAGTGTAAATACAGGGCATTTTGGCACAGAAATTGTCCAATTTCATATCACAGACTCTTTGTCTCTATAGACCAAAGAGTTTTCCACCCTGCAACGCCTTGGAGCCAGGGCCTAAGTGAATATCCCTGCAGACGACCCAGGGCTGTACTGGTTCCCATGAACAGTTAATGAAGGCAATTGCTGCTGAGGTTTTATCACCCTCTCTGCTGTTTTCTAATACTTCCCTTTCATCTGAGGCAGCCAGTGCTAGCTCAAGCCTCTTTTCAGGTGGTGAATTCAGTCAAGTCCTCTGCAATCTTACTCTTGCTCAGACAGCAGAAAGGAAATAATTAGCAAAGACTGCAAACCAACTGTGAGAAACAGTTTCTGAAGCAAATTCCCCTGAGGAGACAGAAAAAGAACCCTGCAGATTGTGAGCAGCCATCTTCTGACTCAAAATTAAGAAAATTCTTCTCAACAATTGTTAGCAATTCATGCAATACACTCACTGTAGTAGGGCTGCAAAATGGTTAAGTTAATATCACTGTCCATCACTCTTGTTCATCTCTCATGCATAAATTAAGGACTTGACATCAAAGACCTATGCCTACAAGCCAAAAGAAATTATTATAAAAAACAGTGTGTAAAGGACAGCAACATGAGTTGCAATGAAATTCTGCTTACAGAGGACTCACTGATGCTCAGTGTCCCAGTATTGTAGCTTGTATTCACTTTACAGGAAACCTGAAGACTGTAATCTCTGCCACAGTTGTTGCTGCACCTGCAAGGGAGCCATTTCCCTGCATTCACATCCTCTGAGGCAGGCAGCTGAGTCTGTGTTGCAAACATAGCCAGGGAATCTTGCATCAAGTTAGTCATTGTTGTTAGTAATTTAATGAATGTCCCATTGACTGTATTTGCATTAATCTGCTGGATGATCAGTTGGTACCACTGTAAAAGCCATCACATTGAATGAACTATCTGAGGACTGCAGGTTTGTTGTGTAGCCTCACACCTCTGCTTGGGACATTCCAGCAGCTTTTCCCCAAGCAACAGTCTGAACCCCCCAGGCTCTCCTCCTGGGTCACCACAGTGGTGCTGCCTTGGCTTGAGCATTGCAGTACAGAGCCAATATATTCAGTGTATTTACAGCACTTCCTCCTGTTCCTTGTTTATAGCCTGCAAAAAAAAAAAAAAATCCTATTAAAGCTTTTATGCACTGCTGGCCTCTGTAAGTGCTTTATGCTCTAAAACCTCCCATGGTGGTGGGGTGGTTAACTGTGAGTGAGCAGGGTACAGGTAGCAGTGACAGATTAGAGAGGAGATCTTTGTAGTAACATATGGGGAGACATCTTGAAGCAAGGTGATCACAGAATGGTCTGGGTTGGAATGGGGACCTTGAAGATCATCTCATTCCAACCCTCCTATCATGGGCAGGGACAACTTTCACTGGACCAGGCTGCTCAGAGTCCAGTCCAGCCTTGCCTTGATCTCTTTCAGGGATGGGGCAGCCACAGCTTCTCTGACAACTTTTCCCAGTGTCTTACCATCCTCACAGTCAAGAGTTTCTCCTTTATATCTGATCTAAACCTACCCTCTGTCAGTTTGAACCCATTCCCTTTGTCCTATCACTCCAAGGCTCTTGTTAAGATTCTTGCTCCATCTTTCTTGTCAGCTCCCTACAGGTACTGGAAGGCCACAATTAGGTCGCCCCAAAGTCTTCTTCTCTCCAGGCTGAACAATCCCAATTCTCTCAGCCTTCCCTCATAGCAGGGGTGCTCCATCCCCCAGAGCCCTTGGTGGCCTCCTCTGGGCTCTCCCCAAGGTCCATGTCCTTCCTGTGCTGGACTCAGCACTGCAGGTGGGGTCTCAGCAGAGCAGAGCAGAGCAGAGGGGCTGAAACCCCTCCCTCACCTGCTGCCCACGGTGCTTTGATGCAGCCCAGGATGTGGTTGACATGATAACAGACACTGTATTAGTCTTAGCTTGAGAGACTGGGTAGAAAAAAATCAGCATTCCCCAACTGTTCACGCTGCATAAAAAAATCTGCATTTTTCAGACTTAGTCAGAGGGTGATAGATACAGGCAACTGACTACTAGGAAAATTTACCAGACACACTTGCATTTATGTAAGCAACAGAAACCAGCCCCAAAACCAAGAAAATTTTGAAAGTCCTCATGTCACTTTCAAGCCATTTGCAAAGACTAAGCTGTAACCCATTAAGAGGCCACTTCCCCTTTAGAAGTAACAGATGTTTCTTCCTTATTTAGGTAATGTCCACAGCCCTTTAATTTCTTTCAAGCCACTGGCTCTTCCCCTACCAAAGGATGAAAACACTGTTCATTGCCAGATAATGGAGACAGCTTTTGCATTTTGTAACTGGGTAAGGAATTATATCAGTAGAGAAAATACTGGCAGGGCAAGCTGGCAAAGAGCTGCTTTACATGCCAAGTAGGTATGTACTCTTGCTGAGGAAAGTGTCTATGGGAAAGGCTGCCCAGGACTTTGTATATCTTGTAAATGTCACACATGCTACAAAGGAAACCTCTCACCTCGTTGTCTTGCTCTCCACCCAACTCAAGAATGCTCTCATCCTTTAAAAAGCTAATAGAAACAATTTCTAGGTAATACAACTACCAAACTTTCTTCTCTTCCATCCATACCTGAAAAATTATTTTATAATATTGATTCTCCCATTTTCATCTTAAACTTTCTTCTGTCTGACTTTAGCTCAGTGTGACTCTCAATGCTGTGAGTAATTTCTAAGTAGGAAAGTCGCTACCCCTCAGTTGTTTTGCTCCCACCAGCCAACACCAACATGTTCAGCAATGTCTCCTCAGAGACATTTTGGGACAACTGCTGGGCTCAAATTCCTTTCTAGGACCGCTGGGTTTGAATTGACTGATATTTCTTCTTTGTGTCGTGTTCTTTAGGACTTCTTGTGTCCATCCATTTCAGTTTTCTGTCCACAGTCAAACGGAAAGGATTTGAGACTGTAGTTGGGATTTTCTTTTATGTTTGAATAACATCCAGCATAGCTGGGCATTGTTCCAAACCTAGTGCTTCTGGATGATCCAGTAATAATACTGTGAGAATTACAATACTGCTACTGTTACTGCTACTGCTACTGCTGTTCTGGAGAAGAAGAAACACACATTCCGGTGGCCACAGTTTGAGCAATGCTTACGATTGGTTTCCAAGTTAGGTTTACTTGTTTAATCTGTTTTCCTAAAGAAATGAGACAGGAGCTGAGGGAACAAAAGGATTACTGAAAAACGGAGATGCATGTCAAGGTCGACTCTAGGAGTTGGAGTGTGGGAAATAAGAAGTACATTGGAAGCTCAGCTCTTTCTTCAGTTTCTGTTTCAGCTGTTGATTTTTTTCTTGACCCTTCACACTGCCTCTCTGCTTTGCTTTTCTCAGTTTCAAGTTTGGCTTACAAAAGAGAAAGTATTTAGGAGATAGTACAGTGGGTGAATGAAGGAGGTTGGCAATATGTAACACTAACTTTGTATTTAATTCACTGACATCTCTTCAGTATCAATAGATATCATTACTCTTGTGATCTAACACATGAATGCCAGTCCTGTGTTTCTTCTCAAGGGAAGGCAATTTAAATAGTAGCAACGTTGATATTAAAAGTGTGTCATATCTGTAGTTAAGCATGAGTACAAAAACTTACTTTTCCTGGCCCCAACAGGTGATACCAAACCAGCCCAAGAAGAGAAGCAGATGATTGTCACAGCCAGCTCCCAGCTGCAGCTGTGGCCCTGACTCCAGAATTCCCAGTGGGGAAAGAAGAACATCTGTGGGGTATCTGCCAGCCAGCAAAGACAGGCACTTGGCAGCCTTGTGTTTCCTGGAGGCTGTGACAGTTTCACAGAAAATATGGGTTTCAAGAGGAATGGCACAACCATAACTGCCCCTGGCTGTTGTGTAACAAATTTCTGTCACATGCCATAACTAGAACTTCTAAGCCTGCAGCCAGGGCATTTCCTCCTTGGCTGGCCCCACACCAGCCACTCTGGCCCACTGCTCTCCTGCTGTAGCTGTCCCTGGAACCAGCAGCAGCAGAGCTGCCCCTTCAGAGAGGTCTGGGTTTGCTTCATGTGGAGCAACCCATGGAGACCAAACTGGAAAGAATATATTTTCCAGTAGTTATTCAAACGAAGCCTAAACTTTGCACAGACACACACGCCCCTATGGCAACTGTGTAAGTTGCTTATGATGTCAAAGCAATACTACAAAGAGATGAGCTTGGAAGATCTCAGCTCTGATCCCTAAGCCTCAGCTGAGCCAGATATAAACTTTAAATTTAAGCCTCTCAATTCCTTCATTTCTAAAGCTAGCTTTTGCAAAGTTTTTCCCCACAAAAAATAATTTAAACTACTACTCAGAGGACCTGTAATGAGTGCCATGAAATAGGCAACTATAATTTGCTCACATCACAAGACCACCCAGCTACAACTGTGCTTACTGTTTAAGATTAAATTCCTGAAACATCTAACTCAGGCATGAACACTATTACAGCATTCATCTGTGAGGTTATTTCATAGTCATGAATATATTTCAGACTGACAAATGACCTCACTTGAAACCCTGAGGTAGATTCTTGTGAGATTTGGCCAGACCACTTCCAACAACTACTGTAGAAGCCCACACAGCCAAAAAAAAAAAACCCCAGAGTTATTGACAGAGGTTGGATAAAGTTATGACTCCTTGGAGAAGAGTGCTGTGAGCACCAGTAAAGGCAGCCACAAACTCGCTGCTACCTCGCCCTCTCACTCCTGCTGGCTACTATATAAATGCTGAATTGTATTATCTCTGCTTGGATATTTGTTTGTATGAACACTGTTGGAGTCCTTGTCTTGTCACCTAGACATTGGTGAAGTGGAAATAAGCAACAAGAGATGAAATTTTAAATGAAAAACGTTGTCTCTGTCTGACTCAAAGTTGTCATGAATATAGATAAATAAAAAGGGATTAACACATTTAGAAATATATGTGTGTGTGTGAAAGTTCCATAGAAAAATCATACTACTTTTTGTCAAATAGGGACTTTATTTCATTAATACCTCTTCCTCCAACCTCTAATTTAACCCAGCTAGTCATGAATAAACACTGAATAACAGATGCTTCAAAAATTGCACTACAAAATCATAGAGCAGAGAATGTTTGATTTCTTCCTAAGGTGATTACACGTGTGGATGTTTTGCAGTTAGAATGATAGTGTTTCACACTCTAGGAAGTGCTGTTCAGAAATTATTTTGATTACATCCAGAAAAGGACTATGAGAAGAACCTGCTGAGTAGAAAGAAGTTTGAATGTGTTGCAGCTGAGCCAGCTAAATCCATCTCACCACCTTCCCCTCTGAATGGGGGATTTTGATGGCTTTGATTCTGAACTCTGTTGTCTCTATGCTGTGAAACCTCATAAGCATAGATTGCAAACTCTGTTATTAATTTACCAATATAGTAAAACTGTGAAATTTTAAAATGTTAGCATCACTACAAAACTTGCCTTTCCATCTCTTTTGCTTCAAGTACTTGTGCTCTGTGACCCCAGTAGCTCCTTTGCATGAGGGTAAGTGCCTGACACAAACCATAATGACCAGGGAGGTATTTCTATGACTCTTATTCCCCTCTTTATGTCATTTTACTTCAGATGTTGGATGGGAGTTTCATGGGTGTTTACAGCTGTCACTCTAGCACAACCCTGGTTTTTTTTAGAAAACTTTTATGTAACAAATAAAGCTGCTACCACATATGTTTCCTGTGTCTGAAAACAGATGCTTGGTGGAACATGGGAGCTAAAACCTCCAATGGTGATTTAAATTCATCAAAATAGAAAAATCTCCCTCGGGGAGCATGTGGTATTTGGCTGCAGCTTTCTTTGAGGAGGGGGGAGAGAGAAACCATTCCATACACGACCAATGTCCCCAGATCCCTTACCTGGCATAGACCCAGCAGGTAGAGCAGCTCGCAGGTAACACAGTATAGATGTGACTGCATAGCTTTGGAGCCTCAGTACAATTTTATTGCTGCATTTACAGGATATCACCTCTGAGCTGATACTCCCTGAGAGACAAACTGGGGCTGGCTTTGAGCTGGGAAGGTCCTGCAGCACAGACAGAACCTCCTGACTCAGGATATTCTGATGGGGGTGTAGACTGGCTCTGTGCCTTTATCAACACCATGACTGTGCTAAAAAATCCCTCTCCAAATTGAATGGGAACAAAATGACCTGGTCAGACCACAGAGGAGGCAGCAAAGCACATCCCAATAATCAGGTAAGAATTGCTCATTACAGGAACTGGTCTCTGTATTAGAACAAACCCTGTCTGTCTCTACTGGTGCATACAGGCTATCAGGAACTAATAGTTTCTTTTATGGTGTATTTAAAATATCAGTGTGCTGACATTCACAGCCAACTCCACATGGCCTAGCTGCAAGCTGGGATTTCAGTGGCTTCTGTGAGTGCTTTAGATTGCACAAATCTGAGTTGAACACACCAGACTTTGTACTGGTGGCACAGATCGAGTGTAATGGGATCACAGCCATCAGAAAGGTAATGAGTTACTGGCAGACATCCAGCAGGGAATAAGAAGCAAAGTAACAAATCTGCTCCCTTACTTTCACTTACACACTTCTCTGTTTACATTAACAAAAGCTGCGTGGGAAGAACAGCAGGTGTCTTTCATCATGAAAATCATACACGGGAACACACAGCTCCCTAGATATGGACTGTACCTTAATACAAACCCTTCTGTCTCATTAATAAGATAACCATTGTTAACCACAACTCATATCCCTGATTGCCGTACCAAAGAAAATATGCATTGATAGAAAATACCAGTGAAATGCTGTGGGCTTTCATAGTCTGCAATTCATAGATTTAACTACTTGGAAAAGCAGATAATAATGTTCAGAATTTGTTAGGAGAGCTAAAAGTAGCTCTGTGTTCCCACAGAGGATGGGGAAAAGAAAGATGGGAAACAAGTTACTAGGACATGATGCAGAATGAAAATACTTTTCCCAGTTTCATAATAATCTTTCTGCAGTAAAAAAGGTTTGACTTGCGCCATCAAGATTCACAGTAAGGGAAAGGTGTGAGAAATAGAAGTGTAAGAAACAGAGGTGTAAGAAATTAGGCCAAGCCTGGAACAGGACTTCTATCTTGTCTCTAAGATGCATCTTCAATGTATTTCCCAAGTTCTCACTATCATAGACAAATGAAGGGAAGTAAGAGGAATATTTTTCTCAGTTACTTTTTATATTGATCAAGAACACAAAGCAAAAATACAACTAAGGCAAAACTTTATTTTTTTTGGTAGAAAGAAAAATGAAATAGTCATATAATTAAGCAGTATTTTCTAGGGTTCTTCTGCTGGAGGACCTTCACCAAGCCTCATTAAACTGATAGTCTTACTCAGTGCACCTGGTTTTCAAGTAAAGCAAAAATACCAAATGAGATTATAAGTAGCTATGTGGAACATTTCTTCTTATCATTGCACCTCAATACCTATGACAGGGGTACAACAGCCACCATTGTTTTTACTCACCCACTTCTTTAATCACACTGATCATACCAAACCATTTTCCAGTTGCTGCCCCATATATTTTTTCACATTGCACAATCCCAAATATGAGTGAAAGTAATGTATTTTTGCCAGTTCCACAATTTGGCTCTTGGATGCTGGAACCTAATTCAGAAATTTCTATCCTAACCCAAATAATGCTTAATTATTAATCTACATTTGAAGGTCAGTACAGCATACATACACATTTTCACACAACACTTGCCTTTGGCAAATACAGTATTACAGTATTAATTTTCCTTGCACTTCGGTAAAGCAGAATTTTATTTGCCTGCAAAGCAAGATATTTTCAACAGTACTGTAAACTACACATACAAAGGGCTCCTTCTGTAGTGTCACACTAGTTATACGTATACACAATTTAAGCAGTAAAATATTCTTTAGCTTGCTCTTTGTACAGGACACTTGTTTCATACCCTAATAGTCAGTTATCTGAAAAACAACCCAAACTGAACAAAACAGCATAATAGTGCTTTAATATTCATTTCTTAAAATTCAAAACAGCCCTACAGTACTGTTAGGCTGTTACCAGTCTCTTTCAAAGACATACAGTATAAACAAAAAATTCTATCCTTAAGCAGCATCTGAGAAAACAACTTAATGCAGCTGCCACTTAGTGGCAGCAATCATTTAGGCATTTTTGGTATTGATACATCTCTTTTACATGTCATATAATTTGTGCATTTATCAACAAAAATGTAGGCCCCAATCCAGCAAATACTTGCAGGTGTGCAAATGCTTTTCTTCCGTGTGGAATATTTCAAGTTAGTACTCATCAGATGAGCAAAGTTAAGAACTTGCATAAATCTTTAAACGAGGGGAATTCTTAGTGCTGAAAATGTAACTGTTTTATTTCACAGGACTAAGATCCAATTCTAGATTTAAGAGAATATAGGAGAACTCTTCTAAAGAACAGATATGTTACTTTGATAAATGCTTTCAAAGCTAACAAGAGCCTCTAGAAATGTGTGTGCCTTCCCACTGATCACTTTAATCCTACTTGGAGTATGGGTGCAGTCATACTGCCCCAGCTCCTGGCTACTGCATGAGGAATCAATAAAGTGCTTGCCACAAATTCTGTAATCATGGAATAAAAGCAAATTTAAGTACCTTCAGAATGTTTTCAGATTTATAAATGATGAATTAAGGGCTGGGGTCAGATCTCCAGCATGTTTCCCTGAACTGCTAACCAATATTATGTTCTTCATTTGAAGACAAATTAGAATTCTGTAGGACTGGGTCTATTTCACCTCTGTCCCAGCCAAGTCCTCCTCTGCCTCCAGGGGAAAAGTTTACCTGGATTTAGTGTCTATGTAAATGTTTATGCTTGACTAAATGCTCATGCAATTTCACAAGCACCAGCATTCCAAGGAAGAGTTTGCTTTGTTCAATCAAGCATGGAGAACCAGTATTGTTTACAGTATATCCACTCTGAATTGTGTTCAAAATTTGTTCTCAAAGGCACCATAATCTTGAGAGGTCTTGCTTGCCCTTTGACATTTCCTTTGATGTGTTTTGTTCTTGTGAAATAAAATATCTTTGATATTAGCTTTGACATAAATTCTACTGATCTTTATGGCAACTTCTCATAAACATACTTCTAAACATTTAAATTACTAAAATTTTCTCTCCATATATATATATATTAAATTCCTTTTGCTAGCTTTCAGATAACTAATCTATGAGAACTGTCTTAAGACTGTATGCTCTCTGTAGAGAACTTCTGTATGCTCCTCATACAGAAACAAATAATATATTGAAATATTTAGCTATATGTTAGGATGATTTATTTTTTAAAGGCTTCGGTGTTGCTTCTATTTCTCTTCCAGTCAGCTACAGGATAATAGCAACAGCAAACACATTGACAATGCAGTTCATGGTTCGGTTTTCCCATCTCACTGTGCAGGTTCCTGGAAGAGATTATTACAAAATAAAAATAGAATTCCATTGTCTTTATTACAGTGACTTTATTGAGGTGTAAATTATGTCAGATTAGTATGAATATTTAAGTTGTAATTTAAGGGAAATAATAGAATGTCAGCCTGACTATGAAAAAACTAAAATCCTCAAAACATTAACTTATACATTGTTTGCTACCTAATGTGAGCCTTGTAACACCATTCCAGTATCCTTCTTTAAAAGCTGGAGTTGAAAAATTCCTTGGAATTCCCATACTGAAATTGGCATGACAATCAGACAAGAAATCAGAAAAGGGATTGGATCAAATATATTTCAATGTATTTACTTGCTATTGTTCTTCCTCTTCTATTGTATCAATGCCTTACAAGCAAAAGAAACATGAAGAATAAATTGTGTTAACTTTATATTACGATTTTTTAAAGCTCAGTTGACTTTTTGAGGGTCTCTCTGTTTTACACTAAAACCTTGGCACCCTCTTCTAAAAAGACCTTTCTGAATCTGTGACAGACAACAAATTATTTTGTTTCCCTGTGATATTCTCAACCTGTGAAAAAAATTTATTTGGAAATAATTTTGAAGGATTACAATGCATTCAAAGCCTGGCTGACAGTTACACAGTTGAAACACATACTGTAAGTCAAACTATTTCTATTTTTCACTGAGTTCTTTTCTCCTCCCAAGTAGCTGTCCCCTCACAGCAGGCAGATATGTGTAGGGCTACCCACGTGTATTTACTGTGAGCAACGTTTTCTGCCTCTTTAGCTAGGAGGATTAAATGTTTTGACTCTTGTTTCAGAATTAAATACTTTTCTATTCCTGCTTCTCATAATTTACAAAGCAACTGCTCTTAATGCCAGCACTGACTGATAACATTTTTGCTGAAATTCTAAACAAGCACCTCATCCTCAAAATTACTGCTTCCACAGCCACTCCCAAAAATGTTCAACACAGCTACTACAACTGAGCAAGAAGTAATATTTCTCTTATTACAAATTTTCTGTTTGGATGGGGAAACTTACCATCAGTTGTGGTATCCCAGAAGCATGAGCTTGCTGTGTGGAGACCAGCTCCACTCCTCTGCATCACAGCACAGGTAACTGCAAGATACAGTCATAAAACCAGACAATTTAAAGCAGAAGAGGTGAATCATTCAGCATTTACAAACTTGAGACTGTATTACATTCTCAAAGGGCTGGCAGGTGGCATTCAGCTAAGACAAAACCTTTTTTGACAACTCCTTTGGCCCCTGTATTTTCCTCAAGAACTTGTTACTCATTTCATGATTATTTTTACTCACATGAAGACAACAGCTTCAACAAAACACCGGCTAATAGGATTATGGTTTTTATCTTTTAAACTACTTAGATGTGGCTTATGCCTCTCAGAATGTGCTGTCCTCACAGGTACATCAGAAGTCACACTTGATGAGAGTTATTTTCCAAAATTACTTGTTGACTCCTCTCTGAAACCACACTCCACAATGTGCAGCTCTTCTAGACTGACCTGCAATGGTCATAAAACCTCTGACAACCTGAGTCCACGACTTTCAAAAGAGAACAGAGTGCAAACACTTGCTATTACAACAACACTCCACAAAAGGACTAAAATGAGTTAAATTTTCTTATTTACCTTTTTCCTTCCACAGTTATACACATAAATATAATGTGCCATGACTCTGCATACAGGACTGAAGTCTTCCAGATGCTTCTACTTATAGGAGGCTTAATCTGATTATCTTTATTAAAGACAGCAATTTCTTCCTGAATACTTCCTGATACTAAAAGGTTGATATAATTATCTTGGGGTTGCTTAACAGACAGGAAAGACCATGCATCATGTAATCTTCTGTGTTAAGTGTTTGCCGCATGCTCAGCCCAGGTAAAATTGCCTCATCTTTACCACAGGTATTACTAAAAATCTGTGTAACAGAAGAGTTCAGGTACCTGCTCTGTTTTGTTTATAGCATTCCCCTGAACCTTTCAGCAATTATTTATTGTGACTGCCTGTGGTACAAGTACAGTTGCTTGAACTTACCAATGTACTTATAGGTTTTCCCAAGTTTCACCAGATGGGTCAGCGACTGTTCTACTATAGCAGCAGTCCATTGGTTGACTTTGTTGTGATTATAATCTGCCTTGCCTAAAACACTTTCTATGCACTAGAACAGAGGGAAAAAATAGTTACAGTAAACAGAATTCAAAATGTAGAATTATAAAATGTTTTGCATAATCTGAGAGATTTTTTTCTGGCAGTTAGGTCACTTTAAATCACTCGAACTCATTAGGTATCAGCTGCTGAATGGGAAGTAAAATGACCCTTCTTGGAAATTTATTTTTAGTACCTATTTACCACAATATATTATACCACAGGTATAAAAATGAGGCTCTGACTAAACATTTCTTGCAGGAAAGGCCTTTGCCTTTGGATACCAAGTGAATGGATCTATTTAACAGTGAAGATCCTTGACACATCCCACAGTTCCTAATGACTCCCAGCTCCAGTCTGGCTTTCAGAAGCTGCTGTAATGGGGATGGCACTACTCAAATCAATAATATCAGCTTGGGCTGGCCAACCTTTCAGAGCATATAAGCAAGATTCCAAAACCTTCAAAGATAGAGTGACAACAGTGAAATGCACATCCCTGCTTAAAAAATGGGCAAGATACTCAAGGGTCATATCTTGTAGCATAAGAAACACCTGAACTGCTTGAAAATTGGATGCTCTCCCACAGCTACAGATTGGCCAACACTTGCTTGAACTTAAAATGATTGAACAAAAATCCTTCTCTCAAACTGTAACTCTTAAATTGCATTCTCTGCTCCTTAGAAATTCAGAAGCACGTGCTGATGGATACTTATTAAAGTTGAGGAATTTGCTTAAGAAACACACACTTGGAAGACATAAGGGAAATAAAACTGTGTTCTCCTCTGATTCAGTACGATGTATCCCATGCATTAATCCCCCACTAACAGGCTGTGTAAGAGACCTGTGTCCCAGATTTTTAAAAGCCCAGTTAATTCTGACCATGCTGTACAAAGCTGGCCAAAGGAGTCAGTGGAAACAAACAGTCACAAAACACAAGAGAAGACAGAAGAGGGAGAAGATCCCTCAGGGATTTTGGTCCTTCCAGAGACGTACCCAGTGCTGGAGCTCCTTGGCCCTCATTAAACTTCCAATCAGAGACAAAAACATTTGGCTTTACTCCCAGTGTCTGGAGACTGTGTCACACCGTATTTGGCTTTACAAGGCAGGGACAGTTACATAAAGGGCTGAATTGTTGTTTATCTTACATCCAACAGCTTGCTGTTGTGCACTGGAGCAGCTTCAAAACGTGCAGGTGGGAAAGAACGTGCAGAGCTCCTCTAGAAACCCCTGTCTCAAAATACTATCTCCCTGCAAAACCTGGGAGCATCTGTGAGCCATAGGCTTCTCATTAATCTCTTCCTAGTTACTAGGTATTTAATTTAGACTATCAGGCTACTCACTTTCATCCTGTTCTTTCTCTGTAAAAAATGTATTTTAAAAGCTAGAACAAGGAGTTCATAGAGTGCAACCTCCCACACATGCCAAGGCTAACTTCCAAGTCTGAGAACACTGCTCAAGGCCTTGTCCAGTCAAGTTTTAAAAACCTCTAAGGATGGAGACTCCACAAGCTGTCCCTGCAACCTCTCCATTGACTGCCTTCTTTCTAACTGGATAAAAGGGAAAAAATTAATTGGAGCGAATTTCCCTCACAGCTTGTGACTATCACCTTGACTCTTTCCACTGTAATCCAAATCTGGCTCCCCTCTCATCTACCTTCTCCCCTTTAGAGTTGAAGACAGCAATTAGATAAAGCCTAAAGCAGATCCAAGCTAAATTCTTTCTTTATATAAATACTAATTCTATATAATTTTATATTTAACTGGGATGGTCAAGGGAAATGATGCTTTCACTACTGTGCAAGGTATGGTAAATAATTTCTTTGAAATACAGCTGTTAACTAAAACCTACCTCCTTAACTATGTTGTGGGCTTCATCAGCATTGAAGATCATCTGCAACAGAAGTGAATTATTATTATTTCTGTCAGAAAAGTAAACAAATTATAGTTTTACTCTAAGGAACATGTAATAACATGTCTGGTTATTTGTATTGTACACAAAGTATAATTTTAAAATCTTACTTTTTTCCCTCAGTTCCATACATTTGTTATTTAGCATTGCTTTTCTAGTGATGTTTGAGTGGGGCCAAAAAACTCAGACCGCAGTAAATATTGAAACAGGTTCAGTTTACATTTTCTGTAAAGATTAAATTTCACCATGTCTGTGCTTGTCATGGGAATATTCTTCAGGGAAAATTAAACAACAAATTTCTTCCTCTGGGTCTTAATCTGTGTTTTTACTGGAGTCACTAACTTGCTAACCCACAGGTTACATCTTGCTTCCCAAGGGCAACACACGGTTTTGCAAACCTGGTATCAGAAAGACTGGTTTGCACTGTCATTACCTCACCCGAATACCTTTCTCAAGCACAGAAAAAGCTCGCAGATTTTAATTCCTCCTTTTTTCTACTCCTTCCTGCTCACGGGCGCTTGGTTTGGCTCACAAAGGCATCAAGGCACGTTCCCGCCTCCTCACAGCCATGAACTCCAAACACTCGGGCAGGAGCAGAAACCTCCAAGGCATTAATATTGAAGTTGCTTGGAGTTTTGGGTTGACTTTTAGATGCAAACTGGTGTCCAGAGCCCTAAAGCGGCGGCCGGGGAGGAATCGGTTCCTCTGCTCCAACTGGCAGGAGCAGCCCGCGCCGCTGACCGGGCCCGGCACTTCTTGGGAATTTCCCGTGGAAATGGGGTTTTTTCCCAGGAAAAATGGCCGCGGTCTGACAGCCCCAGGGACAGCACTCTGTGCTTTTCCAGACGGAACATCCGTCCCGCAGCCCCGGGCAGGCCGGCGGCTCCACGGCCCCAGCCCCTCCGGGCAGCACCGCCCGGTCCCGGTCCCGGTCCCGGTCCCGGTCTCGGCCCCGGTCCGGTCCCGGCCCCGGCCCCTCCGGCAGCGCCGCCGGCCCCGGCCCCTCCGGCAGCACCGCCGGCCCTGGCCGCGGCCCCTCCGGCGCGGCGGGGTCGGACGGCCCTGGGCACAGCGCCAGGCGAGGCAGCGGCCCTACCTCATCGTTGTGGGGGTGAAACTCCTCCATGGTCCCGGCGCGGGCGGCGGCGGTTCCGGCAGCGGCAGCAGCGGCGGCTCCTGCGCGGCTCCGCCTCCGCCGGGCGGGCAGGGCCGGGCGGGCAGGGCCGGGCGGGGCTCCCGCCGGGGGCCGGAGCCGCCCGCACCGCGGGGCCAGGCTCGCCCTGCCCAGCTGGGAAGGGAAGGATTGGAAAGGTCCCCAGCGCAGCAAGGACTGGGACGTGTTGGATCGAGTCCAGAGGCGGCCACCAAATTGATCAGAGGGATGGAGGAAAGGATGAGAGAATTGGGATTGTTCAGCCTGGAGAAGAGAAGGCTTTGGGGTGACCCAGTTGCGGCGCTCCAGTGCTTGAAGGGAGGCTAAAGGAAAGATGGGGCAAAACTATTTACAAAGCAAGAAGGAATTACTTCAAATTGAGAGTGTACATTAGATACTAGAAAAAAATTATTTCCTGTGGGGCTGTTTAGGCACTGGCACAGGCTGCCCAGAGAAGCTGTGGATGACCCATCAAGGCCAGGCTGGATGGGGCTCCGAACAACCTGGGTGTGTGGAAGGTGTCCCTGTGCACGGCAGGAGGGTTGGAACAAGATGGTGTTTATGTCCCTTCCAACCCAAACCATTGTATGATTCTGTGATTCTGACCGAGTGTCCCTCCCCGGGTTCCTCCCCGGGCACAGGGGAGCTCAGGGCAGCCGCCCCTGCGGCTCTGGGCAGTGCCGGACAGGCGCGGGCCCTGTGGGTGACACAGTCCCTCTGAAGAGCGGGGAATTGTTCCCTGTTCTGTTGTTGCTGTTGGGAAGTCCTTTGCTGGACACAAAAGACTCCCCCAGGAGCGGCTTCTGCCTTCCTGTGTTCCCCTTCTCCTTCCGCTTGGAATGAATTTGTGTCAATTATCCCACACAAAGTTAGCATTAGTTACCAATAATGTTGCCACCAAAGTAACGAAAAAGCCTAATTTAATTTCAGGTACCTTAAATTCGTCTTCATTATAGAGAACTGATCCTGAGTTTTATTTCACTCAGCACACACACACACATATATATAAATACATCCTATCTTTGCTGTCTCTCTGAAGTTGCCTGGGAAACAGGACAAGCATCTCATACCAAACTGCAGTTTTCAAAGGGTGGGGGTTTGTTGTTGTTTCAGTGTGGGTTTTTAAATGATTACTATTATTTTTACTGGGGGGGAGATCTAAGAATCTTGTGTAGGTTTCTCTCCTGTGATTTCTCCTGGTTTTTCTCCTGATTTCTCGTGTACTTCCAAACCAGATTAAACGTGATAGAGAAGGCTTCTAGTTTCAGTATCAGTGGAATATGTTTGGACATACAGACACCTACTTTACAAAAGGATTTCTTGTTCAGTCTTTTGTACATTAATTGGAAAGATTGTGTTTGAAAAACTTGAAAGTACAGAGGGAAGAAAAACTAATCATTTTTTATTTCCCTGCTCTCAACATAGCTTTCGTGTTTAGTATCTGCTAATGGCCATGGAAGGAGAAAACTGAAGGTGAGGACTAAACCTCTGCAAAAGCAGATCTTTATTAGCAAGTGCAGAGGGATGTGGTCATAGGAAAATACATGAAAGAAAATCTCCTGTAGTATAAACGTTTCTTTTTTTTCCGTGACCTCTGCAGTATTTTTGTGAGCTAAGCTAGGGATGAAATTGCATGCTGGTTTTTAGTGAAATAAAAGTTAGTGGAAGCATTTGTTGTATATGCATTGGCATCCTGTAGACAAAGCTAACAATGCTTAAATAACTTATCCTTGCATCCTGTGGATTTTTTTATCCTTCAGAGGTCTCACATCTTTACATCTGTATCTTTAGATGCAGTATAGAATCAAACGAAAGTAATTCCTAGGCTGTTTTTCTGTTCCACTTAGAAATATACAAAGAAATATATGTATTTTTTTAATATTAGCAATAATTATGTCACTGAATCATATGGAAAATAAAAAGGGCTCCTGAATCACTGATGAATGTGTGTGTGTGTGTGTGTGTGTGTGTGTGTGTGTGTGTGTTTGTAGGTTCTAATGCAAAAAAATTACTTATCCTTCCTCTCCAGCTACCCTTTGTAGATAGGAGGACAGCAGGAGGTCCAAGGAAATTCTAAGTCCATCAAGTTCAGCTCAACATCCAGAGAGCCACTAGAAAAATAACAAAATGACAGAACAACATTAACCCAGGAAGTGTTTACAAATAAACACTCAGCATCACTCACGAGCATACAACACAGATGTGTCAAGAGTATATGCCAAATAATCTGATTTTATTCTTTGGTAAGACAGCTGGTTTAATAGATGAAGAGGAAATGCAGAAGAGGTGTGTTATTTTGTAGTAAATTTGTCTTTTTATGCTCTGCCACATAAGAATGTGTAATCTGGGGAAAAACTAACCAATCATTCCTAATAAAGGTTTATAAAAGCAGGAGGAATAAATGCAAGAAGATGGGTGGGTTTTTGCTCTAAGGGCTAATTAGTATTAGTCACAATAACTTGAATAATGGAATAAAAAGAATGCTTATAAAAGCTTGTTATTGGCAGCATGTTGAAAGAAGTTGCAAGCACGCTGAATGACAGGATCAAAACTAAAAATACTGAATAGGTTGGAGAAAACAACAACAAGAGATTTTATAAAAACCAGGACATCAAATGCACGACTACAAAATGGGGCCTAATTGTCTAGGCAGCAGTGCTGCAGAGAATAATATGTAATTACAACAAATAGGAACCCAAGTATGAGGTCATAAATAACTAAATAAATTGAAGGATACCATGAAGGGCACAGAAGGCAGTCGTTTTGTTCTGCTTGGTGTTTATCAGGCATTGAATGTAACTCTTGGCCCAGTGTGATGGTGGGACAGACAGAAGAGTAATTCTTCCTGAAGGCAGCATCAAAAGGAAGCTTAGAAAATGTGATTTGTGGAGGAACTGCATTTATTTTATCATCCTTGCTCAGACTTCTTTATAGATGTCTCTGACTGCATAGTGATTTACTGGAAAGGGTGATTTATAAGCCAATGTGTGATGAACTGTAGGACCAGAAATAATGCCTTTAATTAGAACTCAGGGAGATTTATGTTAAATATTAAGGAAAAAAAATCAAAGGATAAAAATAATAAAACACTGAAGCAGACCTGCTTTTGAAATCACCTCCTCTGGATCAATAACATATTGTTAACATCTGCCAAGCATCTAGGTGGCCTTTAGAGAAGAGGAAGTATTAAATGATGCTTGAGCTAAATTTAGGCACAGATTTATTCAACTTTCACAACTATTGAGAGGTTATTTTCCTTTCTTTCCTAATAAATTCATTATTTTTTGTCTAAATTCAATAACATAAATCACTTTTTTTTTCCCCTGGGAATGACTAATGCTCTTAGTGATTTCACAAGAGAAATACGAAATTTTAATAAGCAGCCTGCACACTTCTTCTCAGGAGGAGATACCTGATAACATTGCTTAATTCTTTATTACACTACTGCAAACTGGAAAATGTAAATGGGTTGGCAGTATAATCAGTTCTGAGAACTGTGATAGGAAATGTGAAAAGTGCTGAAAGTGGTGGCTCAGAAATACAACCTTAAATGTGAAAGAACTGTTGGCTTTCATCTTTCAAATGCAGAATGGCAGCTTTTAACAAGAAAGAGAACAAACAGTGAGGTTGAAATTACTTGTTGATTAAAAAGCAAATATTTGAAAAGGATTTGGTGCTCTGGAGAGGTGGCAGTCTGTGCAGGCTGTGCAGATCCTACGCTGCCTGAGCACAGCCAGGAAAAATTGTGAATACTAAAGCAGCTAAAATCATCTGCCTCCTGTCTCGATTTATCCTTTACCTTGTAGCAAACATTTAAACCTCCACATCCACCTAAAACTGTGGAATACAAAATCGGTAGACTTCTGTTTAATTTTTCTGACTTATTTCCTGAGCTACATGTGGCTGGATGCTGGAGGAAGAATCACAGTGTGCTGCTCTTGTTCTTGCTCTCTTCCTGCACACTCACTGCTTGCTACCACAGGATTTGGAATGGGGAATCAGATGGACTCTTGGGATAATCTGTATGGTACCTCTTTTGCTGGCCAGATCAGGGGTTCTCGACCCCAGCAGAAGCTTTAATTATTTGCTTTTCTGAGTATTGTTGAGTTTTTTTGTGGGTTTTTTGGTTGCTTTTTTTGTTTGTTTGTTTGTTTGGGGTTTTTTTGTTTTGTTTTGGTGTGTTGGTTTTGTTTTTTTTCTGAGAGTTGTTTTAATGTTAGTGACTTGCTAGAAGTTCTTTGAAGAGCTGAATGAGCACTAAACAATTGTTTAAAAAAAATCTTGGTTCTAACACAGCAAGTCATAAACATTATTGCTACACAACATGACAACTCAAACAGAAACCACAGAGCTGGAGAGGGAGAAGAGCACAGCCTCCTTAATTTCCTAAGCTTTGAAACTTGCTTTAGCAGGATGTGGATAGAGCAGTGTCTTGTCCTTGTGTTCAGGAAACTGTACAAATATACTGTGATGTACAATATGTACAAACAATTGGGATAAAAACGGATTGACATTTTAATTTTCTATTTCATGGGAAATGCTGACATTTCAGGTTTTAGAGTTTCAGCAGAAATTGTTTCAGCAGAAATTTGAATTACATGCTGTTTGTGGGAAATGCTCACCTGCTCACCTAAGGCAAGGTGTTTGTTGTGGCTCTCATGACAGGAAAAAACAAACCATGATAAGAGCAACTTGCACCCTTTCACACTGCATGCACACACTGGAGCTAGAGCCACCTGCCAGCAACAATCAAATATGGCAATGAAGAAAAAAGTGTTTGATGAAGGTAGGACAAGGCACTAACAAGATGTAGAATAAATTGTCAAAAGAACTGATTGCTGCTGTGCATGGCAGTGATTAAGTAGTGCAATTAACTCCCTCAGGAGAAGCTGTTACTTGTTCTTAAAGATGTTTTCAGGATTTTCATATAAACTTTCAGCATCTCCAAAATTAAAGCTGGGGACGATAAAGAAAAATGAAAAGATATGAAGAAGAGCTGTCCTGGGAACCAGATCTTCATTATTTACCGTAGCACCAAACAGAAGAAAATTTAGTGACGTAACTAGTTAATCTTTCCAATTTTAAAATATAGATGTTAGCCTCAAATAAAGAGATAGAGAGTGTTAGGCTTGTTGATACTGTCAGTGGTGGTCCTTGAATCACAGAATTACAGAATCACAGAATCATTAGGTTGGAAGAGACCTTCAAGATCATTGAGTCCAACCCACGCCCTAACACTTCAACTAGACCATGGCACCGAGTGAGAACAGTTCTCTCTGATCCTTTTAGGAAATAGGCAAACTCTTGCCTACAGAAGAACAACAGGTTTATGGCTTAACACAGGGATCTGAATTCCCACTCTCTTTGCTTCTGTGCTGGCATAGAGGTCCCAAATAATGGCAGAAACCTCCCATACTGAGTTTCCATGGTGGTGTGCAGGCAGGGGCTTGGGGCTGCAGGAGTGGGATGTGTGAGAAAACACCAGGAGCTGGCTCCATGTCAGGCACAGCTGGCTCCAGCTTCCTTGAAAATGGATCCAGCACTGCCCAAGGCTGGGCCCATCAGCCAAGCTGCTGCCTCAGCACAGCACACTGGCAGATCACAGCTCCCTCTGCACATCACAGCTGAAAGCAGCACTTTTCTCCAAGCTGCTGGCTGTCAGCATCACTTTATTCAGTGATACTCAGCAATTAGAGGCACAAAAAGGCAGCAGGGTGGCAGGTACGACTTGAAGGCCTTTGATTATCAAATTTCTTAGAGCAGGAGAGGAAGATGCATTGTTTATCATTTGCTCCACTTCAGTCGTTTTCCTCATTATGTGATAAAAACAGAACAGGAACAGCAGATGAATGCTGGTTGAAAAGCCTCCACATATCACAGGACTTGGAATTCTCCATCCTACAGCTCGTGTTTCTTTATGAAAGTCACATCTTTGTTCCAGCAAGATAAAGAAATGAGAATATATCTAACCAAGGCAAGGGACACTGTATTTTGGATATATGACTAGCTTTTTACATCTGTGATAAAGTATTACAGTGTGTTAACATTTCTGGACCAATTATAGCTGTAACTTGGGATTCAGAAATTCAATATATAATTGTGTGTGTGAGTGGAAAAGACTTTGTTTCCCAAGTAGGTAAATTGAGAGCTATAGAATATATTTTACTTTTCCAAAGCCATTAACAAAGCAATGTGCAAAGCAATTTAGTGGGAATTTCTAGTAATTAAAATTTAAAAATAAATGCTGTAAAGCAATTAAATTCCATTAATTTATGCACTTTTTTTTTTTTTTTTTAAACCAGCAATTGGCTGATTTCAACTAAGAATGCTCCAGATCTATTTGTAAAAAAATTATTGAATTATTTCCTCCTACAAATCAAAATTCACCACAGATGGTTCAGGAAAAATGTGTGACCTCTATATTGAAATCTCAATTTATTTAATTTACTTAAATACAAAGATAGCCTCCCAAGTCAGAGACCCAGAAATAAGTCTTATTGAAGATATTTATGGACTATGAAGGCTCAGAAATTTGAATGATTTCTGAGACCACTGTTCTGTTTGTCAAGATTTCTGTAAATAGTCATGTGTAGTAAAGAAAATTGCCTTCAGTGACCTTATTGTGCAGACATCAAAATGTATCAAGACTGCCTATTCACATTTGTAACTCTTCTTTTGCTTCTGGTAAATAAGATTAGATAATATGTTAAGACACATGGAATATGGTGTTGTTTTAAATGTTATTCAAGCAGTTATCATAATGCTGCTGTAAGACTATAAATTTTCAGAGCTTGTGCGCAAATACTCCCACAACATGTGTGTTTGAAGATGACGGATTCCACGATGTATAAATATTTAATTGAAAATAAGAAGTGTTTTAAAAAGGTTTTGTTTAAAAACATCCAGCCTGTGAATTTTGTTACAGTGTGTTGTGCATATAAACATCTTAATCTCAGTCTTTTATAACTTAGAAATGCTTCAGTACCAGCACTAAAAGCAGGCACACTGCTATGCTTTTCTGGAATGCAAGACCTTAATTGCATGAAAGTTAAATAAAACACGTGGCTCTTTACTACGACCAGGGCACTTATCTTTGACACTATTATTTACTTTACTGAGGTGAAAATAACCACTACAGGACTGGGGTGCACTCCTGACATTTTCTTGTTAGAGATGATAGAAAATGCCATACCATTAGATGTTGAATTAAAAACTGGCAAGAATGTTACATGGATGCACTTACATTTTGGTGATTTTATTTTTTTCCTTGTGGTTTGTGAAAAACCCCAAACATAGGTTATTTTTAAAGTGGAGTGAGCACCACAAGAAGCTGAGCTGATGTGAAGTCTCAGTGCCAATAGACAGAGTGGTCCAGCCCCTATTCCATGCCTTGTGCTGCTCAGGGGGGGAAGGAAGTAGAGCAATTAGCCTTGATAAAAAGGATCAGGGGGAGGAAGATGTTTTAAAGATCTGGATTTATTTCTCATTACTCTGATTTGGTTGGAAATCAATTAATTTCCCCAATTAGAGGCTGTTTTGCCTGTGACAGTAATTGGTGAGTGATCCATCCCTGTCCTCATGCCCATGAGCTTTTCATTATATTTTCTGTCCCTGTCCAGCTGAGGAGGGGAGTGACAGAGACACTTTCATGAGTATCTGGCACCCCCTACAAGCGTTCAAGGCAGCACATTTGGGCTTTGCTTATAAGTCACATGTGGAAGAAACACTTGTTTCAAGATCATAGAATCACAGAATTATAGAATGGTTTTGGTCGGGAAGGGACTTGGAAAAGCATCCATCTCCAACCCCCTGTCGGGGACAGAGATACTTTCAACTAGACCAGGCTGCTCAGAGCTCCTTTTAAGTATACAGCTTTTCTCTTAGCAATAATCACCTCATAAGGGTACTACTGTGAACAAGTGCATTTAGCAAAACATAGTGCAAATGAAATAAAAACAAATTAGAGACTTTTTCCATGTCATTGAGCTTTCTAAATGGTGAAGAATTATTTTATAAAATAAATGGAAGCACTTTTTGCTATGCAGATGGAAGTTTGTCATCCTAGTTATTTTTACAAACCCTGTTTTAAATGCAGAACACAGCTTCTCTGTTCCTAAGCAGTGTTTCTTGTCAAGGACAAGTTGAACCAATTTGTTTGAACTAAAATGTCCTTTCAGTTTCTGACCAGAATCAGAAGCATTGATGAATAAAGCCTCTCCTAAATGTTTGCTGCTGGTGTTAACAAGCACCTTGTCTTGCAGAAGGATAATTCCATAGAAGGACAAATTCGAGGATCAAAGAGTTGGTATACCATTCAATAAAATGAATACAATTCAATAAAATTTAATTCAATAAAACCCTGCAGTTTTATATACTCATTTTCTGGTTGGCTTATACAAGAGTATTGCAGTGAGTCAAGATGATGCAAAGACATTGGTGAAATACCTTGGCTTTAGAATAGTTCAGTGGCAGCAAACAGAGAAAAAGGAAGAGTTCTGCCTGGATTCTCAGAAATTTGTGCAATCCATATATTATTTATAGGTTCTAAGGCTCTGTGTCTGCATTTTCAGCAAAGTAACTGTAGTCACCCTGCAGAGTTTTAGGGAGGTTTTATTAGAAGAAATGCCATAACTCTTCACAGGTCCAGCACAAATGTTGAGGTTAAGTGTTATAAAATACTAATTAGGGAGCTAGGTCAAGACTGTTTCTCTTCATTCTTCTCTATTGTGTGGAATTTTAGGGGTGTTCTGGGGTTTTTCTCCTCTGCATCTTCTTAGAAGTCTTAAATCTTGTCAACTGAGAATTAGTTAGAAGACAACTAACATTTAAGTGTCTTGAACTGTATTCTTCATGAACCTTACAAATGTTATATATAGAAAATCAACTTGTATTATTAAACATTTCTGAAGTTTGCAGAGGCCATTAAAATCATTTGCAATAACAAAATTGTAAAAACCACGATTATTTTACTGATCTATTTGCTAATTAGTAGCAATTAGCTTCTAATTGTAGCTAGCTATTTTGAAGTAAAATGGTAATTCTAAAAAAGTACATTTAGGATGAAATTATATGTTTGGGTCCCAGTCTATGCTTTGCAGGTGCATCATAAATGTTCAAGTTCCTTCAATAGTTTTTTCAGTGTTGCCTGGAGAAATATTTCTCAACATGGAACACCAGGTACCTGGATATTAACTGAACCCTTCTTTATGCAGCACTGCATTCTATAGCTCTGAATCTCTTTGCACAGTTGTTTCTTATGCAAAAAATGGCATAGCTGACACCAAAATAATGGTCTAAATAAATAGTACACACAGCAATGGGGTTTGTAAGAGCATTCCCTTAGCTTGCATAAGTCCATTCTAGGCAATAATTCAAATACTGCCTTCATACAGCACAGTGAGGAACTAATTAGTGGCTTCTTTTTCTTTTAAATGTACTAAAGAAAAGAAGGAGAAAGTAAATAGATTCCTCATTTTATGATGTGAGAAAGGGAAGTACAAATGTGCTGTTGCATTTGATATTTCCTTGAGTCTGCTTTTAACTTCTCCTTTAAAAGGAACAGGAGACACTGTAATTACTCTGAAAAGCTTTTTGTAAATACCTGCTTTTCTAAGCCTTTTCAGTGGCTGGAACAGAAATGGCCTTGTCTTAGAAGACCTAATATCACCAGTTCTCCCTTTCTCATTTCTAAGTCTGTGGCATGTAATTTTTATTCTGTTAGTGTAGTAACTAACATTAAGAAAACCTTTGCAAAATGTCCTCTTGTACAAGAGGCTTCATTCTTCTTGTAAAACATCTCCTGCATCGCAGCTTTGACAATGCTTATTTAGTATGGAGAGGAAGAAAAGGCTGAGGTGACAATGAATAACTGGAATGAAGCTTGGAAAATGCCACTTTTCTCTCAGAAGGAAGCTTGGCTTTGAAATAAGAAAATCTCTTCATGTCACATAAGTGGAAACTGTGGATCAAGTAAGCTCAGGGACAAGAACCTCTGAATTACAGCCCAATGCCATTGTTACAAAGACAAAATCCAAGTCCTAAGAAAATCAGGTGGGTCTGGATCACAGTTCTACTTGGTTGTACTGATCACATGAAGATTCATTATGTACATTGAAAAGAAGATTGTTGGGGCTACATCAAATTCCAGCAAATCCTGTATGTCACACACTCACCAAGCAGGAACTGTGAAGAAACAGACTCAAATGAAATTAAATGTATTTTTAAGTAAAATTAACTCAGCAGGCATAATAACATTGATTAAATTAAATTGGCTTTTGTCAAGAAGAAACTCTGAGTGAACTGATGAATGGTTTGCAGAAGCATGGTGCTATTACTCCTGAAGCAGTTACTGTATTTCTTTTTGGAATATTATCTTGCCTTTTTATTAATTAGTGCATCAAACCAGGCATTTTTTTCCAAACATAAATTTGAGGTTTTTCTCCTTTTAGCTGGAAGTGCAAAGAAGCACATCAGTATCACAGGCCACATTAAAATTTCAACAGTCTTTTTACAGAAATGCCAAAAAGTCCTTAATTTAAAATGCAGAACATACAAGATCTCAAACCACTGAAAAAAACCTCAAGGAAAAAAAAAAAAAAACAAACCACAGAAAGAGGACACTTTCATTGAAATAGCTTCCTTAATTTTTTGACTGCTGGAAGGTACTTCTGAGGTGTCTATTTTTTATTAATACCTCCAGGAAGGGATAGCTCAAAATCTGGAGCACAGAGTTGGCAAAATGCACCCTCCTCTCTCCATGATGACTGCAATTACAGTTTTGGAAAATAGCCCAGGGAGTGCTCAACTGGACAATGAGAATTTCATATCTCAGCTTCCTCCACAAAGACTTTTTTTTTTTTATTTTGTTTTCAAAATCTGCTCCTAGCATATGTCTTATCCAGGAGAAAATGTAAATAAGTATTGGAGAGTAGCTCTCGCTGTTAACAGCTAAGGGTATTTATCGAAAATCTCTTTTCTATTTCATGGCACATGAAAATGTCAGTCAAAACCTTTAAGTTTAGAAAATTACATCAATAGCCTATTTTTCTGATATTTTCTGGTAAAGTGAAGAGAAATAAAAGCTTGCAGAGTACTCAGTGCTACCTGAAATGGAAGCAAACTAGGTTTTGCTCATTAATGTTATTGGACTGACCTCTGTGTAACTTGCACAAGTTCTTCCCATTTGGAAGAATTTGTGGCTATGTGAACCAGGATATTAATAAATAGTGAAGATCATTGATTTCTGGTGCATGGGATTAGCAGTTCTTTATCCAGAGAAGAAAATTGACTGCAGAACTTCTGTCCCAGAGGACAAGAGAGTTGTCACAGTACTCTGGAAAAGGGCCACAGGCACTGCAATTCATCCTTAATAAAGCTGCAGTCCGGGACCATAGTTGGCCAATTCTTTACAGCAATGCAAGTGTTACTGGAGACTGGGGTCACCAAAGAAACAGCAAAAAGTACACTTTATCTTTGTTCTAAATAGGCCACAGATTTCTGTAATCCTGATTTACAAATCCCTTGGTTCATGTGGTTTGTTGTGGATGACAAAGGGTGATCAATAAATATGGGCTGGTATGGGCAGTGCTACCTAAATTTTATGGGGCCTCCAGTTTCTATGAGTGACTGCTTTCTGTCCCAAGAGAAACACAAAAGGTCTGTGGTGTTTCTCAGAAATTCTGCTTGTACTTGGATTTCTGTTTGGTAATGCTGCACCTGAGCTCTTGATGTGCAAGCTCTTCCTTTCACCAGCCCCCCAAACAACATTTATAAGATGAAACTGTAACAAACCCCATGTAAATCTGGAGCTGTTGTTTGAATACTTTAAATTAAATCATGCATTACAGAATCTATTCACTTGGGTAACTTTTTTGATAATGATTCACACTGTTATAGAGCAATGTGTTATTCTAGTAATTGCAGGCAGAGGATGTACCTGAGCATTTAATTTAGAGCAGGTCCCTTCAATAGCTTTGCCTGAACAAGTCAAAACCAATGTTATGAGTATAATATGTAGCAAACTCAAATTCTCCTCCAAAGGTGGTCTATTTATATACTAGCCAAATAAATATTGTACTTTCCAATAATATATTTTTTCCAACACATGCATTGTTTGGAATAACACACACCCAGCAATTTTTAAAAAGTAATTTGAGGGTAATGAGTAACATTACATTGCTATTGTACATAAACTGCAAATTTCATGATAAATATTTTTATGTGAAAGCTGAGCGGGAGATTCTGGTTGTATGCCTCAGAATATTTTGAAAGTGGTAAAATTTCACAGCTGTGAAAAAGAAAGGTTCAACTATTTTCATATGGCCAACCTCTGTTTATTCCACCAATTTCAGTATAGTATTTTAACATGTAAGGAAGTGCATGTAAGTGTTAAATTAGTTTCCTTATCTTTCTTAGGTGCCTGCTATGTGAGCTCTTCAGGTACCTGAGGGCGAATGAATCATTCAAGTCGCCTGGATTAATCAAGATGCTGTTTTCGCTGTGTTACTTTTGAATTCTGGAATATTTTCTAATACTTGTAGGTGTTAGATAAATCCAACTCACTTGAACCGTTGGAAGTGATGGTCATAAAGCTTAATAAGCTTTGCCTATAGGTGTAAGGAGGACAGCTATGACAAATGCCATTTATTATACTCTTAAATACAGTTTTACCTTTTGGAAGCTGCCCTCACCTGGTGCAGATACACCTGTTATTTAATAAATGTTGAAAATCTGTAAAACTGTAAAGTAAACCGACTTTTTCTTCCTTTCCAAACCTTTCCTGAGAAATCACAGAATCTCCCCCTGACTTGCACTACTAAACCCCCGCTGGGAACTAGGAGACGATACCAGCGGGCTCCGCACCCTTCCCGACGCCGTCGGAAAGACCGGGTGGCTTGACCTGGGTCCCCACTGTCCCCCCTGCATGGGACGGCGGTGACACCCCGGGCGGGCAGCGCAGGGGGAGCGGGAAGGGAGAGAAGGGGGGGACGGGGAGCAGAGGAGAGGGGAGAAGGAGAAGAAGGGAGGAGAGGGGCGGCTGCGGAGGTGCTGCCGCCCGGCCACGCTCCGCCAGCTGCTCAGCCCCGGCTCCCGTCCTGCATCCTGGCCCCGGCTCCTGTCCCGCATCCCGGCCCCGGCTCCCGTCCCGCATCCTTCATCCCGCATCCCGCTCCGGCTCCCGTCCCGCATCCCGTCCCGCATCCCAGCCGGTGAGAGGCGCTGCGGGAGCGCGGCCGCGGGGCCGGCTGGCAGCGGGAGAGGTGCGGCGGGACGCGGCGGAGGCGGCTCCACTCCCGGCGGGTCTGGAGCCACCCCGGGAGCCCCGGGCGGCGGGAGGAGCGCGGTGGAGCGGGCGGGGAGCGGGGACAGGTTTGGCTGTGGCAGGGCTGCACCTGCGGGGTCGCTGCGAGCCTGCCCGTGCCCCGTGTGAGCGGGGCTGTCCGGGCTGTGCCCTCCGTGCCCGAGCCAGAGCCCAGCCTGGAGCGGGACTCCACCTCCCAGCCCCACAGGGCTGCGGAGTTGGCAGCAGCAGCCATCGGCGGAGGCAGCGATGGTGCTGCTGGTACGTGATTTTCCTCTCCTGCCCAGGTTCCCGGTGAGTCCGTCATTCTTAATAGCAACTGGTTTAGGGGGGTGTTTTGGTTTTGTTCTCTTTTTTTCCCTTTTCTTCACCCCGAGAGCAGAGCCCGAGGAGGGAGCCTGCGGCACGGTGCCGGGGCAGACCCTCCCGCCGGAGCCCTGCCCCGAGCGGGGGCTGCGCTGGCCCGGCTCCCCCCGCGGAGACCAGCTGCCTGCATTTTTGGTTGGGGTTTTATTTCTTAACAATTCTTTCTACAACGTGTTACTGTGAAAATCCGAGGTGGTGGATCTTGCCCGCCGGGGATCCCGTCTGGGGTTGTTGTGCCGCGGGAGGGAGGATTAAGAACGGGCGGGCAATTCTCTCCACTGAGCAGGTGAGGGGCTCTGGGGCACCCAGGCGAAGATCGGCTCTTGCCGTGTGCTGCCTAAATCTTTCTTCCTTGAAAAAGTATAGTTACTTATTCTTAAATACAATAATGTATAACTTCAATTTTCCTTTATGGATATTCAAAGGAAAGAATAAATGATAGAGGCTGAGAACCAATTACGTAGTAGTTCTGGATACTTGATAGCTGCTGAATGCAGCTAACCACTGCTCATTTCAGTATTCCAAGTGTGGAGTCATAGCATGGGAACACTTAGGTATTCTGCATCCCAGAGTTAGTGATTCTTGGAAAGCCTTGGCAAGAAACATTTGATGTGATTGCCAGGGAAGTAGCCCTTTCAATGAATTTGAGAAGACAGAGGAGCAGGTGGGACAATTACTCCTGAAGTGCACAAGTGTTTCTGTTTTGCTGTGTGCACTTCAGCTGAGAGATTTGTTCAAGGTGCAGCCCATTAAGTATTTTAAAGACCCTTGTAGTAGAGACTCTTGGACAATGTGTTGTTTTTGGTGGAAGGAAGAAGTGGTTGGATCCTTGCCTAAAAAGGTTGAGGTGAGGAATGGACTCTTTACTCAAAAAAAAAAAAGGGGGTTGAGAACAGCTAGTGCTGGAAATTTGATAGATGGACACCCTGAGGCTAAACTAGTAAGTTCTTAGAGATTTTCATCACTAAAAACCGAAACTAGGGATGTTTTTTCTAAAGGCAAGTTTATTTATAATGGGACTTTATATGGGGAAATCTTATGGGCTATATGTAGGGGTGGCCAGAACAAGTGATCACAATGAACCCTTATTGCCTCAATTAGGTGTATTGCCAGGAAAACTCCATCATCTCTGAGGCACACACTCCATGCATTCTCTTTCCTTTGCTTCCCAACTTCCTTGATGTGAAAGGGCATTAAGATGTAAATAATACTGAGAGCAGCCCTGAGGAGAACTTGAGGGTGTTGGTTGATGAGAAGCTCAGCATGACCTGGCCACGTGCCCTTGCATCCCGCAAAGCCAAAGGTGTCCTGGGTTTCATCAACAGCAGCGTGGGCAGCGGGTCCAGGGAGGAGATTCTGTTCCTCTGCTCTGCTGAGACCCCACCTGCAGTGCCCCCCACATCCAGCTCTGGGGGCACCAACATGGGAACAACATGGACCTGCTGGAGTGAGTCCAGAGGAGACCACAAAGATAATCAGGGGGCTGGATGATTTCTGGTTCGAGGACAGGCTAAGACAGTTGGGGTTGTTCAGCCTGGAGAAGGCTCTGGGAGGGGTCTTTTAGCACCTTTCAATACCTAATGGGGGTTACAAGAAAGCTGGAGGGGGACTTTTGACGAGGACATATAGTGATAAAACAAGTGGTATTGCCTTTAAGATGAAAGAGGGTTGATTTAAATTGAATATTAGGAAGAAATTATTCACCATAAGGCTGGTGAGGTACTGGAGCAATTGTCAGAGAAACAGTGAATGACCCATTCCTAGAAGTGTTGAAGGCCATGTTGGGTGGGGCTTTGAGTGACCTCATCCAGAGGAAACTGTCTCTGCCCGAGGCAGGAGGGATGGAACTGGATGAACCTTTGCACCCAAGATATTCTGTATTTCTATGACATCAATGGTTAGACTTCCACCATATGCTTTTCTGTGTATCTTTAATAATAATTATTCCCCAAGTGCAACTAGATCCAGGGGTCTCCATGCTTCTGTTTTCCATCTAGGCAATTTATGGAAGATGAGAGTTGAAATGAGTTGCTATTCATAGATCTGAGTAAGGTTTGAGGAATGTGGTTTGTAAGGTTAGGTGTGGGTACAATTCCCAGGCACTATCTAAGTGTTTAAACATCTGAAGTTATTTAACATGTTAACATTTCTAAGCAGCTTTCAGCACTATGTTTACCCTTAAGAAACACTAAGTAGCATGTTTGACTTTTTTAGATTTCATGGTAGTTGAAAGCTTTGGGGATGAAGAAATGCTTATTTAACCAAAATTCTATGTGAATTTTGGGTTGTAGCTGTATCTTTTTGCAGTGGAAAGAGAGCAGGCATGAAGGATCTTATTAAACAATTTTCAGTGTGATGATATAGACACTCAGTTGTTTGCCTGTCTGCAAACCATGATCGTATTACATAATGTTCTAAGTCTCCTTATCAAGAGATATAAATTTTATATCTGATGATTAACTACCATTTGGTCTTGTGGGGTGGAGGGAGGAAGGGAATCTGTTTGCTAGAATGATGGCTGAGGACATCTGCAGTGCTGGACTGTGTTGTGACTGAGCACTGTTTCCAGTGTTTTATTGCTGTTTGCCTTGCCTACATTTACTCTGCATTCTCATCAAACTTTGTTCATACCAGGCATGAGCAAACTTGTACCTTTGCTGCCCCAGAGCCTGGAAACACAAGAGAGCAGAATAGGCAAGCACAGTGGGAAGAATAGACCTTGAAGACCAGCATGGATTTGGTTCTAAGGGTGGTAGGCACAGGAAGCTCTTATGTGTGTGTTTCTTGGAATTTCACAGTAACTCTTCTCAACTCTTTATATTGAAGGAATGCATGAGCATGTATATACAATATATAACAATGAAGCTTTCTGCATTCTTTCTATTCCATCCTGGGTCTGCTGAGAAAAAAATTAAAAGTATGTTTTAAGCTTGTCTCTTAGTCTATTCTAGGTGTGACTGAGTGACCCCATTTTGTGGAGGTTTCCATATACTGGGGCACAGCTTCAGGACAGAATAAATTGTTTGAGAACTGAATAGGTCTATTTTGGTGGTGTTTTGTTGTTATTTTTTTAAAATCTTTCTCTGCCTGCACTGAAATTTATATATTCAATTACTCTAATCTGGACCTTTTTATTTTCTTCATAACTTTTCCCTGGGTATGCTTTTTGTATTGCTTAGAAACAGAAATGGAATCAGAAATGAAACAAAATTCCATTGTGGTTTGAACTATATTCCACAAATGAGCATTAACAAGAAGCTCCTTAAATGAGCATTTTATTTATTTTGAAGAGAGTTGCTCTGCACCTTCACTTATATGCATCTCTGGAATACTTAAATTGCCTGGGGCATCCCTCATTGTTGATATATAATTTCCTTTTTTTTGTGTGTGAGATCTTATCTTTCACCACAGCCTGTGCTTTTTAGGAGTGGTTGCATTCTCTGTGGGGATGACTTGAGGTCTTCAGGCAGCTGGACATAATCTTGTCTCTGACCTGGGGCTCCAGAGACTTTTGGATCATCCTGCCACCCTTCACCTGTACAAACTGTGCCTGGCAAGCTGTGTAAGCAGCAGTGAATCCACAGGTGGGAGGAAAACACAGCGTGAGGGTCTCCACGTTTTTATATTGTTTATAAAATATATATGGAGATGGAGACAATGTAGGAATTGTGTACAGCACCAGTGTGTTTCCAGGGCTTGAACAGGAGTAGTGCTTGGAGCAGAAGTTTGGGTTTGGGGTTTTTTTACGTGTATGATAAAAAAGTTGGAAGAGTTATCTGAATAATGTGGAAGCAAATGTCCATGACCACGGGAACATTGTTTCCAAGGATTCTGCTATTGAATATCGGGGAAAAAGTGGTGTTTGAAAGCAAGCCATTTGTCACTTGGAGATTATATTTTTCATTTGCAGTTACTGCATGACACAGCTGATGGCTTTCTGAGCAGTTTTATGTGCTTGGAATCTAAGCTTGCCTCCTTACTTCTGCAGCCATTGCAGAGCTTGAGAGAAGGTCAGTCTTGGGAAGAGTGCTACTTATTATTGGTTCTAAAGCCTCATTCATTTTCCTGAATCTTTGCACAAAATCTCTGGTGCCTGGTGAGTCAGGGAAGAGGAAAAATAGAGGATTAAGGATCCAAATTCCCATTCTCACAATGTTAATGAAATAAATAGGCTAATAATGCCAAGATTAACAGGTGCTTATACACACATGCAAATTTGGAAGGCTTCAGTTAGATATATATTCAATTAAACATATGGTCTAGGAATTAGCATCCATTCACTGTAGGCATTAGTGCAGCAATGGCACCAACTGCATCATGGAATGTGTTAACATTAACAGCCAAAACCATGAGATTTGTGTGGGGAATAGAGAGTCTTAATCCTGTATAAAGTAATCCAGATGACTGAAATATGAGGAAAGTGAGTGTTCTTAAAGCCAGTAGGTTTGAAACATATGAGTTTTGCAATAAAGATAAATAGTAATAATAAAAAAAGCAACATAGCTGCCTGCATGGAAATGTTGCATTGCAGAAGACACTTTTTCTAACAGTGTTTTCTAAACTAGCTGTTGTTTCTGTAATGTTTTCCACAGTTGCCAACTATAAAACATCTTCCTTGATTCTAGTCATGCTCTGGAATAGAAGTGCAAGTATATTTGTCACTCAAGGAGCACTTCTATCCCTTTTTTCTACAGATGCATTTTAAACCTTTTAAATATTTTAAAATTCAGATCCTGCAGTAGTGAAAATGTCTATTAAGTGTTGGCATCTTTATCCAGATTAGAGCTCTCTGTATTGTTACTACCACTGTGAAGTTTTAGAGGGGGAAAAGCATGAGTTTTTAATAGGAATGTAGTTCCTAACTCTGTCTAGCTTTGAAACCCTCACTGTCAGAACAATATGGATGAGTAGGAAGCAGTTAGGAGGAGAAGAGCAATTAATGCAATGCAGAATAACGATTTATTAGGTAAGACTGAAAATGAATAAGGGAGGAGGTTGTACCTCCTTGGTATCATGTGTCTGCTGGGGAAGTATGGCAGCAAAGAAAGGTGGAGAAGTTTGAGAAACCTGTGCAAACAAAGTGTCACCTGGCTGGTGAGGGGTAAGTGAGGAGTGCCCTGGAAGAGGGGTGGGAATTCTCTGTGCCATGGGGTGTTTATAACCCTGTGCTTCCATTAGGGAGTGCTTGTTTGGCTTTGGCCTTCCTAGATGCAGAATCTGAACGGAGTTTATTCATGCAGATTTATCTATGGGTTCTCCCAGTATCTGGGCTGTCAGCATTGGGCACTAGAAATAATATTCCTTTGGATTTCCTGAATGTGTTTTGGCAGGGGTTTGTTTTGGTTATGATTGGGAGAATCTTTAATGCAATTATTTAAATGGTATCATCCACGATAAAGTAGAAGTCTTTCTTGATCAAGTTTTTTTTCTTGCAAACTGTTTTTGAGACAACCTCTGATTTTGCAGGAATTTGCTATTTGCCATGAAATCACTTTAAACCATGACCTAGCCAGTGACATTTCACTTTTATTGTGGAAGAGAGCAGAAACATGTCAAAATGATTTGTTTTGAAAGTGCATATTCTCAATTAAGTGTCTAAATAATTAATGTCATAGTCCTTAAATTTGAATTGAAATTATGAGCTCACTTCTGATTAATTTTGTGAAAATATTTTAATATTAGTTTGCCACACAATGTTTCCAAATATGAAAAGACTATGTTTGGGAGTAAAAGCAGTTAAGAATTCAGTGTCAGGCTTGGTGAAGACTTGGACCATTGATACCTGTAAAAGTCCTTTATCTGAACATTGCAGTCTGTCTTCTGTCCCATTCCTGTGCCCACTGAGATCATGAAGGTTCTGGATTTCAGTCATTGAACCTCTGCACTCATTCACATCTTGGTTTCTGATGGGATTGATCTGAGCCAGTTCCATTACTAAAGGCAGTAATTTCATTAAATTCATTTCAAACATACTGTAGGTTGAATCAGAAGCTCATTGTGTCTGTACTGGGCCACCTTAAAATGCATAGCAATATCATAAATAATGCTTTTTTCTTCTGGCCTTTCTCTGTTTAATTGAAAAAGTAATGTTCAAACAGCAATAACCGTTTCTGAACTTTAAATCTGTGCAATATCATATTTGATTTGATACCAAAACCAGCCATCAGACAACATGTCATGGATGATTGCAAGTTCGTTTAGGGTGTGTCAATGTGTATCAGTCGCACATGAACAGCTGATCTCAACTTTGAAAACCCCATGAGCTCATGGGATATGAGGGCACTTTAACTGCACAAGTGGATCATGGTGGAATAGTTTATTGTACATGCTGGGTGTAGCACATGTGTTTTTGATTGCCCAAGGCTCAGAACTAGAAGTATTCCAAATATTTTTTGATACACTTCTGATTTGATATGATGCTGCTGATTCTCCTTGGCAGTAGAACACACCTCAAGTATAAACTTGCACTTTTTTCAAACGGAGTTTATTTTTGGCATTCTCAAAAAAGCCCCTTTTAAAAATTCAGGATTTTATTAATGGGGAGGGAATGATACCAGGTTGAAGGTTTTCACTGTGACACACAAGGAACAGAGGAATGGCAAGAGGGACAGAACAATGTGTCATCATGTGGCAGCCTCACACAGCCAGGCTTGTGAGATTTTTTTGTTTTGAGTTGGTTTTTTTTGGTTATTGTTGTTTAATTGGTAATTCTAATAATAAAATAATCAGTACCAAGACAGGGAATAATTATTGCAGGAGGCCAGTGACAATTAGCAACTTGTGCTTGTGGTTTAGAAAGAGTTTCTTTGCTCCCAGTGGGTTTCTGCTGAGTTTTGAAGGACTTTGTATACCTGATCAGTTTGTGGTTCATTTTAAAAGCATAGACAGAAACTTGCTCTTTTGAAAGAGTACCTAAAAATAGCAGTGGAAAATACCTCTAATATTGAAATGTATTCCCTGTAGTTTGATGTATTTTGTTTACCAGTGACTATGGATAATACAAAAAGAAAATAACCCAACTGCACAGCAATCTAAAACCAAGAATCTTTCAACTGGTCAGTCACAAGTCAAGCAAATGCTTTTGAATTAGCCAAATGTAATTTCTTTTTGTACCATAAAATGTCTACATCCTTAATTAAGATTCTGTCTGGCACAATGGATGGGGAGAGCCCTTTTAGTGTCCTTCCAGACACAAATTTAAATGCTTCATTCCCTCACATGTGGACACTCAGTTATATGTGGGAACCTCTGCACACCTGGAAATCTGCTGGAGGCTGGTAGTTCTCAATCTTTAGTGAAAACACAAAACTGAGATGTGCATGTCCATGGGGACAGATTTTAATGCCAATCTTGACAATCAAATTTGGCTTTCCAAGCTTTGTGGCAGTTCTGCATTGGAATAACATCTAAACTGGATTGGCTTGAGGAGGTTTTAGTGTACAGTGAGTGTGAACAGAATGATTGGTGCAGTCACAATGGCTGAAACACAAAGGAAGTAATAGCTTTGAGCTCTAGCAAAACCAGATCGTTTTTCACAAGTCTAATTATTTCACCCTCAGAGTCCCTTTTCAAACCCCTGGTACAATTGCTCTTCAATCTTTTATTCCTCTGGAGCACTAAAGACAGAGAGACTACTTTGCCAAAATACTGCTACACCTTCCCCACAATAAATAACTTCAATTATTTATGTATCTAGAGAACTCAAGTAGGGTGAGAGTGAGAGAAGCTGTGACAAAATGAAAAAAAAAAAAAAAAGGAAGAGCAGCCAGCCAAGTGGAAAACAGCAAAATAGTATTTAAGGCTCACAACCTTTAACTGTGATGCATTACAATGATGTTTCATGACCTGTGCTAGTGCAATTTTTCTTGCTCTCTGAGTAAGAGGGTTTACATTATAACAGAAAGTACAAAAGGAATGGAGCAAATACCAAGGAATACTTTCATTTTCCTTCCCACAATTGTCCATAAATCAAACGGTGCCCCTGTGCTTCCTTAGTTAAATTTGTGTCTGGACTGTTGCAATTAATAGACCTGATACCATAAAAATCAAAGCCAGCTTTCTAAATTCTGTGAAACCTCCCAAGCTGAGTTGTTTCTATACTGATGCCCTAGGGTATTAGTCTTAGCTTTTAGTGCCTTGCTCTCTCAATCTCCAGTTTAATTAACTTTTGCACCATTTATAGTATTGGCTTAAATGAGAAAGTCATCAAAGGAATTATTTGTTTTAGTGCATAGTGTTCCGTCTTCTAACTAAGCAAATAATCCCAGCTGTTCCAGAAGTTTGGATTTCTTTGTTTAAGGGATGACAAAGATGGTTATAGAAAGAACCTCCCTTCTGTTAAGAGTGAGAACAGATGGAATTAACTGTTTTGGGTGCCCTATAAATGGCATAACTAGAAATGCTTTTAGAGCAGGTTGCCCAATACCTCTTGCATATAGTATAATTTTCATTTTGTATTTATTTTATTTTGTGCTTGTGGTTGGCTTTTGTTTATTTTTTGGGGATTTTTTTCCCTTCACATTCTTCCAAAATTTCTCAAATTTGACCATTGGAAAGTTTGTCTTCATGTACTTGGTAGCTTTTGCAAGACTTATTGAACTTGTATGAGCTATGTCATCCTCCACAAGCTTAAAATATGGTTTTAACCACACATATTTTAACAGCATCTGAAAAAAAAAATTCCTGACAGAAAATGATTCCTCTCCTTTTAAGTCTGAAGTCACTGTCCTAAGACTTGTTTATGAATTTGTGAGTATGGAAATTGTGTACACCCATGACAAAGTAAAGCAATGTGGTGGGTTTGCTTCTGTGCTCCTTTCAGAATGTTCATCTAGAATATGTCCCTAAGCATTAGTGTGAGTATTGCAAAAAACCCTAGTTTTTGTTAGGTAACATGGCAAAGTTATTAGGAAATCGACCTTTTATAATGGAAAATGAAACCTGTTAGTTTTTAATGGAGAGGCTTCCTGGCCCAGCTGATGTTATATGCCAGGCAGGAAGGGAGGGATCCTATTGGCCACAGAAAATAAAAGGAGAATAATTTTAACAGTTTGATATAATGGCTGCATTTTAGTTCATTGTCTGGTATACCCCTAATATCAGTGAGCCTCGTGGTCCTTGATGTGTTTTTCCTTGGCATAACCTCCTGGACCAGGGGATGGGGTTCTCCCTGTGCTGGCTGCAGGCAGAAGCAGAGAGAAGTTGAGAGGTTTGCTGTGGTTTAGATGTGCTGGGTGGCAATAATTTATACTTTGTACCAGCCTGCTGCTCCTCTTGGAGGATTATCCCTTTCCATAATTTTGCATGTCTTTAGGAGTTGTCATGAGCAGTGGTGAACTAATAATTTGCATGACAAAATATCACAGAATAAAAGCATTTGAGAAACTTCCCAAGAATTTGGGGGTTTTATAATAACTTACAAGAAAATTACTTGTATAGATGGAAATTTTATTTTAGAAATCTGTAATAAATTATTGGGGAGACACAATCCAATTGAAGAGAGACACAAGTAATACCAAATCTGCCTTTAAATGAATTGTAGTGAGGTTTGCTGGCTACTACAGCAGAAGTGAAAAAGAGAAAAGCTGATGAAAATTTCAGAGTTCAATACAAGAAAGATGTCAGAGCAGGTAAATTGGTGCATGGATTTTGAGAATAGTTTCATGGGATATTATATATATAAGAACATATAAAATGAAATATCGTGTATTCCCCAGAACTCTGCTGACAGTCTAAATCCTTCTTACCCAATTCTATGGCAGCAGGAAAATGAGAAGTCTGAGTAATCTGTGTCAAAGTGGACAACTAATCTTCCTTCTGCAGGCTGGAGGGAATGTTCCAGTATCTAAAGGCATTCATACACTTCATATTCAATCATATCTTCCCTTTGTCTCCAAAGCAGGTCATGAGTAATCTTCTTGTCAAATGGTTTGTAAAGCAATAAGGCCTGCACTTAGTACATCTAGGAGCAATGAATTCATTTATTAAACCAATTTTAGTCCACACCTAGAGATTTGGAAATCAAATTGTGCCTCTCCTTTTGCCTTCATGGGTAGGATATCCCTGTTTCTAAACATATGGACTCTGTATAAGTAATTCAGATTTTTATTATTTTTCATTTAAACATAATATTTTTGAGTATACTGGCTTAGTCACTTCACAAACAATTGAGGAGAACATCCCACATGTGAGATCATCTCCCATACAGCTCCTCAGTGATTAGACACCTCTCCTTAATCTGCCAAAAATCCCAGGGAGATTCTAGTCTGGCAAATCAGATTTTGTTCATATGTGGGCAAGGTATCCTTGGTCCACACCATCTCCAAACCTCTTGTGTCTCTTCCCCTGATGTGCAGGCTGGTATCCCTGGCTGTGTCATGGCAACACCTCTGCCCTGTGGGATGGGTGCTTCCCATGCACTTTGGGTTATTTGGAAGGGTTGGATCTGCACAGGGAAACTGCACCTGGGCTATGACCAGGAGAGATGTTAAGGTGTGGTGCTGCAATTCAGGTTTTATCCTCCTATCTCATCTGACAGATGTGTGGTGAGCTGACCAGATGTGTTTGTTCACAACTGCAGGAAAAGCACTTGGGCTGCTGTGAGGGAGACTGAGCAATAAAGGAGCTTAGGGTGGGAGTTGAGTGAATCTTACAGATGGGATTTGACAGCTCTGCACCTCTGATGGTAAAATTCTTACTGGGAAAGGGAAAATGGAATGTTGAGAAATGAAATAATTTTCATTTAATAATACATAACATTACCAAAACATATCAAAGTTGATCATGTCTTGGTTGGAAAATCCAATGATCTATAGGTTGATCCTTTTTGTAGAAAAGCACAGTTCAACCTGCAACTCTTTTCCCTTGCTATGCACCAAAGAAAAGTGCTCAAGCTCTAATTTAATTCAAGGAAAGCTTAAAATGTTGTTGTTGTTAATGGAGTGGTGTTCCCTGCTTGTGCACCACGTCTCCTTATGGCAGGAGACCTTGCTGAGGTTGCTGAGTGCAGACAGCTCAGCATCCTGTGGTCTCTCTGCGAGTGTTGGAGTTCGTGCTGTGTTTGACCTATGGGCTGGCACAGCTGCACTGCAGAGTTGTGCCATCAAGCAGGCTGCTAAACTATGCTGAGTTCAACCAGAAAGTTCTTCCATCTGCCATCCTGAATTGTTTTGTAATGTACTTCTCTTTTTAAGAGGCTATGCAGTAAAGCTTCAGGTAGTTCATTTAAAAATATAAGAGATGAAGGATTGGAGGGAGAGGCTGAGAATCTGAATACATTTGCTAAAACGTGGCTTGGGGTTTCTAGGACTCATTATTTAAGAGAAGTAATTGCCCTTCCTAAGGGTGATCTGTTATTTCAGAAATGTCTTGCAGTTTTCTCAGTGACAGATTCAAGTACTGAAGACTATGTTGTCTTCAGATATTATTTTCAACAAGTATTTAACACTGAATTACCTCTACAGAGAGATTGCAGGCTGATAAAGGGATCAGGTTAGTCTCTCTTGTTTTGGGGTTGGTCTGTAGGTTTTTGGGGTAAATTTGAAGCAGTTGAGAAACTTCCATGATCTGTTTCCAAGTACAATCCCTTCACACTGGAGGAGGATATTTTATTCTTTCAAAGTTCTTTTGATAGCCTGAGGTGTATTCTTTACAAGGCTGTGCTTCTCATTCAATAAATCATGTGTGGCAAAGACAAAGTTACATTAGTTATGATTAGCTTGTTATATTTTCAACATTTGAACAACAGTTTGTACTGTAGGCTTTTCCTGGATTTTACTGCTTTTTTCTGTGCATTATACAGCCCTAATAACATTCTCTCTAACTTCAACTTTCTTTGCTTCATTTTTGCATTGTTTTAAAATCTTACATAAGAAAAAGCTTATAGAAATATGTATCCCTTCTAAGAAGATGCTGTCTCACAGCTGAAAAGGACATTTATCTTCTGTGACAGACTTTCTCAGTGTCTCTTGCTGTCCTTCTGTGTGGGAATTATGTTTAAAAGAGTGCTGATGCTTTTAAACAAATGTTGCACAGAAGAGTTTCAGATTTCCAGTTGATTTTTGATGCTCTGTTGAATAGGAATATGGAAATATAATCTTGTTACTTGTAACTGGTTTTCCAGTTTATCAGTTTTCCTGTTCACAATCACTCTTAAACACAGTCATTGCTCTAGAGAGTGTGCGTGTATAAAAAAATATGTAACAGATAAAAAAATAAGTTTTATGGCTTTTTGGAGGGAAAAGTATTTGAAAGGGAAGAAGAGGATGAGTGAAGGATTTCTATTCCCTATAACAAATTGAAGAATTTTGTACTTAAGGGCATGACACACAAACTGCCATGTGTCCATGAGTTTCTTGAAAATAATGTGGGATTATGGATACACTATATACTTGAAAAATCAGGCTGTCTGTAACTGGAGCGTCCAGATATCAAAGTGTTTGCCTTTCTGTCCTGCTATTAACTTATAGGATTTTGCTTTTCTAAATAAAAATTAATATGTCAAAATTGTCATATGAAGATCAGTGTTTGTAAGGTACTTGGATACATGTGTGCAACTATGATATAAAAGCTCAAGTCTTCTATTAATTCTGAGTTCAGTAGTGAGAAAATGTGCCACTAATGAGACATGGGCTATATGCTGAATGGTGGAACTTTGAAGAAATTTTGGGCAGCTGCCTTGCCATTATCTTTCCTGATTGTTAAATGGAACAGAAATCCTGTGGAAAGCAAGATTGGTGGTTGTGTATTTTAAAAATATTTTCACATTGCCAAGTGATCTGAATAAAAATTGACACATTTTAAAGGTGTTGAACAGTTGAAAGCCTGATGTAGTATCAAAAGTTGTACCCAAGACCTTGTGGATTATGTGTTTTGTTTTGTAAAGCATTCCAGGAATATAATTCACAATTGAGTAACAATTGCTTAGGGGGATTGTGCACACACACATACACAACTTAATTGCTGAGGGTTGGAATATTACCAATATTCACAAGTGGTAAAGGTAGGAGTTACTACAGACTATTCATTTAGGATGATCAGAAAGTGTTTTTGTTAAGATGCCTTTTTTTGTTTGTGTTTATTTACTCTGGTTTCTGGAAACATTCCTTTAGGGACTTTAAATTAAAGAGGAAAGGTGTGTTTGAGCTTGCTGGTTTGCAGTAATCATACAGGAAAGATTAAAGATGTAGATAGAGTCAAAACCATGGGCTTTTTTAAAACTGGGGAGGCTTATTCTTCAGTCATAAGATAAGAGATTTCTAGTCCTGACAGGTTCTTCCCCTTCAGTCTCTGAGGGGACCCAAATGATTGTCTGTTCCCAAAAGGCTGCATGTAGGAACACAAGGCACTATCCACTGGGGAGTGATGCTCCAAAGCCAACAGAATGGAAAGATCACTTGATCTATTATGGAATAAATCACCAAAAAATCAGTCTTTTTCTCTTCCTTAGTCATCTCAATTTATCACGCAAGGAGGCATCTTTTCCAGAGTATCTTGGAATACAAGGTAATCTGCCCCTGACAAGGTGCATTTAGGAATCCTTTTGAGAGGAATCCCTGCTAGGCTGAGAGCATGAGCTGTGAGAGCAACAGCAAGCTAATACACTGACTGGTGTGGGGAAAATAACAAAACCTAGCCCAAATCTCTGCTCTGGGTGAGTCAGTGATTGAATAGATAAATCTTATTAACCTTTCAATAGTCCCAAGCTAAAACTTGTGTCCTTATCACTCCTATGTACTCCCTGAAGGCATCTATTAAACTATAGCTGCTGCACATGATATGTAAGGAGATATGCTCAGCTGTGGAACATGGGTATCTAGCATTGGATCAATGGAAAAAATTATTTAATCACACTGAAAATTATTAACCAGACTTCCATAAATATATCCTTAGCACTTAAAACCTGTGCTGGTAAATGAGGAAGTTTGCTTTACAGTCAAGTTGTGATGGGATAACTGCTGTGGGGTAGCAAGAGACAGCAACAGTGGTAAGGGACACCCCTCTTAGCAGCTCCTGACTGTGTCCTGGCCATCCTGGAGGAGTTATTTCCAGGTGAGGACATGGGGCCACCATCCCTGCTGGCCTGGCAGACTTTGGTTGCCTTCTCCATGCACATTGACCATCTCAGAATTTGTTCTGTTCTGCAAGATTTTTCATAGATTTTCTACTGGAAGCGTGCATCCACTGTGCTTTCTGTCTCAAACCCTGACCACTGAGTAGTTTGACCCTCACATTATGATAAATTTTGGTATAATTTCAAGTGGCATAAGCTGTCTGTATTGCAAATGCAATTAAAAGGCTGAAACACTTATACAGATAACTGCAGTAAAACTTGGCCAAAAAGAGGCAAAAGATGCTACAGGAAGGTCAAGTTGTGACTGCTATCCTGTGAAAGCAGCTCTGTGCAGTCTTTCTGCTGAATAATTTCTCTTTTCTCACTTCACCTAAAAGCTGGTATCCCAGTAGTGTGTTGCCTGGGCCCAGCACCTCTTCTGGAAATTTGGACAAGTAGACCTAGGATGGGCAGACAATCTGGGAGTTCACTTCCAGATTCTTGAACTCTTTTGCTTCTGGTGCCACTGGAATTGCACATCTAGCTGGAAAGAGGGAAGATGTGTTTGCTGTGGTAACAAAGGGATCTGTAGTGAAGAAACATGATTAAAGATGTGTCTGTGCTGGAATAGGAGCTGCTTCTTGAGAGCTTCTGTATCTTCCTGCAGTTTGTACAGCAGCCACTGCTATTATATTTTGGAATTGCCTTGGCAGATCACAGCCAGAAGGGTAGATGAGAAAACTTTTGATCCTTTTCTTACAGTTATCAAAAACTATCATAGTATCACGTATATTAGATGTTGTTTGTTTGAAAAATTCACATTGCTGACAATGACTGGTCGGGGCCTCAGGTCCCATAAGGTATTTCTGCAATGGACATCTGGCATCTTCTGTCATGGTCACTAAAGTAATCTTGAGCAGTTACACCCAGCTCCTTCTGCTTTGGAGCACTTCCCACACAGTGATCCCTTCTGCAGCTTTGACCTTCACTCTTCCAGCCTTGTCCCCAGCTGCTCTTCACTGACCACTGTTGGAGATTGTGCTGCTGAAGAGTTGTGGCTGATTTTTGTGCAAAGTAGACAGAAGCCAGACAGACTGTTCAGCACTGGCAGCTTCAGCTGCATGCCCTTGCCTCAGGAGATATCCATCTGAGGCCTTAGATGGGCTGCACTGCAAGGGCAGAGTTTTAAAATGGCAGTGAAAGCTATCCCAGATGTTCTCTGGTTTGAATAACAGTGTTTTCAAAGGAATCTGCCACTTTTCTGTGATACAGTGTGTGGAAAAGGATGCTGATCCTGTGCACACTGCTGGCAGACAGTCCATGCAGGCTTTTGCTGAAAGGGCTCCTTGGATTCCTTGGGGTCCTAAAGGATGTTTGGGATCCAAAGGCAGAGTCCAGCTCTTTTCTCACTGATCTAACTCTGCTCCTCAGCCATAAAAGATGCATGGCTGCTCCCCACAGACCATCTCCTGTCACTTTGAGCTGTTCTGGATAGACATGGTTAAAAATCTCACCTTGGGAAGCAGAGGGAAGACTCCACACAGTCCACTACCTCCTCTGCCCCTCTGAAAGGAATCCTCAGGGCTCTGATGGCTGATGCACAACCGAGACTTCAGGCAGACAGCAGGGTAACCTGTGAGAATACATTTTCTAACTGTGGGGTTTTTCTTCCTGCCTGTCACAAGATATTCGGAAAATGGTATTGTTATATATGCAGACTTTCAAAGCATATTCATTTCGAGGCATATACTCTGGAGGAGCACACTAATGCATTTCATGGAAGATTTAACAGACCTGTTAGCTTTATTTGCTGTTTGTAGAGAAAAACGTTGTAGCATTATATATAATGGAAAACAAAACAAGGCAACACTCCAAGCTCATCCTGCTCTCTGATTAAGCTGCTTATATCCTTTGGTTGGTTTCTGGACAAGTGTCTTGTGAACAGCCCATTTTATGCTGGAAATGAGAAGTAGGACACGTTTGCTCACATGTTTTGCATGCCTGAGTTTGAGGTAGTCGTGCTTCATTCCCGTCACAGTCAGTGGAGAGAAATGGATGCTACCAGACAAGGGCTCCTCTGACCTTTTTAAAATGTTCCTGTGAAGATGAGGTGAGTCATGCCCTGGAAATGCCTGTTTCTCTCTGTTGCTTATAGAGAGGGACTGGAATGATTAGGTCAGAAGAAATACGAGAAATCATAGAATAGAGTCATGGTTTGAATTAGAAGGGACTTTTAAAGGTTACCTAGTCCAAAATCCACCAACCATCCTGATCTCCACCCCTACCCTATTCAGGTGAATCGCCTAAAGACTTTTCACATCTCTACAGAGAAGCCACATAATGTATGATTAGATACCTTTGGTATGCATAGAGATTCAACTTAGTTCTTTTCATGAAAATGCAAATCCAGTTGCTCTGTTAAATCAAATAGAAAGTCTTCATCAAAAAATAGTGTGAAATGAGTGTTGCTACACCACATCGTTGTGGCAGAAAGGCAAATGAGCACTTGGCATCAAAAAGGCTGAAATAACGGAGGACTGGGGTTCCCATCCCCTACAGAGACACACCACCTGCAATTTCCTCATTCGGAGCACTCACACACCAGGTCTGTGCTACCTTCTCCCCAAGCCCAGAGTGGATTTCACTGCAGCAGTTCCTCAGCAGTCTTCCTGCAGCCCTCTTGCAGAGCTCAGAGAGAATTTCATTTTGGTTTGTTCATGAAGAAAGTAAAATCAATGATTTTGATTTGTTTCAAGTGGACTAAACATCAGATGAGTCATGAGTTTTTCTGCAAAATGAAATGTTTGATGAAGTGAAGGCACATCCTTTGGAGTACTCTTAGTTCAGCAAATTAGTGAAAGCATTTGAATTTCAAGATACAAATAGATTTCTGATGTGTGTTTGAAGAACGTTCATCCATTCCTGTGCAACATATCTGCTGCTGGTTTTTTGGTGAGAAAATTCTGCTGGGGAAAAAACAAATGAACCTGGGAGTCTTGTTAAGTAATGAAGATAGTCCATTTGTTCTACCCTGCATTTCCTACTGATGCAGCTCCCTGTAACAGTGCTGCAGTACAGACCACTGCCCCAGGGATCTCACAACACGTGGTGGTGGCTCAGCTTCAGCCCCAGTGGAGACAGGGAATTTAAGGATAATGAGTAAAGGTTGTGACCAGATCTGACCAGTGATGGACATGAGAGGGGCTTTTGGGTGTCCTGTGATCCTGGTGTCAAATGCAATCATGTCACAGCACAATATGTATCAATTTAACTTCTCCTAAACTGTGTTGATATTGGAAAGAAACACCAGTGGTTAGAAAGCAGAATTTGGAATCTTGCTGGCATTGTACTTGCTTTCAATTTCTACAAGAATTCAATGCCAAGAGGTTTTTTCCTGCTGCCAAACGCCATGTGTATTTTAATGTGGGGAAAAGATGCTACAGATTTTTAGAAATTAAGAACTGATAAATTTTCTTCATCTTGTATTAGCTAAACTTCATAATGGTGAGTCTTGGTTAAATTAATAGCTTTTGCTTTAAGCAAAATGTGTAAGGTCAATATTAGAACTTGTTTTACAACTGTGTATAAATCCATTCTGTTCTAGACCTGAGTTTACTGCTTCTCTTTCCATTTCATCACAGAAAATATAAAGACAAGGAATTAACTTAAACATATTAAGGTAAAGTTCAATGCTGAATGAATTAATGCCGTCACACACACTGTGACTAAGAATAAGACTGAGATGACTCAAGCCCTAACTCATATTTTCATATTTGATTTAACATTGCACAGATGCTATTTGCTTCACAACAGCAGAAATATTTTTCCTTCATTCATTCTTTGATTCAGATCTATTTCGTTTCTTTGATCTGGCAAACTGATGAATTGAATTTTTTTCCATTCTTACCCCAGAAGTGTCTTCTTTTCTGGCTAAATACTCAGCCACAAAACCATGTTTACCCAATGATGAGCAAAACAAAAGGAAAAGGTTTCCACCTTATCGTGTCATTCTTCCCACTCCTTGCCTCCTGTTTGCAAATAAATTATCTTAAACATGAAAGATTCCCCTGAATCTTCTCTTAATATAGAACAGATTCTTAGATACTTGTTTACTCCAAAGCTCCGAAGGAGTTAAATTCTTTCATGGTTTTGTAGGATCTCTAGGGAGCATGGGCTTATGTTCACAAATGAACTTCCTGGTGGTCTTGCTACCTCTGGTTTGTTCTGCACTTGATCCCCTGCCTGAATGGCTGCTGCATTTTTCCCAGTTTAAAAAATAAGCCAAGCTTGTTGGGGTGTCAGTCAGCAGTGCCTCTCTAGTGAGCTTTCTCTGGGCAGTGCTGTTCCCTGGGGGTTGTGACCTGACTGAACACTTGCATAAGCCTAAATTTCTACAGCAGGGAAACAGAAAATGTAATTTATTTTTTTAAAATGCTTGTTTTGGTTGAACTTAATGCTTTTTATCAGGGCTGAAAAGCAAGCAGAGGGCGACCTGTAGAAGGAGCAATGTTTAATGACTGCTCAGGCTGTCAGTGCTGAGCTTAGTCCTAGCTCTCTTATTTGTAGTCAGGCAAGTTAATTTACTGCTTTCTTACACAGCAAGGTCTGCTTCATAGACTTAATGAGCTTTAACATTCTTGCTTCAGTCTTTAAACACTCATGATTTTGGTTTTGAAATATTATTACAGTGATTGTAGAAATTAGACATAACTTGCAGGCATTGGCTGTGGTTGGAGAGATCTGCAGTCCTGTAGGAAGGTACACGGCAGCTCTGCCAAGACATTTCCAGACAGCTGGAATTGTGCCCGACCCAAAAAAATGAACTGCTTCTGAATCTGTTGGGTTTGTTTGATTAACAAATCTGAGTTTTTCTAATTGCTCTGAAGTCAAACATACTCATACTACACTAGCCAGAAAGTAGACATAAAGAATCGTGTTTTCAGCTTCTCTCTCAGCCTGTATTCACTCCAGTGCACTGATACCAATTTGTGCTTTAAATGACTCTTCTGTCACTCAGAAATGATCCTTCCTTTATTGCATTACATGACTTCCCAGTTCATAGTCTTCCAGCTCTTACCTCTGAAGGTCTTTGAAGATTGCTCTTGCCCAAAGAATCTGCTTACTATTTACATTGTAATACTGACCAGAGCTCTCGCTTGGTTGAATCCACGTGCAATTAACTGATTTCACATTCAGTAAGTGTGGTTTGGTTTTCCTTTCTTGCCACTTGACTTTGGTGTCTTGACTGGCTCTTTCTCACCTTACAAATTTGTTGATTTTGTGTAACAAGCATTTCCTGGTCCTTCAGGACCTGCTGACACTTGGTTTGCTCACCTGGGCGTGTGCCCTCTGCAAACACATTGCTGGGAAGTGAAGCTGGTTTTTCTAGCTCCTGTTCATGGCATTCTGCAAGCAGCATGTTTAAGTGAGAGCAGGAGGAGAAACCAAGCTGGCCTTTACAGTTTCAGCATGGTAAGCTTTACATTTGTGCATTTTTGTCTTCCTGCCATTTTATTAGAATTAATGTGGGCACTCCTTCCCCTCCTTCCTCCATCATTGGCTTTCATACAGCTGTGGGCATCAGAGAAAACAAAAATAGCTGTGGATGTGGACCATGCTTTGGTAGCTACCTACTGATGCCATCTTAGTTTTGAATTTTACTTCCGACCCCTGTGTGAATGAACTCAGTGTACAGAGGATTTGTGTGTTTTAAGCAGCACATATATGATATGTGCCTCTTTCCATTTGAGTGTTGAAGCTGTGTGCACTGGATTTAGATTCACCATGCTGTGATCTACAGTGCTGGCACTGAGCTGGGAGGTGAAACCTGTGGTTTCCTGAAGCCTAGGGAAGAGTCAGTAATGCCAATAATCCTGTTCCTGCAGTTTCCAGCTAGGCTCTCATACCTCATGCAGCTTTGGTTCAAGCAGTGATTGGTGCCTTTTCAGGAGATGATCTGTCTCAGCTTAAGTGGCAAGAGTCAATTACAGCACCACATCATGCTGCATTTGGCTACACTTGCTAGGAATTTCCTTACCAGCATGGAAATACAGTTTATGCCTATCCTAAATACACCCATGCTAGCAAATATATGTAGTGCAAACATTTCTCTGCTGGCAAAGAATTTCCTGCCAGCAGTAGGTGGAGAGTCTTTCACTCAAGCAATGTGAGGCAATGCTGAGGTTCCTGTACCACTGCAGTCAGTGCATGTGGAAAATATTGCCTCTATTGCTGAGTCACTAAATTGTTCCATGTCCTGGCTTCCAGCTAAGTAAACATAATCGTTCAGCCGTGGGAGCAATTTCTTGCATCAGGCCATTTGATGACAGAGCCATTGAAGAAAAGAGGTTAATTCCTCTCCCTTCATCTTTCTTCCTTTCAGCTTTGTCTCTAGAGAGCAGGATGCTTCTCCTCCTTCCCAGGAAGATAGGGGAGAGAAGAAGCAAAAGTGTTTTGGAGTGCAGATGAGTGTTGTCATGCTGGGCTCAGGAGGATGCCCGTGGCAGGAGCCTTCATGGTCACTGTGCCTGTGCTAAATGCAAACGTCACTGATTGCAGTGGATTCACTACAATTCCTGTTCTACCATAATTCATTCACCATTATTTCTGAACTGATGTCCCTCAGGGAAGTTCAGTTTTGGAGTGCTATACTTGTCACAAGAATCTATGTGGCTAGAGTTAGGAAAAATAAATGTCTTCTTGCACACTGTAATGCTTTTTTTTGCTGCTTTTATGTTTTGTTGTTGTTGTTTATTTCTTAGGCAGTCCTTAATTCTTTTGTCTTGGGAGGGTGAGCAAATGCTCTCTGGACAGCCATGGTACCTGTGTGCAGTGGATACAGTTATATGCAGGATAAACTTTTAGTTAGTTTTTGTCTAATCTTGCTGTCTTATGCCAACAAGTGCATGTTTCTTCTAATGAGTCTTGCCACAACAATACCTTCAGAGAGTAGAACTCTGTTCTAGAGATATATTTCTATGAGGGTAAGAGAAGTGCCAAGAGCATGGGGGATAGTCTTACTGAGCATTTTTTCTACCCTTCCCATGAGGCAAGGGAAAACAACCACTTCAGAAGCTCCCTTACATGGAGCCTTGGGATTATGTCACAATGGAGCAGGAATGAATGAAGCCTCTCCTTCCTCTGCAAGTCTGACATCAGATCATTGCTTTACTCTGCCTTAAGAAATTGATGCTCTGTCTACATACTGAAAGTAGATTAGAACAAAGCCCATACTTTTAAGGGAGGTTTGCATTTTTCTCAGTGTCCTAATTCACATTTTAGTGCTCCTTAAATGCTCTGTTATGTGAGATCTTCACTCACTTTAGGATGAAAACAACTAAATTTCCTAATCAGCCCCAGGGCTGCTTAATAAAACATCAGAAGCCTGCTAAAAGGAACATTGTCACCCTTTAAAGGCTGGCTGACTGCTTTTGTTTTTAAACCCGAGGTTGATTCATGATTCAGTATTTGTCAGCTAATTTATTCTGGATCATTTAGAGAGAGAGCAAAAGTAGCGCAGGAAAGGAGAAGAGCGAATTTTCCTATTAAGTCTTAATTTGAAATACAGGCCTGGTCTCTAATAATGTGTTGTCTAAAGCAGGGGAGTCTAAAGTGGTAGATTATTAAAAACAGTATCTCTTAACTCATTACTCTCCCTTCCTATAGAGCAAATGTTCCTGCAGGTTGTGCTGTCATTGTTCTCCTGTTTAACAACTGCGTGTTCTGCAGGAGTGCCCAGCACTTACACAAAGGGCAGGGGCCACACCAGGTGGTCTCCTTCTGTGAGGATGCTTTGGCACATCTTGTACCAGCACCAGGCAGAACAAGCAGCAGTCTTTGGAGTTTCAACACAAAATCTATCTAATTAGGTAGGAGTGATGGAGGATGCAAGAGCAAGGATTTTTTTTTTTTTTTTTACTAGATCTGCTTCCTGAGGGGTAAAGATATCTGCAGTACTTCCAGTCCTAAAAGTTAGCCTAGCAAGGGTATCATTGTCTAAGAATTATAAAAGAATTGGGAAAACCTGTTTTATGCAAAGTTAACTGCTGCCATTACTTCAGCTAGCCTGGGGTACAGAATATCCCCTGGGTGAGATCATGAGTGTAACATGCTGAGAAGGAACCTGTCTGAGCAAAGAGGAGCTTCTCTTGAGGTATTTGCTGAAGCTTCATCAGGGAGGGAGTATCTGGTTAGGAAATCATATTTTTGAGTGGCAATTTCATAGTGCAGAAGAAAATCTGGGAGGTGAGGTGTGTCTGAATCTTAATGTCAGTTATCTGGTAGGTGCACAATTGTTGGACAGGTGACAGACAGGAAAACTGGGTTTTGTGAGCATCAGGTCTGTTACTGCAGCCTGAACACAAAACCTGCATTGCTGATGAGCTCAGTGTGCTGGAGCTGTTCCCCCACCAAAGCAGTAAGTAATTGGAGGATGCTGCTTTTTAAGACTCTCATTGGTGAGGTTTACATCTTGCTAACACTGAGTATGAGATCATTAAACAGGCAGACATCCTGGTTCAGTAGGAGGATTCCAATTGCTAATTGACAATGTATTTTAATCTACATAAAACTGGTTGAACACGTAAGCAGATAAAGTTGTATTTCCTGATTGCTGCCAAATCCCTCTGTTAGGTAACAAGGACAGTTAAAATCCATAAGATTTTTGTTATAGATGTGACTGAAGGATAAATTCTGAGGAATGTTCAGTAAAAAATAGAAAGCCACACAAACCATTGTGAATAAAATTCAACTTCAGTTGATTGTAGTGATTCTACTAGAATAGAATCTACTACAAACATAATTCTGTTACTGTGGGTAACATGAATGAAATTTATGTCTATCTCTCCATCAGGTAAACTTCAAAATGCTCTGTATTATTCTCTATGTTGCAAACTCCGATGCAGTTTCTGTTGTCTTTGCAAACAAGGCTGTAATGGCGTCTAGTCAAAATTCATATAGCTCCCCATAATTCAGTTGTCAGCATGAGATACCTGGATTTTTTTTAATAGGCCACTGTGGTTTAGGATTTCTTCCCTGTAAGAAACTGAATGGAATGATCTTTCAGCTCATTTATGTCTGGCACAGGAGTGTGTAGCACTCTCTGAAATTTTGTCTGACTTATCTGACAATTTGTGGTCTCATCACTCTTACCAGTGCTTAGTTCTTCTCTGGGCTCTGTGTATTTGACCCTCCAGGTGGCAAATGAAATAACTCGATTCCCAATTACGGCTTTGGAAATTGTGGATGTCATATGTGCCTCCCTGCTTTGAGAGAAAAATCTCCCAGGACATTCAAGGATCAGCAACACACCTAGTCAAAGGGAATATCTGAGGCTTTTTTATGGTCTGTACTAGAGTCCTAATCTCTTTAGGGTTAAAAGAAAAGCTGAGAGGAAATTACCAGATGTCAAGTTAACCTTATCAAGCAGTTTTTATCCTCCCTGAATTCCCAATGCCAGAATATCTCACAAGGTGGTTCTTGGCAGCCTGCTTGCCATACCACTGCACTGTGGTTCTGCAAGAACCCCTGGTTACCTGTAGCACATCATCAACCCAATAATGATGCTGTCAGAGATCATTTCTAACACTTTTGTTATCCCAAATTTCTAATTGTTTCACTGTCTTTCCCCTTTACCTCTTGGCTTTCCATTTCCAATAAAATCTGGTCCTTTTCCCCAGTTAAAAATAATAAATGCCTGTGAGAATAATGCTTCATGTCACCCATGCTATTCCTGCAAGGAAAATCAGCAAACAGAATTTCAGAGGACCTTGACCAGACAAGCAATGACTGTGTGAGATTTGTGCTGATGCCCCATGCTCCCCAGTCTGCTGATGTTAGCATCTGGTTGGGTTAAAAGTACTTTCACCAGGCATTTTTCTAGGCAGTTCAAGGAAGAACCTGACCTTTTTGATAATATCAAAGAACGGTTCACATATTGGATTTTTTCCTTTTACTTACAAGTATCTTGGTCTTATGGTACAAATAGAAACACTTTTTTCATGCATTTAAGAACAAATTTAATAGTCCAGCGTTATTTTTCTCCTATTAAAATAAATGCAGAGAACAAAAGCTGTTTTTTAATGTGTGTTTTTATTACTTAGCTGTTGTATGTATAAGGAAGCAAGCTAACCAAAAATAGTTGTCTATGGTCTATTTGTTTCCCAACTTGCAGTGATAAGAAGCTCATAACTGGCACTCCTGACCTGTATTTCTGCCTTGCCTTGACTAGTTGTGTGCTTCAGTTTTGTATCACCTTCCTGTCCCATTTTCTTTCTTGATGACAGTGACCTGATAGTTGGACCTGTATGGCAGAAACAATGAGATTTTTTTATACTTTCTTATGGAAAACCATCAAACTTTTATGTCAGTTGTGTATAAGTGGCCCCTGAGATAACCTGGTGAGTCTGTAGGCTGTTCTTCAGTGGCTTCCAAATCATTACTAGATTTAGGTTTTGTCAAATCAGACTGTGATGGTAATTTCATAAAATCACCCAGACATGTTTGTTTTGACTTTCAGGTAGTCTGATATAAATATCAACCCAGTGATTTTGTGGCTCCTAACTACAATTATTCAGGAAGCTGCTTCTGCAGCTGCAGTGGATGCCTGAAAGCCTGCAGTGAGCATCGACCAGGACCCAGGGGCATTCAATAACCAGGAAAATGACTGCCTTTGCCAAGGAAGAAACAGAAGAGAAACCTGCATTTCTTGTGTAGCTGGAAGGAAAAGCAATACAACCTTGCCACCCAGTTAATTTAAAGGAGCATTTTTCAAAATACCTCTTAACTGTGCGGATCTTGTAACTCTGACACCAACGTGCCTTTGGACTTGTAAATAAATAAATCATTAAAGTATTGATTGGACAAGGTGGACATTGATAGAGTGACTCTTGAAGGATCATGACAAAGCACTCGGAGATCATCAATTTGTCATTTTTGTTGGAACACGAAAGAGAAACAATATTGGGAGTATTGAAGAGAGATGAGTACTTGAAAAAAGTTGAAGATAAAAGAATAAGGTAACCCTTTTTGTTATTGCTTTTAAGTATATGGTTGGCAGATATTTTTGTTCTGCCCAGTGAAGGTTTTCTATTTGCCAATGTGGTGGTTTGTATTAACTTTTTTTGGTAAGGAAGGAAAGGAACTAGTATGGATGTAGCCTCACACAAGGATGAGTGCTGCGAGATGACACAGTTAACTGTAAGTTCAAGTAAAATGTATTAAAAAGAAAATTGCTTGCTAGTATGGTTCTCAGTAAACAAAAATCATGTCCATTGCTTCAAGACAAAAGTATAAGAGGGATAACAAGTACAAAAATGTGCAGCAGTGTTTTTTAAATTTCAGATTCTGTAGATTTAGTCTAGTTTGGCTGAATTTCCCCCTGTAAATGGAAAGTTTTAGTGAGGCTCTTGAACTCTCTTCCTCTGAGAGGAGCTGCACACAGTCTGCCTTCAGAGCTGACTGAGGGAGAGAAGTTTGGAAGGTGTCAGAGGGACAGAAAGTTGGCATCTGCCTCTGTTCAGGACTTCCTACTGCATGGGGCAAATGCTCAATGGTGTCCTTTCTGTTGTGGTGTTTACAGAATAGGGAGGAGGGACACTTCATTTTTCAAATTACATAGATTTACTAATAAATAAAATTTAAAATCTTATGTATTTATCTCAAAAGTCACTGTTGGGATTGTTGGAAGAAGTAGAGTGTCAGGGTATTAATAGAGTCTATATGTTCTTTTTCTACTCAGAAAAGTAAAAACCAAAGTTCAGAGAACAATGTGAGAGGCAGGCTGAGTCAGCAGCTTTAAAAATCTCAGTTTGAGTTAGTTCAGCTAAGTATCAGTTCTGGAAAGGTCCCTGTGCTTTTCAGGGATGAAAATTCACTAATTCATTTCACTTCCTCCCCTGTCCTTTTAAAGTTTCATACAGCATTGGTTCTGAGAAGGAGGCTTATTGTGGATTGGTGCAGCATTTGGTGTTGGCAAGGCTGCTGAATATAACAAAGGACAGAGAGAAAATTTCCAGCCTTTGCTCGTTTCTGTCCATGAATCCCAAGGCCAGGCTGCATTGTTCCTCCCTTTTATCTTCTAAAAACATTTTAACATTGTGCAAAGACATTTCAGATATTGCAGAGGTCAGCACCTGCTGAAGTTTCTACCGTGTAAAACCATTATTTGGAAATCTATGCAGAGTTAGCCACAGATTTTGAAAGATTTTCTCCTTCCACTGAAGCCAGTCTAAGTGCAATGCCCCTGTTGGTGTGCAGCCCATTCACCTGGGGGAGCACAGGGGCTCATCTAAAAGGAGGAGCTGGAAACTGGCTGCTCCTGCTGCTGCCAGACTGGAAGGAAAGGTGTTTCTTTAAGGTGGTGTGGGCAAATTAATCATTTTGTCTCCTTAATGGCTTGTGAGATGAAGAAGAAAACAGATGGAGCACTGTTTGTTCCAGGCATTCTGCTCTATTTAGTAATAAAATTTTAAAAGAATTTCAAATAAATTATTTTGTTTTCCTGAGGTGGTGGCCTTGGAAATGTGTGATGTGCCAATAATTATCTGTCAAAGGCATCAGTATGGAGTGTATCAGATCACCAGATTGCTAAAGCCCTGAAAGCTTTTTCCTACTATTGTCATTTCCCAATCTCAAATGGAAATGTGAAATTCCTGAGGTTTTGTGGGGTTTTTGTTTTATTTTGTTTAAATTGGTTAGTTTGGGGTTTCTTTTGGTTTTTGGGATTTTTTTTTTCTTTTTTAATATGATATCTTAACCGTCCAAATTATCTGCTTTTTATGGCATTGCTGGAATTCACTCTGCCAAATCTACTGAATTTGGGAGCTTGCAGCACCTCTGGAGGGCACAGTCCAGTCCAGTTCAGTGAAGTCACAGGTGGTATTGGCTTATCAGCATTTTGGCAAAAATGGAAGAAGCACCCTAAGAAAATACTCAAAATCAAGTTAATCTGAAATATAACGCTAATTAGAATAACTAATGCTGTAATGTGGTGCTTATGCATACTTCTAGCACCTGTGTATGAACCAATTTGCTTCATATTTATTGTCACTAGAGCATACTTTGCCTGATACCAGTGGAATGTGGTCCATAGAAGATTTCCAGAATATAAAAACTATAAAGAATTTGATGGTTAACTGCTTCCTAGGAGACTTTTTAATTTTTCTTTCTCAGTACAACTTGGCAAGGATCTATAATAATGGCTTATAAGCATACCTCAGAGGAACATTTGTTGTCTTTAAAATTCCATTTGGTACAATCTGTTATATACTTTACTAAAGTACTTTGCAAAAGTGCAAGTCCCTTTTAATTTATATTCAAGGCATTTTCCACTCTGGGAAGATGCTAACATGTACCTTATTTTCCTGTTCCACTCTTTCTGAATCTCTCTTGATAATTGTTTTTTTCTCCCCTTATTAATTTTCAAAAGCCCTTGTAACTTAAAAAGACCTTTCTATTCATTATGAAAGCAATGGTAAAAGCAGGAGGATGTTCTAATAATGAAACTGTTAAGGGTTGTTTTTACTGTCACTGTCTGTGCTCATGTTCTGCAGTGCAGGTGGCTCTTCTTGTATTTTTGTTTGATGCACAATCATTTCACCCACATGAGAGACAAACAAAGGAGTCATCAAGTTCTTTTTCTGAGGTCTAGTTTTAATAATCATAAATAATCAACCTGCTTAATTAAGATTATGATTTATGTTCTTAATTCTAAGTGTGCATCTTGCATGACTGGAAGTTTTCTTTGAATATTAATTTGAAGCTGTTAATAGATTACTTGTACAAATAACCTACAGTGTTCTAAATATTGTTTTATGATGCTTTTCATGTCAGTTGAATTACCATCATTTTTTTTCAATTGCTAAGATTATTTGAGTAAAATCATTAATTCTTACCTCAACTGTTTTTTTAGGGTTTAAAATACAAAGTTCCTTTCTATTCTTTATGGAGCACAGCCACAAATGCCATGCTTTTAGAGGAGATGGAGTAATAATTGCTGTGTTGAGGAAGCAAAGAAGGAACTTCCCAGTTTTGTCCAAGAAAAAGGCTCTAATGTGTTGTTGCTTGAACCTCTCCCTCAGCATCGAGGTTGCCAGAAGTTGTGTAAGAATTGCACCAGCCCCAGATCTGTATTGACAAGGAAAGTTAGCATTCCTGTCTTTTAATCTTTTAAAGTGACATCTTCTTATCTGTCCAAAGAGACCTGTGGAAACAATTTAGGGTATTAACTTCATTATAATATAGGAGAAATTGCTAGCGTGGATACCACCATGTGGTGGCTACAGGCAAGTACTTTAGAGAAGTTTGAGGACTGGCAATGGGAAGTGACTTGTCTGCTCAGTACACATTTGGACTGGTTTGTGAGCACAGAATGGTTGCAGGATAACATATGTAATATGGTAATATGGTCTGTGTTTCTGTAAAACTGCCTGTAAATATTGAAGGAGAGAGCCCCTGTGTTAAAGCACATTGGCCATCTGTACCTGGAAGTTGCAAAGTGCCTGTCTGGCAGCTCAGACATTTGTGAGGTGTGTTTAACACGGTTTAACACATTGTTATTTTTGAATCAGAGACTTTTCTATCAAGGGTCGTTACTACTGCTAGTACTCTAAGGGTAGAGGTGCCTGTTTTGCTGTCCTGTGTTCTTTGAGAACCACAATCCTGCAGTGGTGAAAGAATTTCTCATGGTGACTAATTTTCATACACTTGATGCAGTCTGTTTTATTGAGTACCAGCAAGAAACCAATGGGGGATCTGTTTTGTCTTTTTTTTTTTCAATCTTAGTAACCATTTATATTTGACAGGATGAGTGGGTGAGTTACCCAGAAAAAGTTTCACCTATGGAAGTTTGTCATCATTATGATATCCAGTATAATTTCAGTTCCCATGCCTCCTTGCCTTCTTTTCACTGAGCTCTGTTCTGCCATTCCTTATGCCACATCTCTTTTTCTTTGCAAATTCACTCTTTGCCTGTTCCCTTGTGTTGCCATGAATGTGCCTCCATACTTGGGTGTTCTTAACACAGTTTTTATCACAATGATCTGCTACATAAACAAAATGTGAAAACCTGTGCTTATTAGAAAAGTAGAAAAAATATTTCAGCTATTCATATTTTACAATCAAAGCAGATCTCAATGGAAGTTGGCAATAGCCCAGTTCTTTTTGTGAACTCTCAATAATATTTACTGTTAGTTTCTGCATACTGTGCCAGACGGTGAAGGGAATCTGGCTGAATTTGGGGAAAGTACTGAGAATCAGTCTGGAAAGAAAATTGCATTTCTTCCTCATACTCAAGTATGTTGATGCCAGTTGTTGTACAGAAAAATTCTCTTGTATCTAAGTTAGCAGTTGCACAGAATCACAACAAGGATGTTTCTATTCATCTGTGCAAAAGAAATTCCAGTTTTTTCCCTGCCAAACTCTTTAGTTATAATTGATTGAGGGAGGGAGAGGGTTGCCCTTTTTAATTTTTAATTCAATTTTTTATGACTCTTTGAACTCTGGAATTTAGAATGGCAAAATAAAATTATGTATACTTGGATTGTACTGCCCTACACTTTCAGAGGAAAATGGGGTTTGAAATGGGGAAAAAGAAGGTCCAGGAGAAATTTGAAAATCAAACTCAGGAATTATGTGTGCTATTACATTTGACAGTTTGTTTGGGGTTTTTTTGTTTGTTTGTTTGTACTGGAGAGGAGATGAGGTAGAAAAAAAATTCAAAATAAAAAGTTTTATAAAATCCTACTGAAACAGAAAAAACCATCCAAACTAGTCAGTTTGGTATTTAAATTAAGTTGCCTAACTGAAAACAAGTGGATAATGCTTACAGAGTTAAAGGAAATCATGGCATTCATTTAAGTGAATGGCTTGGGCAAAGAATGTCTTACCTCTTGCAGCAGTATAGATATTTTACTCTTGAGGGATAAATGTTCTCTAGGATAAAGCATACTTTAATAGAAAATTGATCTGTTAGGGCTTCTCATTGCTTCCTCTTTGCAGTATTAGAGAATATTTCATCTCTTGAGACTGTATTTGTGAAGGACCAAGGACCTTTCCCTCTTTGCTTTCAGCATCTGTAGGAAAGGACCTAAATTCCTAAAGGATTCCTGTGCCTCTGGTGGGCAACTGTGCCAAGAACTATGAGTTCTGGAGTTGGTTTATTTTTTATTTTTTGTTTTGTTCTGTTTCCTGTTTTATTTTACATGGACCTTTTAGGCCACCTTTGGAAAGGTTAAAACATTCAGTGTTACCTGGAATGCTGGTTACAACAGAACTCTTCTACAACATGCTTAACATATTTTCTCACACAGTAGAGGGATCTTAAGATAATTCATAGTTTAGAAAAATGGCTACATATTCTGTTATACGTAGCAGAATCTAATTTATTTTTAATAGCTATCTTTCATCAAACAGCTACTGTAATAGAAGGGTTAGAAACTTCAATGAATGATAGGATTCTTTTTCTCCAGAAGCCTATTAAATTGGCTTCTGTGCAGTTTTATTTTCCCTTTCATATTACTAGGAGAAGATTGATGAAGATTGATAAAGATTAATTATTGTTTGATATTTTTAATGACAAATATTAAACTCCATCTTTAAATGTATTCCTTTAAAATTATAGAGAGTGCAAATGTTAGACTGGCACAAGGAAATTGGGTATTTATAACCCAGCTGGCTCCTGCCCTGGGAAATAAATGCAGTGGTAAATCAGTGCAGCTACAGGCTGACTTGTTATCCCTCTTCAGTGCAGTGAAAGCAGTGCAGCTCAGCTGTGCTTGTTTAGGGACTGCTATGATGATGGATTTTTTCAGATGACTCACCCACTTCCTCCTGCTCTTCCTGAGACAGTTCATTTTTTATTTTCTTAAGATATGAATATATTTGTTGCAGTCAATCGGGAGTTCAGTTCAACAAATAATATAGGGAATCTCAAATGAAAGTTCATATCCTGTCCATGTACTCTTTGCTTGTTTTTTAATTTTTCTTTCTAATTTGTTTAATTGAGTGGAGAAAGTGTGGGGTGATTTATTTTCTCTCAGTTCCCTGGAAGTCATAAAAGGCAATTTATATTCAAAAATAAGAAAACAAACACTTCTCAGAATTTATGCTGTTAGCAGATCAGCTACCACCTGATAAGAATTTTAGATTGTTTTTCAAATAAGCAGTGGGAAATACTGCTGCAATCACCACTACTGAATAGTAGGAATAATGTATTTTTAGTGTCCTAAGAACGTAGATAAGTTTTTCACCATGTTGATCTCTGAGCACTTTAAAAAAATACTCTGTTTATTGTTTTGGGCCTATAGATATTTCCTAATTTTAAATTGGAACTGTTTAAAACATATTTTGTGCCAAATAATACTTCTAACTAAGCACAAAAGGGTCTGAAAGTTGCAATGTGGAGGGAGAAGGCTGGAGGGGAAGGAGTTGAGTGGAGGTTCTGTTTCACCATTAGACACCTGGATGCCGTGCACAGGACACAGTGATTATTGCCAAAAAGGTGGCAACTGCTAATAACTGTGTGTCAAATTCCTGAAATGCAATGGGTCATGATTAATTTAAATTTTTCAGCAAAAATAAGCCACTGGAAATAAATCTGTTATGAAAAAATAAGCCTTTGCTAGTGCATAGTGTTTGAACCCTTTTGAGATTTGAGGATTAACAATCTTCATCCTCTGAGTTACTGTGACACTCAGGAAAGGATCATGTGCTTGATTTGCAGGCAGATACTCAAGTGCCAAAAGAAACTGAAACTGAATTTTTTGTGCCTCTTTAGTTCTTTGGTACTTGATTGACCAGATCTTTGCAAACCTGGATAAAAAGTAAAAATACAGTTCTCTCTCAAAGACTCTGTTGAACATTCACTGGTGGTTCTGCTGTATAAAAAGTCACCGTTTTGACAGGAGGCCACAGAAAAATTAGATAGAGAGAGAATGAGCAATGATCAAATAAAAAAAGTGGTGGTCCAGTTTGGCAATTAGGTGAGATTTGCAGAACATTGTAACTGAGAAAATGGAGGCTAAAGGAAGGCAAGGAAAGGTGTGGGACCTGCTGCCGGGTGGAATAGAGGACCTAGTGACAGAGCATGTGGGAAAGGCCAATGTGCACGACATCTTCTTGGCTCAGTCCTTACAGGTCAGGCAGGTCTTTGGGAATTCCAGCCCCTGAGGTCATTGCAAAAGTCCAGGGCAAGCTGAATTTGAGCCTGGGAAGTGCTGCAATACCTCTCACTGTGTGAAAGCACAATCAATCTTAACAAACTTCCCCCAGGTCGGCTGGTACTCGAGGTGGCCATGTAGCACAGCACTTTATCTCTGACAACTGGATATTGCGGAGGGGTGACAGTAAATCATTAAGCATTTGTGAATGTTGGATGTTTAGTGAGCTGTGAGTGACCATAAACTCAGTGGTAATTAGATGTTTTCACAAGCACCTAAAGGTGTATTTGTTATTCAAGCTGAGAGATGTGGTGTCTCTTTTGAAAATGGTGTGGTCGAGAGCATTCTGGCGGTGGGTGGTGGTGGTTTGCCTTTAGTTCTCAGTCCAGAAGAAGCAGATGAGTTCTCATTTGGTGTTTGGAAGGTAGATCCAAGCATGAGGCTTGCAAAAGTAGGATCATCTCTCTCCTCAGTGCACAGTGGCAACACCCAGCACCACTGGCAGTTTTCACAGCACAAGTCACCTTGTCTGCATTTGGAGCTGGCTGACTCACAGAAGGAAATGGACACATGCCTGGAACAAAAAACATCTCTGCAGGAAGTGGGGAGATATAAGATGCAATCATTAAATTGCAAGAACAGTTAGAAAAGTACCAAGAAATCATGTGAAGCCTGGACAGACTTTTGAAGGCTCAGGCACGAGAGAAAGGCTTGGATTGGATGTGGGAGAGGCATCTAAAGCTGGATGAAACACTCGCTTTTGAATAGAGGCCAGCAGAGGAAAACCCTTGACTGGGATTTGCATTTGCTGCCTGGAGGAATTGGACATGCCCTTTTTCTGGAGCTGTCAAAAGCTGAGCATCCACAGGTCAGGTGGCTGCAGAGAAGCTGCTGTTCATGGGATCCCAGTGGGAAGCAAAATGCTGGCCAGCCTTTTAGCAAGGCAGTGAATCCACAAATAACCTGATTCTGTCAGAGCTGACTCCCTGGTGGCCCAAGCAATGTTCCTGGCCTCCTTTACTGGGCTGCAACCTGCAACCTTTTATTGGTTTTATCTTCCATGTGGTTTTCTTCTGGCACATTTTTACTGATCTTTAGATGGCAGCAGGTTTTTTAATCCGTCCTTAAGCATCTATGAGTGTCCAGAGATAGTGATTTCAGTGAGCTGGAGTGCTTCATGACTGAGGGACTTTGGGGGCTCCTGGCTGATGATGGGCATGAAAGACAGCACAGGGAGGGGTGGGGTAATGGGGACACAGCAACACCCAGGCATGTAAAACTGAAAGAATCTAGCAGCCACTGAGCTTAGTTACATCTCAGAGTTGTTTTCTTAAGGATGTAAATCCTTGGCCTGCAGAAATGGCAGACTTCAAAATTAAGTCTTAAATACGAATATTTTTATTCTGTAGAGTCGGTGGTAGAATTGGTAAGATCTGCAAGTGACACTATTTAAACTGGCATTCTCCTTTTTTACTTTGATTGTGGCATCACAGCATAACTAACTATTTAGATCTTTTGGTTTCAGCTCCTTTAAGGCTTTGAATAACTGGTGCAGAACTGCATATGTACTCCTAACTAACTCTGCACTAGCATATTATTAAATGCACACTAATTGTAGAAAATACTTTCTTCTTTTCCTTCTGTGCATGCACTAGATAGTCTCAGTTCTGAGTCGCTGTCAACCTGGGCTCAGCATGACTTGAATTATTGATGAGGGACAAGCGAAGATGGTTTATCAGTTGTCCAGAACTGCTCAGCTATCTGCAGTTACTTATAGTGATCTACCAAATTTTCCTCTTGACTGCATGTCTGACAGCTGGAGGATAGATTTATTCTGTGTGTCAAGAAATACACCAAATACAACAACAAAAAAAAATGCACTTATGTCTTGTATTTTTAGCACAAAACCTTAATCTGCTAGTAAGTTCTTACAGTTCACTGAGTTGAATCTCCAAATCAAAATGTTTTAATTTTTTACTTCTAGAAAACTGAAAAATGAGCTCCTGGAAGTGAGAAGGAAGGGCGGAAACCGCCACTCTGAACAGGACAACAGCAGGGTGTGTGTTCGCTGCCAGAAGAGCCTGGGCTTCATCTTTGACAGGGGAGACCTGTGCCAGAGCTGCCAGCTGCGGGTGTGCAGCTCCTGCCGGGTGCTGGGAGCCGACGGGCAGTGGAAGTGCTCGGTGTGTGCCAAGATTGCGTAAGTTGGGCAGATTTTCTAACCACGTTTGGAGGGCACAGCCCTGCCCGTCATTTCGTGCCCTTAATACAAAAGTACACACAAGGGGAGAGGCTTATCTGGGGGTTTTATTTGCTGTGCTATCTCTCTTCCCAATTCCAAGCCAGTTTCAATTAGCTTGTTTTCCAAAGACTTGGAAGAATAATTCACTTGATTAGTTTGGTTATATGGGATATTTTTAGCTTGACTTAGTAAGATAACCATGAAGGAAAGGAGAAATGTATTGGGCCACAAAACTCAGTTATGTATGATGTAAGGATTGGATGATGTAGCAAAGAGATGTGATAAAAAAAGAATTAAAGGGGTTTTTTTTGTTTGTTTGTTTGTTTTTTAACAAACCTTCAAACTAATGAGATCAGAAAGGGAAAGCTTTCTGTAAATTGTTTCAAGAAGTGAAACCCAATTGCTAGTTCTGTCAAGACTTAGGCTACCTAGACAGTAAAAAATTAACACAGCAGGGTATGGAGTTTAGGGTTTGTGTCTTCTAACTTTCGCTTTGGAAAATTGCATCCATTTTTAAGCAGATGCCTGATCCTCCTCTGCATCCAGTGGGGCACATCCAAAGGATGGTGTCTCGCCTCTTAAGATGAAAAATGTTTAAGTGTTTGATTTGTGAAATGATTTTAAATTGGCAGGGGCCTGGCTGAGCTCCTTGTATGTTGCCTCAGGCAGTTCCCAAGATAATGTCAGTGCTGTGCCTCTCAGAAGTGATGGGTGCAGGTGAGGTGACAGCATGGAGAACAGCAAACACAATGCTACTCTTTGAAAATGAAGAAAAGAACAAGGGCTTTGTTTACCCTGCCACACTACCTCTAATTTCTCTAAAAACACTGAGACAAATGGTAGTTGTGTCATTTGAAAGCCAAGACAAGGTGACAAGATGATGAGTAAGAGCTGGCTCAAGAACAAATAATGTCAAAACCAATTTAATTTCCACCTTTGATAGGTGACAGAGGAGGATCTGTTGCTATCTTATAACTTGGCAGAAGTTAACCTTTTGATACTCTCTCTTGTTCCTTTCTAATAGGCTAACAAATTAGGGTAACTGTACCCTGGAATAAATTCTGCCAGTGTGATTGCAGACCTGCCTGGAAAATTGTAAAGCTGTTCTCAGCATAGTTATGGACATTTCACTGTCAAAACCACTCAAGAAAACAAAGACCAAACCCCCCCCAAAACGCCACACATAAAAACGAAAAAAACTTTTAAAAAACCCCAGTGATATAGAGTAGAATAAATTCTGGCTTACTAGTGTTAAATATTTTAGTTAAGGACCTTAATGCAGCAGATGAGTTTGCCAGTTACACCTGCAGGAGACATTAAACTGAGAGGTGCTCGAGGCATGCTGAAGCACAGGATTGGATTTCAAAGTGATGCTTAGAATTTAGAGAAGGTAAAGCAAGTGATGGCTCCCTGTGGGCATGTGGAAGTACTACATTTGGGAACAAATGCAGCTGCAGAAACATAAAATGAGGATAAAAACAGCTTCTGCAGCTGTTCCTTAGGAAAGGATCTGGTTATTGTACTGGATAAAAGCTGAACATGAATCAACAGAATTTTCCACTGCAGAAAAATTGAGCATGACATAATGATGTACAAGCCAAATTATAGCCTGTAAAATACATTATAAATTCCTATTTTATGTAGAGTACCTGTCCATTTGTGTGTGTCAGACTTCATGGCCACCTGGAGAATGTTCAGCAGAAAACAATGAAACAGCACAGGGGCTGTCCAGAGCAATAGAGGGAATCACAGGTGTTCAGCCTAGGCAAGAGAAGACTGAAAACACCTGAGTTTTAAATCTACAGAAAGTGGCTTACAGGCTGTTCTAGGAACCATCTTTAGCTAAGAAAAGTAATGTGATACAGTGGAAGGATGCAATTTAGATGGTATGAACATATTGACTTAACTTGGAAGGGTTGCAGAATGTTGTTTTACAACGGGTTGGATAAACCTCTCTTGGGGATGGTGATATCAGTAAAGATGATCCTGTTCCAGGGCTGAGAGATGAGAGAGGCAACTTCTCAAAACATACGTGACTTCTGCTTCTCCTGATCGTGCTGCAATTCTGTGTGCCAAGCAGTGGTCTTAGCAATCACCTTGGCAATTAATTCTGGGTGAAGTCTGCCTTCAGGTTGTTACAAACCACAGTGTAATTTGCTTGCAAAATGCCCATATTGAGTATCTTTATTAAACTGAAAACTCTCTCCTTTCTTTTTGTTCATATGCAGTGTTTCTGCAAGACTTCATGACAGTTAATGATGTGTAAAATGTCTTTTACGTTGCTGGGAGTACACAGAGAGATTATCTTCTGTGTGGGCAGTGTGGAGATGGAAGTTTGGGAAAGGCATTTCAGTTACATCATTGTGCATAGTTCTCATTTAAATTATTTCAGTTCTGCTTTTATATCAAGTGAGAAATGCAAGGGGAATCAGGATTTTTAGGATTTTAAAATTATAGTTGATGGAAGAACTGATTAAGTTAATAGAGCCTTTGACAAGATGAAAAGGCAGAATACAAGGAAAAGAAAATAATCCAGTGATAAGAGATATTATAAGTAGCAAAGAAAGGGCAGGAAGAGTGGAAAAATCTTTTAGTTCTGTAGCACTGACCTGCATACAGTGTTTGTGTCTGTCATGTTTTACCATGCTTTCCAAAGAGTGTTGGAAAACTTTCATATTTTCCCTCTCCTTTGTCCCTCTTTCAGGAGCCTTGGTTATGTTGATGTCTGTATAGACTCTAGCCCCTGCTGAGTGTTCCATTAGCAGAGCCAGGTTAAGATGTTGTTTTGATGTGTACGTCTGCTGTCATGCAGACTGTGAGACCCTTAAAAGTCAGGGAGAAGTTTTTATGATCCTTGTGAACCTTTAACAGTTTGGGTGCTGTACTAGTTCATGGCTGTGCTCCCCAAATTGTGCTCAAGAATGTCTTTAAAGTGCTATTTAAGGTGATGGTTATAGCTTGTACAAGCCCTCTTCCATAGTCATGGATTACACCTGCAGAAATATGTCCAGAAGTTTTTCAGAACTGTTGGAAAACATAATTAGTACATTTGTGGTCACACAAGAAGGTCTAGTACTGGGTGGGGAGAGTGTTCATTCAAAGAGACAACTACTGCACAAATTACTGCAGAAATCCCTTGAATTACACAGATTATCCAAAGTGGTTGCAGAAACAAATAACCAGTTGTGTCAATAAAAAGAATGTAGGTAATACCAGCCAATATCTGCCCGTTGCTTAATTTAATACATTTTGACATTTCTTTCCTTATGAACTTTTTGAGTCCTGCCTGTCTGGTCCTGACACTGGAGTTTGGGATACTCTCAGTGCAGTGAAAGGGCATTTTGTCATATGGCCTGGGATCAAAGGTTGTCATTGCTCCAAGAGTTATGGTGGATATATGTACAGCTACCAAAAAGAGGAAAAAAGAAAAAAAGGTGGCAACCTGCAAGCATGCTCACTTTGATTTGAAGAACAGTAATTTCAAGACACTAATTTTATAAGTATGTGGTAAAGTATAGTATTATTACCTGAAAAAATAAAAAACCCCAAGCACAACATAGTAACATGATGGTGGTTGTAGGGGTGAGATCATTTAATAGTACAGTCTCTTTGTTCATCTGCCAGTCAGAACAGCATCTGGCAACAAGAGAATCTGACTTCTATAAAATAATATTAGAGCATTTCATCTGCCATTTCTCCAGAGACAGACTTGCCTGAAGAACAGCTTATAGCAATGGAGAAACACATTACAAGACATTAATTACACTCTGAAAAGCTTTCAAAAAAAGAGATTTAGTGAATTTGATGAAAGACATTTGAATGTGAATAGTGAGAGAGGTTCATCTGTATTTTTAAGTATAACAAACAGACTTATACATAAATTGTCTTACAGTTTATAGTTACTGTCAAACATATCTCCCTTGAATGTCCATAAAGAGAAAACGACTCAGTTGGGTTTTGCCCCTCATGGGTGTTATTACCAGGTAAAATATAAAGTCTCAAGACAAAGTATTTACACAGGTCAAGAAGGATTAGAGCTAAATCTTCAGCCAAACTCTTAGTTCTTAGCTAAAGTCCGAGAACAAGGCAGTCCTTATCCATGTGATTGTGTTTGACTGTCATGTTTTGCACTGTTTAATGAGATAAATTGTATGTAGTTATGCACTTCAAAGAGGAATTTTTCTGTTCCATTCCATGCATACAAGGAACTGAGCTCATCAGGAGCTTTCAAACATGGGTGTCAAAAGAGAAACATTACATTAAAGTATCTTTTCCTCCCTGCATCTTCTTAAATTATGATCAGTTTTTGTTTTAAATTTGGAAGACGAAATTATCAATAGATTGAGGGGAATAAAGTCCTTCCATTTGTCTTCTAAAAGGCATATTTCACACTTTGATGCTGTCACTATTTCTTATTGCAAGTGGGTCTAGGTATCTGAGAGCACTGCTTTTATATATCAAATACCTAGGAAGCTTAAGTTAATACAGCAGAACAAGCAGTAATGGAAAATTTATCTTAATCTCTGAAATGATTATGCTGTCTTAACATGTCATGAAAATTCATTGGTATCTATTAGTAACACTTATTCCCATTAGGAGCCTAAAAATAGAGGCATTTCCAATGTTTTAGTATGCAAATTCTTTTCAAATTTCTTATAATTTTATTTTAGTAACTTCTAGGCAAGTTTGCCTTCTTTTCACAGGGTCAAAAAATTCTGTTTAATAGCCTCATAGCATAATAAAACTTACAGTGGAATTAATTTCTGTAGTAGAAAATACTCTGTGGGATAAAATACATACAGAGATGAGGTTGTGTGAGGATATATGATAAGGGCTTTGGTATGTTCAAACACAGGCTGCATTTTATCCAGCCTTTGGTTTTGCCTTTTTCCCCCACATTTTCTTCCTGAGGAGGAGAAAAAATAACACAAGGAGCAGGGGATGGAAAGGAAGGTAGGCTGAATCTCTTGCTTCTGCTGAGGATGTGAGTTAGACTGGATGATCAAATGCAGATGAAACTGTTTTACCAGTGTGGGGCTTTGCCCTAAAGAAATAATTGAAAGTAACAATTGGGACTTTCCATCTGAAATGGATTTTTTTTATTATTAACTGGGACATTTAACCATGAAGTGTTTCACAAAAATGAGAATGGAAAATCTGAGTTTTTGACAGGGGCAGGCCATAGGTAATGTTCTGTTTTTAAACTGAGCAGCGTGTCATTAATTTGTTTAGTAGGAGATCACAGAGGGGGAAGAAGCACAGAACCATAACCTGCTCCCCCCCACATGATGATGTGAGGAGATGGATCAGTAATTAACAGAGAAGGACTTTAGCAGATACCTAAAGTATTTGGTACTCAACTGCTTGAATGTTAATTTTCCTTGCTGTTCTGAGTGTGGGAAAGTGCAATCATGCAAAAATTGCTGTTATTACAATTTTTAACACTGTTTTCCTTCTTTTTAAAATTACTGACTTCAGCATCTGTTGAACACCTTGGAAGGCCAGTCTAAATCCTGTTTTGGTAGAAAATAAACACATTATTTATATCATGAGCTACATCTAACTGAGAAAGTAAAGAACATGCATGCACATACCATGATCTACAGTCAGATCATGGACCTTGGGCCCATTTTGCAAGCAACAAAGCCAAACCTGCAAGCACTAATTCAATGTGCTATTGAGTAAAGCCCTTATTTCTTTTCACCTGAAATGCTTCTTTAGACAGAAAGGCTTCACTTAAATCCTGTATCTGAAATAGTGCATCTTTCTTCTATCTCAGCAGGAGAGAGACTCCCTTTGTCATAATTGCATGAGAATAACATTATTATTGTTATAAGACTGTTTAGGTCTTGCTTTTCAATTTTCTGATTCAGAATGTCAAATGCAATTATTAAATTCAAACTTCAAGTCAGAGACTTAGGCAATCATTTGATTTGAAGTAATTTCTATTTATGTGCAGAACAAAAATTTTTTTAATAGGTACTCCTGACATGTATGAGTGATAAAGACAACATGAACACTAGTCTTTGTGTGAATTGTTCAGCATACATGGAAAATACATCCAATACTAGAAATTCAAAGGTACAAACCTTGGGGATTTTCCTTTCAGTGCCTGTTGCTTTTTCCCTTTCACTGTGGATAAGCAGGACAGGCCAGAGGGGTGAAGCACCTGACTCAAGCAAAACAATTCTGCCTCTGTTTGCCATGTTTTGTGCCTCAGCTGAGGGAGTTGTCTGTGTTCTGCCTCAGACCTCGTTCTTCTGGTGAAGTCAGAGCAGAATGGGTGTGAGCCTCTTCAGAGTGTCCCTGTCAAGGAGTTGGCACCTCACTGAAAGGGTGAATGTTAATGACATCAGTCTAATGAAGAAGGTGGGCAGCTCAGCTCAGAGTTCAACTCTGTCGGTGTAGTGACCATCACACTCCTTTGCCTACTCAGCCCTGAAAAAGGGATTTGTACCCCCCCTCTTTCCTTGGGGCCCAATTTGTGCTTGCCAGCAATGTCCTGGAACATCCTTGGCTGAGCAAGAGGGCACAAGCTGTGTAATTTGGGGCTGTTTGATAGTGGCAGGTTGCAGACAGCAGAGAGAGATTAGTAAGAGAAGTAGATTGTTTAGTTATCCTTTGCCAGGAGAAAAAGCAATCAACTGCTGTTTTCCAAATAAACTAATCTATCCCTTCTCTGCAAAGCTTGTGTTTTGAGGAGAATGAGTATTGGGTGAGTAGTTACACAGGGATGGCAAGAGGAAGGGAAAGTCCTTCTGCACAGCTCTCCTTCCTCACTCCCAGCCTGGTGCCAGCCTTTCCCTTCTTGTAGATTGCTTTACTGCCAGAGAGAGAAGCAGCAGAGATTGTTCAGATGGAGTGGGGACACAGAGAAGGAGACTAATGGTGAGCTCTAAGGTCCCACACCACAGTGGAATGGAGGAAAGGAGGGTCCTCTCGAGGGATGGATGTTGGGGAAGCCCTGCCTCCACCAGCAGGGAGGTGAACATCACTGCTGATCCTTCCTTGCACAGCCCAAAGTCCTCTACCCACTTCCTTCCCAATCTCCTTCCACAGCTCCCCCAGCCATCCTTCCCTTCTCTGCAGCTCCTTCTGTTTCTCCAGCCCCCATGACTCTCCCTGAGCTCTTGATTCTGCTATTGCAGGGTCAAATCTCCCCATCAGATCTCCAAACTACTGGACAGTAAAACAAGCAGACACTCTGCTCTCAGCCACCCTTCCACCCAGGCTGGAAGCCCCTGGGCTCCTGTGATGCAGGAGGCTCCAGAAAGATTTTTCCCTCACATCTGGCCAGAAAATGTAGGGATGGCTCTCCAGGGGCTCTGTGGCAAACAGCTGCCCCTCCAAGAACCACAGCAACCCAGGTGGGTGTCATTACCAGGGCTGTGTGTGAAAATAATTATTGCAAGGTTTGATTGTAAAAGCCTGGAGCTTTGTGTGCAGCAGCCTCCAACTCTGCTGGAACCCTGGGTGAAGGTCACAGCTCCTTTAGGCTGTCAGAGCCTGGAGAAGAGTGAAGATGCTTCTCTGGATAAGGATGTGGGCAGTGTTCTGTCTGCCCTTGATCAGGTTAAGTATTTCTAGTAAGATATCAGGGATGGGTGAAATCTCCATCCAAGGGGAAAGCAACACTTGTGGAGTTTTATGGTCAAACTCGGTAGTAACTGAGGAAGAAATTGAATTAACTAAATAGATCACACAGCAATGTGATATGTCATTCACGTTGCAATGGAATTTGATGGCGTAGTGAAAGGTCTGGAAGGTTTATGGTCTGATATAAAACATTAAACATGCCACAAGTCTTGGTATAAAATAACTGCACAGAGAAGTGTGCGCTGTAAGGGAATTGTGAAAATACACATTCAGAGAAAAAACATTTTTCACACCAGCCAGGCCAGGCATAGTTTCTAATGAAGTGAATCCTTTTCAGTGTTTGGAACCAACAGAAGTAATTTAAAAATTCCCAGTTGGAGCATAAAGATTTTATTTAATACCTTTCATAATGACTGAGTGGTCGTGATGATGAATTATGAAGGGCTTTTTCACTAGGAGGCTGCAGCAATAAGATAAGGCAATAATCTATTTCTATGCTTGTGGACATGTATTTGGGATTTTGATTTTTCTAATTTTTTTTTTTTTTAAGTGAGTCATGAAAGTTGCATGATTCATTAACAGGTTAGGACAAAGTGATAATATTAGGTCCTTTCACCAATGTCAGGATTTTATTCTGTAATTTTTAGTATTTTCTCAAGTAAGACTCCATTCAGGCATGACTCAGAAATAACTTAATAGTGAAGATATTGATCAGTGCTCTAAATCTATCTGTAGTAATTTTCATGCCCAAGAGACTGGATGATTTCTTTTCCGGTAGAGGTTTGAAAATAAGTTTTTTTATTGAACAGTAGCAGGAACATGTCTGGAGCTAAATCAGTTTTTCATGTTTGGGGGTTGTTAGTTTGTTTATTTGCTTTTTATTTGAGTACTCATGCTTAGTAGCTTTTTGCCATCAATTGTGTGTGGTGAGGCAGTAGAAATGGTGATGCTGTGCCATAATGAAACTAGTTCAGGAAAAGGCTAACAACCAGAATAAAAATATACCCAGCAAAAAACCCCAACAATGGCAGTACAGGTTTTCTTAATTGCTAGTGTAGATAAAAAAATTTGAAGGCACAAAAAGCAGCATTATCCAGACCAGCAGCAAAGACAAATTTTCACTGCTCTGAACAGCTGACACAGCTAATTCATAGCAGCACTGCCTTGTGAAGAAACTGCATACAGTGTCAGCATGTTAAACTAGAACTGAAAAATATGTATGGACTTACAGCAATCTGTCTATAACCATGTAGGGTCCATGAGCTGCTGACTCACCCCACAGGAGCTTTGGTGGGGGATTTTCCCCCTCCATCCACTGTTGCTGTTTCAATGTCTCCTGTCATTTTTGGTAAGGGATATTGAAAACTGTGACACTGAGTAGTTCACAAAAGACTAGGATGACAGACTGTTCTGTGTCTTTTATAGAAATCTTGTGCTTGAAACACTTTTTTGCCGAGTAAATTTCCATCTACTAAAAATTCCATTCACAAAGTAAGATGATATTTTTCTGCTAAGCGTCCTATAATTCCAAGCTCTAGAATGTCTTTGCACTTTATTTTGAACTGTGTAAATGTAGCCCAGAATTTGTGAGCATGGCAGTTGATTGATTAAATGCAATAGCTTTGGTTGGCCAAGTTTGTTAATGTGTGTGTAACTCTGGCTTTTTTCATTTTCCTTGTACAGAGAGCTACGGATAGTGACAGGAGAATGGTTTTTTGAAGAGAGAGCAAAGCGCTTCAAACAATCAAATCTTGGAACTGATGTTGTCAGACAGTCAATCCTTCACAAATTCCCAGGTAGGGACCTCGAGAGGGAGACTTGCTTGTGCTTTAGATGTTCAAAACCTTGTTTCTTGAGTGTTTGGCTTGTATTTTATTCCTGACTGAAGTATAATCAGTATTTTAATCTTAATTTTTTATTTGTGCCTATACAGTGATTTATGAATGATTAATATTCAGGAAAGGTAAGGCCTATATGAAAAAAGTATTTCTGTAGAGATAAGAAGCTGTTGTAAAACTCACTGTCCAAACACGTGGACAGTGTTGTTCAGCTGCAAAGTCCAGCAGCAGAGACTCTGAAACTTCATTCTCAGTTCCTGCCAAGAAGTTTGGCTGGATGGAGAGATCTCAGCCTGGTCTATTTTTGCCTTTGGCTCTAGTGGTGTGTAAAAATCACTCAAATTTTATTTTTCAACTCTGAAGAAGAAAGGTAAATGTGAACTTTTGTGCTGTCTGCTGGAGCATGGGCTATATTCAGGCTACCTGGAATTCAGATTTTCCTTTTGCTCAGGTATCTCAAACCTGCACTTTTAGGTACAGTAAATACCGACTTTGTCTGTCTTGGCCAAGCACAGCCCTGTGTGTGTGAACTGCTCTGGTACCTTGCAAGGTACCACAGGACCACTGGTGTAAGAAATAGGAGAATTTCCTGAATGCTGATGGTTTGTATCACATAACACCTTCACTCTGAACACAGAAGCTGTTAGGTAGTTTCTTTCAGATGTAGCATTTATGCCCAGCTTTATCCCTAGCTTATAAGGAGAGGGACTGGTTTACTGCCACTGGAAAAAATACGTGGTGCAAACATGCTCCTTGGAAAATACAGACCTTGCCAATATCACTGTGCTTCAGAAGCTGTAAAACTGGCAAGTGTATAAGTTCTCGATATTATGTCAGTGGTCAGATGGGGTATTTCATTATTTTCTACTTGAAAGATACATTGGAAAATATATTTAAGCCATTTTCCCCATACCTTGCTTCTAGCTGAACAAACATTTTAATTATGAAAACATTCTTTCATTCCACACAGTAGATACTGTACACTTCAAAATTAAATTTCGGGTCCTTTGGTTATTCAATATTGTCACTGATAAATTTGGAAGCATACTTCAAGACAAGAACTGATAATGAAGAATATCTCAAGCTAGAGTTTTATTTTATTGCAAAGATCCCCCAAGGTTTTTTAATTATGCTTTTGTAGGTTGTTTGACATGTGCTGTGTTTTTTGTGCAGTTCATTTTTCCTTTTCTATCTCCTTCCACTGCAGACACAGTTTCCAATGCAGATGATGAAAGAACATTCAAAGAGCAACCCCAAGAGAATGAAGAAAAAAAGCCAGATGTACCAGTCTGCTCCACAAATGGGCACAAATCTATCTTTACTAGACCTAGAAAGATTGGGTAAATCCTTTGGTTTGTTGTTGTTGGTTTTTGTTTTGGTTTCTATTTTTAATTTTTTTACCCAATAAATCTAAAAACAGCTGTATATGGTTGGATAGATTTTCTTTGAGTTTTTCCAGTCTTCCACATCAGCCTCAAACTTCCCAGGATTAGAAACAGCCTTCATTTAAAGACATACTTACTATAATTAGATTGCTGTTTCCTAGGAAATGCAGCAGTAATTATCCTTTAGCTATAAAGATAGCAGAAAAAAAGTCAATTTTACTCCTGGATTTTTGTTGTTTCTACTCAGAGGTAACAGAGTGTCTTTAAAGGCAGGCTTGCCAGAGAAGCAAAGGCAAAAACCAGTATTTGTAGGGCCTGTTTTTTAATGTATACTGGTCAGTTGGCTCACAAGACAAGTTTTCCTTTGAGCTTCCAGCTGTGCAAATACAGCCTGGGAGTGTGTGTGAGTGACAATGAACAAACTGAGCTGCTGCTGCTCTTCTTGCAGGGTTTAACCCCAGTTTGGCTGTGCCCTTTGAGGGACATTCACTCTCAGGGGACACAGGCAGGTGCATTGACTGTGTGGTTGCACAAGTGGTGTCTGGACCCAGCTTGAGGCTATGGGAAGAAAACCTGGATGGAAGTTCCTGTCATGGCTGGAGTCTCCATGGTTGTTGGAAAGCTTTGTTTCTGTTGAAAGGAGGAACACATTTTTGTCAGGGATCCCGAAGATGGGGCAGGTGGATGCTTTCCACAGCTTTTTTACTTCTGGGGAGAGATGAGAATGGAATTACCTGCTCCAGCAACTCCAGAAATTACCACCAGTGATTTATCTCTCTTTAATATAGGGAGAAAGAGCATCAGAAACTCTGGCCCCTCAAATTACAGTGAAGAAAGAAGCAGCATAGAGAATCCTCTATAACAGACCTAGATTTTGCTCTGAGTCATGCTAAGTGGTAACTATAGTAAGAGGACATTAAAGGTTACTTTTCTAATCCTCCTTGTATTTAAATCCTTTAAGCAAACCAATTAGTCATATTTCCTTGCAGGAAACAATTGTTTTTATAATTGTTATTTATTTTAGTGGTGCTTTTTTCTGTTTGTGGACAGAAATGTTTTCTGTGGTGACATTCCCCATAACAGAAATTTAATCTTACAAGAATTTGGCTTGCTTTTCCTTATATATTTGATGGCCTCTTTCAGAAACATTTCATTATTGTTCCTCTTCCTTGCTTGCTTCTTTCCCCATCCCCTTCATGTATCTCATGAGTGGATTTGTTTTAGCAAGGCTCTTTTGGGGCCAGCTGCTACTGAGAGTGCAATGGGATAATTTATCAGTCTATTGTGGTTTGTAAGGTCATGAGGAATACCTTGTGAAATTTCATTTCATTTTTTCTGTCCCATTAGGCCATGTTATGCAGGGTAAGGGGGTGATGCTATGTTTTTAGAAATGGCATGCTTGGGGTGTTTGATGCATGTAATTCTAGAAATATCTAAAGAGAAAATACAAATAGCATAATTTTCCAGAGGAAAATACACACTTAGTCAAAAATATGTTGCTAACTATAAATTCCCCCTCCAAAAAAGAGATGCATTTTCACAAAAGGCAGTTCTGGTTCTAAGCTCAAATAGAAGGAATGTTTTAGTGTTTTGTTGTCGTAAAATGCAGTTTGTAGTAAATACAATGTTTTTCCCCCCAGGAACCAGTTTCATAACCAGACTGGTGCTCTGTTGACCTTTATGTGCAGAGTTGTCCATAGGTTAGACAGATGAAATGAATGGACTGTGCACATCACAACTTTGAAAATCTTTTATTCCCTGTTTTCACCAGGAGGGTTATCAGGGCAGTTACCAAAGGAGAAATTACATATGGAAAAGATGAAGGTGAAAGGAACAGAGGCTCAGAGGCTGAAATTCTGCATGGTGGCAAATCAGCTCCCTGCTCTGAGAGGTGAGAGGAGTCTGGGACAGCTCCTGCTGGGACCAACCTGGGCATGTGTGCCAGTGCCCTGGGCTGCTCTGTCTCTTTAGATGCTCATCATAAATGCTGTCTGAGAAACAGAGCTTAAAAACACCAAAAAACACCAACAAACCAAAAAATTATCTCCACTCGTCTTATTTTACTCTCCTCATGTTCAGCTGGTGACTGATGTCAGTACATTGTTTTTGTTTTCTGGTTTTTAATTGATGAGTTTTGTCCATGTTAGAGAACTGAGGGTCTTTGTTTTTCTTTATTAATGAAATGTTAATTGATTATAATTTACGTTTTCTTCTTCAAAGGCTGTTTGCCCTTCTCTTTCCATGATTATTGTCCCAGTCATTTTATCATTCCTCTGACCTTAAGAGATCTCTGCTAGTGCCAAAAGCAACATTCCTGTCATGTCCTACCTTCAAAATGAAGCCAAAAAGCAGCTCACTTTTCCCTTGTTCAGTTGGATAGCCTATACTGGATATAGACCCACATTCTTTGCTCAGGTGCACACACCTAGAAATTGTACAATTTGGATTGAAAAAATAATAATTATTTGCTGTAAGTTGTAATAGCAATTTCCTGTCTCTAATCTAGTGTTTCTGGGAGATTCCAGAGATATGCAGGAGCAAAGGATAGCAGGTGAAAGGAACATCATGGAGCTTAGTATGCACATAGAGAAACCTATTTGTTCAAGCAAGAAATTGCTTCTCTTTATTACGTACAATTCAAATCCCAATTTCTATATGTTCTCCAATATGCCTGAAGCTGCTATGGTGGCAATCTTCTTGATATTTGATAATTTGATATTTTTTTCCCACTGGGTGCTGCAGCACCTACTAGCCAATCCAGCTTTCAGGCTAGTTGTTTTCTTTAATCCATCCAGTTCACTATTTTTTATTCCACTAAGCTTATTAGGCCTTCTATATCTCACCAGACTTCTGTGAGACCAGAAGTAGAATTTTTACTGGTTTTCTGCATTTTCATTGAATAAAGTGGAGATGAGTGAAGGATCTAAGAGACGAAACCTCAGCAATCTGGTGTCTGTGCTGCTTAATGCTGAGGTTATGCAATATTAGCAGCTTTCTCTGAGATTTTACCAGGATAAGGAAAAAGGGATGCTTGTGAGAGGCATGTGCAGCTCTTTCTGTGTGCCAAACCACAAGAAAGTTATTATGCAGTTAACCATAAATGAAACAAAATAATTTTGTTTGGGTGGTGAATTCAGCACCTGATAACGCTCTGTACAGATTTAGGAGTGAAGTAGCCTATAAAGACAGCTTTTATGTTTGATTGCCTCGCTTCACTTTCACATAAATCATTATTTTCTAGCTGTTTCCCAGAGACAGAGTGCAAGACTTGTTAAATTAGGGGTATTGAGTCATTATGACAGCTTCTTCTCTATTGTCATCTCATTCTCAGCTGGTGAAATTGGTGTTCTGTGCCAAAGTCCAGAGTGACATTGTCAAAATTGGTAATATTTCACCTACCAGTAGGGAAACCAAGAGAGAATTCTTACTATTTTTAAACATTTCTGTTTAAGAGAAAGTGTATTGGTCTGGGAACAGGGAATTCACTTCTACTGGTTTATTTCTACTCCAGCAAAAATGTTTACTGCTGAACACTGTACATGTTTTTGCTGCTGAATGAACTGGGAGGCTGCATCAGGTCAGGAAACTTCTAGGAGAAATAGTGTGGTAATTTCAGGCTCGTTTACACAGGCACTCCACTCCACTGCACTCAGGTCTTGTCTACCACGAGGAGAAGCCTGGGATAGTCACAACACCATTTTCTGTTGTCTGCTTAACATGTATAAAATGTGTCAAATCTCTCTCCAATAGCAGACTGAAATAAGAACTAGGGACACATTTTAAAATAATTTTCATTGTTTAAAAAGTGCAACACATTACCCTTTCTAACTCTCAGTGTTCACATGGGTTTACCCATATTTTCTAACAGAAAATGTTCCATGGGAAAATTTTCACCTGTTGTGATGTTAGACAGCAACCAGGTTCTGGTGTGCTGGTCACAGATGATTTTTTGTCACTTTTACTAACAAACCTCCAAGAAGACCTGTCCAACCTTCCTAAATTTCTACAGTGGTTGAAAGAATCAACCAGTTTTGGTCTAGAGTCATAACTGCAACATAAACAGGAGAGTGAACAAGTTGGTGTTTTTCTGGAGACAGATGGATAGGTAGATGGAGACAGATTGTCTTGATTTGAAAGACAGGTGTCTACTAAGAAGGCAGGAGCCTCTGTTTGGAGAATGTAAACCTCCTCCCTCCAAATTATTATAATTTTGAAATTAAGAGGCTCTCAGGCAAAGATATAGGAAATAGGAGTAACAGTTCTTTAGTAGGAAAATTAAAATAGAAATACAGTATTACAAAGAGCAAACCCAAAACACTGGCAGAGTCAGAATACAACCTGACACCCTGTCAGTCAGTCAGGATGTTGGTAGCAGTCCCATTCAATGGTGGCTGCATCCTCCTGCAGGGACAGATGTGGGTCAGTTGAAGCAGTGCTCCTGTAGAAGGTGCAGTTTTCCACCAAAGGTCCAGTGATGATGTGGAAGGGTCTGGTTTTCCTCTGGGATCCAGTGGAAAAAGGCTGCTCTGATGTTCCAAATCTCAAGTTTTATTTAGGTAGGAAATGCTTGGCTCCTCCCCCTGGCTGGAGCATCTCCCAATGGGATGATGTCATTTTATCATTCATGCACTGGGACTCAATGGCCCATTAACAGGAGATATCTCCCTGGAGGAAGGATGGGTTGTGGAAAAGATGAAGAACACTGCTCCACCTGATTTTAACAGATGGTGATAGAATACATATTTTTGGTCACATCCTGTATTGCAACCTAAGACACAGATACACAAGGATTTTAGTTTCTGGAGATAGTGCTGGCATTAAATTGGCTGTAGAAGTGTCCAGAACCGTTTTGTTACTGCAGCTTCCCTTTACACAATGGAACAGCCTGGTAGGAATGGTTGCATGAGTTGTCCCTCCTCCTGCTGGCTTGTGAGTGCAGTGTGGGTTGAACAGGGACAGCTTCTGCAGCCTGGACAAGAGCTGCCCATTGGGCCAGCTTTGATAGAAGCACTGACAATACTTGTATGTCTTGTATGTGTAAAGCAATTGTAATTCATCTTTGCCTGTTTTTTCTTTCCAGGTGATCCCCCAGCCCATCAGGGCTCTGATATTCTCGTAAATTTAGCACAGCTCTTTCCTTATGGTGTTTTGCTAAATGAGCTGCCTTGGTTTGCTCCGAGCAATAACCCTTCCCTTCCCTCCTCCTGTCTCCACACAGAGGGAGCACGCTTTCCCTGGGCAGCAGCAGTGCAGGGGCTGCTGCAGGACATGCAAGGGGCAGAGGCAGCGCTCCCACGGCGCTCAGCGCGCGCAGCGTGACCGTGGACTGCAGCGGGGTAAGGGCTGCTCCAAGGACAGCTGGCACCACACACGGCCACTGCCCTCTGCCCTGCTCCATGGGCTTGTGGCACAGCAAGGACGAGCCCGACAGAGAAAATCTGATTTCCATCTTGGTTCTGCTGGGGCCTGTGGAGATCTCTGCTGGAGCACAGCTTGTCACGCTCCTATCAGTGACGGGGGTTTGGTTTGGCAGGCGTTCCTCTTTTGTCTAAAAATTGCTGTGGATGTCCAGCATTAGATAATGAGTTACAGATTCTGGACTGGCAGGCACAAGGGACGGGAAAAAGCATTTTTTGGCGCTTTAGAACCTTGAGTAAGTGCTGTGAAATAAGGACATGACTTTCAAGCATGCACAGTCCAGCATTCTCCCACTGACTCCTAAGGGGACTTTGTGAGTCCAGCACTTGCAGACAATCGGGCCAAACTGATTTTAGTTTTTTCTGGATTTGAACACTGGGCTCTGCATAAATTATTCCATAGCACAAAATGTGTGATAAACACATTATCAGAACAATTTCTCTCATGTGCTGTTAGGCCTCCTGGGAGGTGTTTACCATTAATGTTTGGAAAAAAGGTAGATGGAGTGTTTAGATCAGAGCCCTTTGAATGCATCCATTTTCTTTCTAAATTCCCTATACTTGATCTAATATGTTGTGTTTCCTAATAAAAAAAAAGTTAGTAAATAAATGAATAGTTGTTTTATTTATATTCTTGTAGGCACATGGACTGACTTTTTTTCAAGTGCATTAGATTTTTTTAAAAATCCATTTAATTTAGATGGAGTTATGTTATTAGCTTTTCTTTTACAGGCGGGCAAGAGGTCACAATGATATCAAGGATCTTGGCTTTATTTAAGGGGTTGTACTGGCATAATTTAATTAGTTCAAGTGCAATTTGTTTTGCCCTGGCTGAAATCATTATGCTATTACAAAAATCATAGGTTTTGCTTTTCTTTCTTTTTTTTTTTTCTGATTTCTGAGCTGAGTGAACTTCTAATAGATTTGAGTGTTCCTTTGCCCTGATACTTTACTCTGATTCTTCAGCTGCAAACTCAGAATGCAAGCAAGAATTGCATCTTCGTGCAGATTTTGCACATCATCAGTGCTAAGCAAAGCAGATTAGACTGGAATCTAAATATATTCAGTAATAGATTGGATGTTAAAGGAGCTTTGGATTTCTGGAATCTAATAGAAATTATACTTTCATAAACAAATAGTGAATTCTCTTGGCGTTTGTATTTATGGCATGTGGATTTTTCCTCTTGGGCAGGACACTGGCTTGGAAAATGGCATGATTATCCCAGCAAGCGAAAGTGTACCTGAAGATTTAGTAAAGAAGCACTGCAGGAAGCCATCTGGAGCACCTTCCATTGCAGTTTCGAGGGTATCTTTGTCATCAGGCAAGTATTAAGCCTTTTTCTTCTTTCTGACAGCCTTTATTTTCAGAGGATTATGCCCATTCTTTTGACTCTGCTCCTTTTGTTCTTAAAACATGTTGAAAGACCAAATATAAGTTTCATAAATTTGTTCATTCTGAAAACACTTCCTTTTTATTAATAAAGTTCATACCCCTTCACAAAATTTACATTAAAGGATGGCAATCCTTACCCCAGAAACATAGGAACAAAGTTATTGCTAGGTACATCACATGCTCTTAGAGTTGTTACAAGATTTTATTCACAACTGCATATTGTTCAGTCGTTCTCTGTGTGCCCCCCTGTATGAAATACTACCTGTGTATAATATTACTGTGCTGCTGCCAGTGAGTGGTCAGAGAACAAGCCCCTTCTAACCCAACATCAACAGCCCCTCACAGACTTCTAGTCTGTTCATTTTCATAGGTGATGCTCTGAACCAGTCAATCCATCTGTAATTTCCCTCGTTTCATTGGAGGCTGGTAGGTAGAAAGGGTTTACACAGGAAGGTGCTGTCACAGCCACTTTGCAGCAGTGGATGGAGATCCTCTTTTTTCTCTCTGAAATAGGAGGCAGGAGCATCCTGCACTCTTCTGCTTCCCCCAGGCACTCAGCTGGCTTCCTGCAGGGCTGATGGAGTGGGTTGGGTTCTCTCTGAAACAGCAGGACTCACTTTACTGCAGCTGGATTTAGCCCAAAGCAGAAACCTAGAGATGTATCCCACAGAGTTAATCCAAGGAGGGAATGTTCCTTACCTCAGACATTTCAGCTTGAAAGTGTCAGAGTTTCCTTGGGAATATTGCTCAGTGCAATCCAGGCTGAAGTGTTGCAGATGGCTGCTTACTTAGGAAGTAAAAATTCTTCTGTTCCTGCTGCCTTACAAAATGAAAGTTTCCTGGTAGATAAGAACTGACCTCGTGTTACCAAAGCAGAGGGATGCTGAGCAACTTGGGAAAAGGCCTCAGATTGTGCATTTGTCTCTTGGGCAAAACTCAAAGGACATTCAGCTCAGGAGAGTGACCTTTGCTGCCACTTCAGCTGTAGAGCTGTAGAAGATGAACAGTTAAAAACTTTTCAGCTTCCTGCCTGCAGGATCTAAAAGTACTCTCTTCCCCCTCTTTTTCTTTCTAAATACATGGAAACTGTCACACAAAAGATTTATATGGGGAGGACTAAGAAGCCTTGGAGAAAGTTTTTTGTTTTTTTGGTTTTTTCTATGCCTTGTGCTATGGAGTGGGTGAGAGAAACTTCTGGAGCTCTTGAGACTCTGTTTCCTCCTAATGTCTGCACAAGGAACACAGTGAATGACAGAAGTACTTTCTGCATCCATCTGTATCCCCAGATGCTTGATTCTGATGCAGATGCTGGGGAGATTTTGGGGTGGTGGTAGATGTGACAGTCACTGTTGACACTTGGACCGTGAGTTTTGCAACATTCCAGGCTGACAGGCCTACCAGACAAAGTCAAAATCTTGATGATCTATGGTATCATCCACAGAAGACAATCACAGTAGATAAATAAATAGTACAGGGGTAAAATTATTGCCCAGAAGGCTGAGCAGAACCAGAAAGCATATTTCTCCATTTATCATAGTGATGTTCAGTTGCCATAGTTTTTGGCAGATAACTAAAATATTGTTTGGTTTTTTTTGTTGTTGTTAAAAAACCATTTGGGTTGGGAGAATACTTGTATGAGAGATGAAATGGAATATTTCTGTACAAACTATAGCAAACATTTAAATTGTTTTTGTTTCCCAGACCGTAGCCGATCTGAGATAGATTTGAGTGAATCCTTCTCTGAAGGAAATGAGGATACCCTGAGCATAAGGAGCAAATCTGTACCTAGTGCCTTAGATCAGGAATTGGTGAGTTACAAATATGTAAATGTTCATCTGGTGGAAATTCTGTTTGTTTGGACCAATAAAATCAGGGCTGTATGTGTATCTATATAAAATATGGGTAAGGCAGGACGTTCTTTCAGGAATATTTAATGGAATTTTTAATAGTGTCATCTTCTGACTATGTTTGCTATAGAGTGATTTCAATGAATAATCATGGTTCCAGTTTATTGTTAATTTGCTGGGTGTTTGAATTCACAGATGAAAGAAACCTGGCCTGAAAATAAATTCCAGGCACTAAATTGCACATGCTCCACAACTCTATTAATTCATAGTTTCATAAGTTTTAATTTTGATGCTGAAAAAGTTCATAGTTTAAAGGCTTTAATCTTTGTCTGGTTTGGTTTTCCACTCATCTGTATTTTTAGAAGGAAGACCTGACTTTCTGTTCTGGCAATGTTTGCTTGCCTCATCTTTCTGTTGACTCTTCCATACATCTCCATGTCTTTTTTTGTGTATTCTATGGACTGCTTTTCCTGACGTGACTCACAACTTCCATCTCCTCTTATGCACATATCCAAGTTAGGCAATTTGCAGATGTGGATCAATGCTATAAAAGAACATCCAAGCTTATTAAATATGCATGAGGGGGGAAAGAGTTATTTAAATAATTCTTTCTCTAATCACAGTTTATTCTAAAGTTTCCAAATGTGTGCCTGTAGTTTATGCATTTTTCCTCTCATCACAGTCTCTCCCTTCCATCTGCTTTTTCCAGAAAGGTATTGGCCATGGCAGATGTCTCCCCTTCCTTTGGTGTTGAAATTTGAGTATTGGTGGAACCAACCAACCATGTGTTGGGATTTCCATCTTTTCTTGGATTAGTAGCAGTCAGAGAATGTGCCTGCAGCATTGCTTTGGGTTAATCTTTGAGGAATTAGCAAAAGATCTTCCTGTGTGTCAGGTGTTGGTGGAAGAACAACTTCAAAAATAAGTGGTTTATTTTTAAATTATAACAAAGAAAAAGGATGTGTTCTTTATTAAGAAGCTGGAAAATAATGCAGAAGAAAAGCACAAGAGAAAAAAATGCAGACTATATTTCTTTTTATCTGTTCTCTGCTCTAGTTGACAGTTAAAACTTAGGTATTTCTCTGGGGCAGCTGCCAGAGATGAAAATCCAAAGAGGTTTTCTGTTCTTTGATTTTTGTCTTCTGAATCAGAGATTTTGTTTTATATTTCTTTCCTGCTGACTCTGAATGAAGTTTCAGATTGCATCTCTGCAACTCTGTAGATTCTTTGGTGGCACAGGAGACCTCTCCTGTCATAACCTTGATTAACTGCTCTGGAGCTGGTGCTAATTCCCCTTTAAAATTCATTCCTAACAGGAGTCACAAATCTCTGATTTTACCCACATCATCACTTTCTCTGCCTTATGAAATGAATTGATTGCATTTATCAGCTTTTGTGTTACTATATTCATTTAGAGTAGTTTGTCTCACAGGAGTCCTTCAGAATCTTGTCCCATATTTATTATGGATGCAGTGGTTTGAAATAAAAGCTGTATTCCTGCTGGAATTTGGTTTATTTGATGGTTGTATGTAAGAGACAAAAAGAAAGGTATCTGATGATGGTAAGAACACCTCCTGCAGTCTGAGAAAAGCTGGAGTTATATCTCTTTTTATTCTAGCTGAGGTCCTTCAGTCTCTTATTCCAGGGTGATGGGAGTGGTGTGGGAGATGCCACATGTCAATAGGACGTGCAGATTGCTGGAATTTATCAGCTGAAAGGATGGGAAAAGACTTTTAGCTACTTTGCTCTCACCTTTATCAGGGAAACCTATTAGCCATACAGAGAAATCAGCTGGAAAATTGAATGGATGTTTTCCTTCTCTAACTTAGTATTGCTTTTGAAAATGAGAAGGGACAAGCCCCAAAACCCACATGGTGTGGCACAGATTTACCGAGGAGCATGGGGAACCAGCTAAATCCATTGTTCAAGTGTGAGCACCTTTTCTAGAGAGGTGTGTTGAATTCCTGACCAAGCAGTGTTCATTGCATGCTCAGCTGCTTTCTTAGGAGTAATGTGCATTTTATAGCCCCACTGGAGACCATGAGATTAATGTCCTACTAGCTCTAACTTTAATAAGCTAATAACACCAACCAATTACATAGTTGCAATTCTGTAACAACTCCTGAGAGATAGAATCGTTGTGGTGTAAAATAAATTAAGAGCATAAGTTAAATACTGACCTTTATTAAAAGTTTTAGATTTCTGCTTGCAGACAAGAATTGGTATTCAGCAGTTGTTAGGACTCTGTGAAGCAATGTTAGTATTTGAGGGTCTGAAACACCCCAATCTGAAGATGTTGCCTTACTTTTTTTTCCCCTGTGTTTAATTATTCTTCAGTAGAAATTTAGCATTGTTTATTTTCAAGTTCACTGGTATGCATACAACAGTGTAAAGGAAAGAGTTTTTAATGTATAGAATTGCTTCTTCCAGTTCCATGGGCAAGTAAAACTGTATTCTTGTTCCAAATTTAAAACTGGACTACATCACCTGACATCTGATCTCAATAACGGGAGTAGAAATTACAGGTGGAGTGGTTTTGGGTTTTTTTGTTTGTTTGTTTGGTTGGTTTTTTTTAATTTTTTTTTTTTAATTTATTTTTATTTCTGGTTTTTGGGAGATTTTACTTTTTAGTCATTCAACTCTCTCTCCCTGAAATAGTTTGCTCTGTTGTGCCTAGGTCTCCAAGGATTTTTGCTTTCATTTAGTATAAGGTATCTATTACTTCCTTTTTTGTTTTTTCTTTTTTTTTTTTTCTGTGGGGTGCTAACAGCACCTTCAACAGATGAGAAAAATAAGAGACCAGCAGAACAAGCTCATAGTAAGAACATGAAACTAAGGGTTTTCTTCAGTATGCAAATTTTGGTGATAGCTTGTTCTGATTTCTCTCTGCTCAATATTAATATACAGTAACAATTGGACAGCAGTAATGGAAAATCATTTTAGGTGGTTTCATATCAGTTCAGTCACTGGAGCAAAGGAGAAGGCATGTAACAGCCAGTTTTATGTAAAGTATGGCAAATGTACTGCAAATTTTTTTATGTTAACTGTGAATTCAAGTCTCCAGCAGCATTTCTCCCTGCTCTCTTTTTGCTGATTAGCACAGAAGTCTTTGAGACTCTTGAATGTGAATACAGTATTTCTCTGTTTAGTTTCAAAGAGTGTGAGCAACTAAGCAATGGAGAATGAGGTAGGTCAAAAGATGAGGTTTTTATAGCTGCAAAGCAGATATAAGGAAATTGAAAATCTGACTTTCATTAAAATTAAAAACAAAGTCTTTCAAAATATACTTATCATAAGACTTAAGGAAACACTGAGATTTCCAAGCTATCCCTCATAGAATTATAATTGTCTTCTGGCATTTTTCCTATTATTTTAAGTAAAAGTTAAGAGTCCCATTAGGACCATCAATCACATCTAAAGATTTGGTTTGGATTTTACTTCACTTCTGTGTTTAAACAATGACGTTATTTTCTGTATATGGGTTAAAGATGCTAAACTTCAGTCTTGCTTATTAAAATTCAAGCAACTATATGAAGTTGTGCAATTACTGTTTTTCTACCTTTTTATTATTAATACAATACAGAAATTTAATTTTTTTTTTTTTAATGTTTACCACTTGGTTTGATATAAGACATGAAGTGTGTATGTGAGGATTTTCAGTTCTTAAACAGCTGAATCCTGAAAGCACAGCTGTCTCTTCCCCTTACACTTTGTGTCTGTGCAGAGATGTGGAAAATGTTCTACAGAACAGAATTTGAATGCATCCAGCACCATCTTCCTAAAGTGGAAAACTTGTGTACCAAAATTAAGTGACAGAGTCTGACCAGATACCATGCAGACCACAACAACTAAAATTCCTATTTGTCATTTAGGGCTATCTGGATGAAACAGAAGAAGATATTGATGACATAGTGGCCTCTTGTTATCCAAGAAAACATGAACATATGACAAGTGGATTATCAACAGTAAGCTCTTGAGTAGAAGACATCTATTGTCCTTCCACAAAGGACCATATTTCTTCCAGAAAGGAATTTATTTCATATCGCTTCATTCACCTTTCATTCTACATTTGAGAAACATATTTTAATATTCAGATAGACTTTCTATTATATTACTAATGCCGTTCAAAGCTGAAATGCTGTTCTCTGCAGGGCATGGAAAGAGAAAACTATTTTGCATACTCATTAGCAGACTTCCTCATATGCTCGGGTTATTATCAAGCTTACATGTGGAGAAGGCAAACCAGAGATGTTTGCAGTGTGTGACTGCTCAGCTTTGCAGAGGAGCACTTGATCTTAATTAAATTGAAACAAAGAGAACAAGGCTGTGGGGGGGGGTTTCATTCTCAAACTGCTTTCTGATTTTTTAGGTTCTTGGGACACAAACATTTGTCTGTGTGTTTGAATACATCCCACTTCAATGGAATCATTGTCCATCCCCCAGCTCAGCTTTTGTCATTCTTCATGGCATGATTGCTATGCTACCCACATCTGGAAAGTATTTTCCTTTACTGCAGGAGAAAGGTGCTTGGGGATTAGGTTGGTGACAATATAAGGATAGCTGCACCTGATGGTAGCAACAAAATTGGTCTAAGAAGCCTTCTGCTGTTCATTATGCAGTCTGTTATTCACTGGGAAAGAAAATACATAATGAAAGCAGCCTCTAACATGTCTAGTTTATTGCTATCTGCTGTGTACCTCATTTTTGGGATCCGTGGGCAATTGATAATATCTTCAGAGTCCTCTCTAGCCACTCTTCTTTATGGCTTGTGTCTAAGAATAGCTCTGGACTGCACAAAGCTGCAACAAACTCTATGTAGAGTGTGTGAGTGCTGAAGAGGATGAGGAAAGATGAATCGGAATACCAAAAGGGAGGAGAAAATAAGGTCTATAACAATAAATAAAGAACTATCCTTCCTAGGTTGCACCCCTATTAGCCTCTGTGCAAGCAAGGCCAAGGGAATCCCCAATGAGGCTCTTGATCCCAAAAAATGGAATTGACTGAATCCAAGCTTGGCTTATATAGGGAGGAGAAAGGGCTGAGAATATTAACATCACAGAGCACTTTGATGTCTTAGATCTGGCTGTGTCAGACCATTTTTCCCTGTGATTTTTGTAGTTCACAGACTCAGCAGAGTGCATCCCTTCACCCCATGTCAGACTTGAGCACCTGCAGCCTGTGGACCCTGGGCTAATTCCACCCACTTAGCTGAGGCTGGCAATGACTCACAGCCTCCAATGCTTGCTGGTGCCAGGGATTTTATAGACACAATGATTTTCATTTCCTCTGAAAATTGATAGGAGGATTGCAGGGGCTTAAGTGCTTTCTCTGTTAGGCCACTAATTAAGGAACTGCATTCAGAGATCCTTCCCCCTGTGCTTCAGGCAGTGTTCTGTCCATGTGTTGGCTTTTGTCCTTTGCTGTAGGTTTCCCTCTGACCTTTCTTTTAGGCGAAGTGCAGCTTTTCCAGTGCTGTAGGTTTGAGATAATCTCACATCTCAATGCTCCCGTTTTTCCTTATTCACCATGACATGATTTTTAATGTCACTGCATGCAATGTTATGGCAAAGTTGTGAATGGCCAGCTGCTTCTCCCTGCAAGAGCAGGGCAATTTTACAGGTTCATTTCTTTATTCCCTTTAAGTGTGTTGTTAACATTTCCCCATCACATTTTTTACTTTCACTTTGATTGTTTTAAGCCTTTGAGCCTTCTTGCACAGTATGTTCTTTTATCCTGTGATGTCAAATGACTGTTAAGTCACATTGAAATAATGTTGTTAATGAACAGTAGACTCATAACTGTATGATCCCTTTTCCCTTTTCCTTATTTAAAATAAGTATGGCTAGTCTTACAATGAATATTTGAGAAAAGAGAAAGAAATATCACAGAAGATAAAAGACATTTGAAATCTACCTGCAATATGAATGAGCAAAAATGGAAGTGGAAAGTGACATTGAAGAGAAATTGTATCTCAGTGTTAGTCTTTTATTTTGTGTTTTCCCAAAGCTTTTGCATGAACTGTGACTTTAGTTTTCTCTTCATCCTTCATCCTCCACATATTTATGTGGTGTTGTCAAGACCCACCACATCAGTGAGACTAAAATGTTCCAGTGCTTTACTGCAGAGCTAAGGTACCATGCAAAACAAATATAATTCTTAGTGAGCTATCAAAATGAGACTCTGTATCCTTCATATATTGTTTGCTACTTACTAAACAGGAATATGAGTATTTGTCTTTAGGATTTTGCATTTAGTATATGCAATGTCCAGTGTCAATGCTACAGAACAGAGTCTGGGCATGGGTGACAAAAAGTGAATGCTATAAAATTCTACTAAATTGATATAATTTTCCTTGTGCTTTGCAAGCAGTTCAGAAATTATGTTGCATAAATTCAAGGGTCAGAGGCCATCTACTTGGTTTGGACCTTCTCTCACAGTTTTTTTCCTCCGGCCATTTATCCCATGCTGCCTGCTTGCATAAAGATTGAGGAAAAAAGTATTTAGATTAGAGAGAGAGACGTGTTTGAAGTAGAAAACAACTCATCCACCTCCTTGTATTGGTTTAACCTTGAGATTTGTTTTCTGAAGTGGGCATAAAATCTTTGCTGGGATAATTTAGGCATTTTTTAGCATATACTGGATTGGTTAAATTCCCTAACAGTGTAAAAGGATATTTTCATGTATTTTAGGCGTGGAAATATATAAATGGTAAAGGCTGGAATTTAGCTCAAGGCATGCTAGAAATTGGGGGAAATATGTCACATTAGTTGGTATATGTTGATAATTTTCCAGTAATTTTAACCAGTACAATTCCTGGCATTTCAGACAATTATAAAAAGGATTAAAAGGACAAGCATTTCTATTTATTTCCCTTCTTTTTCCCCCTTAATTAAGGATAAAGCCAGCCAGCAGAAATACATCAAAACCACCTTTTTTTGCTGTTTATTTTTCCTACATGGGTTATAAAATTAAATTTATGGGTAATAATCACTTATATAAAACGTCTTCCTGTCTGTTGTTGTTTACCACATTGACACAGAACTGTTTATCCCTTGAGCCTTCTGTGCTGCAGGGAGCTTGGAGAGTTGGGTTTTGTCACAAAGAAATTATTTCTGTGTGGCCTTTCCCTGGACTGTGCTCTTCCCTGCAGCTGGCAAGGAAGGAGATGGATCAAGACACAGTTGGTGAGATCCTGCTCTAGCAAGCAGAGGAGGGAAAATGTGTCCTCCAATAATGAATTGATGTAATTTTTTTTCCCAGTGACATGTTTCAACATTTTAGTGCAATTGACATCTATTCTTATGAACTCCACAGAGAAACTGCCCTTTTTTACAAAGGCACTGATGCTGCAAATAGAGGAATGCTTGGCTTTTGACTGGCTTCAGGGAGGATTGATGTGCACATGGACATGTAAATGAGAACAAATCCAAATGTAATCCAATATGAATCCAAACCTGCTGACCTACTCTTCTAAAAGATATTTTTTTTTATTTTGATACAGAGGTTGCCTCATTTCTATGTAATTACTTTGAACCATGCATCCTTCAGTACTTGAAGTGTATGGAAAACACAGCATTTCTCTGATTTGGTGATACCTTTTTCTTTCTGTCTTTCTCACTATGACTTTGCAATACAAACTTCCTTTACCTTTCTATATGGATAAAGTTTTCTCACTGCACTTATTTTTTCTTATTACAGTAGTCTAATGCTCTTTTCTCTTGCTCTTTTGCACTACCTTCCTTAAAGAACTCCCCAGAAGGCTCTGACAGAAAATGGACATATTTAAATGTTCCTGAAGCAGATGGTGATACTGTGAGTTCTCCTGAATCCTCTGCTCTAGCTTTACTTTTAAGGTTTCTCTCTCCTTTCTCCCTTTCTGTTGAAGACTGTACCTGTGTGTCTTGCAAGGTTCCTATGTGTCAGAATTTAGGTGGTTATATATTTTAGTTTTGGAGCAATCTTGTTCAATGACTCAAAAGAAAACACGCGCCAGGTTCCCCAAATGCTTTTGGTCCTGGCAGTGTGTGTATTTCTCCAGTTTTCTTTAAAAAATATTCAGTTCTTTCCTGACTGTAAACTTTTGGAAGAGGGAATCCTCATAGCAGTACTCTGCATTTTATGAGTGTGAAGGAAGAGGGATTGAGGGATGATATATTATGCTGTAGAGGAAAAAATTGTGGTATTATTGATAAAATTTTACAAAATTTGTAGCGATGGGGTGGAGGCTGAATTTTGCTCCTTCTTTTAGTATTGCTAATGAGAGACAGGTGCCACTTTAAATAAATATGGTTTTGTACTATACCCATTATGGGAAGCATCCTTGTAACCTTTCCTAAGGGCTCTGTCAGCAGTTGTCTTATGAGACTCAGTAAAAATGAGGTGACTAGCTGAGCCAGAGAAGTGATTTTTTTGTTGTTTTTTTTTTCTGCTTGGAACTTACATGAGCTTAAAATTTATGTAGCCTGTCTGCTCTTCAGTTCATGCATTAATTAAAAGGTGGTAATTTAGATTTAGTCATGTTTATAAATAGGTTTGAGTCGTGCATGGAAAAACATCTGTCTAGACATTTAAACTACTGTTAACTACAGTTCTTATTCCCTTTACATCAAATCATGGCAATTCTATTCTATGATATATCTGTTTCCATAGCAAGTCCTAAAAGTGTGACAATATTGCAAGGCTGTAGCTTTATGAAAAAAAAAAATTAAAAAAGCAGACTTTAGAGAAGAGTAATGAGTTTCAGCCTCTGAGCCCTTTTTCTGTTCCCCTCCAGACGAGCATTAACAGCATGATGAGTGTGTATAGTGAAACTGGTGACTATGGCAACGTGAAGGTCAGTGGTGAAATCCTCCTCAATATCAACTACATCTACAAAACAGGTGCCCTCAACATCCTGGTGAAGAGCTGCAGGAACCTGGCCATTGCAGATGAGAGGAAGCAAAGGACTGACCCGTAAGCACAGAGAAGAATTTCCTTGAGCCCTGCTAGGGGTGTCCCCCACCACATCCCACCCTGGCTGTAACCGGGGGTTGGGATCCAAGCCTGGGAATTCACAGCACCCAGCTGGTACAAGCAGCATTTTGGTGATGGCTGGGTTTGGGTTCCCTGCATTTCCTGTGTGCTTCTTAGGGCAATATTTGTCTGTTCTGAGGAAACAGTAAGATTATTTAAATTACCAACCTGTTTGATACTAAAAGGGAAAAAATTATGAAGGAATAGCAGGCAGCATTGAATTTTTTTTTACTTCTATTATCAAAACTGATATATGAGAGGAGTGATGTTCTGAAGTCAAGGGTTAATGGAAGTAATTTTTTTTTCATGTGCCCATAGATGTGTTTTGCAAGCACCATGTTTTCTGAGTTTCTTACTGTAGTTTTCAGTATAATATGTAAACTGTCTCATCAGAAAGCAACAATTAGTGTCTCTAATTATGATTAATCTATGGTATATAAATTATGAAGTTTTTAATTATCTTGTATTTGTAGTGTATATTTTGTCACTTATGACCAGGTGATAATCATATACTGCAAAAGGGAAATGGTTAGGAAAGCTTGTTGCATTTCTGAGGATAAATAAATTTAGCTCTGTCTTTTTTTATTCTGATCTTATCTGACTAACACCACTAGGTTTGTAGGTAAAGACTATACTTCTGCATATTTTGCATGTTCACTGTTAGGTGTTTACACTCTTTATACTGCAAAAATTAATTTCCTCCTATGTTACTGATGCAGCAACAGTCAAGTCTTTGCTCAAACTGGTCATTTTCTACTCCTTGCTAATATTTTTCTCCTTGCTCTGCAGATATGTCAAAGCCTACCTTCTGCCTGATAAGTCCCGCCAAAGTAAGCGCAAGACCAAAATTAAAAGTAACAGCACCAACCCAGAATTTAATGAGACGCTGAAGGTGAGAACAGCCTCTCTCTCAGGCTCTGATGAATGTTTCACTTGTGCTCACAGGTGTTTTCTAGATGGGTTCCATTGCAGGGATTAGAACTTGGAAGAGATGCCTCAAAAGGGAAGGTCTTTAAGGAAAAGCATCTAGTAAACCTATGAGTTGCAATTTCTGGCTTTCAGCATTAAAGAGGGTTAAGGTTTTGCTTGGTTCCCCCCTTTACAGTTAAAAATTCTATTAGTTTACATATCTGTTTCAAAACTGTTGATGTTCCCATCTAGCTGAGCTTAGAGTTGTTAAAAACACCTTAAAGATTTTATATGCCTGATGCTGAAATAAAGCTAGATTAGAACTTCCTGTCTAACTGGTTTTGAAGAGAAAATAACATTTTGCAGTAAAATCCGAATTCTTTTGGAAGCTTCAACTTATTTCTAAAGCAGAACTAACTTTGATAAGAAAACGCCAAAAACTGCTTCACTCTTTTTCTTCTTAAAACCTGTGGTGAAGTTCATTTTCTATTGCAATGCACTTGATGTGTTGAGGTCACAGTGGCCACAGCTCTCTCTCCTTCCTTGCCCTTTACCCACCCCGACTAGAGAGGCTGAACTCTCCTGAGTTTCTGCTCGTTCACCTCCCTGGCCCTGTGGTGCAGGTGGCAATGCTGGGGTTCCTGCCCCATCACTGCCTCTCTGGCAGCTTAACCTCAAGGCTCCTGATTACTCCCTTTCCTACCAATTGAAAAGAGTTATCCAGCAGGCTCGTGAAACCAGAAACTCTTTTTAGTTTCTCACGAAATATATATATATATATATATATATATATATATATATATATTTAGTTTTAGTTAAGTTTTAAATAAGTTTCCTATAATAGAGTCAAATAGATGTTCCCTGGCTGGTGTACTTGGCTTAGCTCAGTTTGGCCATGCTGCTTGCCAAGGGAGAGCCTTTTCACAGCCTCATTTTTAAATGGTATAGATCAAACTTAATGGTATAGATTAAACTTAAGGCTTGCCTCAACTGGGAAAAAAATAAAGTATTAGACTTTATTTATCAAGTAATATAGCACTAAACATATTGGCTGGGTGAAGATAGGACATAGAAGTTTCTCAAAGATATGGGTTGGAACAAAAGGGAGTTACTTGAAATGTGCATAGATATGGAAGAGTTGTTCATCCCAACTGAAAATCCTGTTTAAAAAAAAAAAATTAAATATGTCTTGTATCTTACTCTGTTGTTACAGAATATGAGGTTTCTCACAGTGCAGTGGTTGGCATCTAGGGTTAGGCATTGTAGATGCATCTATACATAATTAGCCAACTGACTTGACTGGTTCAGCTTCTGGACAGTATTTGTCCACATCCAGATATTGTTCCTGATGCAAAAATAAGACCTCTGAGTGTATTCAGCTAACACTAGAAGGGTGAATGGCAGGGAAATTATGAGCTTTTTGCTAAAAGTAGAGCATGAAGAGCCAGAATTCCAGATGTTTATCATTTTTCTGTGTATTTGTTAGACTATGATATTAGTTTTTTAATACTTTTCATGTATTGATAGCTAGAGATGAGATTTTGTAGCTTTCAAATCCAACAATGGTTTCCGATAGACTCTGCATGTCTTGCAGATGCTGCTGCACGTGTTTTCAGAACAATTTTTTGTAAGCTACAAAGAAAAAATTGGAAATGAGAGGATGCTTTCTGCAAAACAGTGTTCAGCAGACTCTCTTTAGGGATGAAAGAACTAGTGGGGGTTTTTTTCTTTTTATCAGCCTACAGGTTGATCTGCTTCTTTTACATAAACTTGTAGGGAATTAACAAGATCATATTTTTAAGCATCATAATTTACTTCATAGTCATAAATACCCAGTAAATAATAATAAAAAAAGCCACAATAGTGATAGTAACATAAATTTTCACTGTATGTATACAGCAAAGAAAGATTTCACATTAACATTCTGAGCTTTCTGGCTAGATCAATCTTGTTTGCAAGAAAAACAAATCTCTTTCATGCTCCATTTGTTAACTGCTGTGGGCTTGGTGAAACTGAGCTAGAGCCATAAAAGGCTCAGTGGAAAATATTATTTCTGCTTATTCTAGGAGTTTCTTTTTCTCTTTTTCTGTCGGTAGTATGTCATCAGTCACTCACAGCTGGAAACCAGGACCCTAGAGCTTTCTGTCTGGCACTATGACAGGTTTGGACGCAACAGCTTCCTTGGGGAAGTGGAAATTCCATTCGATTCCTGGAACTTTGAAAATCAGGGCGATGAGTGGTTTGTGCTCCAGCCCAAGGTAAGGGTTTCCAGGACTGGTGAAAGTGCTGGGAAGAAAATTTAGCAAGAATTAGTTTTTTTTTCCTTTGGAGCTTGTTTATAAAGCAGGATGTAATAAGTGTATATTATGACAATAAAAAAAAAAGTACTTGTTCGTAATTCAGTAAAAGCTTACTGGCTTAAAGTCTTCTTGAAAATTTCACATATGATTGGCTACTTAAAATCAATAACAAAAAAGAGCTTTTAAACAAACCTTAAGTTCATCCTGTAATAAACTCCAACTAAAAAATGACCTAGTAAATACATTAATTTTTAAAAACAGAACATAAACCAAAGAATTTTCCTACCATTCCCCCTACTCAACCCTTAAAAAGTTATTAAAGAAAAAAGCTTTATTTTTCTCAGTTCAAAGTGCTTTACACTTTTCAGATGTGACAAAACAACTTCTAAATCTCTCACTGGCCTTAACTAGAAAGGCACAAGATGAGGCCTCTCAGCCAGCAAATTAACTGGTCTGTGAAACAGAGCATGCCCTGGACTTAGTGAAGGATAGGGGGACTTCTGTGCCCTGCTTTGGCAAAGGTGTTTATTTTTGAAGAAATTCAAAGAGCTGTTGTAAAATAGAGAATTAAAGGCTTCTGTCTTGCTTGCTCCTGCAGCAGCCATAATCCCCAGGAATTCCAGGTGTTTAGACTGACATTTAAGAAAGTGTATTTTTCTAATTGCAAAATAATATAAGGTGTGCATCTAATATTGTCAAGATTGTCTGGATGATTTGGTTTTTCTATGTTCATTACATTTAAAGAAATCATATTACCTTTTGGGTTTCAGGAGAATGTGTTTAATTTTTGCCTTTCTATCAGATGGGAGATGGATCTGTTTGCTCTCTAATTAATTTCTAGGTAATTCCTTTGAATCCTAATGTGAAAATAACCAAAAAAGTCATGAAGCTCTCCTGCTCAGGAAAATAAATAATGAGACACTAAGCATTTCAGCCAGTTCAGCTGGAAGATGGTATCTGATTATTTCCAAACCCATTAAAAGGATTTTTAAATTACTTCTTTTACTGTCAAAGAAAGCAAACACAGAATTGGTCTTGTCTGCCTCCTAAGTTGTTGCCAATAATGTTTCTAAACTTAAAACACTGCTAAAGTTTTGATCAGTAAGGATGATATTTTTTTAAAAATCAATTATTGCTTTTTAAATTGACAAAAAAATGAGGCACTGTTTAATATCCACACAAAATACACACTGTTCTCCTATATGGACTGCCTGATAGAGACGGAATGAGGAAATGGCAGTCAAACATTTTCTGGGATTTATTTCAGTGCTTTGTTTGTTTTATCATGAATCATTTAGCTGCTTTAGTGAAAAGGTTGGAGACTTGAAGACATGTTTCGTCTATGAGCATTGAAAGATCTGTTTTCCAGAGGAGTGTGGTTAAGTCAGAAAAAGTAGAAAAAATAGTTTTGTGGCTAAAGAGGTGACAGAGTATAGAGTCAAGTTATATGTGGGTTTGGGGGAGAGGCTGACAATTTTTTTCTGACATTAGGACTTAACACCATTGCTTGTTCACTACTAGAACTAAATAAAAAATAACCTTTGATGCTTTTATGGGAAACTTGATCCTAAATTTGCTTAGTTTAGGTCATAAGTGAGCTGCCTGACTGGCAAAATGTAGATGTGCAAATTATTCCACAGCAAATTATTCCTACAGGTTTTCTTGAGTCCTTTGTTGTAGCAGCTGGCATTGGACACTGGACAGGACTGTTTTCCTCAGCAGCAGCAGTGCCTGTGTTGCTCTAAAAATGCTTCAAAGTCACAAAAGGCCCTGTTGCTATGACTAAAATTGCTTTGTTCTCTGTCCCATCCTTGGGTGCAGATTTAGCCCCAGTGAACGTGGCCAGTGCCTCAGCCTGGAGTCTGAGGTGAAGGCAATGCTGGCTCTCTGCATACACTTTATGAATTCCTGGTGGGGCTTTTTTGCTTATTTTCTCTTGGTAATAGAATTTTGACCTTCGTGGGGTGTCAGGAAACAAGCTGAATGCATCTTATAGAAATACATTCACAGGTCAGACATTCCTCCCTAAACAGATCTTTAAAGGCTTCTGGGTGCCTGGGTGTGCCTGCAGCAGTGCTGGAGGATCCTTTCCCTTTATCCACGTCCTTTGTCCCTCTAAAGGAATCAGAAGATTTGTTCATTTGTACCCAAACCTAAGCACTGAAGCATGCACAGAAATCACATCACAGAATCACAGAATGGTTTGGGTTTGCAGGGACTTTAGGATCATCCCATTCCAACCCCCTGCCATGGGCAGGGACAGCTCTCACTGGGCCAGGTTGCTGAGAGCATCTGAGTGGTCCCACCTCCATCAGTGGAGTTAGATCCCTCTGGGTTGCATCCAGTGTTTTCAAAATGTAGTTTCCAACTTCTTACAAGTGAATGGAAGTTCAGTACTCTGCTGGTGAAGGCCTAGTATTATTTTAACAAGGATGGACTGAGGAGCATCAATTGCATTCTTCTGGGTAAGATTTAAGCATTTATAAAGAAATATGTAGAAATGCAGAAAGAGTAGCTGTGTAGAAAAGGAAAAGGACACTGGGAATAACAGTTTTTAAGAAGCTTTTGTGTTTCAAAGCTGCACTCTGCTCTCCCTCACCTTTGTTCCCCACACATCTATTCAAAGAGTGACTCAGGAGTGACTTCTCTAAAATTGAAACTAATTACATTTTAAACCCTGACTGGTGGAAATGAGGGCTGAATATCAGCTTAAAACAGTTAGTTTATATACTCAGAAATAAGTTTGAGGGGTTTTTTTGCTGTTGGTTTTTTTCACTTACTCATGCTAGATAACTCTCTCCTCCGTGTGTTCACTGAACAGTGTCTAATGCCACATGAGTTTGTTTTTCTGAGAGCTTGCATTCCCTAGCTCAGAAAGTTTTCTAAAATGTGATTGCCTCCAATTTGAATGTCTAATGATCTGAAAGTGGGCTGGTACATCTTGATGTGTTTAAGAAGTGTTTAAAACACTTTATGGATGTATTGATACATTTCTACAGAATTAAAATCAAAAGAAGAAAGTGAATGAGTAAGTTTGGCTGGATTTCTGGTTGATTTGTTTGTTTTCTCTTCAGATGGAGGTTGTGACAGATTTTGGGCTTCAATACAAAGGAGAACTGACAGTGGTTTTACGTTATATTCCCCCAGACAGAAACCTAATGCTTCCTCTGGGGCAGTTTCAAGGTAAAACAAACATTAATGATGATGATTTAAAAAATCATGTGATGATGGTGCATTAAAAATCCTCACTTAGGGTGAAGTAATGAGTGAAGATTGAAATCATACTTTAATATGCTTGTTCATAGAATCACAGAATGTTAAGGGGTTGGAATGGACCTGAAAGACCATCTAGTCCCAACCTCCCTGCCATGAGCAGGGACAACTTCTACTAGACCAGGCTGCTCAAGGCCTTCTCCAATGTGGGTTCAATAGTTGTGTGTGGAAATTCTGAACCATGTGAATGTTTCTTTTTCTTCATCCTTTTCTGTTACACTGAACTTAAGGAGAGAGAAAGGAAGAGAAATATGCAGTCAGTGGTTGATGCATGGCTCTGATTTAATTTAGAAAAAAATCCAGACATTAGGTAATATGATCAAGGGCAGCCACAGAGAAATAAATTGCCTGCATTGTAGTCTGAGAGTTCTTTTTTCAACTAGTTATATACAGTGTTTAGCTGATCAAGTAATAGACTTCACTTAGTTCTTCATGCTCAATTCACCTTAATCTGCCTCCTCATTTTCACCCTTTTTCCCCACTGCTTTTCCTCTGCTCAGACTTACTGTATCACTGCTGCAATTTAGTCCTGTAAAATCTTTTTGGAGTTCTTTAGGGCGAGCCATTATTTTCATCAGCAATGAACAAGAGAAGAGTTGCTATCTCTTTGCATTGCATTAGCATGAGGAACAGCAATCCTTTGAAGTGAGAGCAATCACTGGGTAGCACATGGATATGCCAGATACTGGTATATTACTGTTTTAGTGACAGTATTGCTTGTTAGCATTTGCATTTGATAGATCAGATTTCTTTTTTTTTCTTTCTTCTTTTATGACAGATGATATTCCTTCTATAGTAGTAAGGTTTACTCAAGGTTTGCTTTCTTAAAAGCTGATTGTTAAGAGCTCAGTCCAAGTACAGTCTGCATTTTTTAAAACCAGTACATTTTAACATCACTCCTGAGTTTCTTTCCCTGCTGTTTTCAGCCTGGATCAGTGTGCACGATCTCTGCTGCTAAGAGCTCCTCAGAAGCTGCAGCAGCTGCAAGGGCAGGGGTCCTTGTGCTGCTGTTTGGGAGCAGCAGCGTGTTGGGAGCACTGAGCCCTCTGCCCTGGTCTCTGAGGAGCAGAGCATCCCCACACACAGGATACAGATGCCTTATTTCTGGACTTTGGGCTTTGGGACAGAGCTTTTATAGCTTCCTTTGTGGTCCAGGGATGCCTTAAAGTCAGCACTGGAAGTGGATTCTGGAAAGGGCAGGATTCACTGAGCATGCAATTTTTTGTGTTCAGCATAGCAATCCTCAAATACTTATATTGGGACAGGACTTCAGATAGAGCATGCTGTGTCCTGCAAGGACTAGCCAGTAAGTCCTTGGTCAAGTTCTTTATCGAATGTGGAGTGATTTTCTGCCCCTGCCTTAATAAGGAATTATTTAATCCTATTGCAATAAATTACTTTTAAAAATCTAGCCAAGACAATTTACATATCCAAATCAGTCTTACAGTGTATATATATAATTTCTGATTGTAATTTTTCAACTTTGTTCTGTGCTTAGGAAAGAGAGGCTTCAAAAAAGGAAAAAAAGGAGATTCTCATCTGCCATCTGGAGGCATATTAGAAGTCCTTATCAAAGAAGCAAAGAATTTAACAGCAGTGAAATCAGGAGGCACATCTGATACTTTTGTGAAAGGGTTTGTGGGGTTTTTCCCTTTCCTTTTTTTAATGACTACACTGGATAGATTTGTGTCACATGCCTATAAGCATGTGAGTACACAAAAAATTTACATAGTATGACAATATATGTTGGGGTTTTTTTACGATATGCAGCATTTTGTGTTGGACACTCAAAATCCAAACTACACAGAATGTTTGTGTTTGAAAAAAATGGACATAATCCTGCATCTCTCATTATAATGGATTTCTCATAAATCCATTTTAAATGTTACATTTAGGAAGTAATAGATATATTAAAACATTTTTCTTTGCCAGTTTTTGCTCTGAATGCTAGTTTTCAGGCCTGCTGATTATACATATGTTCCAATTCATAGTAATGGGTTGAATATTGTTCCTAAATGGGGTCCACAGGAAACATCCTGTCTTTAATTCCCTGGTGGAACTCAGAATTTCTATTGATCTTCTGATGTGCTTAAAACTCAGTGCATACATTTCAAGTAGAAAAAGTAATTTTTATTTCTTTCTGGACAATCTCTCCTTGTGCCTTGGGAAGGACACTGGACAAGATGACTCCAGAGAGGTCCCTTTGAGTCAATGTTTTTATGACTCTGTCTATATTTAGCCTCACTGAAACAAAAGTTTGTGGTTGAGATTTGGGGCAAGGAGACCTAATTCCAATTTCTGCTTGTGGTAACTGACATTGTAGGTATAAGAACAAATGGGACACAAATGCAAAATAAGCACTTGAGGCAGATGCTTAAATTAATACCAGTGGGGAGATGAGGTCCTGATCCCACCTGAGCCTCTACATGACTGTTGTAAACTGTGAACACTACGTGAAAATCCATTTCCATATTCATTTTCCTTTTCTTTATCTCCCAGATACCTGCTCCCAGATGACAGCAAAGCTACAAAACACAAAACTCCTATAGTCAAAAAGAGTGTGAACCCCCAGTGGAATCACACCTTTGCCTTCAGTGGCTTGAATTCAAGGGACATACGGAATGTCTGTCTGGAACTGACTGTGTGGGACAAGGAGTCACTCTCCAGTAATATTTTTTTGGGAGGTGTCCGTTTGAGCACTGGAAATGGTAAGGTCCCATCTGACACATGTTACTTTTCTTATTCTGCTCTCCCCTTTCCTTACCCCATGTGATTCACGTGTATGAAGGACAGAAATGTCACTGAGTGTTTTGAAAATATACGGGAAGTTGTGGAATTTGAAAATGGAGAAAAGGCAACATGTAGATAATCTGTAGATGATTTAGTTCTTTCCTCCAATGAATGAGAGACAAAAAATCATGTTCCCATTTGTATTTCTGCACAGTCTAAAAGAACTGTGGATACCTTGGGAAGCATTCCTTAGCATCCCAGTGAGGAGGAGTCAAGTGCTTCTGCCCAGCAGCAGCCTTTCTGCTGATGATGGTGTGAGCTGGAAGAAGTGTGAATCCGTTCCCCCTGTGTTGGGAAAAAGTTTGTGGTGCAGTGTGGGGAGGTTTATGAGCCTCTGCCCATGTGCCTGAAGGAGTTCAATGACAAACTTGTGCTCTCCTGATCAGTACAATTCCCTGTACAGGTGGAAGTGTAAAGGGCTTGTACACTGTTGTAGTAAATGAGCAGTGATGTTATCCAACTGTTTCCTAAAATGGCAAATTCCTCATGCTTTTACAATTGTCAGGTGTAAGCAATGGCAAGGAGGTTGACTGGATGGACTCTCAAGGGGAAGAGCAGCACCTCTGGCAGAAGATGATTGACAGTCCAGGAGTTGCAGTGGAAGGAGTGTTAACACTGAGATCCAGCATGGGAAAACGCAGACTCTGAAAGACTTTATCTCCTGGGGGGTGCCACAGGTACTCCTGGCTTTAGTGGTGTCCAGGCTCTTGTCACTTTGCCCATTTGAACATCGAAAGGGTTGTATCCTTTGCCTTGGATATTAAGGCTCTGAGTGAGATTTTAATGCATTCTGCACTTTCATGCACATTTTTTACTGAGGCTTCTTGTGCAAATTGTTTCTCCTGAAGCCAGTGAGAACTGGACCTTGTACAGAGATCAGACTGCCTTTCTCTGTCCCTCCTGCTGGCTGGTGTGTGATGAACATTGTGCCTGAGCACTGCTCAGAGTGAGCAAATTCTCTGGCTGGTCTTTTATTGACTAATGCCAGGTTTATGAATCTCCTTCTGGCTCAGACATGGCCCAGAAGGCAGCAGTGGCACAGTGCAAGCAGATTCAGAGCGAGTCTGTGCTTTGGTGTTTGGAAGTTAAGAAGCCATAATGTCGTGAAGGACAACAAACAGTGTTTCTTTTTCATGTTTGCTTGTTGGGCTGTGCAGTGGTGCAGCACAATAGGCTTGGGACCAAAACCCAGCCAAGCAGGGCCAATGCAGTGTGTTGCACCCTAGATACAGGCAGCAGTGAGCTGGTGGGCAGTGCTGGTGTCCTGGCATCCTCTGGTTATTTTAATGCACTTGTATAAAAGGCAGACTTGGTTCAACATAATCAAAGAGCCTCTAATGAAAATGAATCATAACAAATCCTCAAACAGTTTCCAGAACTACATGATGCTACTGTGTTTTTCATTCAGTTGACAGCTCTAGCCAAGACCTTCTGATGTCATTGAACAGAGGGAATATGTCCACATGCCAGTCCCCATCTGATGTGTCACTGAGATGAGACACATGCCACGTTCAGACAGAGTTAGCAAAAACTTGATTCAACAGATTGTATAGAACAGAATGGGATTAAAGTACACGCCAAAATTATTTGCATAACTGCAAAATCTTCTCTGAATGGGGTCCCATTCAGGCTCATGCACATTATTTATAATCCAAGTAGGACATTCCTCCTGAACATCCCCCAGTACATTTAGTGATGAGTGGGTCTTGGCCAATACAATCATTAATCTTATTAACCATGACAGTTGTTCAAAAGTAATGTTGTGATTGCTTCAGGTATAAGACCAAGGAAGATGAGGAAACTGAGTGAACAGCATTTCTTTTGAATTTTCCACAATCAGAATACAGCTTTCTATTTGCACTGGTAAATACATGTATAGCTATTCCTACATTTTGATTTTCCCCCCAAAGTTTATTGCAAGAAATCTAGATTGAACAACAGAGTATGTTGATATGATAGTTAAGCAACTACAGCTGGAGATTCTGACAGCGGTAGTTGTCCTAGTGTAAAATTAACTACATGTATTTAGAGCTGAATTCAAAACCTTAAAATGTAACATCAATTCTTTTAAGATATTTTATGCTGTTTTTTGTTGGTTGGAAACTGCAGGGAAGTTTACCGCCAGTCTTATAAAATCATAATATTATTGGATAAAGTAGTATTTATTTGTGTTGAAAAAAATGGTTTTAATAAAATTATTTGTTTCCTTATGCATAAGTTATTTCAAAGTTCTGATATGACTTTTAAAAGTCCCTGGAGGTAGTGCTTGCCCAGTTGGAGACTCACCATTTTCAGAAATTACCAAGTCATCTTTGAAAATGAAAATTCTCCTACAGAATCTCAGATTGGCAACCAAATGTCAGTGGTTACCCAAGAAAACTGACTTCATTTTCCTTCTTTATCTTTTCTTCATTTTCTTCTGAAGTTCAACTTAAATTGGGCAGTGAGGGAAGTTTAGTTTGGTTTTTAGCTGACTTTTAATTTTTCCAGCCAAAATAATTCTGTCATTCTACCATTTCTTGCCGCAGATGCTGTGAGCTGATAAATTAGAGCACAAATATCAAGCACAAGAATTTTATGACCTTGTTCTTATCACAATAGTCTGTCTTTAAGTATTAGATTATTTTTATCAGTATCTTCAAAATGAAACCAAACCTAGGTTTTGACACCTAAACTACTTCTCTCTTTAACAGAATTGTTTTGAGTTGTCTTGGTTGTTTGTACTAAAAACCTGAATTCATTTTAGGAATAACAATATTACACTGATGTGTAGGCACAAAGTTCAGGTTTTTTTCTTTTGCTAGAAGTTGTTTCAAACAGATAAACTTGTTGAATCTAAAGAAAATGATTCTTTGAGGTAAAATTCCAGCTCAAGTTGTAGAGGAACAATTGACTGTTGAATGATTTGCTTTGATTAATTTTGATGGTGAAAATGGCAAAAATAACAACAAAAATATCCTCCATGTTGGACCTTGGAATGGGCATTTTTTTCATTTGCCACACTAAAAAACTTAAAATAATTTTAAATTGGATTTATTTTTGCATGAAGCATAAGTGTTCACCGAATTTTTGAATGGTACTTCCTAACTTCTTAAGCATGAAGATTTTAGATAAACTGCATCTTGCTTCGAAACAAACAAAAAAAATACTGTATTTTACTGTTTCAACTTCTGCCCATTTAGGTCCTAAGGCAGAGTTTGTGATGAATGGTCTCATCTGGGAAGTGTCACCCAGCACACACATGGGCTTTAAGCTCTGCCTTTTCCTTCCAAAGGGCCAAAATGTCACTCTGAACCCACACCTGAAATTACAGGCTGGGCTATGGACAGGCTGCAGTTCGGCCTGTGGGAGGAACAGATTCACCTGGGAAGGAATTCTGGCCAAGGGGGTGGTGTTTGCTGTTGGTGGGTTTGGGGCAGAACAGTGAAATCACCGCCTGGGTTAGCAGGGACAGCTCTGCAGCACAATGTCAATAGAAAGGATGTCACACTCCCCAGAGCCTCAGAGAGATGATGAGCATCAGATAAACACTGGAGCAAACTGGAAAGTTTTGCTGTTCTCTGATGTTATCAGCTCATTTGTAGGAATCATCTGATTTATGGAAAATGTCACATTTAATTATGTCTCTCAATCTCTTTGTTCTCTTCTTCTGTGAAGATGGTTTATGGTTTGGAAAAAGCACAAGATGATTAACTGCAGATGTGATTTCTTGTTTTCCGGATATTTGAATTAATTGCCCATAATTGTGTGTCATCATGTACTGTGTGTTACCAGGCTGAACAAAAAAGACAAAAGCCAGGAATTAGACCAAAACTTTCCTTTTCTATCTCTGTTTATTGGTATTGAAGGTACATGAATGGTTTATTCAAAGCTAATTTTTAGGCGGAAATAGCCACAATTATAACATTGATTCATAAACTCCTGCTCTGAGTAAACAGATAAAACAGAGCTGATATTTCTGAAAGCTTTTTCTATACAAACCTGAACAACTGAAGCTGCAACAGTGGAGAAGAAATCTGCTCCGTGGTGGGTGTAGAAAACACGTTACAAAACACATTTTACTCTGCTGCATATTTTTTCCAGCAAGGTTTGTGATTAAATTTTGAGGGTTCAACACATTAAAGAAAAGTGCAACTTTTGCTGTAAAAGGTCAAGTTGTGCCAGTAAACACATGTATAGATAGCACCAATAACTATCAAAAAGAGCTGATGCCAAGGGCTTTCCAAGCCCTGCCAAGAGATTTTGGTATCCAGCCCTGCTCTCTGGTGTTTTTCCCTATCGGCTGTATGGGGACTTTAGGCTTCTAAACCTTCCATATAAATAAAACAGATAAAATAGAAATGTCCTTCCTATCTCCTCTACCTCTACCATGTTACACTGGAGTGAGATGAGAGGAAATTTGCTGCAAAGACTGAGGGCTGCTGTTGCCATCTTCCTGTGCTAATCCAAGTGCCACTGCCCTCCTTGGATGCTTTTCAGATGCCACATTTTCATCCTTTTTTTCCAGCTGTAATGGTTTAAGAGAGAAAACACTGGGATGGTGAGCATGTTTTGATCATGGTACATGGTACATTTCTTCTGTGCCTCTTCCAATGCAGATTATGCTGAGGCAGCATGAACGAAGTATTTTTATATATTAATTTTTGATTTTTCTTTCCCTGACTGGTTAAGCCCTGCTAAATGCAATTATTCTAAGTTGCATTCTGCAAAATATCAACTCAACTATAACAGCAGAGCAGCCTTTCAGCATCCACTGGTCCTAACTGATAAGGGGAAGTAACAGCAGGGGTTGCATTTTAGTCTGGCGTAATTTTGACTTTTTGATGGCTCTGCACATTGCCCAGCTTCAGGAATGTAAAATTTGCAGTTTGTTCAGTAGCATCAATGAAGAGAAAAGCTGCATGGGTCTCTTACACCTTTGGAGAAGAGATCAGGGTCCTGTTTCCACAGCTGTCTGGTTCGTGGGCTCACCCAAGATAGTAAGAGTTGTACCTCAATCTCTGCGAGGGTCTCTCCTCCCTTCAGCCCTCCCTTTGGTTCAGCAGCCCTGACCAGAAGGCTCTCCCTGGACACTGATCCCCAGTATGTGGGAGGAGGCAGCGTGTAGAAGTGATGAGAGAGCCCCATTTATTTTCTTCTCTATAAAGTTAAGACTGAAATTTTCCTTTGCTAACATACAGTATTGATTTTCAGCACTTTGCCACCATGACAGAAACAAGTATCTTCTGAGAGCTGACCCCCATGCACAATATAAACTTTTATTTTAACTAATTAGTTGTTTTGGTTTTTTTACCCCAGAAATGTTAACATTTGAGAACCCTAGAGAAATGATGGTGAATTCCAGAACAGAATGCAGACTTTTATTTGCAGTGATGCCCTTTACCATAGCTCAGCAGGACATGCTGAGAAGCACGCTAACAGAACCTTACCACTGTGCCCATGAATTTCCTCCCTGATGATTTCATGTTTGCAAATGCTGTTTAATAAGTGATAATAGTACAGTGTTAATTATACTGTGTATATCGACACTGGAAACTGAATCTTAGCTTGCTTTTTAGGTGACTTTTTAGGTTGCTTTTGAAACTCACCCTGGCTGCATCTTGACCTTTTATTTATTTATTTCAACAGTTCTGTTTGTGGCAGTAACATTTACATGGATGTGTGCTACTGCTCCTGACAGCTCTCTGTATATTTTTGAGAACAGTTCTAATTGGTGAGGTTTGCCTAAAGCTAAGCATAGTCATTTGTTGCAGCAATTAGAGAATGTCACATATCCCTTGTGCTGCCTTCGCTCTGCTTAAAATCTGTTGCTAGCAATTTGTTTAATTATTCTGCTGGACATGAACAGTAGTAGCAGTAAATGGCATTGCAGTATGTTAAGCTCTGCCCAAATTGAGACAAAGCAATGTTTTCTGCTGAGAACATTTTTGTACTGTGCATTGTACGCTGTTTTGTGGACAAAGATGGCTGGTAAGACATTTGCAGCTGTTGTCAAGATTCCTGTTATGTCTTTTAAATTAAAATACTGAAATGTTGCTGTGTCTTTGTTTCTCCTAAAATTAATTACAGCAAACTATGTCTCCCAGGAATATCCCATATTATCTCACTGAGGTAAAAACATCACTTATATGTGATGACAAAGGCAAGGGGATTTGCACGTCTTTGGAGGTGGGACTCCATTGATGGTGTCTCTGTCTCTCCTTTTTTTGTCTTAAAAGCACTTAAAGTGTAGAAATTAAGCTATTTTTTACTTCATAAACATTAAATATGATTTCTTTTACATATGGAATTCTAAGGAAAAGGAAATTCCTCCTTGCTAAATAATTATTTTACATGTATATTAACTCTGCCTGCTCACCATTTCTGAATCTCCTGCCTTTTCCCTAGTTCAAGATCCTGCCCACTTGAAAATCCAGGTATGTTCAAAATGCATATTTTCTGTAATTTCTGATTCTGACTTCTTTTTTTATTATTATTATAAGAAAAATCAGCAAGTATTCGACCCCTCAATTTACACTTTCATCAGAGTTGTGTTCACTTCAACTTATCTCAGAGCTGAGGGCTCTCTTAAATATTCTTGTGGCCCTCCAGTTCCCTGGGCTTTTGTGTCTTGCTGTGCCTTCCCAGTGAGAAAGGAGGCAAACCCTGCTCCTGGGCTCTGGAGCAGTCTGAAAGCCTGGCTCAGTTCCTGTGCCCACTGAGGGGACACCAGTTCAGCAGGGCTCGGTGGTCTCTTGCTGTGGTTTGGGCACAGGTTCTTTTGCCCTCACACCACCCTCGTCTAGCTCGTCCCTGTGCTGGTTCTGGCCTTTATGGGTAGGTCAGACACCCAAAAACTGGAAGGCAGCTCTAGGCAGGGGAAGAACCCTCCTGCCATTTCTCTGCTCTCTGTACCTTTGCTCAGGACTGTACTCAAGGACTTGCTCGAAGGTCTGGAAGATACCTCTGTCACTCCTGTACAACTGAACTGTAGCTCCTCCTCCTCTCTGAGGTAATAGATGACAAATTCTCCTTGTAAATTCTGAAGTACGTGCCATCCTATTTATTGAAATTCAGGTTTTGGTTACTTTTTGGCCTTGTGGGTGGCAATGGGAGACATGTTGGTAACTAGATATGCACTAGCACATTCTGCACGGACAGTGGCATTCCCATTTGTTCCCTCTGCGTTTCACAGAGCTTGCAGCAGCTGGGTCACTGATTGAAAGAGGCCAGAGAAGAAAAGCATGTGCTCTCCTCAGCTGCCCCATGTCCTCACTGGCTCCTCTAGCCCAGGCAGCCTTGCTGCTCTCTGCCTTCCAGCATCTGCAGGTGGTTTCCCACTCTTCTCTTCACCAAGCTGCTGTAAAAATATCCTCCAGCCAAAAATGGGGAGAGAGAAATGGGCAACTACATGGCCAAGAGGAGCTGTGCCACTTCCTAAGAGCATGAAGCAGTCACTCCCTTTTTGCTTCCTGGGAATGTAAAGCAGGAACAGAGACTGTGGTGAGAGGCTGGAAGTGTTCAAGCACTGAGATTGCACAGCCTGAGCTCTATTATTCCCTCACCTCAATTTAAAAAGTGGGTTGTGATCGTAAGAGCATTTAAATACGCTCCAGGTTACTCTTTAGCCTCTGCATTTTCATTAATTATGTGATGCAGTCTGACTCATGCTCTTATGTAAGTAGTGAGCTGTAATGAAGTCCCGTGTTGTGGCTGTTTAGTGCAGAGCTGTAAGGGATCACTGGTGTTTTCACTTAAACACAACACTTCTCTCCAAGAGGGCTTTGAACTTCAAGAATAGGAACAGGCAACGTCAAATTTTGTCTCTCTTCTGTAGCTGTAGAGGAGGTGTGTGACAGCAGGGGTTGTTCTCATCTAACTGGATGGGTTATCGGGTAGAGTCTGGGGAAAATCAGACCGTTTACAAAATTGTTTTTTGCTGAGAAACTGCTGCCTCCCACAATTTATCTCAATAGGGTTTTTTTTTGTAAAAGGTGCTGCAGGTCAGGAACAGGAATTATTTTCTCATCTGAAATAACTGAAGTCTTCTGGTTCATACTCAGAACCTCAACATTGATGTGGGAACCTCCAGCCATGACTCTGTGATGTGTCACATCTCCTGCAATGAACAGCCTGGAGGTGGGATGGAAAGGATAAGACTTATGGCAGGTCTAATATTCGTGTTTTCAATCAGATTTGCATTTTGACAGCAGTGGTAGGATTAGAGCTGTGGCAAGATGAGCTATGTTGGTAGTACAAAAGAGACTCCAGCCAGTGTAACTTCAAGGAAGGAGAATTTTCTGTGAAACCTTAAATAAAAAAAGTGCACTGGTGTAAATACTGAACCTTGCCTATGCAGTGTTATTTTTCTGGGAACAGAAGTGTACAGGATGAGTTTACTGGAATATATTTGCATATATAAATGCTGGTCTAAAGCCAGAAATGCCAAATCCCTTGTTCAAACCCTCCCCAAAGGCCATTCTACCAAATCCCTGCATACCATACACAAAGGCTGATTTAACTCCAAAACAGAGATAGCACATGGTATTTTTCCCTCCTCCCCACAAAAATGTACAACAGAAAATGCCAGAAACCTTGTATTACTAATCAAGAACAGCTTTTCTTTATCACAGGATTTTAATAGATGTTTTGTACAGAATATAACTAATAATCCAATCACTCATGCACTCTCCTCCACTTAATTCAATTTCCTGTAACAGCCTGGTGATTGCAATCACTTCTCTGATTGTAGCAATTGTAAAGCCCTGCTCCTGTTCGTCCAGTCATGATAGATAACTGAATGCACTGACTCTGTACCTAAATCAAAATGGAGCAGCAGCAGATTGGAATTGCAGCAATACAGGAGAAAAATCAGGCCCATCTGAGATTTTTATTTTTGTAATAGATTTTAAATCATTGGAGGTCAGTTGCTCTCCTTTCTCAGTGAGGAAAGTGAGGGGGAAAAAAATCCTCAACCTGTCTACCTGTGATTCATGCTCTAAACATGTGCATGCTGAAGAACCTGAGCCAGAGAACTGGGGCCACAGCAGTCTGTGTACGGATGTGTCCTTGGGCTGCTTTTGTTCCACAAGAACACAATCACACAATCACACAATGGTTTGCACTGGAAGGGACCTTAGAGATAATTTTGTTCCAATCTCGCTGCTGTGGGCAGGCAATCTTCCACTAGACATGCTCAAGAGAGCCCCATCCAACCTGGCCCTGAACACCTTCAGATTCCTGGCCCTCATCACACTCAGAATTTCTTCCTAACAAACTAATCTAAGCCTATCCTCCTTCAGCTTGAGGCCTTTTCTATCACTGCATGCCCTTCTGAAAATCGCTCTCCAGCTCTCTTTAGCCCCTTTAGGCTGCTCTAAGTTTCCCTGGAGCCTTCTCTTCCCCAGACTGAACTGCCCCAGTGCCCTCAACCTGTCTCCACAGGAGAGGTGCTCCAACCCTTGCACGACCTCAGTTGCTCTTCTCTGTCTCCTTCCACAGGTCCATGTCCTTGGTGTGTCCAGTCCTGATTTCCTTAACCACTGACTGCTGTTAGGCAGCAGAGAGAAGGCAGCTTGGAGTACAGCTGTGTCCACCACCCTATGGGCTCTTACCCTCCTTGCTCCTTTACAGGGAGGTCAGCATTAACCTTACTGTTTGTTTGGTCAGGTTTGGAAGAGAAATGGTATTTCTGTGATTTTTTTTTTTGTCACCCTTTCCCCTTTTTCCTACCAGTAACATTTGGAAAGCCCAGGGCTTCCTTGCTCCTCAGCTGCTCATCCTGGCAAACTTGGCACTACCATCTGCAGAGTTAAAGGTGCATCTTGATCTTCTTGGCCTTTGGCATCTGTACTGCAGGGCCAATCCATGCCTTCACAGCTGCTGCTGGGTGTTCAGCAGCACTCTCCCAACACTGGGAAGCAGATCATCCTGTTCAGAAGACATAGCATACCCCCACACTGCTCCTCCTTGGTGCTGTCATGCTTTGGCCCACAAATTAGCTTTTGTTAGCTGGTGTCAAGGCTGACTTACCTCTCTTCACATCCACTCTCTCATAAATTCACTTGCAGGACCAATCTTTTTAAAAGAGTTTTCTTTCCTTTCCTTTCCTTTTTAGGATGTGAGAGGCCAAATTCTGATTAAGGATTGCTTTAAAGATGCTGGTAAAACTGTTCTTCTGCGGACACCACTGTAAAATTTAAAACTCTACTTTTATGGTCAAACAAGCATTTGGCTGAAAAAAGACTCTGCTCTGGAAGGGCAAGAATGAACAGCACAAATGATGGAGTGCTAGTTCAGACAGTCAAATCATGCATCATACCCTATGAACAGGCATCCAAACTAACTCACAGTTTCACTCCTCTGATACTTGTGTTCTTCATTCATGATGTGAATTCTTTGCAGTGGATTGTCAAGACTGTGGGCTGAAATAGAACAAATGAAATGTTTTTCCTGTTTTGATTGCCTCCTGGTATTTTTTTATTAAACAGGGAACATTTTTTTCTTAATTTCAAAGTGATGACTTGCAAACAAGTATTTTCACAGCTCTGGAAGTGACAAATCCTTGATGACATTTCCCTGGAGTAATGTTTCTCTGCCATCAAGCAACAGCCTGGTCTGTCTCCAAGGTGAAGAGGGGGAAAAAACAGTCTGCTATTCCAAGACTGTTGGACATTAAAAGCCACAAGCACAAGTGTAGCAGGTAAGAGCGTATGTTCCTATCAAGAATTGCAGGACATGGGCCTTAGTAATTACTGCTCCTTCATCATATTCCCTGTGGCAATGACTTCCACGCTCCTGCTATCACCAATTTTCTCCTTGCTGCTGCTGAAAATCGATGCTTGTGTTGCCTTTGGCTTAAGGTTTTTGTCTGTGATTGACACTTTTTTAGTGGAACTAAAAGGTAGCAGTGGGTTCCTCGTACGCTTTCAATGTGAGGCTAATGTCTTTTATAATGGTTTGCAGAAAGATCTTTTGAACCAACTTTTGCATCAGTCGACCAACTGTAACCCCCAAGAGGAATTTTAGACAACTATCTGTTTGCAAAACAATATTTTATTAATAAAAAGAATTATGAACAGTAAGAAAGAAACCCCAGTTTTACACTGAATGAAAAATCCAAAATAAACTCCCAGAAACATGCCTCAGTTCTTCACTCTCTGTACAAGAAATTCCATTAGGTAGTAAATCCTACATCCACATTCATCCAGCTGTGGGGTCCCCAGCAGGAGGAAGGACATCAACCTGTCAGAGCAAGTCCAGAGAAGGCCACCAAGGTGATGAGAGGGACAGAACACCTCTCCTGTGAGAAAAGGCTGAGAGAATGGGGATTGTTCAGCCTGGAAAAGAGAAGGCTTAGGGGTGACCTAATTGTGGGCTTCCAGTCCCTGAACAGAGCCTACAGAAAAGATGGGGAGGGATTTTTTACAAGAGTGGAGTGACAAACAAGGGGGAATGGCTTCAACTTGTAAGAAAACAGGTTCAGTTTAGTGAAAAATACTTCACTGTGAGGGTGGTGAAGCACTGGCACACAGGCTGCCCAGAGAAGCTGTGGCTGCACCACCCCTGGCTGTGTTCAAGGCCAGGCTCGATGGGGCTCTGAGCAACCTGGTCTAGTGCAAGATGTCCCTGTCCACGGCAGCAGGGATGGAACTCGATGACATTTAAAGTCACTTCCAACCCAGGCCATTCTATGATCTATGATTCTATGATGACTGAAAGTACAAAAGAGCATTGTGCACCCTTCTATGCAGAGCAGCTACATGGCTGGACAGATTTACCAATACACACAAAAAATCACATCAGTGATTAAAAACGCCATGCTTTGTGTAGCACCAAGGGGAGAATTATGTGGATTAAAAAAAATTCACAACTGCAGGCCCTGAAATACTGAATTAGGGACAAGACTGACCAATTTCTGCTTGCAGTTTCATCTCATCTTTTCTCAAGGGGAATTTGTCAATAAGGGCAAAGAGCTCAGCTGGTGTTGCAGGGAAAGGGTAGCGTTCCTTGTCCATGCCGTGCTTGTCCATCACCACGATGTTGAAATTGTAATGGGGGATCCTCAGCAGCAGCCTGCAAAGTAAGGAACTGGTTTTGTTAAAGGGCAGCACCAGTCTCTTGAGTCTGAGCAGAGGGAAGTGGGAATGGTCACAGAGGCTACAGAGTCCAGTTGGTTTCAACATTAACAAAGTTCCAGATAAAGAACAGGTGCCTGTAGGTGCTGCAGGCTCTGCCTCAGCACTAGAGGAGTGTCAAGGTGACTGCACCTGCCATTACCCATTGCTGTCACAAGAGTGAAACAAGGTTAGACAAAAAAGGTAATATGAACATTGCCTAAAGAAAATCCTTGTGATGATGCTTGAGTTTTAAGTAAGACTATTCTCCTTCTTGGCTTCCATTTCTTGGCTTTCCTCGGTATAGAAATTACAGTAACAAAAAGCAGGACAAAATTATTGGAGTCTGCTTTCACTGCTACCTAGTAATAACAATCATCTGTGACTCTAATTTTAGAGGAATAAAAGCCACTGCTAATCATGGAGGAGTCCTTCTTCCAAAGTGGTGGAAGTGGTCATTTAAGCTCCTCAAGCAGCAAAAGCTACATAAGTAACAAAAGTTTGTCAGTGATGCTCTTTTCATCATTTGCCTGAAGGAGTAATGTACTAGAAGATCCTTAGATATGCAGTCAGTCAACATCATTAGTGTGGGGTAAATAATTTCAGGCAGCCATGACAGAATGAGAGAAAACTGCCATGAAGAAGAGTCTGGGGGGATTTTGGAAAGGTGTGAAGCACCAAAATTGGCCTTCCTCAGCCTCCTAACAAGTCGGAATGCTCTAGGCATAGTCTTGTCACAATTAGGGAGCTTGGCCATTAAATTCAAACTAAAATAAAGATTAAAGCTAAGCCATGGTGACAGAAAACTATATTCATTTTCTGCCATATATCACCTATGAAAAAATGCTTCTAAAAATCCAAATGCTAAACTGTGCTTTCCAAAGTTTGAAATGGGGTATCTGTGCTCATTAGCTTCCTGAAACGTCAATTTGGGACAACACCTTCACTCTTAAAAGTGCATTTCATATTGATCTGAGCACCTTGCAGAACTGAAAAGCTGTTAATTCACACACTAAGCAACAAAAAAGAAAAAAATCAATGAGTGCAGAGCAGGTCATACAATACCAATTTCTGAAATGTAGCTTCATTAAAGGTTGCAAGGGATCAGGTGTTAAGAGAGCTTATTATTTTCTACAGAGCCATAAGAAAACCATTTCAACTTTAATAAAAGTGTCTTTATTCTAAAAAAAAAACACGTGTTTTTGTGCTCTCCTTTTTCTTTTATTGAGAACAGGTTTTTTTAAATAAGTTTTTAAAATCCCCTCTCTGCTGTGTCAGCAATTTTCATTGCCTACAATTAAAACTTAATCCCTTTCCTCGGGCATATAACAGGTTAAGTTGCCTAAAATGCTCCTTGACTTTTTTCTGAACAACTCTTTATTTTCCTGCCAACGAGGCCTTCACTTTTGGCTTTTTTTTCTTTTCCAGTCCCTAGGAAATGCTGGCACTTGAAGTCTCCCTTTCCAGTGGAAACCAATCCTCTGCCAGCCTAAACCCAAGTCAAAAACAGTTTAGGCACCTCAATAAAACTGCTGATGCTGCAGTCAGGCTGGGAAGGCTGAGATAATTTCCTCTTTAAAACACTGCCCATCTCACTCCTACATGTGGGACTTCAAAGAGTTTCCTCTTTAACTGCTTCCCCTTTGGGCATGGCCACAACCACCACCAGCCTTGGTGCAGAGGATGGGCTGTCTCTGCCACTTGGGGCTGTCCTTACAAAGGAACAACTCCAATACAAATACAGACAGACTCTGAAGTGTTTTCAGTGGCAGCACCCAAAAATATACTTATATGCCTATGAACACAGACAAATATATAATTAAACATATTATTGTGTTTTAGTTTGCTGTAATTATTACATATAGAGCAAATTAATTCTTAAGTGTGCTCACCAATATCTACTTTCCAGTGTCTAGCTGTGTATATTAGAGTAGAATACATGTATTTGGAGAGTAAGATGCAAGGATCAAAAGCAATGCATCTTGCAGGATAAGGTGCAAAGCCAACAGCAGTGAGAGCTTCCTTTACCTGAGCTGTAGGGCAAGTGATGGGGGCAGCAGCTTCACTCCTATTCTTCCTATCTGTGCTGGGAAGACACCAACCAGTTCCACCACGGTGACGTGCCGCAGGTCTAACCCGCACTGTGCCGGCTGCGAGGGGTAAGAGGAGAAAGAGGGGTGTTGGTTATTCCTGAGAGAACTGGGGGATGTTTGGAGTGTGCAGCAAGTGTCCACAGAGTCCCCTCTTCTTATGTTAGTTGAATGTTTTAAACTGATTTGAGAGCATATTCTGCAGACACTCAGATTCTCATGGCAAAGAATGGGAGCTTAATGACTCAAGTGGAGGTTAAGCAACAGATTCTCAGATACTCTAAGAAAACCAACACAGAGACCACCCAGGAGAAATATCAACTTGTGTCTGTAGTTACATGAAAAGATGTCAAGATATTAAGCATTATACCAAAAATCTTATTTGGCAATCAAAGAAAATTATGTGAAACAGAAGTTGACTGCAGAAAGTTTTCTTCCATGCCAGCTCATTTGCCCATTTGTCAAGAAGTGGAAAATGTGCTATAGCCATTAAATTCAGTTTGATCAATATATTGAATTCTCTTGCCAGGTTTATCTAATAGGGAAAAGGAGCTGGTTTTGTTTTTTTCTTTTCTTAAATACAACTGTCATTTAAGCCAGCAGTTAAACATCATCATATTCATATCTCAATGATTATTTATACTGCATTTTGTTACAACTTGTGAGAAGGAAAAACAAGATGGAAACACTTGTAAAGGAGTGTCTCCTTTCCTTCCTTTCCCTGAGGACACAGATATATTTTGGAGATCTATCCCTAAGTCTAGCAAAAAACCAACAAAGGCATCACACAACACATAAAAAGGAAAATTACCAGGTGTTTTGGGGTTTTTGGAACAAATCACCCCAGTGTTATCTCCAGCACTCTGGATGATTTCTGTGCTGTGTCTCTGGCCCTTTGTGGTTCTGGTGCACTTTCTATTTTTGAAGCTATTCGCACTTCCTTGGATTGTAGTTGCAAATTCTGTAAGCCTGGTCTGCAGGAGCTGCTTAAGAGCTGGAGGGTTAGGTTTGGGTTTTTTAAAAACTTCTTCAGCAGCTGAGATAGGGAATTATTATTGAGACCAAGTTAAATTAATCTGGGGAGAATGGAAGGGCCAGAACTGCCTGGGCTTCAGTGACTGGTCAGAGGCAGCACAATCCAGAATTGAGCTGAGTTAGAGAGTGGGGGGCTATTTCAACCCAAACCCCTGTAAAAAGGATTAATCTGAAACCATGACTGCTTGAGCCAGATCTTCCAGTGGCTACAACGGAACAGCTGAAGTTTGTGGGTCTATATAAAACAGTGGAGTTTGTCCTCTTGTGTCTTTCTTTAAAGAAAAGAAATAGTCGCACATCGCCCTTAAATATGTTTTACCTGCAGCATCCCCAGCTGCATCCTGTAGAAGAAGTTAGCTGCAGTAGGGGTTGAAATAATTAGCAGTCTCCGCTTCTCATAAAATTGATCTAGAAGTGCAGCTGCAGTCCTCACATTCACATTAATATTCATGGCTGGAATAAAATTAAAAATTATGGAGCATACTGAAAACAGATCTATTTCTAGAGGCAGAGTTAGACAACAGAAATACAAGAACAAGACAAAATAATAAAGAAGATATGAGTGAAATGCTGGCCTCGTTGTAGCCAACAATTTTACTGCAGACTGTTCTAACTTGCACAATGGAATGACTCCAGAATGTGTTACTTTGTGGAAGGCTTTGAGCTAAAACAAACTCTAGGAAGGAGCACTCAAAGGTGGCAAAGGCTTCAGTCATAAGTGCGAACTGGCAGGGGAGACAAAGATGATGTTAAGTTTCCTACCTCTGGGACACTGCAACTGTATTCCATCCCACACCCCCTTCCCAAATTCTCACTGCCCTAAGAACCATTGTGCTGGATTCCTCCTGGCAGAGTGGTGAAATACTCACTTACGTGTACAGGTTGGCTCCACTCCTGACCACCCCAAATTGTACTGGCAGACTCGAGCTGGGCTTCCTTGCAGCTCGTAGCCACCAATGCAGGAGAACTCACAGGTAGCCCCATAGTTATTTCCATCACCTGAGCACTTGATGTAGCCATTATCTGGGGCATTTAACTTCACACAGCGCCTGACTTTGAGCAAGAGGAAAAAAAAACAAAATGAAAGACACAGAATGAATCACCATTGGTTACTAAGGTAGCACAGGTCAGTGCAATACCAGTACCAAAGACATTTTTCTGTTTGCTTTCTGTATTATTAGTCACGTACTTAAAAACCCCAAGCAACCAACCTGAACTCCCCCACCCCTCACTCTTACATAAAATGAAACAGATGTGTAGGTGTATGCATGTGACAAAAGGTCATGGAGCACAAAGGCCTGAAGCTGAAAACTATAGGTCACCTCTGTATATTCAACTCCAGAGGTTAATATCTGCACCTGTGAAAGGGCAGCCCTGCTTGAGAGATGTGAGCCTCAGCTGAAAAAAATGCCTTCACCTCCTGGTTCCAGCAGCTCATAGCCTACGTATCACAGAGAAGCTGTCAGGAGGGAAGGGGCGTGGAGCTGGAGGCAGGGCTGATCAAAGCAGCTCTTCCTGGATGTGCAGGAGTGCTGCAGACCTGGCCCCCAGGGCCTTCAGCAAGACTATATCCCTTTCAGAATCACCACAGGAGTTTATATACACAGACATATGCAGATAAATACAGAAACGAAGACATCTGCAAATTGCCTACAAAGCCAAGTGCAAATCAGTGTCTGTATTTCAGGGTACAACATCATCCTTACCTCTGACTTTAACAAGAAATTTACAAGTGCCTTTGTTTTCAGCTCTGTCATACACAGTATACTGGATTTTGTGGTCGCCTTCTGGAAAATGTGACCCTGGTGGCAGGCCTTTCAAAATAACACTAAACCAAGAGATAAAAGGAGACAGACATTCATAAATTCACCAGTATTTATTTACTCACAATGCTGTAAAAGCCTGAAGTGGGATGTTTGTGGCATGCCAGGGTTGTCTGGCTGCCTGCAGGACAGAAAATTTGAGACTAAGCAAAGGAAGAAGCTGGGCAGCAGCAACCAGAGCATTTAAATTTGCTACCTAGAGCCCACGCTGCTGAGACAAGGAGGTTAGAGTGGGCAGGATGTGCTCCCTTCCTATAAAACAATCCAAAGTGTAGCCAAGCCCATCACGCCCAGAGGAACTCAAGCTTCCTTCTACTTACATAAGAAAAAGTCAACATTAAGAAAGAAAACTCCCAGCCTCTTACAGTAGGGATGTATTCCCATTTGGCTTCTCTGAGCTGCTCCTATGATTGTCATTGTGACCATAAATATGTACAGAAATGGAACAGAAAGTGAGATTCAGTGTCACAGCAGAAGAGTGTAGTGATCCACAGCAGTATTTTCACCTGGAATTTGCCCCTGTCCAGCAAATAAGATGGGATAATTCAGAAGTATAAAACATAATCTCAGTATTGAAGCAGAGAGCATGTAACCTAAGAGGTTTCCATGTAATGGAAAAGCTTTTGTACTTCTGAAACTAAAGGACTGTACATTTATGAAAAGCACTGCATACTCTATGAAACAGCACAGTTTAGCAATGTTTTATAAAAACAGAGATGTGATTTATGACAAAGCTTCCACTGAGTCAAGAGCTTGGCTCTTTTGAGCCGACAACAGTTACTGGTATGACAAAATCTACATGGGATATTCCCCTTTTTTTTTTTTGCCTATCAGATCTTCCTTTGTCAAAGGCTTAGGAATGTCTTCATTCTGATATTTTGCAAGTTTTTACTTTACCAGGTGTAATTTTTGATGTTGTTAATTGTCACCGTATTGTTACGTCAGACCTTAAGGGCAACTAAGCTTTTAATTATGTAACGGATTCTTCTTTATGAAATTATTAAATTATAGCAGTAAAGGGCAATATCATTGTCTTTCATCAGTTTTTTGTATCCACATGAAACTGTAAACATCTTTAAGCTTAGCAACTTTGAGCTTTTAAGCTTAACCAGTCCACTAATGTAACGATGTAACTTGCTTACTGGAAGAAACAGATTTACATGCTCCCACCATTAAAATAATCCAGATAGATTGACCTAAATTCCACAAGATAAAAATGGAAAAAACCAGAGAAAGTAGTACCACCAGTAGTACACCCTGTTCCTCTGGAAAATGGGTCTGTGAAAACACAGAAACTGACAAATTTTGAAGTGTTATGCCTAAACCCAATGTTTAAATCCATCAAAGCTACAAACAAGAAATGTTACTTTAAAGGTAACTGCAGAATCCTGGAACATCAGTAGCCAGCACTACCTTAGGAAGAAACCTTAAGATGATTGCAGATATTATTTTGCAACACACTTTTGTTTTTTTTAAATAGTCAAACCTACCTCTTCTGTTACCTCCAATGCACTACTCAGCTTTCATTCCTATGTACAAAAGGTAACTTGGTGTAAGAAAACTTGCTGATTATGAGACCCCAAAGAAGCTCTGCAGAACTTCACAGGTGCAGCCAAAAAGCTGATGTTGTTTATTCCACCAGCTCTAAATAACCACAACTGGGTATCCAGCTCCTGAACAACTCACCTCCAAACTGCCAGCTTTTCCAGTTAAACGTAAAATTCTTTATAGAGCTGTGATATGTGACAGCGACAAAAAACCATCTTGGATGAATGAAGGGAAAAGGATACCTGGCCTGCTGAATTGCTACCAAAAGAGTAAGAAGGAGAAAATGCAGACGTGGATATTTTCACGTACTCGGTGAGAATGCCGTCGGCAGTGTCCCGCCCCTCCGGGGTATCCCAGAACACTCTGGCTGTCAGCTTGTTGGGCTCCGCCGTTTTCTCCTTCACGCTCGGGCACTGGATCCTCGGAGGTTCAGTATCTGTTTAAACGAATGTCACAGAAAAGGGCACTGCAGCACCTGCTAGAGCTCTGCATTTTCTTCACAGCTCCTTCCCTTGCTGTCAGGGTAACCCGGGACAACCCCCAGCTGGCCTCCTCAGCCCTGGATTCATCCCAGCCAAGGCACCTGGAGCTTCTACTTCTCACCTTTTTGTAGGAAGAGCTGACATCGATCAGCCCTTTGCAAAGCAAAAAACCCAGCTAAAAGTAGTTACTGTAAATTTCTGTACGTAGTTCAGTTAAAAAGTAACATCGGCAAATGGATGGCTTTGAACTCCAAGGAGGGACGTCCAAGATCACAGCCAAGGAGCCTGGATGTTCTGTTTATCTGCATTCTTTTCTTCGTTCATCCGGGCAGTAGTTAATGTGATTAAGAGCATTTTAAAAGCACACTGAACATCAATCTGTCTCTGCACAGTAACTTTACATGTTACTCTTAATATGCTGGGTATTTTTCCTACAGTAATGGCAACATGAGAAACAACAGAAGCCTGGCACAATTACCATTCTGTGGAGAATCAATGTGACATTTGATTTTTTCCTAGTAACTCTTATAATAATGTCTTACATCAGTAGCCAGCACTACTAGGACAAGCATTCTATCAATATAGCCTCAGGATTTGACAAAAGGATGACTTAGCCTGGTGACAGCCATTTACCACAACCTCTGTTATACAATCAGCAGAGAAAGGCAATCTCTCCAGAAGAAAAGACAGTGACATTTTTCAGTCTTCTAGAGGAAATATCTACTTCCATGCATATTACAGTCCATTAAAGATGTAATGGAAATATCATTCAAGTGAGTATTGGCATTTTTAGCTAACTGATAACCAAAACCAGCTGTGTTATTGATTTTTCTTTTAATCAAAATTATTTCAGCAACATGAGGGATAGCCTCCCTCTTACAGGGTGGGGACAGGAGACAGCCTGCTTTGTTAGGACAGAATACTCACTAACTGTAAGGACTTCTGTAAGTCACGGCTGGAACATATCTAATTTAAAAAATATATATATTTCCCCCCCTCCCTTTTAATGAATACGTTTGACTATTGAAAGGACTTATGCCTTTCCTACGTGAATCTTCACTGCTGCACTGCAAAGCCAACATAATTTAGTGCAAAAATGCTACACAGTGCAACTGCAGTACAAAAAGGTAGAGGAAAGCCCCTTGTTTTCAAGAGCACTTTAAGTTCAGGTTTGAAGTAATTTTAGCCATACTCAATGCCAGAAGCTGTGGAATCCCCAAGACACTTCCATGAATGGATACCAGCCCCATGCCTCTGATCTCAAGTAGCATCCCTACTGTGCACAGTGCAACTAATTGCATATAAAAGTTAAGAAATTAAACAGCCTTTTCTGTCTTTGTATTTCATTGCTCCCCCCAATTTCACTTCTCAATTGGAAGAGAGCTGTTCAGTCAGTCCTCTCCTGGCCACTGTGTAGGCTGCAGTTCTGCAGCTTCTGAATTACACTAAAGAACAAGTGTTCAATTGCAAACATCATTATACTGTTAGAATTATGTCCGGCCACAATTACGTCTGTGATGTCTGGTCACAAACAAATATCTATCCTGACTATCAAGAGGTCAAAATACAACCTAATGAAAGTCTGCTAACAGCTGATCTCACTATTTGCATATAGGAACTGTGTGCACACAAGATTTGAAGGAACCTTCTCCAAACTATGTAGTATTACCACAACTTAAATCTTAGTATTACTTTTACTCGGTTACTTGGCACCTGTAATCCTAGGCAAAAATTGGGACTTGAAACCCTAGCCAACAACTACTCCACATTTTTGGAATAAAAAAGAAATGTTAGTGCTAACTTAGCCTCTTTTCTTTGCTGCTTAAGGTACTTGCTTACTTTACTCTGCAAGACAACATCCTTTGTAATAAGCACACCATCTCTACGAACAGATGAGCTTCAGGAAGTGCCAGGAAATACAGAGGACAATAATTTATCATTTCCAAACTTAAAAGGTTTATTTTCCTTCCTCTGCCCCACACCACTGAGAAGGACAAAGCTTGTTTTTGCAAACAAAAACAAGAGACACCACAAACAGTCTAGACCTAAGCAGCTCATTTCTACATTTGTACAACACCAAGTAACAGGAAACCTGAAAAGTATTTTATGAACATCAGGCCACAGCTGAGAGGCTCCAAAGCCATTTGCCAACCTAGACTGAGCCACAGACATTGTGAGGAAAACCAAGTTATCATACACACAAGACACTAAGCATAAACATTCTACCACCCATATGCTTTAAATTACTGGTAGCCACTTCAGATGGCCAAAAAATACTTTCCTTTGTGGGTGGCTGCTGAAGCATTTATCAGAGGCTTCCCAGAAACAGGGGCAGCAGGCTGAGACTTCACTATGTGCTGAAATTTTTAGTAGTCAGGAAAGTTAAATCTCAATGTTTGTTTATCTCTCTTCTGATTTATGTATATAGAAATACTTCTTCCAGCCGAGGTTCCCAGGAGACTACTGACTATGTAATGAAAATTGCTGGCATAACTAGAGTGAACCAGGCTGAAATTTAAATTAGCTCACTGCAACCATGCTGGTAAGTACAATCCATTCGCATTCTCTGGATATATTTGAAGACCATGATCCCAAGGAAGAAAAATTCAGACAACAGATTTACTTTCAAACCTGTTTTTAATCATTAAGCAGAAGAGTGAGACAGACTCCAGCACAGGGAACATGCCAGAAGAGCAGCACAGTAATCCCAGGCTACCAAGGAGCTGCTCACTTAGGAATCACCAAAGGATATTAGAAGCATTGTAAAGTGCTGGCCATTTACATCAGACTCATCTCTATTAAAGTGGTAATGCTTGGCTACTCACTTTGGACTGAAAGTGAGTGACAGAACCTTGCAGCCTTGGTTCTCTGCTTCCTTAAGAGAGACAGCTGCTTTTTCTCCCCATCAGCTGAATAAAGGCTGTCTGGAATTTGTGTGTGCAGCACTTGGGCACTGGCAGGGACCTCAGGATGCAGAGCAAACACCCCACTCACCAACACAGGCTGCTGGCCGGCCGCTCCAGGCTTTGTTGTCCATGCAGGTGACAATGCGGTCCCCCTTCAGCTGGTACCCCGGCGAGCAGTAGTACTCACACCTCGAGCCAAAGTAGGCACCATCCAAACACTTGAAGCCCCCATTGGTCGGCATGGACAGGGTAGGACAACGCTTTTCTGGGAAAGGAAACAAAGATTTCTGGAAACCTGCTATCCTTCCTTTACAGTAATGCACACGTGGGGTATTACATAGGAATAAAAATACAGGTGGCAACAAGTGGGAGAAAGTCTTGTTCCACGTGAGGTTTTTCCACACTGTTCTCATTAGCTGCATTTCAAATTTAGCTCTACATAAGTCTGATACAATTATTTATATGAGAAAAGGAATGACAAGTACCTATTCCTCTCTTCTCAGAAAGTATTTTATTGTAAGAGCCCATTTAGACACCTGTGTACAAACTGTGTCAAATTAGAAAGTCTAAGATGGGCAATATTTTAAAACAGCTTTATGGCTCTGTCACAATACTATTCCCACAAATCGAAATCTCACACTGATAAAATATTCCCTATCTGCCAAGAATGTTTGAACCACTGAGATGCTTGTCACGTCATGTACCCCGTGAGACCCTCAACAACAAACGAATCTACATATCCAAGCACAATGCCAACCTTTAAAAGAAAAAATAAAAATAAAATAAAATAAATTTTAAAAATCCAAAGATCAGTTTCAAATAAGGATTTATTGTCTGAACCCGGAGCACAAGTCACACACACCGAGATTCTGCAACAACTTACGTTTGCACAGCACCTTCCCAGACCAGCGTTTGCTTGACTGACAAATTAGCTGGTGAGGGCCATGCAGCTCGTAGCCTTTTTGACAGCGAATATCACATCTTGTGCCCAACACATTCTTGTAATATTCCCCTTGAGGTGTCCTGCAGTTTGCATAACCATGTTTCACTTTAATGGGGGAGCACCACGGTGTTTCTGGCACGGAGAAGAAAAAAAGCCCCACACATGGAAATCAGAAAGATGTGAAAGTTCAGACACAAATATAAAATCACTTTGCTTAATCAAGGTCACACAGAAAAAAAGGAAAAAACTCTTATTTAAAAAGCGACCAATCTTTAAAGTGGAGAACACTGCAGAGGCACACACACATGAGGAGGTCAGCCCTTTAAAGACCGGAAGCATTTTTTATGACAAACATTAAAGATTGTAGCCATTATATTGGAGGGGTTGGGAGGGCAGGTGGGGTTTTACTATGCTCTTTGTCCATGGAATAAGTGTGCCACCATGTGGGCAGTTTGATGACAACTGGGCTGTTCTTCCCCCTTGTTTTTAAGCACACACATTTAACTGCTCTTTGATAAGAGAAGTTTTCATTAGGAACACCTTGGTCTAGCTGCAGTTGTCAATTTTCCACATTTAGCTTAGTGCTCATTAAAAATATTAAGCTCTACTTCCGTAATAATCCGTGCCTTGTAAAACTCCGTGATGGTTCAAGCTCTCCCACAGTTAGAAGATACCAATTATATAAATCATATTGCCAATGTGTCACGTTGAACCTGCTCAAACTGAAACTTTATTAACCTTTATAACCAGGGCTACACCGTACCCACCTTGTGAGGATTTACCACCACACCGTGGTGCTGATGAGAACAGTATCAAGTAGAGACTTCCCTTCCCAGCCAAAGTTTCACATCCTTTGTTTAGCTTTGACAAAAGGGTGCACGAAGAAAGCGGGCAGCTCCTCAGTAGGAGTTTCCTACACAAGGAGTGACTAAGCCCGTCCCTTTCTCAGATCCAAGATTTGAAAAGCATCTATTGGGAGAGGAGAGAGGGAGGAAGGCAGGGATTGCAAAGCAAAAGGGGAAAGATGTCAAATCCTGAAATCCTGTGTGACAATGTGTGACATGAGGGAGGGGCACGAAGAAACATTTTAATTTTGTAAGAAAGGTGTAAAAAAACCCTAAACAAACAGAACGCATGAGTTTTAGCCTTCATACTTACAAAGTCACAAATAACACTAAAAAAAATTTCTAGATCATGTTTTGCAGATGTTCACTTCTTCCTAAATTCCCATAGTTATTAAATACATTTTCCTATACTAGCTGGATCAGCCCCAAACATAAATAAACAATAATCAATACAGCATTTCTTATACATGGAATATTTATATTCAGTGTGCTGTGTCTCTAGGACATATTTACACTCTCCTAATGGAGTGTACACTTTACACTTAAATGCACTTTACACTTAAATGGACTTTACACTTTAATTGAGTTTACACTTTACATCTGTATTTTGCAGTGCTGGTCCTGAGTAAACACAAATAGCATCTGCTGACTAAAATCAGTGACTAATTATTAATATTTTGCCTAGACCAAGGGTGCATTTCCTCTAAACTAGTCCATTTCTGAAGCAGTTGTACAGTGATGTGCTTATTTTTGTCTTTCACTAATACAAGTAAAAACCCTTTACAAAGATGTGTAGGTTAAATTATTCTCAGTGTTACCAAATACACAGTAATGAGGCACAGGACACAAGCAGGACAGTCTAATAGCCCACCTCAGGTTAAGGTAGAGTACAGTTCAGCTTTTTGGCTCAGCCACACAATCATCCCAGCTCTGTTTCTTCCCAGCTATAAGCCTGTTTTCTCAATGTCAAATACATCCTCTGCTCCTTACCTTACAATTATGCTAAGTGCTTTGGTGTAAAGTGGGTTTTGGTTTGGGTGTTTGGTTCTTTTTAGAACTATTTCCTGTCCTTCACACTAATCTCTATCCCGCAGCTCCCACAACACATTTAAAAAATCTCCACATCCACTGACTAGGGCCATTTTGTTGAGGGGCTGTATGACAGTGGCTCCCATTTTTCGTGCTTGTTGTGCACCAAATTAAAGCTAAGACAGATGAGGAGTGTGAGCTCCTCAACAGAAGGATGGGCACAGAAGTCAACTTCTGAAAAAATGAGTGATGCCAACACCCAGCTCTGCCTCCTTAACTGCCAGCCCAGGGCTGCTGGTGCAGTCTCAGGCACCACCTCCAACCTCTGGGGAAGCCACACATCTTGGATTCTCAGCCTCTGTCTCATTCCCCTCCTGGAGAAATCGTCCTACTCCTGAGCTTTCCAATAATTTCTGCTTCAGTGGTCTCACGCCCAAACTCTCCAGCTTTTCTGTCCCAGTTGTTCTTCCCATGCCCTGAGACCTTAAACTTCAATCTATTTACACATCCAAGCTTGTAAGATTTCCTTAACTAATAAACAGGGCTCAGATTTTCTGCAGAAGGGCTTAAACCCGAAGTTACTAAGAAAACACTGTCTGCACAGGCAGGACTGGGTGTATAAAAACTCATTTGGGCTGAATTTTCACCTCAGCCAGTTTATGTAATCCTTCAGCAAATCAGTTCAAGACATTTATGCCTTGGGTTTTCCACATGTATAAACTCCAAATGCACATTGCTGACTTCCTTTGTAAAGGGTGTTAAGACAAATATGCTTTGCAACATGATCAAGAGGCTAATAAAAATAAAGAGGGCAAAGAAGCTGTTTCAGGTATTGCAAATTAGCCTGAGTTTTTATGTAAATTTTTTTGGTTTTACAAACACACTTGACTTAATAGCTACCCATATATATATTTAAAAAAAGGTAGCTAACGACTAAAAAATGCAGTTTAATGCACAAACACAATACTGAAAAAGTAAAAGCCTTTCCTGTAGCGTCATTGCAGCTACAGTGGTTTACAGAGAGAGACAAAGCAAGTTCCTCCTAGACGAGGGCAAAATGCATCTTACACTGGACCAAATGATTCTGCCAGAAAGAAAAACAAAAGCAAACATGCTTTTGGATGCAGATAACTTGAAGAGCTTATGAGGAACATCTGTTTGATTAAAAACATTATAATGCTTACTCTAGAACTGCTTGTGATGAGAAGAAAGTGGGTGAGGCTGGGTTTACAAGCCATTTACAAATATTGGGGGTTAGACCAAGTGATACTGCTGGAAAAAAACTCAGCTAACTTGAAAAGCACATCAAACAATACAAAAAAGTTTTAGATCAAAGTTTATTTATTTTAAAGTGACAGCACATATTGATTTTCAAAGGCTAAGCAGCTACACTGAGCACTTGTGGAATATTAAGTTTGTGTGAGGCCCCAAGGGGTTACACAAACTGTTCTCTGCCTCAAGGCAAGATCAGCCATGCTCCTCAAGGCTTTGGGGATTATAAAAGCTAGAGGTTTCCCAGACACCTTTTCTGCAACTTCACCATCTATACCAGGCTCTGTTCCCTCAACTGAAATTTGAAGTTTTAGGTACCAGGACTGGTACCTAAAAACTGTTTTTTTGTTTAATAGAAAATTTACACCTCAGCACAAAAAAGAACTAAAAAGTCTCTCAGTAATACAACAGCCTAAATTTTCACTTAGTAGTAAAACATTCCAGAGACTCAATCCTGTGTTTAAAACCACTGGAAAACAGGCAGCAAACAGAAATGGTTGAAGCCCCAATGTTGCCTTTAGAGCTATGGATACTGCTTGATCATGACAGTATCTGAGAAAACACATCAGGAATGAAGATCACCAGAGCAGTGGCACCAGAGCTGTGATGAACACAGGAACTGCTGTATTTAGGAAACCTTTCCTCATTAAATATGATCAGAGTTGCCAAGTGACAGGAAGGAAAGCATTTTTTAGAGCATCATCTCCAGCCCCTTGGTCCTGTTTAAACACCAGCCTCAGCTGAGCCCTTCCTTCACAACAGCATGCCAAGAGCTGCACTGTTGCTTGCTGCTATACCAGCCAACAGAGCTGATGGTTCACCAAGGAGGAAGGGAAAAAACTCCTTAAAAATGCTGTAGGCACAGAAAATCTTGGCCATGTTTCTCTGGAAAGCTGAGCAAGTGGGAAAACATCCAGATGAAGACAAAAGGGTTTAGCAGGAGGCCGATTTTCACCCCTCCCAGTAAACTGCAATGTTTTGTTTTTAGATGTCAAAGAGGATGAATCTGTGTGCTTGCTTGCACATGTGTAGAAAGAAAAAAAACCAAAAACCAATGCTGCTTACATATGTGAACATCAGTTACGAAAATCCATTTAGTTCCTGTTATTGGTTTTATTTGCTAAGAAATGGGCCACACCCAAAATGCTGGACTGCACATCTGAGGAGAAGTTCTGAAGATTGCTACACAGCCCATTATTCGCTGCTTTGTCTTTCTCCATCCCCTTCCCCCTAAAACCAACATAAAAAGTATGCTAATGAAGAATGAGCCTTTTCTGTTCCAATGCTTTATACTCTTAGATTCACATTGTCTGTTCCTCAACATTTGGCAGTAGTGCTTCTAAACTTGGGGCAGTTTTCAATATCTGTGTGAACGAGTCATTATGTTTCACTTACCCCGGTGACATTTTGGCTGACATGAGTACAATCCATTTTGGATCACCATACAAATGGAATTTACACAGAATCCACATTTGAACTACTTGCCTGCCCTGGCATGAATTGGCCTTGATTTATCTTCATGACCTCTGAGTTAATTTTCAATGTGTCTGCAGAGTATCATATGTTAAAATGCAAACAAAAATGACTTAACCTAAATAAAGCTTTAGAGAATTATTTGTGCACGTGTTTGAAAGCAAAATTTTATACTTGTGAATTTTACTGGGAGGAAGATGAGACATTTATGAAAACAGCAACATAGCCATAAAAGTTGTGCTTTCGCCTTGGCTGTTCATAAATGTCTGAATTATTTTATGACTTACCTCTCACATGGCCCATTGATTCTTTGCAGAGAATCAATAATGTACAACAAGACACCAATGACCAGTATTTTCAAGTAATCAAAATGATGGCAACTCTAGTATGTCCCTAGATTAATTCACTAAAAAGAAACACAGTTACTATTTAAATGACAAATGAAATGCAATGTTTCTTTAATGTCTAGGCTTCTGAGAGATTTTGGCAGAGGAGAATGATATTAAGACAAAAGCACACTCTTTAGAAAATGGATACAGCAAATGGAAGATTTACTGGTAGGAGCAAAAAACTTCTCAATCTTACTGAATGGCAAAGTTTTCCAGAATAGGGAAAAAAATCTGAATTTGGTTTATCAACATGCCAGTCTGTTCACTCATCCAGCTACGTAATTTGGTTTTGGAATGCACACATGCATTTGTTAAACACAGTTCACTTGGCACTTCAGGTAGCAGGTTAACCTGAAATGCAAGCAATTTTATGGAAAGAAAAATGTAATGAAAATCAAGTTCTCTTGCAAGTACTTCTATACATTACCATCAGTAAGCCCAGGTTTTGAGTCAGCTTATCATTGATGGTTTTGTTAGCATGTATGGGTAAGAAAGAGAAGCCCTTCCTGATTTTCATAACTCAACAAGCTGCTCTCACAGGAGCAAAGGCAATGTAAAAGTTACTTACTTGGCTGCATGAAAGAGTTGTAATCAGTATTTGGTCTAATTTCCATTGTTAAAAACAGCAGAAATTAAATCTTGATCTAAATATCCATGAGAAAAACCATGGAGCTGGATCACCAAGATTGTATAATCCACAAAAAGAAAAAAAGAATGAAGCTTTCTGTCAGCAAGCAGTTGATCCTCTTTAGCACATAAGCAAAGCATTCACCTTTGTATCTACTGCGTGCATAAACATCCTCATCATCTTCAAGGGGTGAATATCCCGATCCTACAATACAAAATAAGAGAAAAAAAAAACTGCAGCAAGACAGGAAATATAAATTAAAAGAAAGCTTTGAGAAGAGACATGCAAGATTAGGATGCAATAATCTATGCAATGTCATCAGCAGGGGCTTCTCTGAAGCTCAGTCACAGCAGACCCACTTTATAGTGAATTTGGAAGGGGCAAATCAATTTGCTAATGAAGTGAAACAGTAAATTTCTCTCGGTGCTCCCAGAGCAATGTTGTGCAATGTTAAGTGGAGAGATATGGGGAGCCCACGTACCATGTAGGTGATGTACTGGGCAGAGAGAGCAGAGCAGGTACAGGTGAAGGGCCTCATCAGAGGTTTCACTATAAAGTGGTTCCATAGTGTCAGTGGCTGTTAACAGCCCAACAGCAAAAGTAAAATGTAAATAACGCAAGTAAAACCATCCTTAATGACCTGTAATATCCTCACACCAAGAACAAGACATTGAGGTACAAGACCTGCAAACACAAGTTGCACTCAAATCAAAATCACAGTTTGGTTTCAAGCATTCTTCTGGCATTGTTCAAATAAAGAGACAACAAAGCTCCATACTTTTAAAACCCTGTGCAATGGTTGAAAACTTAAAATAAACGTAGAAGCTGTTTTCTAAAAACCAGAAACCAGTTGGAGCACTACTACTCAAATAATCCATCAATAAAACAAAACAGTTGGCAAGAAAGCCTACAAAATTCCCCAAACAACACTTATTTAAAATTATCAGCTTCAGAGCATGTAGTCTAGTCTAAATTCTAGATAAATCTTTTCTAGAAAGAAGAGCTCATACAAATTCCCCCTTTGAAATATCCTTTTAAAAACCTTGCATGCAATAGGCAAGTACTCAGGGGCCACGGGAGCTTCTCACATGGTATCTCAAATTACAGCATTTGGGGTTGTTTCATCGTCTTTTGTTGATATCTGAGACTATGGTCTGTACAAGCTGCTGCTTAAAGTTAGACAAAATTATTTAATTCAGGCACCTCGATAAGCTACTGATTCCATGTGCAAAGCATACAACTGTTCAGCAGAAATGAAACCCAAGAGTTTGATTTCTGTCAACAGACTCCATTTCTTGTTAAAAAAAATATCTATCCAGAAAATGGTGAAACTTGATTTCTTACTCTACCAGACTCAAGAAAACCCAGCCCATGTATCTGCAGCTGCTCCATGGGAGCATCTTCCCCAGCACTGGATCACTGGGAATCCCTCCACCAGTTTGAGTCTGGACCTGAAGAAGTGAATTTCCAAACAACTTCTCCTCTGAAATTGAGGGAATTATACACAACAAAGTCTTTTTATCACTTAGAATAATTTCTCTGGATTTTTTATATTTACTGTTGAGGTTCAATTTTGATACCTAAACACTGACATCTGAGCGACTTCTGAACATAAAATCAAACATTTTTGTACTTGAAATCTGACTAAATAGCAAAAAGAGCAAGCTATGATCCCTGAGGGCTTCAGGAAGACCTTGATATGTAAATGAATACTGCTCTAAGCATCAATTTTTCTGCCAGAAATTGGAATAGACTTAGCTAATTACTCACTTTGAGAGTTGTAAAACTCTTACCTCAGTGTTATCACTAATAATTGTCCAAATTTTAGCATGCAGTGACTTTAGCATCTAAAATTAGTAAATCTTAGAATTATGTGAGCCCTTACACTCTTGCCTTTCCTTACACAAGAAACAATTAAAGTGCTTTTGAGAGTTTTCTAAGAAAAACTGGCTATAAAGTTATTCACTACTTTTGCCCTGAAACAAGGCTCCCTTGGAGATGCTCCACATCTCCCATTTCCAGCTCATTTTCTAGCTCAAAATGAGAAGTGAGTCAGGTCTCTTTTCCTAATGTTTTCTTAATAACCACAACAGGCTTGGCTTGGGGAGACACAAATCGAAGTGTTTCTGCTTCACATACATTCAAAACTGGCTACCAAGCCACGTAAGGACAAAGCATTGTTCTGTGTTGGAAGTGCTAGAATTATCACAGCTCAGGGTATAGAAGGTTCCTGCCAAAAACAACTGTGGATTTTGTTCTGGCAGATGTCAAGCAAAACATATGAATTAACACTCTCATTTTAAGATTCAGCTACGGATTTACATGATTCTGTTTATGTCAGGAAAAAAAAAAAAAGATTTCTTCATTCACGAAATAAAATTCTGTCCCCATTGCAAAGGTTCACCTGTACAGGTCTGATGGCAAGACCAGGGCACAAGAACATAATGCCAAGCCAGGCACTGCATACACATGAACAGCACTTCACATGCTGTTGTAACAGAGAAAAAATGTGACACATAAGAGGCAGCTTTCCCAGAAGTGACATAAGAATTATCTACCTCTGAGTTTAAATTATAGTAAGCTATAGACAACAGTATAACACATTAAACCAACCTGAAACTTTTCCGTATACTGCCCTGAAACAGCACAAGTTCTGGAACACAAGTCCTAGAAGGAATTGCTGAGGGAAGGAAGTGCTGAGAATTTTCTCCGGTTGTTAAGCCTGGAGAGAAGGAGGCTCATCACTCTTAACTCCCTGAAAAGATGCTGGAGCCAGGTGGGGTATATCTGTTCTCCCAGGTAATAACCAACAGGATAAGAGAGTGAAAACAGCCTCAGGCTGGGCCAGGGGAAGTTTAAAATAGCTATTAGGAAAAATTTCTTCACTGAAAAAGCTGTCAAAAGCATTGGACAGGCTGGCCAGGGAAGTGTTGAGTCAATATCCAGTAGGTACTTAGAGGATACAAAGATGTAGCACCTAGAGACATAGTTTAGTGGAGTACTACAAAGAGACATTTTGGAAAATCATTTCAAAACAATCATATTTTGGGGTATACGCCCATATCTTCAGCTTCTGTAAACTGACCTTACCCTAAAGAGCACCTGAAGAAAGTGTGTCAAGAAACAGGGCTGGTAACTCAGCACTTTGTCTACCTTAGTGTACTTTTTACGCTGCTGAACTAATGGATAATTTGGCGCCTAACATTGCTGATAAGAATCCTGAAGGGAGATTCTGAGAAAGCATGGCCTCATGCCACTGCAAAGCTCCGGCACGGAAAGCAGCCGTGAACACGAGGCGTGGGGAAAGCAGAGCTCGGTGCTGTCATTTCCAAACTAGAACTCAGTGCAGCGGTCCCGGCCCGGCCCCGCTCCCCGGCCCGGCTCTGCCCCGGCCCCGCCGCCCCTTCCTCCCCCTCCTCACCCTCGTACTCCAGGCTGGCCCGGGCGCCCAGGGCGAGCAGCGCGGCGAGGCGCAGCCAGCAGCTCCCCATGCTCCACACGGCGGCTCTGCCCGGCCCGGGCTGCGCGGCACAGGGGCAGCAGGAGGAGCAGCAGGAGGAGCGGTGGGACGGGGACATTCTCCGAGCGGCTCCCGGGCGCCGCCGGAGTCTCCTCCTCCTCCTCCTCCTGCTGCCCGGCCCCGCCTCGACTCCCGGGAAGGCGCTCCGTTGTTTGGGGTCCTGTGCCGGGGCTGCAGTGTCGCCTGTGCCCTGTGTTGTCCCCCCAGTGGTCCCTGGCCCGCCTGTGCCCTGTGTTGTCCCCCCAGTGGTCCCTGGCCCGCAGAGATGGGCAGGGTCCCCCTTGTTCTGACAGCCCGGACTGGCTGAGCCGGCCCCACCTGAGCCAGGGCACCGAGCGGGCCGGGACAGTGTGTCTGTCCAGATCTCTTCCCATAGGATCAGGGAGTCAGCTAGGTTGGAAAAGCCATCTGAGATCATCGAGTCTAATCTGTGACCACCATGTCAACTATAACATGGCACTGAGTGCCCCGTCCAGTCTTTCCTTAAATACCTGCAGGGAGAGTGACTCCCCCGCCTCCCTGGATCCCCCTTTCCGCTGTGTCATCACCCTTTCTGTGAAAAAAATTTCTTCCTAATGTCCCTGTCCTGGTGAAGCTTAAGACCATGTCCTCTCATCCTATCACTTCCTGTCTGGTGGAAGAGCCCAACCCTCATTTTGCTACACCCTCCTTTCAGGGAGTTGTAGAGAGCATTAAGGTGCCCACTGAACTCCTGTATTCCAGGCTAAACCGAGCTCCCTCTGCCTCTCCTCACAGGACTTGTGCTCCAGACCCTTCCCAGCTCAGTTCCCTCCTCTGGGCTTATTCCAGCCCCTCAATGTCCTCCCTGAATTAAAGGGTCCAGAACTGGACACAGCACTCGAGCTGTGGCCTCACCAGTGCCCAGGACAGCGGGATGGTCACTGCCCTGCTCCTGCTGGCCACACTGTTCCTGATCCAGGCCAGGTGCCATTGGCCTCCCTGGCTACCAGGGCACACCTGGCTCATGTTCAGCCACTGCTGACCAGCACCTCCAGGTCCTTTTCCTCCAGGCACCTTTCCAGCCACTCTGCCCCTAGCTTATAGTGCAAAGTTCACTACATTTCCAACTTTTTAGACGCTGCTGGGAAATTGAGAACAGCAAAAAACCCCTAAAAATACAGCAATAATAGCCAATTTCAGCTGCATGGCAGCTTTCATAGAATAACAAAAAGAACAGAGCAAAATGAAAAACAAACCCCAAATGCCACCTCAAAACTATAATGACACTTGAGCACACAGAAACAACATGAATTAAATGAACCTAGGTGGCGTCTTCTGTAGTCTGCCAGCACTGGCTACTCTTGATACTGGGAGGAAAGAGAAAGCTCCTTTCACATTTAACCTATCCTTAAAATCACAGAAAAAGTGCTTGGGAATTCCTCCCAATTTCAAAAAGTTCATCAGTTTAAGCATGTGTAAGAAGAGAATGACCAGTTTCCACCGGTAAGTCTGCAACATCTGGATTTACTTCCTCCAATGTTTTGCCTCAGAGTTTTACATTTCACAGTACCTGAAGGCATATCAAATATGTGAATTTAAAACCTCAGCTCTACTGCAGCAAACTGAAGAGCTTCTTGGAGTATGGCAGGGCTAAGGTCACTCTAAGACCTCAGAAGTCTGGAAGAAGCACATGATGGGGCAGAAAAGGCACAAAACGGTCACAATGTTCACATTTTTTTGTGTTGTACTCATGATGGTACTAAAAATGGAAAGCTGCATTTTTCATCTCATTGTTTACTGGCTGAATATTACATGCCAGAGGTCTGAAAAGTTCATGTTAAAAAAAAAAACTATTTGCTTTGGTGGGATCTCAGTATTTGTTTAAAAACTGCCTGCACGCTTAGGTGTTCTGTTGCATCTGGTCTGTGAAGCTTCATATATATATATAGTTTTGTTATAGAAATCCTACAATCATAGAATGGTTTGGGTTGGAATGGACCTTAAAGAACTGAAACACAACCATTATTTAGCAATAGTTGTGCTCAAATGAGAAGCAGAGGATATCAAGAAAATTATGGCATGTTCCTGAATGCCAACCAAGTTAATAATCCTATGTGCAGCTTCTTAGCCCAAATGATTAACTTCCAGAGATGTTTAGGCATTTCCCTGCTCATATATATGGAAATAACAAAGGTGTATAGCACAGATTTGGGTTTCCACACACAGCCACAAGCTCCAGTCCAGTGTCGTGCTTCTATTCCTTGCAGGTGTACAGTCTTTCAGGCACAAAAAGTAATCCTACACCAAGAAGATCCCCTCAGGGCTGTACACAGATTAATTCACTGTCTCTCAATATTGATTAAGATGCAAACACCGTGTTTTAGTGCACACGTTTTAACTTGCTTCAAGAGAGATGCCTCATATAAGATCCCATCAAAGAACAGCTCTTTCAAAGTCCCAATCAAAGCACAACTGAAATGCAGAACAGAAAGCTTCAGAATTATCAAGCTCAAAAGAGGTCAGTTTGCATGCCAGCAGTAGGTTATGCCTTGTGAAGTAAAACCACTCAATTACACAGAAATCATAAATTGGATTAGGAAAATGCAGGCATGGGTTCTTTTTCCAAAAGACAACCTCTTTCCTCCTCCCTTGCCATCTGTGACCCAGTGAAGAAACACTGCAGCTGACACCAAGCCATGAAGGCGTTTCCAAACAGATTAATTACATGTTGAGAGAGCTATTGCTTTGCATAGAAGGCAAACAAAATAAAATTTGTTCACGTGTTGGCAAATATTGTGCAACAAAATAAGCACTAGTCTTGGCTCAAGGAGTTTCCTTCACTTCAATGAAGTCCCATACCCAGCAGCAGGTAGCCATGCCCATGCAGTTTACTCTCAGAAAAATCAGTGGTGGGATGGAAACTGCATGGATACAGAAGTTAGTGCTAATCCAGAAAAGCTCTGTATAATACAACTGAGCTCTGCTTCCTTTTATGGACACACATAGATATCTTAGATACAGCAAAACCAAAGCAAAACACTTTCCACCACTGATTTTGGTTTATTTTTGCCACTCCTGACTGGCAATAAAAAGTGGAAGTGGCTCAAGTGGCTCTGAGTCAATGCAGGCAGAAGTCCTGTAACACAGCTGCAGTCAAGGGAAAGCTGGCAGACATAGCAAAAAGCTACAAACCCCTCTGCCAACACATCCATATGATCCAGGAACCTTAGTGCAGTCCCAGGCTGCTCCTGGATACCTTGCTCCATTGCAAATTAATTTGCTTGCACTGTAATCTTAGTGTTAGAATGAGCAGTAAATTCAAATGCTGGTTGCAGTTTACACACTTAAATGGCCAAAGGTTGTTTTTTAAATACTATTTGCTTGAAGATGTTAAAAAAAACCAAACAAACCCAAAACAAACAAAACAAACCCAAAAAACTTCATGAAAATTATGTCCTTATATTCAATAAAAACAAACGAGGCATTTCCAGAATACCAATTTTGGAAATTGTAAGAAGAATTCCAAAATCCCAATTCTGGAAATTCTAAAGATAATTCCAGAATCCTAATTCTGGAAATTCTGGTTTGCCCTGAATTGCTCTTGTAATGTGACATTTTGGGTGATTCAATGGAAAGTGAGGATTTCATTTCAAGTTATCAAAAGTATATACATCTACATATTGGGTTTTCAGCAGAAAATTAAAGAAAATGTAGACCAAAAAAACCAATCAACCAACCAACCAACCAACCAAAATAAAAGGAAATAAAATATATGGATAAAAGGCCTCTGCTATTGAAATTAAGTGTTGATTTTTGTGGGGGTAAAAAAGAAAGCTCAAAAGACGAATAAAGATACACCTGGGAGTTAACATTGGTACAACTTCAAGAAAATGATCAGTCATCTCCTTTGTTGATGCTTGTTTCCCACATAAGCCATGTTCCCTTGGTTGCTGAGCAGTATGAGCCACAAGGTGCCACAATGATTCATCAGGAAGATGGGCTCAAGCTGGGAGCTTGGCTCAAAGAGAAAAATGTGTACATTACATACATGAATAGTGCCCTCAAGCAATACAGATTTTCAGCCTGACCAGTGAGTTGGGTTTTGTTTGTTTTGGCTCATTGCCCAAAGTTTTAAATAAGGAGGAGCAGAAGAAAAGGAAGAGGTTAGCTTCCATGATTTTTTAAGCTGTCAAGAGAAGGTCCAAAAGTGACTTAGTTATGCCAGCAGGAGACTAACAGGGAGGACTGTAAAAAAATGTTTTCTTTGTTCAGGCTGTGAGGAATTAAAAGTTTGATTTTTGATTAAGGTACTCCTCAATAAATAATGCTAAAAAACTTAGTGGCAGCATCTCTTTTTATGATCAGAAACTGTCACAGGCTGTTACCAGAGAAAGGAAGAAAAGTGTCATGAACACTAAAATGCAAATCAATTCAACTGAACAAAATGTACATCCTTTAATCGACAGGTTTAAGGAAGGTAAGCACTGCATTACATCTATACAAAACACAGATATTTAGCTGCATACTGCAAAATATATTTGTTATCCTGAACACAGATGTGTCTTTGCTTTCCTGCTATGCCTAAACTCTGGCTAAGCCTTCAGCAGGGGTACAACAGCTATGGGGTTGTCCATGGATATAGAAGAATGTTTTATACAGAAGAATTTGTGCTCTGTGTCTGACAAACTCCAAGAGGCTCTGCTCTGCAAAGGCTGTTTTCTGCAGGGCTGTGAGGGAGCAGTGTCTCCGTGGTTATTCCATACCACACACGTCATCACTGCAGCCAGCACTAAGGGACTCTCACTTCTGGGAAGAAGGGAGTGACTTTGAGTGGAAAAAAGAGAAATAATTCCTGTGAACATACTTCAATATGTTTTTTTTCCCTTATATTAGGATATTTAGAGTCTTTAACATAGCCTACATTTTAGTTGAAAACATGGAAAAACAGGAAGTGACCTATAGAAGGCCAATAGGGGACTGAAAAAAGGTAGGACTACTAGTAACTGTTTAATTAAGTAAAGACCATTTAGGCTGAAAGTCTCTAATGACAAGTTCCAGTGGACTTTGGATAACTTTCCAAAGGAAGAGATTGAAAACTAATCCTGATCTATTCTGAATTGGTGGCAGGTGGAAGAATTTTTTAATTTTATTTTTAATGCTGACACTGGAAACTGGCACATCTCAGTTTCTAACTTTTAATAGTACAGTACCAGATACACTGGGGTTTTGTATCCTTAAGACACATTATTTCTGAAGCACTGCCATTTTAAAAAGGTTTTTCAGATTTTATGAGCAAACTAAAAGAAAGGCTCCCTATGAAAAAAATCTCAGCTTGAAGTGTCAGACACTACACCAACACTTGAAAACTAGCATCAGGAGCTGCCTGTAATTCACAGGAAATTCTCCAACAAGTTCCTAGAAAACAGAAGGGGAGTGGAAAAATGTGATGTTACTGACAGTGATCTCCTCCTGCTCTTTAGTAAGTGGAGTCACGGAGTCTCAGAAGCAACACAGAAATACTACAAAACCTAAGCTGGCAGCGAGCACCTTTCTTTGAAGAATATAGGGACTTTAAGGACTCCAGGACTACTTCTACTCATGCTTTACTAGTGCTTTGCAAGGGTAGAAAAAAAGCAGGCATTACACCAGTGAGGAACAGCTGAAGGAACAACTCCAGGGGAAGTAGAGCAGTCAACAAGACAAAAACTGAGCAAAGATAACAGAAAAACAGGTGGAACTCAAAATCCAAAAGTAAAGATGTAAAGGAGTTTCAAATTTAACAGCAAACCAACAACTGAAGGACAAAGAAAGCAACTGTTGTCAATATTCAGGAGATAGGAATTTAATTTATTAACAAAGAATAGTATTAAAAACAGCCTCACAACAAACAGTATTTAATATAGCCAAAAGCACAGAAGTTGTATAAACCAATTTATGAGACGTGGTTTGCTCCTTTTCTTTAAAATAATCAATGTTAAGCAGATCCTAAGGTAGAGTCAAAAGTTCTTTTCATACAGTCAGCGTAAAAATAATGCTGATTAGATTTTAAAGGAATATTTGAGACAGTCCCTCTAAACCCTTGCTCTTTTTTTCATAAATATTCATGTCAGTGGCAAATCCCATCAGGAGTTTGTTCTCACTTCCGTCAAAATCAAGAGGGTAAACAAATTTCCTTCTGAGAGAGTGGTTACCAAGGTCATTTGAAAGGATATTGGCTTAGAAGATCCAGCTTCACTGATTATACACTGTTTGGGGCCCCACAATATAAAAAAAGATATAAAGCTATTAGAGAGTGTCCAAAGGAGGCTACAAAGATGGAGAAGGGTCTGGAGGAGAAGTCGTGTGAGGAGAGGCTGAGGGATTTGGTTTGTTCAGCCTGGAGGAGACTGAGGAGAGACCTCACTGCAGTCACAACTTCCTTGTGAGGGGAACAGGGGGGCAGGCACTGATCTCTGCTCTGTGGTGACAGTGACAGGACTGAGGGAATGGCCTGGAGCTGTGTCAGGGGAGGCTTAGGTTGGGTATTAGGAAAAGGTTCTTCCCCCAGAGAGTGGCTGGGCCCTGAACAGGCTCCCCAGGGCAGGGGTCACAGCACCAGCCTTGCAGAGCTCAAGGAGTGTTTGGACAATGCTGTCAGGTGTGATTCCTGTGTGCAGAGCCAGGAGTTGAACTTTGATGATCCCAGTGGGTCCTTTCCAATTCAGGATATTCTATGATTCTTTATATGTTACATATATAGAGAGATACAGATAGATCTAGATCAATATACACATACACATAGCTGATAGTGCTGAAGACAATGCTCAGAAACTGCAAATGCCCCAAACTAGAAAGTAAGTAAATAAAAAGAAATCAAAATAATATTCAATTTCCTCTGCCTTTGGAACCCTAACTGCTGGTTTAAGGCAAAATGAGACCTGGCAACACCAATATAGTAACTTAAACTTAATGACCTCAACACACCGAGGCCATATTGCCAGAATTACACCCTACTTCTTCAGGAGAGGGAAAAGGGCTATGGAAAATATACTGCCACTATCAGAAACAGAAGAGGTGACTGAAGCACCCAAAATGAAACCCTAAAAGAAACCTGGTTGGAAAGAAAAGGAACATGTACACAGCCAACTTGTAGGTTTTACAAAAGGTATGACCAGCACCATGGTCCTCAGCAAAAACAATGACGATGCCCTGTTTCCTTCAGCTCCTAAAAATGCAGTAGCAGGTCCACCCCCAGCCTCCTGACATCAGGACAGAGTGTGCAGGGAAGCTGCAGAGCTCAGCAGGGAAATGTGAAGTTGTGCTGTATTTGGTGCAGCTGTGTTATCTAAGGATGGCCACACTCTGGGTCCCTTTCATTAAGGGCAGGCTGACATAGGGATTGATGAATAACATCTGGCAGGAATGACCAACTGCAGCAAACAAAGCTGGCAGACAGCTTCAAATTACCAAGGTCAGGGTTCACTTAAAATAATTAGAATATTATCCTTTAATAGTCAGTTGTGTGAATTTTAGTTTCCACAAAATCATTTTGATATTGAAAAAATACTCAAGTTTCATAAACACCCTGAAGATGACAACTAAAGTTTGTTAGGAAAAAAAAAAACAAAAATAAACAAAACAAAAGAAACTTGTAGCAGAAGAGGTATTTTTAAATAACAAATGTACAGACTTTTTGGTATTCTTGTACACCAGTTTCCTCAGAATGGCAGGATTGAGGTGCCATTGTATTTCTCTGTTTCCTCTTCACAGAAGCATCAAATTCTGAGAAACTGACTTGTGAGATTTCAGGGCTTGCCAGACACCTGCAAAAGCAGACTGACAACCTGCAAATCTGCCATGTGGACCAGAGATATGGATGTAAAAAGAGAGCATGTCAAACCGACTGGGGGAAAAATAATCCACAGAAAAAGTACAAAGCTAGTAATAGTTCTCACGGAAAAATGAAACCACTGTCTAAATTGTTACTGAGAGTTAATACACTGTAAATAATGTGGAATTTTACCCAAACATGTGAGATGTGTCACTGCCCATAACGCTCTCAGCAGCTCCAGCCCTGACAGGGGCTTGGCCTCGGGGTGCCCCTGTCCCTGCAGCCACAGCTGATCCCTGTCCCAGCTCTGCTCTTGCCTCTGGGCTGCCGGAGGAGATCCCTGCCCCACTGCAATCCCTCACAGAACCAGGACAGACCTAACCCTGCAGTCTTCTGTGTAGAAAAAAGAAATGTAAGTCTCCCCCCTTTTTAAAAATAATTTTAAAACATCAGTTCTGCAGTTTCCTACATATCTCAACCAGGTATGACATTTCATAGCAAAATAACCACAACTGAGGAACTTACAGATTTTGTAAAAAGCCATCATGATTTGGACCACCCAGACACAAACATAAAATCAAGTGCTCATGTTCCTGAATGTAATGCTCTCACCTCCCCTTTGCAAATCTGATCCCAAGTTGTTAAAAATGCTCAAAGATTTGACATAGATTTCCATTGCAGACAGACCAAATAACCAAAGGATATACATAGTTGCCTATCTAAAAATGTGCTTCTGAGTTGATTCCTTTCCATGATTTAAAGTTTCCCCTCTTAAGAAATTTTACTGTAACACACAGAAAATTTAGAAACATAGTGTACAGTCAGTTCCACAGTGTGGTGTGTCTTGTGTGCAAAAGACAGACAGCATCACTCCCTTGCTGTTATTACCACAGACCTGTACTGGCCTCATTACATCGAGGAAAATGGGATGTTATGTTTGGCAGGAAGTCCTGGCAGAAGGCAAAGAGTCAGACCAGCCACACATGGCAGCTCCCCAGTCACTTGCCTCTTGCCCCTCTGCAGTCACAGGCTCTTACTTGTAAGGATTCAACAGCAACCTGAGACAAAATCAACATTTGCCAGTGAGAAAACAGGCGAAGGGTAACCTCCAGCAACACCTGACAGTAACCCAGCTCACTCTGGGAACAGGAAACATTTTCTGGGAAAAAGCAGATATAGTCCAGCTTGTTTCAACCATCCCTCGACAACCCGCTGCCTTGGCAAGGAGCTGTCAGCAGGAGCAGTCCATCAGCCAGCTGCCTGATGGGAGCTTGCTCCAGCTGTCAGAATTTTTCAGGAGCCTGTTCAGGGCTGGAGCTCACTCTCATTGCAGGTGGCTGACAAGTAAAAGCCCAAAAGAGCTGCAGTCCTGTCTGAACTTGTGAGCTGCTGTGCACCATGGTGTCTGCCAAGCCTTACCCTCTCCTGCTCAAACACACAGAAAGTGCCTCACTGCAATGGCAGGGATTCCTCACAGATCTTTCCACACTGGAAATGAGGGGTGACTAGGAATTGAATGGCATGGATTTGAAGAAATATTTATAATACAAAACATGAGTTGCTGCATCAGCTCTGAAAAGGGCTTGGGAGGAGGGCAAGGAGTTTGTTGAATTGAACTGGTGCACAGGGCTTGCCAGATGAACTTTATTTAAATTATTCATCTTTGCAGACATTAGGTCTTACTTTTGTTTTCCCTTTGTGCACTTCTGTTGCCATTTGTCAGTGCCACTTACCACGATGTCTTCATACAAGAATGGCCAAGAACATTTTGGAGAGCATGGCTTCCTGTGAACTGGAACGCTAAGCACCATCTACACCACAAAATCCATTATTAATACTTTAGTTTATTCTCATATGTCACATACTACAAGCTTGATTTTTTTCTGTTCCCTGTCCTGCCTTCTCGTGGTCTTTGTGCAGTAAGAGCAGCTTTGTTAATGGAAGAGTAAACATAGACCAGGATTTTGCTTTAGAGACAGCATATACCCACTGCAAATAAATCTAACCCCATACTCCTTGTGATGGGCTTACAAATAGGGAAATATTTTCTAACTCAGATGAAGGACTTACTTTCAATTCCTTTGGACTGATCTGTTTCAGCAAACCAATTTACTCTTCCAATAGGGAAATGAGCTAGAAATCAGCAATATCTTTCTGAAGAGTTAAAAGTTGCCTTTCGTTACACACAAAATATTTATGTTTTTTAATGCACATTATTGCTGAAATGTCGGAGTGATTTCATAAGTATGACACATATTAACGATTTGCCTACAATATGGCAGACAAAAATATTGCAAAAGAATGGTTTGGATAAGAATAAAACGGAAGAACTTAAAGGGCTGCAGTGCGTGTCTCATGCTGTTACTGTTAGCCAAGAGGTCAGAAATGCCTTGAAGACATTTAAAGGTACAGTATAATATTCTTGGTTTTGACATGCAGCTGAAGAGAGGTATAGAATCCCCAATCTAAAACAATTCTCCTAAAAACAGAGTCAAAACACAATTCAGGTGTTCCAATTTCCAAAAGACAGTCAAACACTGCAAGCTTCCAGAGTGCTGGTGAAACAAAGAGGCATCAGTGACACACCAAGAGCACTGCTGGCATTCCTACAAATGCTGCCTTCCCTTCTTAAAGAACCACTCAGAATTTGATGTATTTGGCTGGAAATTTCCCTAAACTCTAAGTCAAAGCAAGTATCCAGTTATGGTTATCTTCTGTTCCTCCCAGACATGTATTTTCTACCTCATTATAATAAATGTCAAGTACCAACAAGACACTCAAAGTATGGTTCTCAACACCCACTGAAACAGATGCACATGTAGAAGCTTTAACTGAAGCAGTAAGGAGAGCAATGGAAAGACAAGCCAGAAGAGCACACAGGAATGCCCAGAGTCACAACCAGGTCCAGGTCATCCCTTTTCAGCTCCAAAGAGACATAAAAGCCACCTGTAGCATTTCCATAGCCAAATACACACACACAGTGTTACTTAATATGGTGAACCAATGGCAGTAACTGCAGCTGAATGAACATTTTCAGTCAAAGCTCTCTGGACAAACCATATCACAAAGGGGATGCAGACACAGTCCAACCAGCTGCCTTAATGTGACAAAAAAGACACCAGTGCTGCAAAGCTGAAGCAAAATACTGGTCAGATGCCTTCACAAGAAACACTTTCAGCTAGTCGTGTGTTTGTTTTTTCTTACTACAGTAATAGGAAAGGTACCTGCTTTCAGCACAGTGCACTCACTCCTTTCCCAGAAAAGTATGGGAAAGACCTGCATATTATTTGTTAGGATTGTTTTCTTATTTACACATTTCACTACGACTGTAACTCAGCGTTTCAGGTGTAATGTTTCTGGTATGTGTCCCTGGGCAATTTAGAACGGGGAATGTCTGCAAGCCAGCATGATTTTAGTCTTCAGCTATACAGAGGCTGTACATGTTAATTTTGGGCTCTTTTACTAACAAATCACACAGTATAACCAGAAAGTCACAACGGATGGACTCAAGACAGGCAGACTCAAGTAATTACATTTGAGTGCATTGCCCTGAAGTTGACAACTCCAAAGAAAACTGGAACAGGCACAGACTCACAATTTAACTGAGGCAGGAGTTGGAAGCAGCATCTTCCCCCATCTGGCCAGTCAGGATCAGGAAGCCTGACAAAAGACCTCTGAGGGACACCAGGATGGACCAGAGACCCTGGCAGGTTAAAACTCTCATGGCACAGCCTAAAAGGACACAGACTTTGCTGAGTGGCTCATGTTGCCAGCCCACACTGGTTAAGTGTAGGCTTAGGGTAAACCATGCAGCACAGCAAAGCATGGCTGCAGAAGCCTGAATACAGCACTACTTCCAAACTGCAGTGCTATTCTTAGTGAATGTATGTTCAGCACATCTAAATCCAGTACCCTAAATAACAATGGCATTTCCTCAAAAGAACAAGAAGAAGGCGAGAAGTAGGGAAGAAAAAAATCAGATGTCTTCAATCACGCTGCTCAAATTATAAGGAAATGCGTCTATTCAGAGTTGTGACAAATTTTAAATTTCACACAACAGGACAGAAAGGGTTTCCTTCCATATCAATACCACATTTGAATCTTCAAAACAAGATTAACTTATAAAACTTCTAAATCATCCGACCTGCACATGTGCAGTACTCTCACACATACGTATTTTTATCTACTACAAGATCTGAAGCAAGTGATAGCACTAACATAAAATTTAATGTTATATATCTTACTGCAAAGCTGCAGAAGTTTCTTCTCTGTCTCCCTGAAGGTCACAGCTGCACTACACAAATCAAAGATGTATACACCCATATGGAGATATTTATTCACCAGTTTCAAATAAATAAATGCAATCAATAATCTTTATTATATATATCCTGCATGTTTTAGTTGTGGGTCTTCTTTTCTCTCCTCAAAAACAGCTCATAATGACCTGCTAGTGTCCCACAAGAACAACCCAAAATACGCAAAATTTCAAGTACTCTTTTTCAGGTCTATGCATCAGGCAGCAAAACTTGGTCTTTTAGAGCAGCCCATCTGAACCCCACAGATATCATCTGTCCTTAGCTGAAGACATATTTTCACTGAGCAAGCAAAAAAGCATGAAGTTATATAAAGTCTATCTGCTCAAATGGCAAAAAACCTTTGCCAAAAATGTCCAGCCACCGCCAGCTTGAGCTGCACAGGCTGGCAGAAGCTCAGCACTCTGACATGGCTGGAGGTGTTTCCCTCTCCCAGCCTGTAATTTGCCCTGCATGCTGCCAGCTCTCCCGAATACTGAGCCAATGTTCAACAGCCAAAACGAGGGCAGTGAAGATGTGCAGAAGGCTGGAAGGAACAGCACCATCCAGAGCAGCAAGATGGGTCCAACCCTCAGTGCTTATTTCACATCAAATAGCACAAGAGGACACAGGAGAACATCCAAGAAAAATTTATGGGATCATGTCCTGATTTTGGCTCACAAGCAGGCTTCCCTCTCCCCGGAGCCTCATGATCTCATGGAAACCACTGTGCTAACTCACACTCAGGGAGCCAGGGATGCTCACCCAGGGGAAGGCAGGACAGCTGGGCAGCCCACCTCAGACTCCAGGGGTCAAATTAAAATACACAAGCATGAGAGTAGCCAGGAGCTGAAACTGCTGTCCAGGAGAGAGAATTCACAGAACGACTGGGTTGGAAGAGACCTTCAAGATCATTGAGTCCAACCCAAGCCCTAACACCTCAACTAGACCATGGCACCAAGTGCCATATCCAGTCTTTTTTTTAAACACATCCAGGGATGGTGACTCCACCACCTCCCCGGGCAGACCATTCCAGTACTTTATCACTCTTTCTGTGAAAAACTTTTTCCTAATATTCAACCTCTATTTCCCTTGGTGCAGCCTGAGACTGTGTCCTCTCATTCTGTCAGCTGCTGCCTGGAGAAAGAGACCAACCCCACCTGACTACAAACACCTTTCAGGGAGTTGTAGACAGTGATAAGGTCAGCCCTGAGTCTCCTTTTCTCCAGGCTAAACCCCAGCTCCCTCATCACCCTGGGACGGATCCCATCTGGTCCCATAGATTTATGGATATCCAAGTGTCTCAGCAGTTCTCTGACTGCCTCCTCTTGGATAATGGGGGGGAAGAAGAACGTTATCCTCTTGGATAACATCCTGAAAAAGAGGGGATGTTTCCAGCAGTGCAAAATCGGTCTGGGAGAAAGCTGTTTTGGAAATCTCCCCCACACTGAAGACATACCTGGGAGCCCTGGCCAGAGTCCAGACCTGGGCCCTGCTGTGTCAGCACCTGAACAGAGACTGAGGCAAAGGATCCTGCCCAAGACCTGGGATGCCAGGAATGAGACAGCAGGGATGGGTAGGAGGAGGCCCAGGACAGCTATGGGGAGAAAACAGAGTCCACCAGGATCAGCAACAGGCCACAGCTGCCTAATGTTTCCTGGAGGGAATGCACAGCTCTCAAAAGCAATCAAATTAAGAAATACTGCTGAGAAGAATGACAGGGTAAAGGAAGGCAAGGTAGCTACTTTTCCAAGGTAGCATCTGCTAAGTGCTAGAGGAAAAGCACAAAAACAGAGCTAAAAATAAAATCAAGAGGGCTGATGAGAAGGGCTGGCCAGCCAGTCCAGTAACTTGTGTTAAGGAAACAAACCAAAGCTCATGAGCAACACTTTACCTCCAAATAAGCCTTTCAGCAGGAAAAATTAATTTTAACAGTAGTCCAGCACCAGGGTATTCGGACAGACTCATTTTAGCAAGCTACTAGCAGGCTCTTGACGTGCTGCCATGCCAAATGCATTCTCCCTCCATCTTCAGAGAAATGAAGAAGTGTAATTGTAGACATTTCTCTCAGGGAAAATTCCTGCAGCTGCCAAGAAACACCATTTAGAGGTAATGGTGGGTTGGGGAAGGATTTCTTATCATCCTGTTGCTGCATTTGACAGAGCTTTACTCTCTGTGTAACTACTCCTTCCACATTTTGTATTATGTACATGCCAAAGATACCATTTATTTCCTCAGGCACAATGGAATCTCATCAAGATTGTTCAGCCAAATCAATGGAAAATATTGGCAAAACTGTGCTTGCAATATGTATTAACTTGGGGAAACCTAATTTTTTCCTTGTATCTCTCAAAAAATACAAAAATCCTTTCTCTCTTCCTATGAAGATGTGCCAAATAACAAGTCAAAGTGGTTTCAAACTCAGGCAGAGATCTTAAGTGGCTATTTCAAGTTACAGGAAAGATTAAAATAGTTAAATTTAAAACCCACAATCTGGAGCCATTTTCAAGGTATTGCAGCACAAATTTTCAGTTTGAACAAACTTAAGAGTGCCCTTTAGATACAATCAATAGTTAGAAATAGTGCCAGGGAAATGCCAGCGAGCCAGCCATGTCCTGTATGCCGAGATATTCCTTTACTGCATTAAAAAAAATCAAGTGAATGCCTTGTGAAATGGATGATACAAACACATTGTAATTTTTCACATAACTTGAAACAGCAAATTCAAAGGAATAAACTCAAAAAAACCCAAAACACAGCCATTTTGGAAGCCGAAAACTTAGCCAGGAATTAAGAGGACCATGTAACTTGTTACCCCAATTAGGGAAAAAAAAGTTCCAGAAGTTTCACATAAGTACCAGGAAAGATTGACAATATTAAATTTGAGTCTGTATTACAATGCACTACATATTAGAATTTCATGAAGTATTAGATCACTGATATGCTTTTTGGACAAAAAATGAGAGTGTGATGGGGGTGCCGGGAGGGAGGGATGGGTTCCTCTTCACTGCTTTGCACTCCAAACAATCACAGTGCAGGACTGGGGATCTGTGCCTTGGGAGCAGTCTCTGCCAACAAAGATACTCCTGTTTATCCACTAACATCAGAACAGCTCAGTGTGGGCTTAAGCCCATGCCCATCTCCAAACTCTGCAAAGTAAGTCTAAGCAGCTTGCCTTAGACTATATGTAAAATGTGTATTGAGTGTGAATTTTCAAACCAGTGGCTTATTCAGCTGAATGCCAATACAAGAACTTGCCAGATCTTGCTCCCTGCACCTTTATCAGCCACAAATCTGACCAATCAATACCCATTCTGTTCATAGCTCGAGTAAGAGAATAAAACCATATTTCAGTGATATTCATTTCTAACTACTCATTTCAACTGTGAGATGAGACAAAAGTAAAACACAATCAACACTTCCAAATTACTTTTAGAATCAATGTTATTGATAAACAAAATTATAAGCACATTTATACTTTTCACAGAAAGAACCTCACACATACTGGTGGCTTTCTCAAGTGCAAGCTTTTATAAGCACTCTGGTTTTTACACTGTAGATGTTTGGCAAGCCCTTGTCATGCCAGCACTTACTGCTGCAGTGGACCAAAAAGATAAGGGGGGTACAGCATCTTGCAGGTATGAAAAAAACCTGTCATTGACGGTTCAATGGCACCTCTTGTACCACCTCCAATGCTTGCCCATATTTAGCTACCCAAGGCATTAAATGCCGTTAGTTTGTCTGTGCTGTCTAGCAAGGTGTACTTCCCTGTGAGAGAAAGGACAGTTCAACAACTCATTGAAATTAATTTCACTCTGTTTATGTGATCTCACCCTGGAGATTTCAGTTGCATTGAAGAACCCAGGTGATGCTGCAGAGTGAGCAGGCTGAGCAGAGAGAATGCAATGACCTGATTATTTAAGGACCATTCAGGAAGAATTGTACTGCTTTGGTAATGCTTATAAAGCCACAAGGAGTTTTCAGTAGGGAATTACTACAGCTCATGAAAATAGTCCACTTCACACAGGAATATATGAAAGGAGTGTCAGGAGATGAGTTAACATTATTGATTGGTATTAACATGACATATCTGTTATGCCTGAGGTCACCTGAGAATGTAATTTATATTAGGCTTCTCTGCTGCTGGCAGTCTTACTCATATGCAACTATCCAGATAAGTGGGGCTTGTTCAGACAGAGCCAGCCCATCCAAATCACAACTGTGGGTACAGCCGTGCCTCAGAACACACTTACCTGCTTGCATTCAGAACATCACAGAACCACAGCATGGCCTGGATTGGAACGGATCTTAAAGCTGGTCTAGTTCCAAGGCCCCTGCTGTGCACAGGGACACCTTTCCTTGCAGTATCCATTCCCATGCTGGGTTTTGTGATGCATCCTTGGCAGCACACAACACACCCAGGTCTGTGCCCACCACGGGTCACGAGTGGCACTCGCAGCTCCAGATGTGGATCCTGTACATACAAATTGTCACCCAGAACTGAAAAGGCAACCAGCAAACTGTGCTTAAAAGAAAAACACAACAAAAGAACTCTCAGCTGGCACAACAGGCCCCACCCTTGACACTGCAGAGCACCAGCTACTCAGGGCTCTGGAGATTGCTTCTTGACCATTCTGCAGCTTGGTCTAAAAGAGAGGAGCTATGAGTAGGAATCAAATTACTGCAATGCCAGATTTTTTTAAAGCCTGCCATTTGACTTTAAACAATCTTAAATGCTTTCTTCCTTCAGTTTTGTCCTCCTATCCTTTGTCTATTTAAAGTATAAACTGTATTTGGCATACACTCTATTGGATATAATATAAACTCTATTGCCTCTCTCTGAAGGGCTGAAGCACTCAGAAGTCTCACTCACAGATGCACACCTTGATCTTGAGAACTAACCTTTCCACAACCTGACTTCCATCTACTCATATTTAATCCATAATATACATAGGTTATAAGCATATGATGCTTATGTATATATTGTTTTCTTTGAATTAAATTTCACACCGTTTTTGAAAATAGTTTCATAATATTATATGGTCTTCAAGTGATTTCAGTGACATCTCTCTCAAGGTTCATGGTCCCTTCACACCAGTACTCTGCTCCAGTGCACAGTTCCCATTCATTCTATCATAGATAAGCTTTTCTTTTCATCTACCAGAAGTGTAAGACACAAGTACCACAGCCTTACATCATACAGTGCCACTTGATTTCACCTTCACATCCCCCTACTACTGAACTTGGGATCTCCATATGTATACATACACAGCTGTACCCTCCCCAACACCACAAAAAGTCACTGAAGAGCTCCAAGATCACATCTTCCTCTTCAGTCCTTAGGGAAAAGGTTTTACACTTGTTTTAACTTCCAAAAGGTGCATCTCTAAACTGCTCTTGAAGAGAAAACAGACTTTCCTCTGAGTAGTGCCACCAGAGAGATTTTGTCAGTGCCTCATTAGCTTTGAGTGTACCAACGTCAGAATACCCCAGCATCCTTTCAAAACCTGAAAACACAGTTACAGTTAAAACAACTGCTGCTTCAAAGGCTGTTAAGTATTTTAAGAATTTTAATTATTTGCATATTTTTCAGTTTTCTTCCTTATGCTGAGCAGATAATTAGTTCAGTTACATTTTCACAGGTGGAATACTGGCTTGATTTCTACTTGCCTAGCATCAAAAAACTGATAGCAAAACTCTTAGGGCAAGAAAATTCCACGTATTTAGTGTGGTGATTAACATAGTCTTTGGAATTGTGGAGCACAAACGTCCTACACCAAAAACTTCAGTGTTACCAAATTATGAGTTCAAGAGCTGATTAGACTATTCCTGATGTTTAAAGTACAATCTACTATTGAATACAAGCATTTTGCATGAATCCAAAACAGACTGCTTGGCTTTGTTTATAAAGTAGTCCAGTGTCAACATCTTGGTAATGGTTCAATAAGCTTGTGCCTGTATAATCAAGAGGGCCTCAAACACATGTGCTGTAGAGATTTTTTTTTTAAAGTCTATTTTAGTTGACTTAATGGCATTCTGTACCTAATGTGCATGGTTTACATATGAACACAGTACATATATTAGAGAAAATACCTATTAACAGTTTCATTAGGTTTCATACTGGGAATAAAGATCTGAAAGAATATCACATTTCTCTACTAAAAACAAACAGAAGAAAAGTAACATGAAACATTAACTTAATATTAGGGTTTACAATTACAGCTGGTGATGATTTAAGCTCTTTGGAGCCTTCGACACTAAGCATAAGGAGGAAACTGGACTTTCAAATGAGAGAAAGATGAAACAAGCAAGCTTTTGTGCAGCCAACTTGAAGATTACATGCAAAAAATTTGACTTTCAAGATTAGAGAGGTTACATTTGGCCTTTTAGGAAAACAGAGGATAGGATATTAGCATCCTCTGTAAACTACTTGAAGACTAACATTCACATGAACCGCAAACTGAAGCATTCACTCATCTTCCTAAGAAAATAAAGAGAATTTGGCAGTACAGTAATCCTTAGAGAAATGCCAGGACAGGAACTTCTGTTGTCTTTGTTGATTTAGCAACTGATGTGTGCAATACCTTAGTGTTTGGTAAAGAAAAAACATAACCATGTGTTCCAACATCTTTCGTCTTGGAAAGAAGCCACCTGGAACCCGTCAAGGAAAATAAAAAAACTAAACCTCAACTTACAAATACCACCATTATGCTATTTTACACCACTCCACGGACAGAACTACGTGTTAAGTAGGGACAGCTCCAGGAAACAAAAAATGGTATCACCAACATGCAGCTGTATTAGGGTTGTGTTAGACACCTTTGTCACCTGTTCACTGCCACACTTCCCCTTCAACCCAGAAATGCACCTCAGTTTGAAGCCATACCTACTTATGTGGAAGGCTGTTCTGACCACAAATTCTCACGGACTACACCTGTTAAACCACTGGGCATGCCAGTTTCCATTGGCTTTGCTTGCAATGCCTGCCAAATCAGGAGTGCTTAACCAGACAACATGCGGCTGCTTTAGAACAGGCAGAACCCACAAATCCCTTTCCTTTCGCATGGAAATGGCACCTAAATTTCAGCTCATTTCAAATCTTGCTACGGGAAATGCAAACAATTAGAAGCGAAATAGGATCAGCATGCTTTTTTTTATTTTATTTACTAAAAACCAGACAGACTCACCCATTCATTGTTCACACTAAAAACTGAGATTACCTTGCTGCATGCACAGTCTCAACCGGGCACCAAAAACTGCAGAAAGGCTCCGAAGTGCCACGGTCCAAGAGGCAAAGCTGGCCCATCGCACTTACACTCTACACTAAGAGACAGCACAAAACCTCTCTTGTCCTTCAGCAGCTTTGAGCGGTGTCGCCTCCTCTGTCGCCTGCCAAGGTGGCGGCACGGCAGTGCCGATGTGACACCCGTCAGTGTGACAGAGAACGCGCCGGGCTGCCACCAGCCTGCACTCGGCAGTGTTAAACCCGGCACGGCTGCAAGCTTTACTCGCTTTACCCACTCCAGTACTAACCCTGCACTCCACATCCAGCCTGCGGCTTCACCCGCGCTGGCGGGACTGGAGCAGCCTCAGAGCGACACAGCGCGGTGTGGGGAGCGAGCAGGGCGGGCCCGGCCCCTCAGGCTGCCGCGGACACCGCGGCGCTCCCGCAGCCGCCCCCGGCCCGGCCCCGCTCCCCGGCCCGGCTCTGCCCCGGCCCCGCCGCCCCTTCCTCCCCCTCCTCACCCTCGTACTCCAGGCTGGCCCGGGCGCCCAGGGCGAGCAGCGCGGCGAGGCGCAGCCAGCAGCTCCCCATGCTCCACACGGCGGCTCTGCCCGGCCCGGGCTGCGCGGCACAGGGGCAGCAGGAGGAGCAGCAGGAGGAGCGGTGGGACGGGGACATTCTCCGAGCGGCTCCCGGGCGCCGCCGGAGTCTCCTCCTCCTCCTCCTCCTGCTGCCCGGCCCCGCCTCGCCTCCCGGGAAGGCGCTCCGTTGTTTGGGATCCTGTGCCGGGGCTGCAGTGTCGCCTGTGCCCTGTGTTGTCCCCCCAGTGATCCCTGGCTCGCCTGTGCCCTGTGTTGTCCCCCCAGGGGCTCCTGCTGTCCGCTGCTCTCCGACGGGGCCTGCAGGAATCACCCGGTGATGCTCTGGCCCACAGAGGGGTCATAGAATCACAGGATCAGGATGGTTTGTATTGGAAGGGACCATAAAGATCTCCTCGTTCCAGCCCCACCGCCTCCTCTGGACTGACTCCAGCATCTCCATGTCCTTTCTGTGCTGGGGTGCCCAGAGCTGGATGCGCTGTTCCAGGTGGGGCCTCACCAGAGCAGAGGGGCAGAATCCCCTCCCTGAGCTCGCTGCCCACGCCGCTGTTGAGGCAGCCCAGGTGTGGGGTCCCTGCTCAGTGCCGTGAGCCCCGACCTGAACCAGGACACCGAGCTGGCTGGAACAGTGTGTCTGTCACCGATGTCCTTCCGTCTGTCCCTCCAAGGCAGGGAGAGAGGCAGGGAGGCTCCCAGTGGACAAGGGCAGGACGGGGAGGATGAGCCCCTCGTGCTCCCTCCGGTAACTCTTCTGGCATTGTAGGTCCCCTCTGGGGAAGTGTCATGCTGCCAGATCCCATCCCATCCATCCCATCCCATCCCATTCCATCCCATCCCAGGTGGCAGTGCCTGCCCATGCAGGCCTGGGGTTTTACAGGCAGCAGTGCAAGGAAACAGACAGCATTTCTCAAAGTGAACTGCTCTGGTTGCTCAGCATTTGCAGATGACCAGCTTTAAACGTGAAAAAAAAGGATCCCTAAGTCATGAGAGTAAGAAAAGAAAGTTTGGAGTCATCACATTTCTCATTAAAATTTTGAGCTGCCAGGATGTTGCGGAGTTACATTTTCAGGCTTTGTTCCATAACCACAAAGACTAGAATTTTTTTTCCCTGCCTTTCACATGAAAGCAAATTCCCCAGACACTCCAAGCCTATGGAGGTGGAGGCTTCAGGCAGAGCATCATATGCTCCAACATTTTCGATTTGACATCTGTCAGCTCTGCAGCTTGACTACAGGTAGACTTGGGATTTCTTTCTTTTTGCACTTCCTACCATGAACATTTAATGTGCAATCTAAACTGGTGAAGGTTTGGGAAGAGCCGTAGTCCCAGCCAGAGTTTGTGTGCTGAGGTAGTACAGGGGAGCGAGTCCAGGGAGTTCTGAGGGTCCCTCCCACATTCTGCACTGTTCACCTGGACAAATAGGGAAATACCACCTAGTCAGGAAAGGAACAAGTCTTTAAAAATAAGGGACACAGAATTGCAGAGGAAGGAGAGTCATCTCAAGGGGAAATGTTAGCCTGGAAACAGAAGAAGGTGACAATTCTGCCACACTTTGAGGCTGGCTGTACCAAAGTGGCCTAAGAAAAATGTGATCTTGCTGGCAATTAAAATAAAAATCTGCATGGGTGCTGTCTTTGGGAGCTTTCTCCAAAGCTTTTTCTTTTCATCTGACTTTTCCTTTGGATCAAGAGTGCCCCTGGATATCTCCCCACTTGGATCCCCTAATTTACTGTCTGAGACAGATGTGCACAGGAGTGAGTGCATCCCCGGGGCCAGGCTAGAGCTCCTCTGGAGTAAAACACCTGCTGGGGTTGGGTGGGCACTGATGCCTCAGCATAAACTGTTCTCTAAGTTGCTGTGCCCACTATGGTTGGAGTCAGAGTATGCTTGGCTTCAGTAATCTGTTTTGAACTTGTTTGCCAAAAAATGAAAAAAAAAAAAAAGATGGTAACAAAGGCAGTTTCATCAGAGCAACTGCAGTTTAACAACCTAAGAAATTCTTAGCTTTCCACATGTGAGGAGATTAAAATACTAGCATTACTCTGTTTAAAGAAGAACATCAAGAAAAGGAGTGCTTTAATCTGACAGTGATAATTGCTGTAGTTTATCTGTGCTGCCTTTGGTAAGAGTTCAGCGTTCCAATGTGCTGGAACAATAAAGGGACCTGAAGCAGATCTTCATGGGTCAGGTATCTCTTGCTTTCCCTTTGTGTATTGTCCTTGTAGCTGCCCATTTCCAAAACACTGGCTTTCATTTAGGTATTTCTGTGAGTATAAGGTCTGTACCACTGCCAGCAGAAGTATGAATGCAGCTGCAGCTTCTCCATCAGCTGTCCCAACACCACGAGTCACAGCCTCTCTCCTGGGCAGCCTTTTTGAGCCATTTCAAGCTGCATGGCCGCAGTGCAGGAATGTGGTGATTGTGGTGACAAATCCTCCTTGCTGGGTTGTCTCCTCAGTGTGAGAGACGAAGGTGTCAGTAGTAGCTGCCTTCGGTGACTGCAGCTGTGGTGTCTGAGTTAGTACAGGCAAGAATCCTGTTTGAATCCCTGGAATCAGTGGGACCTCAAGCTGCTTTCCTGTTGCTCCTGATTGTGCATGTGCAATTCCATCAGCTTAAACAACATAACCACTGGTGTTTGCAGAATTTTTACTTTGTCTTGCCTGTCCACTGCACGGGGTTCTTGCAGTGGGCACTGAGCAGGCATGCCTGCGATGCTGCTTTTCCTCTGACATCCAGCTCCTGGAGTGTCCTAACTGCCCTGGGAAAGGCAAGAGATTTAAGAGCTAACACAGTCTGCAACTTACAGCTCAAATTTAGACACAAATGTGGGCATAAGCAGCAGTGAGTGAGAATGCATCCTTCATGTCCAGACTGAGCCTTGGAAAAACGCCAGTGCCCAGGCGTGCATTCAGCCAGACTTCAATTTGCTCTGGAGTTTCTCTGTGCAAGGTAACGCTCATTCTTCGTTTTGGTAGAATGACAGCAATGTGAAATCACCCAAAAGACTGGGTTTTGAAAGGCAAATTCAAGGAAACTTAAAAAAAAGTTGAATTCCTAATAACAGATTTTTGTACTTTTCTTAAGGGATCTTTTAATAGGAGGAAGCATGTGAACTACGAATGATTTTTTAAAAGTCACATACATTGAATTTGAAGGCATAGTCCACTTTTTCCTCCCAGTTCAACTTTTAATTTTTATAGAAAAAATTCCAACTATTTAAGCTTGTGGTTAGTTGGAGTTCCTGGCACTCCTGGCACTACACGAGAATTAACCAGTCTACTTTTCATGGAAAACTCAGGTTTTGACTGCTCAGAGGTAAAAGAAAATTTTCAAGACTGAAATCAAGCAACACTAGACTAGAGGACTGAAATGTGTGAAAATGTCGTGGTTTAATAGAAAAATAAAGCCCAAAGCTAAGTTAAGTGCTCTTGGAGACTTAAAAAAATATTTTTGTGTCCTGGTTTTGGGCAAATTTGGGGGAAAACCTCCAGAAGGAGCCCCCAGACAGCAAACCCCACGACTCCTCCCCCCCCCACCCCACCGGGTTCGGGAAGAATTTCCTCGGAGAAGAGTGGGAGAAAAAACCTGTTTATTTAACAAGCAAGACACTCCCCAGCACAGGGAAAAAAGACAACACCAGCTGACAAAAAAACTCTTTCACCGTTCTGAAGGGATGACAAACTCAGTCTCTCTGGCGAGTGGTCGCTCAGTTATCAGTCTCTGGCGCTGGGGATGACTGCTGCAGGTGACAAAGTGTAGCCTCCCGGTGTTTCTTGGGGTTCCCAGGTCCCCGTCCGTTCAGATGGTATCCAGGAGAGGGAGGGGACGGGGTGGAAGAGAAAACAGTCCAGGGAAAAAGTTGGACTGCCTAGCTGAACTAACTAATAAGCAGAAAGCAAGGGCAAAGCGAAGGAAAGAAAAAGGCAGAAGCGAGCAAGCAGGCAAGCAAGCAGGCAAGCAAGCAAGCAAGCAAGCAAACCGAGCTAAAACCTCTCCTAAACATAGACCATGGGGGAGGTGAGCCGGCTGATAACAAGACAAAACAAAGCTTCACTCTCAGACTCAGTCCTGGAAGCACAGGACATAATACCAAACATAATCAGGACACACGATTGGAGATAGAAACACCATAACATCACCCTAGGACATTCCACCCCTTATCTCCATATCGTGAACATACTAAACAGCATGTGAAAACTTCAGCAAGTAGAAATTTCCATCTTTCACTTATTCGGACACATTTCCTTCTGTCTCATGCTGCCTCACCCCACAATCAGATCTCCCTGAGGCACACATCGTGTTGTTCCATCTCTCTGCATTACCCACCATGTACAACCTGGTCCTTGAGCAAAGACAATCCCACGAATGGGTTTGTCTGTACTCGGGGCAGAATTGATCCAAACTGCCTTCCCCAACAAACCTCTGATATGTGCCACTGGGACTTTGTCTCCATCTACTATATTCAGGGACTTAGACTGGGCAGGGCCCGCTCGGTTGGTGGAACCCCGGGTGTTAACTAACCAAGTGGCCTTTGCTAAATGCTGCTCCCAGTTTTTGAATGATCCCCCACCCAATGCTCTCAAGGTGGTTTTTAACAGTCCATTGTACCTTTCCACCTTCCCTGCAGCTGGTGCATGGTAGGGGATATGGTACACCCACTCAATGCCATGTTCCCTAGCCCAAGTGTTGATAAGGCTATTCTTGAAATGAGTCCCATTGTCTGACTCAATCCTCTCAGGGGTGCCATGCCTCCAAAGGACCTGCTTTTCCAGGCCCAGGATGGTGTTACGGGCTGTAGCGTGAGACACAGGGTAGGTCTCCAACCATCCAGTGGTGGCTTCCACCATGGTCAGTACATAGCGCTTGCCCTGGCGGGTTTGAGGCAGTGTGATGTAGTCAATCTGCCAGGCCTCTCCATACTTGTACTTGGACCACCGCCCCCCATACCAGAGGGGCTTCACCCGCTTGGCTTGCTTGATGGCAGCGCACGTCTCACAGTCATGGATAACTTGAGAAATACTGTCCATGGTTAGATCCACCCCTCGGTCTCGTGCCCACTTATATGTGGCATCTCTGCCCTGATGACCTGAGGCATCATGGGCCCATCGAGCCAGGAACAACTCTCCCTTGTGTTCCCAATCAAGGTCTATCTTCGACACCCCTATCTTTGCAGCCTGATCTACCTGCTGATTGTTTTTCTGCTCTTCATTAGCCCTACTTCTGGGAACATGGGCATCTACATGGCGAACCTTCACAGGTAATTTCTCTAACCGGGTAGCGATATCTTTCCACTCTTCGGCAGCCCAAATTGGTTTTCCTCTACGCTGCCAGTTAGCCTCTTTCCATCTCTCCAACCATCCCCACAGAGCATTGGCTACCATCCATGAATCGGTATAAAGGTAAAGCTTTGGCCACTTCTCTCTTTCAGCAATGTCTAAGGCCAGTTGAACCGCTTTGAGTTCAGCAAGTTGACTGGATCCACCCTCTCCTTCAGTGGCCTCTGCTACCCGTCGCGTGGGGCTCCATACGGCTGCTTTCCACCTCCGATTCATCCCCACAATGCGACAGGAACCGTCGGTGAATAGAGCATAGCGTGTTTCCTCTGCTGGCAGTTGGTTATATGGTGGAGCTTCTTCAGCCCGTGTCACTGGTTCTTGTTCCTCATCTGTGACACCAAAACTTTCACCTTCAGGCCAATTTGTAATTACTTCCAAAATCCCAGGGCGATTCAGTTTTCCAATCCGGGTGCGCTGTGTAATGAGGGCAATCCACTTGCTCCATGTAGCACTGGTGGCATGGTGGGTTGAGGGAACCTTTCCTCTGAACATCCACCCCAGCACTGGCAGTCGGGGTGCCAGGAGGAGTTGTGCTTCTGTGCCAACCACCTCTGAGGCTGCTTGGACCCCTTCGTAGGCAGCCAAGATCTCCTTCTCTGTTGGGGTGTAGTTAGCTTCAGACCCTCTGTAGCTCCGACTCCAAAATCCTAATGGTCGGCCTCGAGTCTCACCAGGCACCTTCTGCCACAGGCTCCAGGACAGACCATGGTTCCCGGCTGCAGAGTAGAGCACGTTCTTCACATCTGGTCCCGTCCTGACTGGGCCAAGGGCTACTGCATGAGCAATTTCCTGCTTTATCTGGGCAAAAGCTTGTTGCTGCTCAGGGCCCCAATGGAAATCGTTCTTCTTGCGGGTGACCAGGTAAAGAGGGCTCACAATCTGACTGTACTCAGGAATGTGCATCCTCCAAAAACCTATGGCGCCTAAGAAAGCTTGTGTCTCCTTCTTGTTGGTTGGTGGGGACATAGCTGTGATTTTGTTGATGACATCAGTAGGAATCTGACGCCGTCCATCTTGCCACTTCACTCCCAGGAACTGGATCTCTCGAGCAGGTCCCTTAACTTTACTCTTCTTGATGGCGAAGCCGGCTTCCAGGAGGATTTGGATGATTCTCTCTCCTTTCTTGAACACTTCTGCTGCTGTGTTCCCCCACACAATGATATCATCAATATATTGTAAATGTTCTGGAGCCTCACCTTTTTCTAGTGTAGTCTGGATCAGTCCATGGCAGATAGTAGGACTGTGCTTCCACCCCTGGGGCAGTCGATTCCAGGTGTACTGCACTCCCCTCCATGTGAAAGCGAACTGAGGCCTGCACTCTGCTGCCAGAGGAATGGAGAAAAATGCATTGGCGATATCGATAGTGGCGTACCACTTTGCTGCCTTGGACTCCAGCTCGTACTGCAGTTCCAGCATGTCCGGCACGGCAGCGCTCAGTGGTGGAGTCACCTCATTCAATGCACGATAGTCTACGGTCAGTCTCCATTCTCCTTCAGATTTACGTACAGGCCAGATGGGGCTGTTGAAGGGTGAGTGGGTTTTGCTGACCACCCCTTGGCTCTCCAGCTCACGGATCATTTTATGGATGGGAACCACGGCATCTCGAGTTGTTCTGTATTGTCGGCGATGCACTATGGAAGTGGCAATTGGTACCTTTTGCTCTTCTCCTTTCAGAAGTCCTACAGTACTTGGATTCTCAGACAGTCCAGACAAGGTGTTCAATTGCTGGATGCCCTCTGTCACCACAGTTGCTATCCCAAATGCCCACCTGAATCCTTTTGGATCTTTAAAATACCCCCTTCGGAGGTAATCTATGCCCAAAATGCATGGGGCCTCTGGGCCAGTCACAATAGGATGTTTTTTCCATTCATGTCCAGTCAAGCTCACATCAGCTTCCACCAAGGTAAAGTCCTGTGATCCACCTGTCACACCAGCAATAGAAACAGATTCTGCCCCCACATATCTTGATGGGACTAATGTGCATTGGGCACCAGTATCAACCAAAGCTTTATACTTTTGTGGTTCCGATGTGCCAGGCCAACGAATCCACACAGTCCAGAAGACACGATTTTCCCTCGCCTCTCCCTGGCTAGAGGCAGGGCCCCTCTAAGCCTGTTTATCCTTCTTTCCTTGGGCATATGTCTTAGAGGTTCCTTCAAGGGGATCAGATATATCATCATCATCATACTTGGCAGCTTGGCTACGGGCAACTGGAGCTGCTCTCCTTTTGGTGGAACTTCCTCTTTGGGTCTTGCCTTCCTTCAATTCACGCACCCGTTGTGCCAGAGCAGCAGTAGATTTTCCATCCCATCTCCTCATGTTTTCTCCGCAATCACGTAGGAAGAACCACAGCTCAGCTCGTGGGGTGTACCTCCTCTCCCCATCAGGGGAACGTCTGCGTTGGATACCAGGGCCTCTAATTTGTACTGCTGAGATTTGGAGAAGGTCCTCTTTAATCTCCTCCCTGAGTCTTTTATGATTCTCCTCTATCTTGTCTTCTAATTTCTGCAGACGTGTTTCCACAGCTGCAATTCTGGCATGTGTTGGGCCATGCACAGCATCTGCATATGCTCGGAGCTTCTTTGCCATATCAAGCACGGTCTCATCCCTCTCGTCCCGCTTCATTATTGCTAAAGCAGAAGCGTATTCATGGGGCCCAAGTCGTACAAGTTTTCGCCACATCACAGATGTACATGGTACCAAGTCCGGATTCCTAGTTGTTATGTCATCTGAGAAGATAATCTCTGCCACTGCCATTTCTCTCAGGCGTTGGATCCCTTGTTCTATCGTCTTCCAGTGGGTCTGCTGCATATAAAGATCATCTGCACACAGGTATCTTTGTGCTACACTGTCCAGGACCCGTGCCCAGAGGCTGTGAGGGTTAGGCCCTCTCATCATTCCTTGATCGATGACAGGATCATGTGACAGGGATCCCAAATGCCTGGCTTCAGTGCCATCCAGAATTGTAGCCTCGCCTGCAGCATCCCAAAGACGGACCAACCAACTAATTATAGACTCATCAGGTCGTCGGGTGTAATCCTTTCTTAGGCCACGGAGGTCCTTTAGGGAAAAAGACTCAATATTGGCCTCTGATCTTTTACCAGTTGCTTTGACTCCTGGTTTTATGTCAGGAGGCGTCGAGGGTCCTTCTCCTGCATCATCATCATCATCATCCACTGGTCGATCAGTCTTGTCTGTGCACTTTCCACTTCTCGTGCTGGTAGCAACAGCCATTGGTTGAGGCTTACTGACAGGTTTAGCTGCTGGCTTAGGCTCACTGTCTGGTGTAGTTGTTGGCCTCGAGCCTGGGGTGTTGGCTGCAGCCTGAGTGACTGGGATAGTGGCTGATTTATCTGCCTGTCCCCCTTCCTCTGTCTGCTGCCCTACAGTATCTAGCAGGGTACGGTAAGCATATGCCAGGGCCCAGCTCACTGCAATGATCTTCTTCTCCTTAGAATTACCATGGCACTTCTCTTTCAGGTACTTTGCTACCTCAGCTGGGTTCTGAATTTGTTCACATGGAAAATCCCAGGATGTAGGGTCAGAAAATTCCTTTAAGATTTGGCCCATATCCTCCCATTTCCCACACCATTCAGGATTCCTCACGCCTGGCTCTACTCTGGGGTCAAGGGTCTCAGCCCCTCTAGAAATCTCAGCTCTCATTCTAGAGAAACTGCAGACTGTATAGAGAAAGCTTACTATATTAAACACCAGAAAGATGGTCTCTTTAACACTCAGGGGGAACTGAACATTCTCTAATAAGGATGTAACAAATTCAGAGGAGAAGAAGGAGAACAAAGGCTGAAAAGCCTCATCCCCTGCTTCTCCTCTAACAAACTGAGTGCACAACCACAACCAAGAACCATACATTCCTGGAACAGATTCCAGCACCTTTATAAATCTCCTGCAGGCCATTAAAACCAAGCCCAGCCCGATGGATATTTTGGTCAATGCCCCTCTGCTACAGAAACTACGCATTAGGGACAATACCGGAGCTATTTCTGGATAAGCAAATAAACCCAGGGACCACAAAGGTATTAAGACTTCAAAAAACCCTAGGGACCAAAATCCCATGCAGGCCTCCACCCCAAAAGACATGAATTCCAACAACATAGCCAATAACTGCTCTATACCAACACAAAAGAATTTGAACCAAATTATTATTATTAGAACAGGGTTTTTTTCCCACTTTCTCGAGCCTCGAGTTGGGCGCCAATTTATTTGTCCTGGTTTTGGGCAAATTTGGGGGAAAACCTCCAGAAGGAGCCCCCAGACAGCAAACCCCACGACTCCTCCCCCCCCCCACCCCACCGGGTTCGGGAAGAATTTCCTCGGAGAAGAGTGGGAGAAAAAACCTGTTTATTTAACAAGCAAGACACTCCCCAGCACAGGGAAAAAAGACAACACCAGCTGACAAAAAAACTCTTTCACCGTTCTGAAGGGATGACAAACTCAGTCTCTCTGGCGAGTGGTCGCTCAGTTATCAGTCTCTGGCGCTGGGGATGACTGCTGCAGGTGACAAAGTGTAGCCTCCCGGTGTTTCTTGGGGTTCCCAGGTCCCCGTCCGTTCAGATGGTATCCAGGAGAGGGAGGGGACGGGGTGGAAGAGAAAACAGTCCAGGGAAAAAGTTGGACTGCCTAGCTGAACTAACTAATAAGCAGAAAGCAAGGGCAAAGCGAAGGAAAGAAAAAGGCAGAAGCGAGCAAGCAGGCAAGCAAGCAGGCAAGCAAGCAAGCAAGCAAGCAAACCGAGCTAAAACCTCTCCTAAACATAGACCATGGGGGAGGTGAGCCGGCTGATAACAAGACAAAACAAAGCTTCACTCTCAGACTCAGTCCTGGAAGCACAGGACATAATACCAAACATAATCAGGACACACGATTGGAGATAGAAACACCATAACATCACCCTAGGACATTTTGTTATGTCAAAGAGTTAGTATAAAGACATAATTTTTCTTTTCTGCTTTTTTTAATAGCAGTTCAGAAGTATAATTTTATTACTTTGTGCCAGAGTAGCTGTAACAACTGCATTTACAGTGATAATAAAAATACAGCTTTTGATGGAGAGGAGATATTAATTAAAATCAAATTTTAATAATGTTTAACAATCTAATATTTTAAAAAGAATAGTAAAATAATGTAAAAGAATGATAAGGAAATAAAAGCAGTACCCAAACAACCCACATGTGTGTAATGAAGTTTTAGAATCCCCGAATAAAGTCTAATTAGTCATAAGGAGATGACAAATAGGGGCCCAATCCAAACCACACAGTTTTAGCCCAGTGAATTGCCTGACTGAATGCAAATGCTCTGATACTTAGAATTACTCTTGCAAATATCTGCAGAATTAGACAGTTTTAAAATAAAATAATAATCATCATAATGCATTTCTTCTGTACAATTCCTAGAATCCTTGGAGCTTATTATTACTTTCTCATGATGTTTAGTGGCAGCAACACTTGCAGTTTTCAAAAGGCATCTCCCCTGCGCATGCCACGCCTGTCAAAGGTACTTGGCTCATTTTGCATTTTTAAGTGATATATTCATGTTTGCTAATAAAAAGCTGCTTTTCCTAAAACGACAGGAAAGAAACGCTAGAGGCCAGCCTATGAGAGGACAGCATTGGGTAAAAATGTCAGGAAGATGTACACCAATGAAATTCTTGTTCTGGAAACTTAAATAACAGAGATGATGATCACATAGTTTCTTGTGTGAAATAATAAGTTATATCCTAGTAACTTTCTTTCCTAGGTCACACCTAAACCTCAATGGCAAAAATATAAAAAATACTGCCCTGACTGTAAAACTAGTGTATTTTAGGGAAATTAAATGTTTTTCAGGGCAGCAATCTCTGGCTGTATGTCCCATCCCTGAGCACTTTCCTGCTCCCTACATCAATGATCTGATGAAATCTCCTTGGCTCTTCCCAGTTAAAGGTGGCCTCGTGCCCTTCCTCCCAGCAGTGGCACAAAGGAGATGGCAAGAGTAACTTTCCCTCAATTTCTCTGCTACCAAAACCCTTGCTATGGAAAATTTCAACATCAAAGTCTGGGTCAGGCACACGGAAAGCACATACAAGGAGCACACATGTAGCAAGTCTTGGAGAATACCAGTTGCCTTTTTCCATTCCGTCTGGCAGGGTTGGTGTGTCTTAGGCAGCCAGCAAAACAGAAAATTTTGAGGGGAAGACAATATTGAATTCCCAGTTAGAAACTGAATGATGCATCAGTATGTGGTAAATCAGCAGATACGTGGTCTCATGTTTAATAGATGTACTGAAAAACAAAATCCCTGTATTTTATTTGATGCTGTTAACATCCCTTAAAATTCTAACTGTTAATATCGCTTCGGTTTTTGATATATATTATTGGAAACATCTGTGTCTAAACTATTTTGACATTAAATGAGAATGATCTTGAAAATAAAAGACTTCTTTGTGTACAAATAAAAGAACTACAGTTTAGCCAGATTTAGATTTTGCAAAGCTTTTGCTGAGTCATTACAATCTGGTCCTGAAAAAGAAAGTGGTAATTACATAGCATGAATAAAATGTAATTCCAAAACAGTCTTGAAAGTCAAATAGGTATGAATTTTAGAGCTCATCATTATGAGATACTGAGCAAAACAGACTTACTACTGAAGTATTCATATACTAAATTCCTTAAGGGAATTTAGACATAATAGTGTGAAAATATTACAAACTCCACTAAGTAGTGAGTAGGATAAACAATATAACACCTAAAAGCACTGTGAGGGGATAAAGAGATAGCATATATTTATTTATATTTATATTTATATTTATATTTATATTTATATTTATATTTATATTTATATTTATATTTATATTTATATTTATATTTATATTTATATTTATATTTTAAAGAGCTAAAGTAGTTTGAGTACATGAATATGTTTTAAGTGAACCCATACTTAGTCTCTCAATAGTCATGCAAGATTAGCTTCTGTATTCTTGATTATCAAGACTTACAATGGTTTAACATCATGATATGAATTCAGTTTACTTCAACTACCCTAATGTCAACGGTATGACTTAAAATATTCCTCAGGAACAAAGACTGGATGCATTCTGCATATTGTACAAGTAATACCTGGAAGAAAAAGGAAAAAGTTGCACAAAGTTAATTATGATTAATTATGATAACTTTAGGCATATAAAATAGTGTGTAAACAACACATTCTCTCCTTTTTTCATTTCAATCACTACAAACTTGCATAGGAACAGCAGCTGCATAAATGAATCCTGCACTTCTGGAAATCACTAAAATTGCATATGTAAATATATGGATTAAATGGAAATTTCAGGTCAGGCAGGTGTTTGATCACCCACGTGCACACACACATACACATATATCTGTATATAAATACACACATATATGTCTCAGTGTACATACATGTGTATCTGTGTATGCAAGGTGCACTAATGTCACTTCAATTTAAATAAAACATGTATATTTAGACTTACATTTATTTATTAGAACTTGACCACTGTTCATCTATGTATATTTAGAAATAAATGAGTAATTGTATTTTTTTATCTTTATCTTTTTACAAATACACACAGTTTAGAACTTTCATAATGCACTATAACAATACACCAAGGTACCAGAGTACTTTAATGCCAAAAGCAATATGCCAGAAAACATAAAGTTATTTGAGAATTTGGAAACAGAAAATTTGATACAGATTGAGTATCTTTAACTTCTTTCAGGGGCCATGAGAAGGAGAATTTCTGGCTCCAGGGCTGGTTACACCATCAAAGAGCACAAACTCCACCTAGTGATGGGCTTAGTGGTGAAATTTTAGAAACCCAACAATTCTAAAGCACAATCTCAGTTGTATGGCAGGACTATAAAAATGAGAAATAAAGATTTAAGTTGATACACTTAATCTTCAGGAAAGTAAGAAAGAGAGAAAGATGTACAATAAATGTTTCTAGAATTTTTTGCTACTCATCTGTTTATGAAAACATTTCAGTAATATAAAAATCTTCACATTTTTATCATAAATACTGTGAACTTGCTAAAAAACCCTATATGTTAATACACACACACATTTAAGTTGTTTTATTTGTTTAATCTTTTTTATTAAAAATTAAGACATGTAAAAAAGACATTGGAAAAGGTTAATATATTCCTGCTTCTTGCTGAGCAAAGTGTGTGGACAAGATAAATGTACCAATCCCTGAAACTGCTCAGACATACAGCAGTTCACAGTCCATGGCATAAACTTCTGTAGTGTTAGATTTGAGGGTAATTCCCATTTTAAAGTAATATTTCGTTTTACAGTAATAAATTCATTCACCTTTAAAAAAGGAAATTGTCCTTACAGTAAAAATTTCTGACTGATCTCCCTTTAAAAAATAATTAAATCTTATTTAAATTAATGAGGGCACCGTTTACTTTATTTCTCCTTTTCCACTTCACTCTTCTCGACAGTATCCAAGTAGAACAGAAAGCACATGTGCATTCAGAAAAACAAGAAAATACATAAATATAATGGAGAAAAAAAAACCCTCATGTAAGGTTCACTGCAGAGCACAAGAGTAGCCCAAGGAAAAATAAAAGACACAAAAGGATCCTAATTAACTCTGGCAAAGGATGACCCAAGCACTCAGGTTTGAGTATGATGATTATGGTAACACAGAGGAGGCCCTGTGAAAGAGTCTGGGCCATACTTACACGGACAAAGCATTCAGGTGAATTTACTCTTGGACACTTCTGACCTATTATATAAAATTTAAGCAACTATGAAACTAGGAAAATTGAAGGAGGAATTGGAAAGCAACCAGCCCAGTTGTCCCATCTTTTACCAGTTCACTGTTTGGTCAGGGATCATTTTGGGGTCACTGACCACCAGGGACCAGCAAAGAGACCTCCAGGACAGAAGAGTGCATGTAAGGGGGAGGGAAAATATATTAATGGTTTTAGGGAAATTATTTATCATGTGTATGTTTATTCTGGGAAAATCAATGACTACGTAGGTAAACAGGAGCTTTTTCTGTACTCAGCCTACACAGTTTTTTGGAGGAGATATCCTCATGAGCATTTGGCGGAATAAAGAATTTCTGCTTCTTAATGCTACAATGGTGCTAAGCAGTTTTTATTTGTACTGATTTTTGGCTCCTCCTGCTAAGTATCCATCTGAAGAAAAGCCAGTCTGCCTGAGAAAAACATGAATATTTACCCCATTGTGATTAGTTTGTTGTACTGATGCCACAGCACCTCTGTTTGCATTATTTTCCTGTAAGAAAAGCTTCACTGGAGACTCATTAAGGTGTAGATATTCAGAGAATACAGGATTAGAATCCAAGTGAAACAAGAGGGTGTCCAGTTTCCACTGGGCCTGATTCAATGAGGAGAGAGGCCCATCAGCTTATGCCAATTTCAGCAGGAGCAAAGGTTTTCAGCAACTCTCAGAAAAAAAAGCTTTCTCCCTGTCCCAGTTTGGCAGGATAATTCTATACTTACACTGTTTCCACTGGGACTGCTGCCACGCATGAAATTAGGCACATACTCAAGTAACTTCTTCCATAATGCCCTACAAGTTAACTTGAAAGTTTTACTGCTATTCTTTCTATGTCAAAACAGAAAGAAACATGTATATTTCTAAGTGAGTACCTTCAATATTCTTAACTGGTTGTTAAACCAAATAATATCTACATCAAATATTATAATTTTGTATGAGTATCATGCTGAAAGTGGTACTCTGCCGACTGATACAGAATAAAATTATTTAGCAAAAACCATAAAATGCCTGTATTCAACTTTTCACATAAAAACCCCCCACATTTTGCTTTAGAATATCAACAGGTAAGGCCACAGAACTCCAGCAAGGTGCTGATAAGCATATCATTTTGAACTATAAAAATTAGCAATAAATACCAAGAAAATCATCTGCCTATTTAAAATTACAGCAATTCAATCAATCAAGAAAAGCAGATATCAACATCTTGAGTCATAACTGTTTTCAAGTAAAAATTGCATTATGTGCTTTAAGACTGTCCCATTTTCATAATTTTAAGTGTTACAGCAATATACACGTTTTTATCCTTCTGTCCTGATTAGTCACAGTTTCACTGGAATTCTCCAGTGTATTCTGATTTTCATCCTTACTGTCTTCACCAGATAAATCTTCCTTTTCTTTTTCTTCACTCTGCAATGGCTTTTCAGAGCCGTCTTCCTTTTTGCTACACACATTCTTCTGGCTTGTCAGTGGCTTTCGCTTAAACAGGGAAAACTAAAGTGAAGTGAAAAAACAGGTAAATTATATGACTGAAACAGTTAGCAGTGAAATTTAGGATAAAAAACCACAAATCCCTTTGTATGTACTAAAGTTAAATGAGCTTGGCCGATTTCTCCTTGGTAAATTTTTTTTCAAAACAAAATTACTAAAAAATGTTAACAAGAAACATTTGCAATATTTGAAATGTGGCAAAATAGCACATGGGAATCAGAAAAGTTAAAATGATTGCATTTTGTCAAATTACACATTGTACAAAATATGTACAGCATTTTTGTATAAAATGCTGTAAGTGGTGCATTTATTTTGGTTTTTTTCAAATAAGAGCCTGAGGCAAGGTCCAAAAATAAATCCCCAGAGCAGTCAGTGCTTACTATGCCTCCTGATAAACCTGTGTACTGCCATTAATAACAGTGCTTGTGCTCAGTGAGACCACACACATGTCAAAGTTAACTGCTGCTCAGGGTCTTTTGTCAACAGGAAACTCAGCAGCCTCTGCAGGAGCCTCTGGATCCTAAAAGAGATCCTGTAAGAGATTCTATATCAGGGACTCCTCCACATGCTCATGCACCTATACAAAGAGAGATCTATGATGACAAAATCAGTGCTTATTGCAACTAGATGCAAGGGCAACGAGCTCAGCTGCTGCTTTCAGAGACAAATAGGGGGGCAAATCTTTTTAGATAATGTCCCATAGGAATCAAGTCCTAAGAGTTTTCACCTTACCAGTACATGGTGTGATAAACAATCTCTCCTTCATGGACATGCCATCTGTTAGGAGATCATAATGGGCTTTAACTCATTTCTATTATTTGGACAATTTAAAGTTATTTTATCAAAAAAATAGGATCAAGTCTTAAATAGAAGGAAGAGGTTGCTCAGCAGTTTAATAATCTATGCAAATCATGTGAGTTGAGGTATTTGCTTTGGTAACTGCCCCCTGGTTTCTTGGCCACTGGCAAAGCTAGAAAGAAACATCAGGCTACAAACCTTTTTTCTCCCCACAATTCCTCCAGTTTTTTGATCATCAGTGTTCTCTGAAGAATTGTTCACAGTGTGATTGTCAGTGTTTTCCTCCTCTACAATAATATAAACGTTTATATTAACTTTCTTCTGATTCATGTAAATCAGAAAAATATCACAGAAAAGCAGAAAAAAATGGCTCTTCGGATTATTTTTGAAGTAGAGGTCACAAAATAAAACTTTAAAAGCAATCAGAATATTCAGTAATACTTGATGCCCAGTCTGAAAAGACTATTTTTATTTTTTAATCTCTCCATATAATGTCCTGACATTACTCTCCAGATGCTCGATTTTTAAGAACAGAACACTTATGGCAGTGACAATATATAAAATATTTTTACTTGACACTCACAGTTTCCTCTTGTTGACAGGAGACAATGTCTTGCACACTTATTTGTAAGTATATTCTAATTTGGTAAAGCTGACTTTTAGAGCAGGAGTTACGGTTCAGCATGAATTTTATTCCATAGAAACAATTCTGGGAAAGGAAAAACTTTCCATCTCAGTTGATGTTTCTGTGTTTAAATTTTCCTATACTCCCTGTTTGAATCATATAAATTTCAAACTTAATATCAAAACTTCCAGATCACTGGATAATGGAAAAATATTTAAGCATCCCTTCTGTACAAGCTATTTCCATTATAGTATTGAAAATAAATGACATAGCTTCTTCATTATAAAGGCTGTGGTCTGTTTTATACCACACTTGTTATTTTCTTTCAAGAGAACCATTCTAGATTATTCCAAAATTTCTAAAATAAAATAAGTCCTACACATATAGAGCTCCCAACTTCATGTTCCCCAGCTTTTCTAAAGGAATATACAGTTCTCATAAACTGCCATCAAAGCTGCAAGGAGCTTCTAGACTTACATCTTCAGCATCCTGAACAGTGCTCAGCAATTATCACACTTCACCTAAAATTATCTCTTTGTGAATGGAACGAGGAAATGTCAGCTGAAAAAGATGAGGAAGGGTTCTGAGAAGCTTCTTGATTGAAGTGAGGCACAGAGTACCTAAAGAAGTTGCCTGAGAGTTAATAAAACTACCATGATTTTGGCACTGCACAACCAGAACTGCTCTTAGCAGGATCCTGCTGAGAAAGTCCTTCTCATGGACTTCCTCCATCACATAACTGGGAAAAGTATTTATTTTTTTCAATTAACAATTAATAATGGGGGTTTGCTCCTGAAATTTCATTACCTCTCAAGAACTGCTTTACCAACTATGAACAAGAACTGTATTGTCCAGTATTTTTATGATACTGTTTAGAAAACTTTTACCTGTCTTTAGAATGTCCAATTCTTAGGAATTGTATTCTTACCCTGCTGAACAATGGTCTCTTTCTGAGTAGTCTCCTCTGTGGTCTCTTTCTGAGTAGTCTCCTCTATCTATAGACCAAAAAAACCACCAAAAATCACAAAACCTCCTTCAAAAAATTGTTTTAAAAAGAGATGTTTATCTATTAACATCTACGTGTGTTTCTCCCTCTACCAAAACCACCCCCAACAACAACTTTGCATTTACAGGATAGCTACACATGTATCAAACTGAAGTTAGTTATAGAACCAAATTCTTTCAGAGACCAGTAACTTTATAAGAGTAAATGCCTTTACCTCTCCAGTTTCCACAGTGCTACTACTACTGCTGCTTGTCTCTCCCTCAGGTGATTTACGATCCTTTTCTTTTACGTTTTTTCCCTCTTTTTTCTCTTCTTTTTCTATTTCTTTTCCTTCTTCATCTTCTTCTGTTTCTTCTTTTCCTTCTACTTCTTCTTCTACTTTTTCTTCTTCTTCTTCTTCTGTTTCTTCTTCTTCTTCCTCCTCCTCATCATCATCATCTATTTCTTCATCTCCAGACCAGTTTTGTTCCTTGGACAAAATTGCCAAAACATAATTTTGAAACTCAAGCTGTACAATGATCATGATCCTCGTCCTACACCAGATCATGACACATCAGAATTTGACTAAGAAAATTAGAAGAGAATGTTCTAATGAGTAAATAGAAGAAGAAAAGACACAGGAGACCTCAATCAAAGTTTGCTAATTTTAATATATTTTTTAAAAACTGGCCTCCAGGGAACATTAGGAGTGCAGCTGACTTACGTTTTTCCAACATGTGCCTCCTTAAAGGAAAAGCAATGAAAATAGCTTCTTTTTGGAAAGAAAATATTTACTTTAAATGCTTGAAATGAGCATAATTGACACAAGCAGTAGTAATTCCAACACAAAAAAAAAAATTTAAAATCTATTTCTCAAAAAAATTAATGCAGAAATGCCAGATACAATGCTTTGATTCATGTGATTCAATACAGACATTATAATTTGAATTTAAGTTATTTTCAACCTAAGATAAAACTTCAATTTAGTAAAAATAAAATGGCCAAGGGCATTATAAAATAAATATTTGAAAGCCTGAATATTTTTGTAAAATGTGTAGAAAAATGAACCAATTATATCCTTCTTACTCCCTTCAATCAGATTGTCATTATTATGCCAGTATGTCCTTATAACAGCACAAAACACGATATTTAAATAAGAAACATTCTCCTTCCCATTGTAGAAATATAAGGGCCTAAACCGAGGGTTTCCAAGGTCAAAGCAAGTGAAGGCACATCACTGCCCAGAAGGGGAACATTTCTGTTCCACTGCAGCCAATGTCACATGGTAACTGGAGGGAAGTATCTGCACACTCTTCTGAAGTGTGGTAGAGGAATGAGTCTTACATTGAACTCCTTCCTAATATCTCCTATCTTTTGTTAGTTTTTTCCTTGTTCTCTCTTACTTTTTTGGATTTTTGCCTGTTGTCTCCCCAGCTGTTCTCATGGTCATTAGAAGGTAACTTGCTGGTGAGGAGGAGAACGATGTTTCCAGACCAGCAAATGTTTCTAGAAGTTGGAAGCCAGAGACCTTTGGTGGAACTCCTTTGCTAAGCACAGCTCACATATCCCAGGAATCTGAGACATCCTTCCAGGGGACTTATGGGGACCTGCATCATTCTGGACTTCAGCTCACAGCCTACAGCACCTAAAATCACACTAGATGAATTTATTTTAACAACTGAGCCATGCTCCTCATCCTCACTCCCTTTACTCCAAGGAAGTCACTTGTTTAACTGAACAGCTTCTCAGACTGACCCTGTTTCCATTTACTGCAGCTTTTCACACGTGTCTCTGGCTGTCACCTCATTTGTTCAACTCCCAAAATAGCACATTTTGCATCATAACACTGATAACACAGTTCTATCTATTACTGTTACTTCTGCTTGCCCATTTATAGGCATGTTTTGGAGATTTTACCAATGGTAGGGAATGATCTGAGAATATCATACTACAGATAGGCTTTTACCTTAAAGGATGAATCATCTGACCATTCAAATTTATACCTGAAGAATTTAATAATCTAAGAATCTAGGCTACTAATTAAAGTATATATATGTGTATATATATGTATTATACGTATATGTTATATGCACGTTATATATACCTATGATCTCTTAATTTTTCTCTTTCATTATGCTTTAGGGGGTTTATTTTCTTATTTCACTCTAAATTCCTTTTCATAGAAAGATTATGCTGGAAGAATACCTTCAATACCTCTAAAGTCAAGCCATAGAGAAGCTGTCTGAGCCAAGGTCACACACACAAAGTCAGAAGTAGTAGGGAGCATACAAGTGAAACATTTCAAACTGGTTTCATTTAGGCTTGAGGTTCCAGTTTCTTCAAGGACAAAACCGTGGTTATTACTATGAAAAAGCCTTAAACATTTTGTACCTCTAGTATGATAAATTAGTACAGTAGAACAGCAGTCGAGAAAACATAACTTTACAGATTTAACACATTACATAGATTTTTGTAGAGTTGCTGAATTTTTTCATGCATTTATTCTGTTTTTCCTGTAAATCCAGACCTTCATAACTACACATTCTTAAACATAAATTTGCTGTTTCCAAGATAATGGAGACAAATGACCTTACTTGTACTGGTTTTGGTAAAAGCATTGCCTTAGTGGGTATAACTCAGTGGGTATAACTGTCTTTTACTAAAATGGCTGCAGCTGGCTTGTCTTTGGGAAGATTAATACAGAATAAATACATTTCTTTTCAGAATGCTCCATAAAAATGTGGTCCTATGTCCAGAGGAGAGAGGGAAAAAAACGTCACTGTGCTTTGTACTGCTGTCTCACCTGGTGCCATGCTCTGGCTAAAAGTCTCTCTGAAGACTGAGACATATCTCATGGTAGACCTTACTCAAACAACAGCTGCAAATGAGGTTTCTTTGTATTTCTGCAATTGTTTAATTGTGGACCCCTCCTGCTTAGTTTATGGAAACAGCTCTGGCAGATGGGCTGCTCATTATTAGCATTTCAGAAGGGAAGGCTTATGGTGCCTTTCCACATCTCCTTAAGAAGTCAAAATAATGTTTGCCACCACCGTTTTATATTTTAGGGAAGAAAATCTCAAAGACACTGATGGGACAAATTTAGTTGCAGATCTTTTAAAAATCTGGTGAAAACTCAGTGATGAAGAGAAAGCTGTAATTACTATGTGTACCACTTGAAGTGGAGAGTTCTAGGAAGCTCTGGTTGTTTCTGTTTGATGTTGCCTTGGAAACTGTTAAAAATCCACAGAGAAGGTTATTAAAGAGTTGAGAATGAAGTAGGCAGCTACATGTTCCTGTGTGGTGTTCTGCCAAGCAACCCTAAACCAGCAATTGCTTAGCAGAGTTTTTAGTCATTTAAAGAACAGATTTCTCCCTTACCTGCCCAGCTCATTAACTTGACATGTCCAAAAGCATTCTCATGGCCATCTTACATGTCTACAGGATAAATGAGTGGTACAAATACCAAGGAGAAATTTTCCTATGAAGTAGAAGACTCTGAGTAGATGGGTGTTAGGTCCAAGGAGGTTGGGCAATGGGCATAATGCTTCATATGGGCTGAACAGTGCTCCCTTTCTGGAGCACTAGTAAAGACTAATACAAAATACATTCTACAGATTATCTACTTGCTTTGATGCAGGATTGAAGAGGAATAGGGAGAGGAATCATATCCTATGCTAGCTGTCATTCTGCTCTCCAAAAACCTTGTGCACATCCCTGTCACTCCTGAACTGTCCATGCTACTAAAATACACTGGGCTAACATTTTACTAAAACAGCATTGCAAGTAACAATACCAGCCCTGATCTTATACACAGATGAGTGAAAAAAAACCCCAAAATCAAACAACTCAGTTTACCCCTTGTGGGTTGGAGGTACATTGATGGGTAGACATGTAACATTTTCTTGATACTGATCAGGGTGTCAAGGCATCTGATGTGAAGTGACTGGAAATATTGCCTGACAAAACTGTTAACAAAGCTAAAATTCCCACCATGTAGTTTCTTACCAAGCAGTTCCAGAGACAGCTTAACACCTTAAAGTCCACACAGCGTTAGCCACTTGTCATCAGGTATTTGAACTGACTTTCATTTTGTAGCTATTAATATAGAGAAGTTATTAGCTCAGCTACTCTAAGCCTTAGAGAAATATCCTTCACTTTTATGATTATTAAAGAAAGCTGTCCAGTTTAAAGACTAACAAAATTCAAAGACATGAGTACTCAAATGAGAGATTTAGCAGCTTATCCTTCCACTTACAAGCAATAAGGCAGCCAAACTAAGCTTTCCTTATACATTGTCACAGAGACAAACAGAAAAGCTCACCTAAATAGACTTAGAAGAATTTCCAGTAAAAAGCTGAGCCTGCCATGGTAACTTGTCTAAAAGTTAACACCTAGGCTTCTACTAGGTTATATTGGTTTCCTAATCATACAGTTTTATGTTAAGAGCACCTAACATGCATTACCTGATACTTATTATACTTATTACACTCCCTTAATGCTGCTTTTGTGTGAGTATCCTGGGAAACTAATGCAATGCTGTACTTGCAATTTCAGGCACACTGTACAGTGAAACCACTGGAAACCAGTTTTATGTCAGATGGGATTTTCCATTGTTAAATGTCAAAAACGGAACTTTAAAGATAGGTATGCCTTCTTGTAAATATGATGGAAGAAAAGATATTGAAGTAGCAGTTGCACGTAGTGATACACTGATTACCCTGGACATCTGGTGACTAATTACCACAACAGTGCCCTCCAACAGGATGGCATCACCATGGGAGAGAATAGTGAATACACAGCTGAAAATTATGTTGGTAGAGACTGACTGAACAGACTCATTTCTATTAAGCTTTTTTTGGCTCATACTTTGCTATACAACATGGTTTATTCACTAAAAGCTGAACACAACAACCTACAGGTCTCTAGAGACCTGTGCACTTTTGTCATAGGCTGTGCACATACTTTGCATTAAGGAGATTAATTGGATTACATTTATTAACCAAGGCTTTAGGTGTCATCCTGAGACTACACACTGGCCTTTATTACACAGAGTAGCCAGTAATTTTTGAGGGCGTTCTCTTAAAGATTATTTCAGTTGGCTTTGGTGTAATTATTCTGTGGTTTCCCAGCTTGCTGCTGTAGGTGTACCTGGAGAAAGATATATCTCTGCATTCTTCTGGGAATAAAAATAACTACTTACCAATGTATAAAATTGCAATTTAAAACTATATTCTGAAGAAGAATTTATACTTTCAGTTTTTCACTACAAGTTTAAATAGAGTTATCTAAAGGTTTCTCCTCCCAGCAACTCAGAACATATTTTTTGTTTATTCCCCAAGATAAGTCAATATCTGAAATAGCTCAGATGTACTACACCTTTCATATACAAAAGAGTTACCTTCTCATAAAAGTTTTCTTTCTTTGGAGAAAAAATAGAAAATATAAATTTCCAAGCAAAAAGGGGAAAAAAAACTTCTATAGAACTAGAAAGAACTTTTAAGGTGTTTTATGAAAACCATAAAACAAGTTAGAGACTTTACATCAGATATTATCTCTTAAGAAGTATTTTATACAGTAATATAAATACCATCTAATATTCAGTCACTCAGAAATAGCATACCAAAATAACTCATGGGTACTTAAGCAAAACAAGAGCAGTATAATGAGCAACTCCAGAATATGTTGGTGTTATCTGAAAAACTTACTGTGTCTCTGGAAGATATTATGTTCTATAAAATGAATTCTTAATGCTAACAGACACAGAGGAAAAAGATTTACTTGGGAATATTGACCCACACTTGGATGCAGATTGTGCATATTTTCCAAATCCTTATAGAAAAAATTTTAGTGTCTGGAGTTTGTCATGCAGCTCCCACATATTTGCAAGTGAATGAGGACAGTCACTACTTTCTGCTTTTATTGTGCACATAACTTAGAGCACTGCATGTCTCTTCCGAATACTGCCTTAATCATGCTGGTTTTTATTCAGTGCTTCGATAAAAATACTGGTAAAGGCAATTTTTTGCCAAAGCACCAAAGAAGGTTTTTTGACATTCTCTGTCTCAAAGAGCTGGTCCATGAGTCACTGCTAAAACCTCCACAGACTGCAAGACTGGCTCTCAGGGGATAGCCCCCATTTCAAAATACTCTGATGTAAAAGTGGTAATTTTTACACAATCACCACTAATCTTTAAGCCCATTCTCATTTCACAGATATTTCAAGGCACACCCAAGTCAGTAATGCAAGTGCCATCAGCTTCCCTATGGAATTGTTCTCCATGTCATGCCAGCACTTGTGGAAGTTCTCCCTCAGTCACTGCAAGGCTGGCTTTAAAGCACATCTTGACTTCTTTCTGTACCCTTCATACAGGACACGTTCAGGTTTGCTTTCTTCTTTTTCTGCTCACAGATGATAATGAAGTGCCCTGTAAAAGAGGTCAAATTCTGCAGCAGTTCTGCTGCTGTGTTTCTAATTATGAAAGTAGCTTTGGATTGATGCTGGATAGAATGAAAGTGAAGTGTTTTACACTTCCTGTAAGAAAGCCAGGCTCTGCCAGGGTGGCTCACAAGCTCCTTTTAGGTTGGTATTTATTGTTCACTTTCCAATCGAACAGCACAGGCTCTAACATTAGTACACAGGGGTTTAAAATATTACTCTTCAGTACTTCTGTGATCTATCTCCTTACAAAAAAGGTGCAGATAAAGGCTTTGTTTAATATAGAATTCTTTTTAGAGCCACCTTTGTTTCTCTCTCTCGCACTCTCCATATGACAGCACAAATATTTTACATTTCACACAAACCACAAATGAGACTGTGTGAAAGGTGTGGCAGTCATGACAAATTATAAAGCTCTAAATCCATACCATTGAACCTGTGATACTCCAGCAGACAGCCCTGCAACCCACCAGAGACCAAAAGAGTAATTTCTGATTTTTCAATGCTGGAGAAATAAGAAAACCAGAACAGTAAATATTTTTACACTAACCATTTCAGGGCCCTGATAAGAATTATTTTCCTAATTATGCATAGGGTTTGAGATAATAGTATTAATATTCGTTTAAATTATTATGATATGAGGTTGACAAGCAAAAAAAGCAATAAGCACTATCATAAATCCTTAAAAAACAGAGTGATTAAGTGTACTTGCTTCTTCTTTTGGCAATAGAAATACAAAGTCTCTGTTGCTCTCTGCAATTTAATTTTCTGATGCCAAAGCTGTGTCTCCAAAATCCTTTCAATATGAAATAAGTTAACCTCTCCTGTCTCCATTAAAACATAAATAAGTGTATAAGAATGTTACAGCCCAGTGAGTGACTTTGGATCCAAGACATCCTCAGAACTTTACTGAGCACAGTACTATGGGTTTGCCATTTGTGCAAGCAAAGACTTTGCTCACTTGCTCATAGAATGCCACAGTACTAAACACTGTCACTTCCACAATTAGAAATTAGATTTAAAATTACCCTTTCACATTTACTTTGCCCTTTTTTGGCCTTTTTACAGACCCTTAATGTTATATGAGAGATAGGATCTAGAAGATAGTGTCATCTTGGGAGAAAATAAGCTAAAATTTATATTTAAAGATGCCTAAAGGTAAAAAGAACCCCAACAAACTAGGAGGGAAAAAACCCTAAGAGCAATGAAAACAAAATCTAGATGTCCTTTCTGCATAATTCTGAAAGGCCCTGTTCTAAAGAATACCCATGTACTCATCCAGATAAGAAACTGGAACAAAAAATAATGAGTGAAACCTAGACATTTTATGTAGTTTGGAGAAGGACGTTTTTGTTATTCAGCATCAATTATGGAAAGAGATCTACTATCTGAATAAATAGTTTGCTATGTTCAGCTATAATGGAGAAATTGATCTGCTGAAATTTTGCATGCACAAGACAAGAGCTGTGCCACAGAATATTCCAAAGTCACCCAGTAATCCTCACCTGTAACCAGAGCTGTGAGGCAGCAGCAGACCTGCACCCACACCTCTGAAAGTGCCAGAGGTGTTGGTGTTGGATACCCATTGTAAAAGGCAGCAGGTGCCCCTGTAATTCTGTGAATGTGTCTGTGAGGCTGTGCAGGGGATTAAAACTTCTGAGATGAGCTGCAGGGAGTGCCTAGAAATTCACAGGTGCTTATTAGCACTTTAAGGATGTCCAGTGTTTCTGTCAACTGCTGTGTTGCTGCTCTTGAATTAAACATGTAGGTGGTTGATTGCTGGTTAACTGTAATTAATAAATCAATAAACCACTTACGGTAGACTTAAACCACAGAACTGAGCAGTTTTTCCCACATGACAATCGTTAGGAAATAAATCATAAAGAGGGAATAAATGCTCTTTTTTCTAGCACAAGAATTCAAAAACATCAAATGATGCAAATGAAAAGAGGAGTTACTTCTCCAAACTATGTGTAAATAAATCTAAGAATTATTTTCCAAAATATGCTAAACTGGGTTAAAAATTGATTGAAAGAAATTCATGTGAAGAAAATGGATGTTAAATGTAATACATATATCTGCTGAACCACAAATTATTGAAAATACTAATTATATTCATTATACTGAATGATTACAGGGAGGAAGTAACACTACGTGTTTATGCTACTCTAATATTCTAATTTTTTTTTCCCCTGGCACTCACCAGTAGCCACTGGTAGAAAAAAGATGGATAGATCTTTGGTCTGGGCAATTGTCTGTTGTTTTTTCTCTCTAATGCAGGAATTTTTTTCTCTATTAAAAATTAACTCAGGACTATTTCTGGCATGCTTCTTCAGTACTGCATATAAATCTCTTTGTATGCCATAATAAATAAGGATATATTGAAATTTCACAAAACCACAAGTAGCAAACTTTATAAACCAGAATGAGTCAAACTAAATAAAATTCCACTCGTTATGCTAATGGAGTTCCAAAAGTCCCCTCAAAGCCCAGAAATGCTGGCACCGAGCACAATTTATGTAACGAGACTGTGGAAAACCCTTAGAAGAGCTGGAGTAAAGCTCTGCTTTTCCCCTACCACAGGAATGATCCTGTGGTAAATAAAATCAGTTCTCAAATTAATGAATTTTCATCCAGACAAAACAAAGAAGGGGAGATGCCCTTAAGTTGGCTTCCTTCACTGTCTTGGAAAGCTTTCTGCTATCAGCATATGTTAAGAGAGAAATAACAAATAGTCCTCAATTGCCTAAGAATTTATATTAAATGCTGCAACCAAACAGTAAATGAAGGGCCATTCCTATGTGGAATTGGAAATTACTTGCTTTTACTCGTTTTTTCTCTCTCCCTCTCTCTAGGAAATATTTTTCACTCGAAATAACGTGATTGTTTTCTTTTTCACAGCCCAGTTTTCTTCCAGCAATGAATTCTAGAACCACAAAGTAGATGTCATATCCAAGAAACCCAGTTTTAGACCTATAAAAATACCTTTCAATACTACTCTAAGTTTAATCATAGTAACAGCCTAATCTTTCTTAAGAAAGATGAAATAACACACCACAGCTCCACTGAGTTTCAAAGGGAAGTGTTTTCAGAGGAGTTTGGTGATAACACAGCACACTGGCAGAATATCCAATGACTCCATTGTTAGAGAGCTGATTTCTTGGGAAGGGCATTTAAATGATATCATATTCTCTTAGAGAATATGAGGATACTTACCCTGCTCCAAAGACACATGCTGATGCCCAGACAATGTGTTCCAGAGAATTCCAAATTTGAAACAAATTTTACAGGGACAAAAATACAGTCACTGGGGTAACTTTTTGCACAGCATGTGACTGAAGTGATCTGACCTTCAAAGGGAGTATATGGAAGGGGTGAATGAGGCAGGAAGGTTGGACTGGGACTAGGATTTACTGGCAAACTACTGATCTACTACAGGCTTCTTAGAAAATAAATTCTGGAGACATCATGTCAAAGATCTTTTAATGCCAGTATCTTACAAAACAATATTAAAATGTTTCATAATCTCAACACATGTATTGATTCCATTCACATTTTTATTGAATGACATTTACTCATTTTGATTCCTTTTTTCTTCTCTTCTCATTTTCAAGTAGGCTTTAAATAACTAGTTTTCTAAAGAATGTCAATACTGAGATCTCTTTACAAAAATTTCTCAGACCACCCATTGGCATAATATTCAAGTAACAATGCAGCACAATGAGTCCCTGTCTCTTCCTCTGCCAGTTCAGTCCCTAAGGAGTCCCTAACTCTTTCAGGTTGAAAGAGTGATGCATTATCTTACGAAAATAATTTGCAAGATTTGTTTGTGTTTTTTGAGGAAATTCTAAAAGTATTAACTTTGACTTTAAAAAAAAATCAGACTTTCTTGCCACTTTCTTTACTATTCCATCTGGCTTGTTGGTTTACCTCTTTTTGGAGATTACAGATAAGATTTTTAGGCGAGGAAACTATAAATCTCCTCCAATGAGGCAAAGGTTTTGCTCTGATCCTGAAAACATATATGTGTTTCAAACAGCAACAGCATATATTCCCCCTCCTGGAGTACCTCAGACTTAGAGGACTAATGTGATAGTCTTTCATAGGCAGATATAGAATCTTTTGTGTATTGCACAGTATAAACAAATAAAAAAATGTTTTAGAGGTGTATATTTCAAATTCTTAGTTCTATCTAATCACCAAGTGTGATATATAAAAATTATCCCTGAACTCTAATGTAATCTACGCCAGATTCTGAGATCTGTGTGTGGTTTTTCACACAGAATTGTGGGCTGACACCAAAATAAGAAGTCAGCCTTAAGGCCCTTGAAAAGTCCTAGGCCATCACTTACCCAGGCCTGCATTTCCATTTACCTCCCATTCACTGACCCATGTAAATTTGGCAACTTGTCCTTTCTTTAATTTAGGTACTTGAACATTTTACCAATGTATAAACAGATTAAAAGTAGGGGAAATAAATTATGGAGTGATACCAAAAGTTAAAAATAGGTAAATTTCCTAATTTACTGAAACTCCTTTCATGTAAGGCACATTATCAAGTCAACTGTCCTGCAGCTAAAATTGGTGTATTGCTGATTCAAAGGCAAAGATTGCACTGATTAAGAGGCAAACACAGTTTACCTCCTCAGCAATTAATTTTCTTTATATATCATACACGATAAACATGATTGTGAAAATGATTGTATGTGTATGTGTATGTGTATGTGATTTCTCTCATAAAAGTATCCTAAATCTAAACATTTTCCTCAATCTTTTTCAAGAAATTGGCACGTACGTTATATGCATAATAGTATGCTTTGATTCCCTGAAAAGTTTCTTTTAAGTAATAAAAATCAGTTTGTTTCCTGAGTAGGGTTAAAATGCATCTCCAGTCGTCTATGCTACTTTAGTGTTAAATAATGAGGTAGCACATTGTTCCAAAATTGTTCTGAATTATGTAAACCATTTGCTACATGGCGTTTGGATTTCATGTTTTGTTTAGAGCTGTTTGGTAAAGCAGAACTTTTTGTCTTTTCTGGTTTCCTGGGTTTGCTTTTCTTTTCTGGAAATTTACTACTATAATTTTTCCTTTTATCTTTTGCTTTTTCCTCTTCCTCTGCTTCTTCCTCCTCACCCTCATCTTCTTCTCCCTCATCCTCTTCTTCCTCCTCTCCTACATCCCCTTCCTCCTCGTCTCCTTCTTCCCCCTCTTCTTCTTCTTCTCCCCCCTCTCCCTCTTCTTCTTCCTCCTCGCCCTCTTCCCCTTTTTCTTCTCCTCCCTCTCCTTCTTCCCCTTCTTCCTCCTCACCCTCTTCCCCTTTTTCTTCTTCCTCCTCTTCCTCTTCCTCTTCTTCTTCTTCCTCTTCACCCTCTTCTTTTTCTTCTTCCCCCTCTTCTTCTTCCCCTTCCCCTTCCCCTTCTCCTTCTCCTTCTCCTTCTCCTTCTCCTTCTCCTTCTCCTTCTCCTTCTCCTTCTCCTTCTCCTTCTCCTTCTCCTTCTCCTTCTCCTTCTCCTTCTCCTTCTCCTTCTCCTTCTCCTTCTTTCTGCCCTCCCTCTTCTCCCTCCTCTACCTCTTCTTCTTCCTCTCCTGTTTCCTCCTCTTCCGTTTCCTCCTCTCCCTCTGCTTCCACTCCTTCTTTCTCATCTTCCTCTTCTTCTTCCACTCCCTCTTTTCCCTCATCTTCAACATTCTCTTCTTCCTCCCCTACTCCCTCATCTTCTTCCACTCCTTCTCCCTCTTTTTTACCTTCCCCTTTCTCTTCATTTCCTCCCTCCTCTTCTTCCTTTTCATCTTCCTCTCCCTCCTCCCCTTCTGCTTCTGCCTCTGTTCCTTCCTCTTTCTCATCTTCTCTTTCCTCTTCCACTTCATCCTCCCCATCTTTTCCTTCTTCCACTCCATCCTCACCCACTTCCTTAGTTTTTGTATTTGCCTCTTCCTCATCCTGTTCTCCAGATACCTCTTCTTCCCTCTCTGCCAATGATTCTCCCAACTCCTCCTCTTCACCCTCTTCGTCTTTTTCATTCTCCCTTTCTTTTTCTTCTTCATCTTCCCTTTCATCTTCTCCTTCCTCTTCTGCCCCTACCTCTTTTTCTTCCTTTTCCTCTCTATCTTCCCCTCCTTCCTCACTCTCATCTTTTCCCTCACTTTTAACCTGCTCTTTCTCTTTCTCAGTGCCTTCCTCTTTCTCATACTTCTCCTCCATACCCTCCTTTTCTTCCTCACTCGCCATTTCTTCTTCCTCTATCAACGTACCTTGCTCATCTCCTTGATCTTTGCCATCTTGCTGGCTGACCTCAGTCTCCTCTGCGCCCTCATTCCCACTGTCTCTTTCAGCCTGTGATTCTTTTTCAGTTTCTTCCTCATTATCTTTTCCCTCTACATCTTTTTCTACTGAAACTTCATCTCTATCTTTTTCAGCCTCATTCTCTTCTTCCTCCCCTGGTTTACCTTCACTGTCAATTGTTTCATCCAGTTTTTCTTTTTCACTTTCACCCTTTTCACTGCTCTCATTCTCCTGCTCCTGATCAGATTCCTCCTCATTCTTAATTTCTAATGGCCTGTCTACATCAGATTTAGCATCAGAGCTTGTTTCTTCTTCATTCAGGCTTTTTAAATCAGTCTGTTCTATACATTCTTTCTCATGGTTTGTAGCTTGAATCTCCTCAATCTCACTGTCTTTTTCTAAGTCCAGATGTGTCACTGTTCTCCTTGTCCTCTGGAGAACTCTGTGTTCATAGCGGACCTCTTCCTTAAGTATATATTCTTGGAGATCATTAGTACTTTCCTCAGTTGAAGATGATGATGAAGTTACAGATATTTGTTTCAAAAACTTGTGCTTTTTTTTAAGCTCCTTCTGTTCTGCACTACTTTCTTGTCCTGTGACACTTATTCTTTCACACTTGTCAGATTTTTCAATGCCATCCTTTACTTTGTTTTGACTTTCTGTTGTTTTTTGACCCCCTTTGTTTTTAAAAGGACTGTGTTCTTGTACTGTTAATGAATCAGTCTGGGGCTGAGCTCTGGGAGCAGAAGGAAGTACCTCTATTTTAAGGGATTGCTTAGGTCTAACAGCTTTTGGCTTTTTATTGGAAGAATTTATTTTTTCAGTCAGAATTTGATTTTCAGTGGGAAGATTAGAAGTTGCATCCTCTCTAAAAAAATCACAATTTTCCACATATTCTTTCTCCCTTTTCACTAATATGCTTTTGCCACCAGTAATTTCTTGAGCATCACTTTTCAAAGTAGTATCACTTTGTGCATGCTCAAATTTACCTTTCTTTATATTTTTTTTGGCCACAGGCTTCCCTACAAAGGCACTCCTCTTTGCTAAATCTTGTCCAGGTGACTCTGAAAGTGAGGACTGCTTTTGTAAAGCCCCAGACTCTAATTTTGAGCCCTCCTTTGTGAAATCAGAATCCTTTTTTTTCAGCCCACCCTTACCATCTCTTTTCAGTTTCACATTTTTATTGTTCTTCTATTCCACATGAGAAGCAGAAAATTAAAAAGAAAGAAAAAAAGCATTAAAGACAAATGGCAGCGAAAGAAAAAGGTTACAAAAGCATCTGAACAAGAAACAATTTGTGAGAAGGGATTAAAAGACAGCATAAAAGGTAGAATATTTCACATGAAATGAAATTACAAATGCACATATTAAAAAATGCAACATCCTGCTAATGATCAGTGCAGTGCTACACCTTTCTCTCACTACCCAAGGAAATGCAGTAAGAATTGTGCAGCCAGTACCACATCCCATAAACCAGAGCAGAGGCAATGCATGAGGCTGTGCAAGAAGGAAATTAATACAGTTCTCTTACACTTTCCTCCTCTGGAAGCATCCTTCTGATGTGCTCATTGTTATGCCCTTTCTGAGAAGTTTGAAAATCTATTGTCTTTCTGGTTTAAATTTTACACTTATTTAACAAATTATAAATAATAACTTCAAAAATCTAAAATAAAATTTTAATGAAATGCAACAAAGTGCTGAAAAGCTGGGATCACTTTAGGAGTGAAATGGGAAGGTATTAATAAGTACTTTAATTTCATAATTAAGACCAGTATTATTCTTAAACTGGTGAAATATTATACACTCATGTCAAACTGCACTGGATATGTGGAGTTCTAGATGCTTGCCCAAATTCTCTCTGCTTTTATGCAGCTTCTTAGAATTTTAGGTCATGGATATTCAGAAAATTAGCAAGAGGAGGTCTATAAAATCTTCCCGACTTTTTAAAACTCAAAGCAAAATAACAAAGTACCAGGACAATAAAAGAATTGCGGATTTTTTAATCATCAATGTCAATATACAGATATGTAATTAGTTACAGTACCTTCTGTTTTTGGAGTGGTGATAATTTTAAGGACCAGTCACCAGGATTCAACTTCATTGCATGTGTCTACAAAAAATAAAATCTCTATTAAAAAATAAATATATTTAATACAGAAAGCAGCATCAAAGCCAAGTTTTACTAAGCAGAATTGTTTTTAACATTTTAATATTATTGCCCAGTCAGGGTGAGACAAACCTGTATGATCATTCAGCTCACCTATTTCACTCCCCCTCCATCATTTACTGTTTATAAAGAGAGTGGTGACCAGCTCAGATAGCAACACCTGAACTGTCTGTAGAGACTGAACCCTGACCTTTCCTAGAGCACAGGCATGTTTGAGATTCACCTTCACTCACTGTGAGGTTACAAATAGAACCTTACCCCATTCTCATCACAAACTTCAACTCAACATCCAGTTTGGTACCATGGCCTTGAAAGAGAATCTTCAAAGAAATGTTACACAGCAGAAATTTTCCTTGGAATCTAATGCCTTTATCTCTTCCACATAAAGCAAGAAACCAAAAGGCAACATGGAATACTACTAGGTGGAAATATATAATGAAATTTTGCTCATCCCTTGCCATATATTCCAAATGAATTCCAAATGCTGCTGATTGTTAAGTGCTCATGTTTTTACCACCATATTATTTTTCAACACAGTGAGCAAGGAGAGTTCTGCTTTCAGTATCCCAATAATTTGTAGCATCAATATGACATTAAAGGTTTTACCTCCTCTTTTCACTAAGATGTATGCTGCCACAGTCTAGAAAAATTGAAAAAAAACTATGCCGTAACAGACTGTTTTCATTCAGATCCAAGAAGAGCAATCATTTATTTTGTATTTTGACAAGTTTGCTTGATGGGCTTTTCTTCAAATTTATGTTTAAAAATTTTTTTTACGTATTTTAGAATTGATTCATGATAGGTATAAAACCAAAAAGGAGAAGGAAGAGTAGCACCTAAAGTGTGCAATTTGTAAATACTGCTTCAATAAATTAATAATGCTGTGCATTGGATCTGATCACATTTTTTTATTGTAAATCAAAATAAAGTTTTAAAACATTAAATAAATGGCATGCATAAACAGACTGTTAAATTACTAAGTACTTTTAAATGCAAACAAATAATAATTCCTGTAAGATGTTCAATCCTTCCAGTATTACTGTGGCTGCATTATGGCCAGGACATGTCCCTTCTGCTGAGAGAACCAAATGGTTCAGAAAGTTGTACAAGTGATAAGGTGAACATGTTTTTTAAATAAAAGAAATATGTAGGAACAAGCTGGGGAATCACCAAATAATCAGAATGTCTGGATTTTGGCTTTCCCTTTAATATGATCCACCTGTATTAAAAAACCTCTTCTCAAAACAGGAAAAGATGCTCTTCTGCTTCATTTCCTGCAATTGTCTGTTGGAAATCATCAAGAAAAGCTAGGTCAGAGATAGAAATCACCATGTGGCTTCCAGCATCCTTTTCTTTCTGGTTTCCAGAGCTAAAGTGTGAGGAAGCACTGCACTACTTGGACTTCTTCAATCTCATACCAAAACATTATTTGGAAAATTAAAACCTATTTTAGCATTGGGTAATGATGCTATAAAATGCATGCTCATTTATCAGTGTGTCAGTACTTCTCAGTGTCACATATGATATTCTGGGCTAGTTAGGAATTCTGTATTAGAACCTGAAACACAATTTAGCTTCTTTGTCTCCCCCGCAATAAAATTACTGAATTACAGATCCATTATTGTAATATATTACCATATTTAGGATGTCAGTTGTATCCCCAAGGTTTCTGTCAATATTTTCATTATCTGAATCTTGTTCTGAAGAGACTTCACCAGGTTTATCTTTTTGATGATTATTTTCTGCAAGGTAAAATAGGGAGGAAATAAACAAATGTCATAGGAACAAGAACTATATAGCAAACAGAACACTTCACTCTTATAAAATAGAGATTATTCCCATTTTACTAACATAGAACTGAGGCCCTCAAAATCTTCATTCCCCCAGCCCAAGACACAGCAGAAACACTTCTATCTCCTTTCATCATTAACAACAGAGGTGGCTCTGCAATCTGGTCTCAGTGCACTGTAGATCTCTGACCATTTCTGCAGTCTTGCAAAGCCTAAATATTACCTGGGACAGATTCTTTTGGTCAATCTCTTTAATAATAGGGTAATTACACCAAATTAGCTGCTGTCGTGTTATCTCCATTGTACATTTTCTATGTAATGGGTGGAGAGACAGTGAGTTTAAAAGCAGCATTATAAAAATGTCCCTACATCATTAAGCTCATCAGGTCTATGACCACTTTTTAAAGCACAATACCTGAGGTTTTAGGCTGAAGACTCTAAAGGAAATTCAAATTTCACTGCATTGCTTTCCTGGAACCAGAAATGCTAATGGACCTGCTGGCACATTTAAAAATATTCATCTTCATTCTATGAATTAATTACTTTCAAATTAGATTTGTCTGTCCAGTAAATCTAAGCTCTTACACAGAAGCTCTGCATTCTGCACTCTCCAGCATTGTTCTTCCTAGGAAACCTCACAGACCCAGGATTCCAGACAAGTCCAGAGCTGCTCTAGAGAATCTGTGCCAAGTCCAGTGCTGTATTATGTCTATCCAGACTTTTCCATCAGCTAGAATATTATAAATCATTATGACCTTAGATAATAAAGAGTGAAGAGTACTTCTGTATTTCCAAGCAAAGAAGAAAGGTCCTTTAAGAACTAGTAGACCTCATCTTTTCTTATCCAAGTTCCTTGTAGACTTTACCTATGTCCTTAAGGCTGTTCCTATTTTTTTTCTGTAATTCCTTTTTTTGTGTGTGTATGAAAACAAAGTATTCAATGTTCTCACAGTATTTTTGTGAAATCTTATTTGTAAAGGCTTAAGGAACCACAAGTACAATTTATAAATTGCTTTTCTTTCACTCAAGCCGCCACTTAATCTTTAAACTTGTTTTGCAAACATGAACAGTGTGAGGAAGTTTTTGTCTGCATTTCTCAATGTTCATGCCTGTATGGTACCAGACCCTCCTGAGGTAAGACTGAACCTGAACCTTCTTTCAGGCTCAAACTGCACATTTGTTTATGAATGATGAGAGTCAAACAATTCTCATCAGAAAATAGCAGTGAGATGTGGGGACACTTCACCTTTTTCATGGTCTCCATCCCTCCCAGATTCAGCTTTAGGATGACTTGTTGCAGAAAACCAGAATGGGCTGGTGTTGCTTGTCACAGGCAATGAAGATTTCAAGAAGCCTTTCCCCATTGGAGGCAGAGTTTGTGCCATTCGAACAAATTGCTCTGGTGACCTTTCCTTTAGAAGATTGAAAAACAATAGATTGAGAAAAAGGGTAGAAAAACAAAATGTAAGCAATCTCTTGTACTTATCAGTGGTATTTCATTTTAGTTGATGATACAGGGTTGCAATTTAATAAGCATAAACAAATATCTTTAATATTTTAATTATTTATAGTCCTAAAAAGTGGGCAGGTACACAGTGGGATTTTAAAAATAATTTCTATGCAATCCTAAAATATAAACAAAGGAGAAAAATAACTTCTTTTTTAATTTAAAATGAAAAACTAGTTTCTCAAATAACATCAAGGTACTTAATCTACAACATTAACACATTTTTACAGAATAAATTCAGGTTTTAGTAGAGTTAGTTCTCAGGTAAGTTAAATGATCCAACTCATTGTGCTGTTTAAGGAAATCACATGGAATGTGTAGTAGAGATAAAAGAGCAGAAAGTAATATTTTAAGTAGCTATATGTAATATTCTCCTTTGATATTTTATAAACCATGAAATTGTTTCATATATTCAAGGACTCAGAGGGAACAGTGAAAGAGGCAGGCTCTTGCTATTTTTAAAAAATTATTTCTAAGAAAGTTTAAAAATGCAAAGGAACAGGTTCTACACTTTAGAACCAAAAAAATTACAAACGCAATGTGAATCTCTTTCACAGAAATAATTAAGCAAAATCTGACCAATACTTTTTTTTTAAATCTTGCATCAAATTTTGGGACCAGAGTAAATGTCTGTTTTTCATATTATACATTAAATGAAACACTTATTTTAAGAAGATATATTTAACATCTTGGCATGTGCTGTGATTTTAGCTTTAAACTGATTTTGTTTCTTGAAAGAAGTATGGCAGCTCTAAATATCTCTGGACTAACCCTCTCTCGCCGTCGCATTCGTGCTGCTGATAATTGCAAAGTGTTTGCTAGTACAAAGTCCCCACTCATTTGAGGGGTAGTAGCAGTCAAGCGAGGCTCATATAAATCTTCCAAGAGTACTTCAGATCCTTTAGGTCTTGGAGCAGCAAAAACCAGCATGTGACAACCACCACAAGCAACCTACAGCTCAAAAAAAAAGACTCATTACTTCATTTGCAAGTATCAAGGATGCACTTTTGTTACAATTATCTCTTGGGACTTAGATGATAAGAAAAAATGTAGTAAAAGTAAGACATCTCAAATGGCTTCAAATTTAGTTCCTAATTACACCAGCAATATAAAAGTACTTAATTATGTTTATTAATGATTAGTTGTCTATGTTCACTTCTTCTTAATTAAATACAGTATATTTGTGTTGAACAGAATAAAAGACAGGTCTATCAAACTTTTGATATAGAAGATAGCAAAGATATTTCCACTGATTTTTAAGAAATTTTAGCTAATTATTTTGATACAAGTCAAATGAGAGCAATACTGATAGTTTTAGTGACTCAAATCTAAATATTTTATCACAAAATCAGCAAAATGTAAAACGAATTTGACACCCTCCAGTAGACACAATATTATTACATAAAGATTGGAGGTTTCACTTTTTAAAAGGTTTAAAACACTCACTGCTTCCAAAAAAACTTCCTTCATCTGTAATTCCAGTAAACAAACAGAAGAGGTCAATAGACTTTTATCCCAAATTTTGTTCAATCCTGAGTCATGTTAGCACTTTTCATGCTGACAGTTCTGTGACATTTATTTCTTCTGTACCTCAAGAGGCAGATGAAAAGACTTCCCTTACATAGTTCTCAACAGAAAAGAATAGTCCTGGTTTCTTGTCCAGCTTGGATTAAAAAACCTAACACCTCAAATTTTCTTAAGATTTAAAGACATGCTACTGTACAAAAATTGCCAAAATTGAAAACATTACTCTCTGGTGTTCACAGAAAAGATACAGATTTCCCAATACTTCCACCCATCCAAGAGCAAGGAATAATTCAGTTTATAAGCTACCACAGCTCTGAAGACCAAAACACCGTGGGACTAGAGTACTGAATAAAACCCTAAAGAGCAACCTCTATGTGCAGCCCAAGTCAAAGATATTCTAAACTAAATGAACACTGTGCTAAGCAAATATAATTTCCTCTTTCCTTCAGTTTGTGTTGTCCACTATTTAAATGTTATAGAAAGAAATAATTTCAGCTCTCATTAATAATGTGCTTCATAAAAAGATAAATATGTTGGTGTCTGAAAAGAATGAAGAAAAGTCTTACCAAAAGGACTGTGAACTTCAAGAAATTGTAACACAGAGTGGGATCAAACAGATTTGTAAAACTTTCTTCTCCAAATCCTAACTTGCCATGTCGTCCATCTCCAAAAGTAAACATGAGGCCATTCTCTGCATGTGGGAATAAAAAGGATGTTGAAACAAAAATTCAATACAAAACCAGGACAGAACCATTACAAACAAAGTAACAGGCTGTGAAAATAAGGAATATTTCCCTTCCAAAAGCAAAACCTGAACAATTATTTTTAGATCTTCAACAGATGAATATTATTCAAAAATATGCATTTTTTTCAGACAAAGTATTGTCTGAGATGTTGGTCTAGATAATTTGTAAAAAAAAGACACTCCAACAAAATAATAAGATTTAAACTGTACAGAAAAACAAAGGCTACTAAACAAGAATATTTGTTGGGAAGGCGTGAGTAGGAGGTTATAATTCCCCAGGAGGTACAGAGTTATTCATGGCATGGCTGTGAGTCAGAAATTCCTATTGAAGTCACCTTTTTCACTGGCTCATTTCACCTTTAGAACCAGTCATGGATATGTCTGCTACTGCTCATTGTGCAAGGAAAGCTTTCACAGTATAATAGAGAGTTCTAGAAGTGGTTCCAGAATTTTGCACTCCCATACCTGCTATCACAGCAGTGTGATTTTCCCCACATGCAATGTTACATATTTTATGCCTCTTCAAGTGTTTCACAGGCTTCGGTACTGAACTTTCAAACACAAAAGTTCCATGTCCCAGCTGCCCATATTGTCCAAGTCCAAAAGTGTAAACAGCTTTCTCTGAAATTGTATAGGCAAAGTTAACAACAAATATGCTGATACATATATTTATTTATTTATGTTTGTTGGTTTGTTTATTTATAATAACTATGTTATTATCGATTAAAAATGTGCCAACTAATCAATTGCACTTACCAATTATTAATATACAACAAAATAAAAAAACAGGAACTGAAGCACTAAAGTATACACAAAAAAGAATTTTAAATGGTTCAATATGCCATATATTTTCTAATATAAATGCAAAATAATCCACTGATCATATGTACAGAAACTTAAAAAAAATGTATGGGAATTTACAATATTTATACATATATATGCATTTTCACAATAGCCTCGTCTTAATTTCTCATTAGCTCCATGAACATTGTATGACCCTAAATATAATAGACAAGAGCTCATAATTTGTATGTAAGAAGAGACTAGAACAGTAATAGAATAGGTTTCAGTATTCTGTTCAGCTACCAAATCAGCCCTGCAATAAATACAGAGAACACTATAATTGTGTTATCTTGTGACAGAATAATAATCTTTCCACATTTATATTTTGTCTCTTTAATGGACTGTCTGTGCCAGGAAAAAGAATAAGAGCTTCTCCAAAGCAATAAAGATTCTTGGTGTGTCCATCCCTGGCACACCATCACAACAGGGGAAGATTGTGAAGCTTGGAAATCTTGATGAAGTCATGCTTGAACAGAGAAGTTTTATGGGAAAAAAGGAGTTGTTTTCCTAGAATTTAAATTCCTGCCCCTTTTTCTTTTGCATCTAGGCAACAAAGGAAAAGTGAGAGAAATTCTACTTAAAGCACTTAAAAAATTATTATGAAAAAACGGGAAAGATTATGAATTAATAAATATTATTCCATGTTAAGTTAAAAGAGCTTTCCAGTTTCAAAGGAACTGTGATTAAATAGTAACACTTCATATGGAAATGTTCTTTCTAGGAAAGTCTTTTCCTTCCTGTTCCTTATGTATTGTTCCATACTAAGATGTCATGAATTCACACCATTACAAAAAAGCCCAATGGTTTTACTTTTTTTTTAATATTATAGATGAAAAATATTGAGTAATCCTGTTTTTGTTACTAAATGTGATAGTAAAGCTCCATCTGCTGGAAATTTTAGTGCAAGAAAGTAAAACCTTTCCAGGAGCTTTATAAAGTAAAAGAAGTAGTAAGAATTCTCCTGTAATATTTAGACTTCCTGCATAAGAATCAAGAAACTACACCTGAAAGACAGGAGCTTTCTCTAAGCAAACAAAAGTCTCATCTTTATTTTAGTAAATGGCTTTCTCAGGATCGTTGATTCCAAAAATTCTGTTTAGAAGAACTGCATTTGTTTTAACAATTCTTTGCAAACGGCAGGTCTTGTAACTACATGGCTTTATCTGATGAACATAGTAATTTTTGAGTGAAGTACAAGGTTTTTTTCTTTAATCCTAACATGAAACATGCAACATCTTCTGCATTTTTGTTGAGAGAAAGATGTTCTCAAATGTTAACTTTAAAAGTTCAGGGAATCTTTTCTCTGTTTCTACTGAAAATTAGGAAAAAGACCAATCCCAAGACAGGTTAGAGTGCCTTTATATGATGAATAATTTCTTCTACTGCCCTTATAGACTAAGGGCACCTAAATGTTGCTCCTCCTAAATTCTCTTCTTAGTGAATTATCAGCATAGAGGTAGAAAAAACCTTGTACCTTTCTTAAATGATTCACCACTCTGGTACAGAAGTGGTGGTCAAACCTCACTAATAACCTCCTTTAGTAAAAATGAGGAATTTCCTCCAGTCTGTCTTTATAAATGTGTGGAAAGAGAAGTGTATGGAAAAACAACCTCACACACATTGATAAAATGACAGGAGTCCATTCCATCATTCTGAACACAGCAGCAGCCCACGAGAGGGCCCTCGAAGGATGAAGAGAAATGGTTTCAGAGCTTGCACAGAAGACAATGGCTTTGCTGTTCCAAGTGACCTCCAGCACTTGATTGCTGAAAGAGCTGCTTCTTTACTTCTTATTTCCCTTTTTGAAAGAACAGGGATATTTGCCTGTAACTGTGTTATCTTCCATCTTTGCAGGGATCTTTCGTAATCTCTGTGACCATTTGCACTATCAATAAAACAGTCCTAGGCAAAAAGCTATATAGCTTTCATATTATTTTTTAGAACATCCCATTTGCTGACAGAACTGCACGAGCTCAAAGAATGTTTTTCAGAATCAGGTATTCCCTGCTATTTATCTAAGGTTACAGATGAAGTTAAAAAGTCCACAGAACTAAAAAGGAAGCAGACAGGTAAGCTTATATCATAGAAATACAGAATGGTTTGGGTTGGAAGAGACCTTAAAGATCAACTGGTTCCAAGCTCTAGCTATGGCAGGGATACTTTTCACTATCCCAGATTGCTCAGAGTCCCATCCAGCCTGGCCTTGAACACAGCTTCTCTGGGCAACCTGTGCCACCCTCACAGAAAAGAATTTCTTCTAATATCCAATCTAGACCTACTCTCTGTCAGTTGGAAGCCATTCCCCCTTGTCCTATCACTCCAGGCTCTTGTAAATAGTCCCTCTCCATCATTTCTTGTCAGCTTCGTTCAGGTACGGGAAGGCTGCCATGAGATCAGCCCAGAACCTTCTCTTTTCCAGGCACAACAAGCCCAATTCTCTCAGCCTTTCCTCACAGGGGAGGTGCTGCATCCCTCTAACCATCCTAATGGCCTGTCCACATAAATTACTTTCCCTTGAACATTATCATTATTATTATTATTACTACTACTACTATAACTATTATGCCAATGAACTATTCACTCTCACAAATAGCTTTATTTTTAAACAGCTTATGCTGAAAAATGTTACTGTAAAAAATCAACTGTCAACACAATGTTCAGTATTATCAGAGTTAGTAACTGGATTTGGGGATTTCAGTATAAATAGTATACAGATTTAAGAATGGTTTGAAAAATCTAATAATCCTATATGGTCTGAATAGTGAGTTCTGCCAGGAAAAGGTAGAGCTTTTACATCCTTTTTGTCCTCTTTGAAAAGAGTGTCTTGGCTTTCTTTTCTTTTTAAAAGACCTTGAGACAGAAGATGAAAAATCCAACATTTTACATACTAATGCACTAATGTTCTTATGTCAAATGTTCTATTCTCAAAGGTCTGCTTCACTTTTTCCTTTGAAGAGTTATCTTTGCTTCCCTTCCTTCCAGAAAATGAAAGGAAGTAATTTATCCTACTATAGAAAAAATTATTCCCAGAGGATCTGTCCTCATCTGAAAAAAACTGCAAGATATTAAGATCACTCCAAATAATCTGTTTCTTCTTCTTCAATTTCTAGATTCAAATTTATTATTTTTCTTTTAGAATACTTTATTGAAAAAAGTATGCAAATTGGGATTGCTGCTCTCCCATATTTCATTTGAAAATGATGATACCAAACAGCTTCCATTTGCAGCAGAAACACCTGCAAGCATTGGGGATAGTTGGTGCATTTTTTCAGTCTCTGAGAGAATGAATCTGGGATGAGGACAGGATCTTCTTGGACCAGCTGACTGACTGCCATTAAATTAATAACTTTGTGCTATCAAGATTTTGCATGATAGAATTTTTAAATGCAATTCTGTTTATTGTCTAGAACAACTGCAAATATTAAAGGCAGAGTTAACAAGAAGATGGTTTTCAATACCACACTCAACATTTCTAAAATCAATCTTTAAAAAAATTTTTTTTTCCAAAATTATTGCTCTCAACAATTTAATTCTTGCTCTCTGGGAAAAATAACTGAGTTTCTAATTTTGGAATTTTGGAGCAAAAAATCCTAAGGAGTTATTTTAATATATACTTTCTACCTTTTACTCTGATACTTTTTGTAGAGATTCCAAACAGCACCTTGATTTTATAACCCATATAACAGTGGTTCTTACCATACAAAATTGCCAATAGAATAGATAGCAGTCATAAAAAAGAAATCAAATGAAGCACTTTGGAATAGACTAATTACACATGAGAGGCAGGAAGAAACTTGCCTTGTACTCTGTCAGATAACTGAATTATGCTTTCTTCTAATTTGATAAACTCTAAGTAGAAATGATGTCAAGAAATGAGCCAAGATCTGTAAGAGTTTTCTGCTGTTATGACATATGACATTTTCTCTTGTGTTTTTGCTATGTTAAATGAGATAGATGAAGCAGGGGAATATTTAATTGTCACATACTTTATTCTTGTTTCCTGAAACTGAAACGTCACATCCTTAAAATCTGGAAAGATCCTGAAAGGATGTAATCCTCATCAGTTACATTGTGTTACTAAAGGCAAGCAGCACCCATTTTCATGGAGGATGACATTTGAAATTCAGAGTTTCTTCAAAATTGCATTACTTTCTTAATTTATAAAAATGACCTTAAAAGCTAATTTTCACATAAATTAAAGGTAAATGCTTCTGCTCCTCTTTACAGATATATCATCAGAATTACTGGTCACACCACTTCCTCTCAAAATGCAATTTAGGACTAATTTCAAGTGAAGTTTCTAGTGCAAAGTCATTTATGGATGTATATCACACTCACTTCAAATTTTTAGTACCCATATCTACCTCTTTTCACAACTTTTCCCTCAAATTTTGCTTTGAGTCAGAAAATTTTCTCTATGTCAACACTACTGACTAAGTATCTTTCATTTGAGACAGTATTTCCACTATCCTCCTCTCTTTCACTCAAAGGGTCTTAGCCAGAAGTCCACATCTGTTATCTATTTAATAACAGCTGAATCACATTTTTAAAAAATCTATCTGACGTTTCACTCTTATCACAACTATTAATCTTTAGGAAATGTATTTTTGATGGGAGATATAGTTTTCCTCTTTTTGTGATTCAAGTAGGTCATCTGGTACTCAACACTTTGATCATCAGCTGCCAGCTCAGGCAGCACTAAATTTTTTATTTACCTTCTACTAAAGAATTTATTTCCATAAGCAAGTAAATCTTACATACATGCATACTTATTATGGTATTTTCTTCAATGCATTTTTTTCTATGACATTTATATTCCCCTCTTTGTTCTAGCTCTTGTACAGATTTCACTGTAATGATGATGGCATCCAGGTCTGTATCTTTCTTCCAAATCTCTGTAATGGTCATTGGTTATAATGATTTTTTATTACATGAAACACCATTAAGTCAAAATATCTATTGGCTGAATTCAGATTTATGGTTAAAAAAAATAATCAATGATGATAATCAAGTTCTTTCTACAAAAACTTCACCTTGTAACTCATAAAATAATGCTATGATTTACACATGTTGGTCCCAAATTTATGGCAGTTTTTTCACTAATAATGATAATCTGATTTCACATAAAAAAAATTCTTTTGTGACATAGAATACTGCCAGGGTAAGACTGTATGTGGGTGGAAGAAGGGAGACAAAGGCATTAAAATGTAGACAAATGCTTACATTATTTCCTGGATTGGCTACTGCTATTTCCTCTTCATAGTTTTCCCAAAGGAATTTTAACCTATCCAGAATCTTGCAGTTTGACTCACTACACAAGATCTTTCCCAGCATTTCACTTCCACCTTTACTCTTTCCAATGGCTTGCAGCACAACACCACACCATAATAGTCACAATCTCCCTCAGTCACATTTTCAGTTTATATTTTAGAAAATTTGGCTACATAATCTTGAAGGCAAGAGACAACTATAGAGCACCTTCAAATACAGATTTAAGGACTGATATCTATACATCCAGCTTGGTTTTACAGCTTTTTCCTTTTTGCAGAAAAAAATTACGGGCTAAACAGTTTTACACAAATTATATTCATTACAAGGTAAAGCTGATATTTTTCGAACTATCTTCAGGTAAAGTCAAACTTTTCCTGCTTCTACACCACTCTAGGTGAGGATAGAATTTGTGGAAAGAAATGGCTGGTACTGCTTTGCATGTATGCCTTGGAAAAGCTAAGTCAGCACTGGCAGACAACTATTTAACAGTCCAGTGACACACAGCATTTGCCAAGTATGATATGTGTGGCCCTGTCAACTGATATGTAACAGTTATATTTGCTGACATTTTCATAACCTGTACAATATGTCAAATGTATATGTCTGTACTAGTTTCATATTTATGCTAAAGATTCTGTTCAAAGGCACAAGCAAATTCTGTATCACAATAAGAGATATTTAATCCATTCAGGCATGCAGTAGATAGTGAAGCTACTTGAAAAGTGACTTCCTATATACCTTCCTAAATATTCAAGAGCATTTAAAATTATTACAGAATGGAAGCCTTCCTCTAGAATTTCCCTCTCACTGCAATAACAATTTCAAGCTCCTTAGAGGAAAGAAATATCAATCATCTGTGTTGCACCAGGTGGTGCAGGTTTATTACAATTCCAGTAAGAAAGGCACTCAGCCTATGTAAAATTCTCTTAAAATGCTATTTATTGGAGCTAAGACTATAAAGAAAAAGAAGACAGGATCAATAACCTTCTGTCCCTTCAGAGGCTGGGAATCCTGAGCTGTGTGGAATTGAAAAGGACCCCAGCATGCTGTGCAAATCCTATTCAAGGAAGGCTACCTCAGTTTGAGCTCTTACAGGATTTCCTTACATTCAAAACAACTCTATACATTATTTATACTGATAAATTCAGAATTTTACCCTGAATAAAAACGACATTCACATGGGAACTTGCTGCTGAAGTTTCAGATAAAAGCAAGGACAAGGTAAGGGGTGTCAACCAGGAGCTGCCTGGAAATCCCTCTGTTAAAATCACTTGGCCAAGTTCATCCTGTAGCCAAGGGACATGGGCAGTGCAGCACAGGCCTGCATTAGCTGGGTGGTCCATGGATTTCTACCTCCTTGGTGTACAATGGTCTTCCAGTTAGGATCAGCATCCAGCATTTCATTGGGATGTAAATTATTTAGAATGGAGTTTAAATTACAGGGCTGTAAGAAAAGCCAGTTAAATTGCATACCTGTCAGCACCACAGTGTGTTCTCCACCACAGGCAACCTTTTTAACCTTTTCCATAATTCCCAGTACAGGCTGTGGGACTCTATTGTTCTTCAGCTGTTCAGGGAATAGTCCCAGTTTCCCATTCACAGATTCTCCAAAAGTATAGAGCTCACCATCACCTGTGAAAATACAGAACAGAGCATGGTTTCCAGCACACACTGCAAATTCATAATCACAGTATTTAGCCTGCAAGGAATGTAGCCACGGGAAAAACAAAACCATGTACATCCTGCTTCTGAGAGGTGGTAATTGCCTCTGTAATCAGTATTTAAGTCAACTGAAGTTGCTCATAAGAATCTGAACTGAAATAGAAAATAATTTTGTGTGGAATTTTGATGGAAAATCAAGCAGAGTCATCCCAGAGCACATGGCACGGGATTGTGTCCAGACATTTCTGGAATATCTCCACTGATGGAAACTCCTCTCTGGATGCTGTCCCAGTTCTTGGTCACTGCACAGGAAAGAAATTCTTCCTCATGTTCAGGTGGAACTTCCTGGCCATCAGTTCCTGCCTGTTCCTGCTGTCCCATTGCTGGGAGCAGGGAGCAGAGCCTGGTCCATGCTCTGGCCCCTCCCTGCAGACACTGACAGGGATGAGATCCCCCCTCAGCCTCATCTTCTCCAGGCTTTTTTACATTCTTCTATATCTCTTTTCTATGAGTTTTTTGCAGTCATTTCAATCAGTCTGAGTTTCTTAAGAACCAGCAACTTACCTCAGCTGCAAAAAAGTTAAATTTCATTTAATTTCAAACCTATGGACCATGTTTAGGCTTCTCTGCTTAGTTTGATTTCCTGTTTTAATTCTGATTTTGTTCTTATATCTATGTTCAGAAATACTCTGAACAGACTGATACTTTGCTGTTATTTGCATCAGCATCAATTTTCTGTTCTAAAACAGTAGCCCAATTAAAAAGATAAAAATCAACTGCAGTGTGAGGTTTTCTGTAACCAAAATTCTGCTGACAAAAAGAGATTTTATTAAGCATTCTAAATGGAAAAAGAAAACAAAAACCACACAATAAAAAGAATCCTGTATTTTTTGGAAGGTATGTATTTTCCCAATACTCTTAAATCAGCCATATATTTCTAAAAACAAGTTTAAAAACCCCAAAAGCACTTAGGAGATAACTACTTATGCAGTTCTCTTTGAAGAGACCAGCAGTTCTTTTTAAACACTATTGCACTGAAAAAATTAATCCAATCACTATCTAATTAAGAGGATTAGAGATTCAAATGGCCAAGCCTCCCAAACTAATCAAGTTTATTACATTTTTTCCACTTAATAATCCAGCTAACAAAGATAAAACCATTTACCAAAGCAATTTTTGAATACATTACACATCCCTTTTAGGCAAATAGTGGTCTAAAAATGATGAAAAATAGCAATCAAGCATAAACAGAACCCAGTCAAACCGAGATAAATTTTCAGTGCAGTATGTGTGCAGTATATCTGCATGCTGGGGACATGATGTACTGTGTGCAGCACATCTGAATTTTAAGGACACTCTGTTCACAACAAAACCTGGTTATTTAATTTTCTCCTCTCATATGAGTCACACTCACATGTTGAACTTTGCCTAATGTGGCACATTTTCTGTATCACTAAACTTAAAATCACAGGAGCAAATCAAGAAAATGGACAAATGAATGGAAAATGTCCTGCAAAGGAGAGTATGTATTTGAGAGTAGATAAGACACCTGGCTGGTGGCAAGTGAGGGACAAAAGTGAGTGGACAAAAGAACTGGATAACTCTAGGATTTCTTGAATAAATAAAGAAGAAAAAATAAAGAAATATTTATTAAGATCAAATTGGTTAACACTGTTTCAAACACTGAAATTCAGAGCTTAGAAGTGTTTGTGGGATGAATGATTCTTAAACCAGTTCTTAAAAATAATGACAAAATACATTAAAAAAAGAATTCAAGGAACTTGCAAAGCTATCTATGAAAAGACATCTTCTCAATAAGAATCTGTCTTGATTACAGTTACAGTTCAGGCAGGGGAAACACTAAAGGGGTCTAATATATTCAATTCCTTTCTGTTTCCACAAATCTAATTCAGCTCTAGAACCCAGAGCAGTGGTGAGATACATCAGCTTTTCCTGCTCTCCATCTCCTGCAGTGGAAAAATGAGCTGTACATGCTTTCCAAGCTTAATGCTTCCTGAAAAATTGTCCCCTCCTGAGTGTGTGGTCAAAGGAATGGCAAGTAAAGATCTGTATAAGTGCTCAAAATTGTTGCTACATTCTCCCAGCTGTGTATTTCTGTGTTGATTTGCTTGAGACATAACCCGAACACTGGGATGCAATGTCCAAAGCCAGCAAAAAGGGAGGAAAGGAAACACACTGTGAAAAAAATCCTAAAGGGAGCTGGAAGCTACAGATTAAGAACTGCCTTTCAGTGGAACTCTTTGTCAAATGCAAAGGAAAGGGAAAGAGCAAACAATCATGTTTCAAATATGAACTGAGTAATCAGACTAGTTCCTAATTTGCACATGGAATTGAGTTAGCCATTGTCTGTACATGTGCCTAGTTTAAATTTCAGAAGTGGGGTCTTTTATTTAAAATATTTATTATTTATTAGGATTTATTCTGTTCTTCTATTCTACAACCTCTTTGGCATCAGTGGAATCCAGGTGTACATGGCAGAATGCAGGTGACACATGTTCAGCAGTTAAATTATTGTCTGCAAAGAAGACCTTCTAGAAAGCAGAAGAAAGAAGGGTGACATCATCTTTTTGGAACTACAAGAGGCATTGCTTTTGGCTTTATAGCAGTTAAACACCTTAAAGATAAAAGCTTACTAAAAAAATCTTCTAAAACCCAGCAATGTCAAAGAAATAAGAACTTCAGTTTAAAAAGAAAAAAAAAAGCTGGAATCCATACTTCACCACTTTTTTATTCAATACTCTTATTAATGAACATCCTGCCCTGGAGAGGGCACTCTGTGTCCACACTATATTTTCTAGTAAACGCCACCTTTTCGTTTTAACCCAGATATGCCTGTGTCCCCAACATGTTTTCCAGCCAGTTAACCGTATGTTAAACATAAACATATTAAGAAAGGGAACCATATGGTGCCATGCTCATCAGTTCAGTCTCACAGCATTTACTGAGTCTTAAATCCTGCAAGTACGTTGCACTATGAAAGGTTGTGTATTGTTTGATGTCTAAAAATCAAAATGTGGTAATTCTGTAGAATTCTAATAACTGATAAGCAACACATCCTGCGACTGTGGTATACTCAGAATAAATGCATAAAGTTAATTTTTAAACACACTGACAGAAGTGCAACAGAAAATCAATTCTGCAAAAGTACTTGGATGTCCAATACTAAATGTTTACAGTAGTTGAAGTATCAGTCAAACAAACTGTTGGCAAGGAGCCAAAGGAAATTAATTTTTAAATGTATGCTTTCACCACAAAGAAGGCCATGTGTGTGTCAGTAGCTTCAGTGACATAGACTGAACCTAATTCACACAGGACTTGCAGATATTAAGGCTGAAAATTAAGATTTTCCATCACATAATCAGGCCTGTTTAAGTAGTATCAGGTTCAACAACTCCTCATTTTCACAGGTGATAGCCAGTTCATTCTTCCTATCAATATTTTAAGAAGCTCCATTTTTCTTAACCAGGTACAAGCCTAAGCCATTTTTTCTTATCCCTTTCCATTAAAAGTTTCCACTTCCTCAGGGCACTTGGAACACACTGTTTTCTCTTTACTCTTAGATATTTTTCTTCAGCCCTTCTACTAATGAGAACTTTTGTGACATCCTGCTGCACTCCAGGACCCTCAGCTCTTGGCTCGAAGGCAGAGATACACGCATTACTACTACATCCTTGAAGCAAGTATCTTTTTCCCCCCTCCTCCCATTTATTCTGAATCCAGGAAGCTGTATTTTTCCTAAGAGGTGCTGAGCTCCTGATCAGCCCCAGACACTTAATCCATTTACTGTAATAAAGCATTTGTAATAAAAGTTGCACACTACCAGCACACCACCTAATTAATATTTGTCCTCTGTAGCAAGCACTCATTCTGTTAACAGCCTGTTCTCAGAGAGGAATATAGATATTGTATGTGGAAAAATAACATTTATCAAGTAATCTGGGGAAGGTATCTGATGGAAGAGCTCCTGGGTACCCATTAAAAGCTTTACAATCAAAACTATCGATCCTTTGAAATCTTTAATTACTCTTAGGGGACCAAACAGTAAAGTTTAATAATGTAAATCTATATGGCTGAGAGGAATTCATAGATGCTCATACATAATACCATCAATACTGGCTGATAATTCATCCATAGTGGCATTATTAAAAGATGAGTGGAATCTTCACTTTAGAAACCAATGGAGACTTGGTAAGAGAGGTAGAAAGCAGCAGGGAGGTGGTTTGGTTTGGAAATCAGATAACAGCTCACTGTAGCATTGCTTCTCGTTGTATCACGTACTGCCAGTTTAACTGACTTCAAAACTTAAATTTTAAAACTGAACAACAAACTTGGACAACAATCTTCTACTTCTAACAAGATTAATTTGTCCTCATAACATAGCAACTAGGTTCAATATTGATACTTCTAGAGAAGATGAAGTTTATTATTTGATCATAAGAAAAATTACCTCAAAAACGGTTGGATTTTTGAAACCATGGTTTTAATCCACAATATATGTGATAACCTCTATGGAAACAAACTGTGATCAGATATTTCATTCTTTCTAATATACTTTCACACAGCAATGTGCTAATGCAGAAAATTAACTGCAAGTTTTTTTCTCTGTGTGATACAAAACTACATAGGAGGCCCTCTGTCACATGGCAGTTTTTAACAACTATAGGGTATCAAGTCTCAAAGAACTATTTGAAAAGCACTGTCTTGTCTCCACTAACCTCTATTCCCCTTCTCTTACCTGTAATCAAGGCAGAATGATAATATCCACAGGATACAAAGGAAATAGGTTTTCCAATATCCACTTTACAGGGGACACTGATAGAGGCTTCACTGGCCAGGCCAATCTGACCTTCTGAATTATCACCCCACACAAAGAGGTGCCCATCCTCTAAAATGAAGACACAGATAGTTAAGAGATTTAAAACAAAAACTAAAAAAACCCAATCTATTTATTGAAGAGTATTTCAGAAACTCCGTATATGATACTACTGAATGTCATGATCTCAAGGATATAAAATGATCATTTAACACAATGCAAAAAAGGAGTTGGAAATAAGAGGGTTTTCCTTAAGTTTTTCAAAAGTGACCCAGAACACTTACACACCAACCAGTGTTAGGCCATAAATACCAACAGAAAAAGTACCATGTAAAAAATATTCCTTCAGAGAGAAGAAGACTGAGTGAGACCATTCAATTGCCAGAGGTCAGTACGAAAATATTACAGTGAATTTAAGGCATCTTCTCATTTCTAGGTACAAGTCACCCCTTTCTCATTTTTCCAAACTTATTCTCTGTTCTGACTCTGGTAAGTATCCCACTTATTCATGCCTTATCTTTCAGTTCTCCTCACAGGTGGCTATATTGATTCATTTTGCTTTCCTTAAACTAGTAGATGTGCCAGTTTTATTAAGACCACCTTCTATTAAAACAAAGACCAAAGATAGCAGTAAAAAACAAAAACAAAACAAACCAAACAACAAACAAACAAACAAACCCCAAAAAACAACAACAAAAAAAAACAGGAACCAAAAAAAGGCAGTGAACAACACGAAAAGTCTCTAGATTCTTCTAGAAGAGATAAGGTCTTCTCTATGTGTATTTCCTATTACTGGGAAATAAGTTTTGAATAAAAATGTATCACCTACAGTGCTACTGAGGTGGTGTTAGGAGCTAAAGTAATTCAAAATTGTCCTAAAAATTTAAAAATCTCAGGAGAAAGTCAGTAAGTGGCATAAAAAATATCAGAAACCAAACAAGCAGGCTAGAATCTCTCCCAAGTTCTGAAATTACAGCCTCAATAATGTACCATAAACAGGTACAGAAAAAACGGCTTCACAGCAAGACTTGGAAAATTGCATTATAGGGTAATAAAGGACCACCCATCCAGTCACTGGAAGTATTGCAACTGTGTGGATTTCAGCATGTGGTGATGTATGATAGGTATAATTCTGCCAGCTGAGAAACAGGTGAGAGACTCAGCCTCTCCCAGAATTAGCAAGGAATGACACGGCTGTGCAGTCTGTACCAATGGACCACAGTAGTTGCAATAACAGGTGGAATTAGAGATGCTTAGTTTTCATAGGATTCATGTTTTTAGCTGCTTTCCCTGGAAATAAACTGAAGATTTTTTTTTTCATTTTGAGGGTATTCATACTGTTCCTCCTCTGTAAATATTTTTACTAAACTTTCACAAAACCTCTGAGAAGTTAATGAGGCACACACCCCTTACCAAACTGTTAAAACAGGCAATTGGCTTTCAAAATCCACTGTGGCTACCAAGGAAAGAAGGATGGAGGATAGAAAATGCACCCACATACGCAGACAGAATGCTGGATTAAATGTCTTCCTGGAACCAGGTTGGACACACATCAATAGATTTTATTAGCAATTGCTCTCACCAGTTACTGCTGCTGAGGTGTATGATCCAGCTGATAGTTGCTTGATCTTGTGCTGGTTGGTAAAAAAACTAATTAAATGAAATGTGGTCCTTTCCTCTGTGTCACCTAATCCCAACTGGCCTTCACTGTTACCTCCAGCAGCATAGACATTTCCTTTTTCTGCACACAGAAAAGCACAGGTAATAAACAGAAAGAAGAAAACAGAGCAAGTAATGTAATTTTCAATGGAAAAAAATCACATAAATGTTAGGGTCTATTGTCCTGAAACACCCCCAAGCCAAAATTAGCAGTTTCTGTTGTAGCTAGCAAGGTTTTCCTGCACACACTTGGAGAAGAACTTCCTAAAGGCCTTAGATGTATTTAGACTGCATTTCCCACTATTCAGGAGACTGATGTAAAAATTAATGTGATTGGAAATTCTGCAAGAGCTCTGAGAAAATGACTACCAGTAGCCCTGGTAGCCAGCAGCAGCTCCTTCCACAGATAATGTATATATCGAGATATAGCAGGAGGAAAAGGGTGGATGATGTCACATACGAGAAAAACTGAAGCTGTATCAGTATGTAAATTAAAGAAATTAATAACTTGATAGTTTTGAGTACTGTGAATGAAATATATTTCTACTTAGTTTTTTATTAGAAATATTTTACTTATTTTAATATTTAAATATCTTCTGATTTAATTAACCAGATTTTTTTTAGAATCTTGAATTTAACACTGATGATAGATATCTTCAACTTTAGAGAACTTCAAGATTTATATTTTTAATTTTAGTATGCTTCACATCTAAAGTGTTCATCTATGAAGAAACAGATACAGCCTATTACTAACACAAGCCTAAACAGAAATGTGATAAATAAACTGACATATAATTTATAAATGGCCACAAATTATCTAGCCAGCATGTACACCAAAGGTGACTAATATTTACCCTGTGCAGTCTTGCATACTTGATTGTTATTAATATGTTGTTTTAGTCTAACAATCTTATTTACAGTGTTCAGGGTCTCCACATATATAAACCTCCTAATAATCAAGCAATCCTCCTTACAACATTACTGAGAGCTAAAGGATTGCAACCACAAACATCACTATTCCATTGCATAAATTATAGAAGTATGACAAGAACCTTCATAAATTCTCTGTACACTATATCCCTACAAATTTATTTTTAAGTTTAAATCTACAGTTTATTTATTTATAGCTTAATAAAGCAACTTGTCATTGAAATAGCAGACTATGTTGTATAACCAAAAATGCAACAAAATTTGAAGACCTGAAAACATTGTTCTATTATACTTATTCAAATATATAATTTCACATTAATAAAGATTATTTGTCAAAGGTAAATTTGAGTACAAATGAATATAAAAATAACAATATATCCTTATACGGCTTAAGGGAAATATTCATAATTGTTTACCACACCTCAAATGCCAGCAAGAAATTTCTCCATATGTCTATTACTAGGAAACTGCTATCTAACATTAGTTTATAACTGCATTTGCTCAAATTAAAAAATTCTAAAAAATTCTGAATTCTAAGGACTGGATGTTAAACCCCTAAGTTTTAGAAGACCCATTTAACTTTTTTTCCCTTCTTCAACACTTCTGCATGAAAGTAAAGGAAGAAATGTATCCTGAATATGTATGAAATAGAGGTTACATACCTGTGTAAACTAAAGTGTGGTTTCTTCCACAAACAGCAAGTTTTGGTTTTTCTGGTTTTAAAGCTAAGAATTAAAACCAAAGAGGAGGGAAAGTTACAAACAATCTGATAGCAACAAAATTTTCTGTGCTCTAGAGGGAGCTCTGATATCTTCTTTTCACATTTTTACCAACAAAATTATTACAAGATTCGTTACCCAAATGAATCTAGCACATGACTTACCAAATCAGTATTCTTTCAAGATAAGAAAATAGGTCAAACCTTAAAAACTTAAAACACTCAGTTTGATGATGGCTACTTCATCCCAATGCCACAGTCCCTGGAATTTGCCATTTATGGGATATGTCTCAAAGAATATATTAAGTTGCAGGATAAAATTAATTATTTAGGCTGTCTTCAGTTTTCATTAATAGTGCCATGTTACTTCCCTCTTAGACTTTTCCCACTATTGTAAATCTTTGAAACCATCTTATTCCTTTTCTTACCATCCCTACCTCCTTTTGTTGTGCTCACCTCCCTTTTCTGCTCTGTTCTGATCATTTCCTGATCACTGACCTCAGTTGCCAAGGGCAGCCCTACCTGGACTAGTGCCTACATTTTTTGCATGTGTCATTCTGTCTCAATTTCAACTGAGTTAGCACCAATGAGAGTGCCATGGCACACACTTCTCTGCAGTCTGGTCACTTTGAAAGACTGGGAATGTATGTGAGGGAAGTCAGGAGTTATTTTGGTAGGAAAGAGAGAATACAGAGTTTCCTCTTCTCCTACGACAAGTGCACTCCATTTCAGAAATAGAGAGGAAAAATGTCTCACTAACTTTTCCATCCTTGCTCCAGTTACTGTTCATTGTCAACAAATTATCTCCTCTCAATCATGTCCATGTACCCTATACAATGCTCTAAACCAGGATTATTTCTACATAATAAATCTTTAATTGCTTTTCCACTGCACTAGTCCATAACAAAGCCAACAACAATCATCCTTTTCACAAACCCTTTTTCAGTCCTACCAGATCAACTTTCATCAGCTCTATAACGTTCAGATTAAGGTCTCTTCTACCAAGCCACCAAACAAATTTATCAACTTTAGCATGAACTTCCCTTGGTCTGTCACACAGACACAAACTTAATTTGTCCAAATTCAGGTTCCTGCCTCTTCTATCCAACACCTACCACTGCCATCAGGCTGGAACCATAACATTTCCAATGGTGGCTTCTTCCTACAATCTTTATATCCCAACACTCTTCAACTTCAGAGAAGATCTCAATCAGCTCTTCAGAAGCCTGTGCTCCCTAAACTTCCTCCCACTTAGGCTAGCCAATTGTATGTTACGAGACATGCTATATTTACAATGTTGCTGGTGATTTTTCATAGCCAATTTCATTAATCTTTAACCAAGTCCCAGAAAATATTTTCTCAGAAAACATGCAGACACAAGCATTTGGCTCCAAGCAGAAACAGAAAAGTGTCCTTGCAACCCCATTCCCAAAGCCAAGGGGTGACCAAGGGCTAGTGAGAAAAGCTCCAGGAATTGCTCCTGCTGTCTACTGGCAAGAGAAAAAAGACACTCTCCTTGTGACTTTTTTCAATGGATGCCAGGTTTGGTTTGAATTGCTGTCATCTTCTTTTCATCTTTTATTCTCCATTGCAATTCGACAGCAAACTCAAAACTTGAAACCAAATTTATTTAAGCCAAGGTAAGAATCAATTTCTCATATGGCTGACAGAAAATGTGTACCTGAGAGCAGCTGCATTCTCCATCTGAAGAGAGATGGAGGCAGGAGCAAATAAAGGACAGCAGAATAAACTAAATCAGGAAGAACAGAGTTTGAACAAGCAAGATAATTTGTTTTTAACAATAAGCTAACAGATCGATCTACTGGCAGAAAGAGTGAAGATAAACATTTAATAGTGAAAAGAAATGTGTTAATGGGATAGATCGGACTTGACATAAGTAAAGGGATAGGGAAAAGTATTGACTTAGCTTTGTTTGACAAGATAAAAACAGCTACGAAGGATCAAGATCACAGTGCAATGAAAGCATATTTTCCTACACATGAAAGAATACAGGAATTTATTTTACTGCCTCATAAAAATGTATTGACATTTATGCCCCCTTGGGCATTTCTTATACTTGTTAAAAATGTAGCGGTACTTGTGAAAAGTTTCTGATACATTTTTTTCATTTACAAAGTTGCTAAGAAAATAGTAACACAGAGGTTGCACAAAGCTGTTAGAACTATGGTTTCTGACACATAGACAAGGCAGAGACCAAGCATCTGATTATTGTCTGCAGTAAAAAATGAAGGTGTGGATTGTCAGAATAGGCAAATACTACACAAAGTTAGAGCCCTCAAAAATGACAGTATTCTATGTATCTGAAGTAATCCTCAGATGCAAAAGGACTCAGAAACTGAAGTAATGGAAAATTAATAAGGGATTCCTTTGAGCTACCTTCATGATCTTGGTAGGAATTGCATCCTACTAAGTACCTTTTTGCAAGGGTCTCCTTTCAGAAAGGCAAACAAAAAAAGGAAAGAAGGAAAATTACACAAACCTTTAACACATGTTGGTTTGCTGACAGTGCTCTTTGATCCTAGTCCTAACTGGCCCCAGTCATTACTGCCAAACATATATAGTTTACCTTTTCCTGAAAAAAAATCACAGACAGAATCCATACAAATGTTTGAATATCTTATTCAAGATACGATGGTCATATACTCACAATGAACTTATTACTTCCTTTTTAATGACAAGTTTAAGTTTAGGCAATTCAAAACCTAAGTGTAAACAACAGTTAATATCCTTGTGATTTTACAGTTCAAAAATAGTAATTGCATTGTTTAAGTAAGAAATCCCCAGCCAGAAGAAGAAACATTCTCATCTTTAATTACAGCATAGATGAAGCGCTCTTCAGAAAACAAGATGTTGTACTTTTGGACAGACCCTGCAATTCAGAAACCACAGTATCTATAGGCTCCCTTATAAAATAATGGCACATCTAACTGAGCACCCACATCTTTTACCCCAAAGACACGAATGAATAATGCAGCTATTTGGTAAATACAAGTACAAATTTGTAATATTTGGCTTATTTGATTGTATAGGGTGGGATATTTATTTTACTGCTAAATGTCTTCTCTTAAAATGATTTACAAATATGCATTTCTATCAAAGTAGTTTCTGATAAGTTTTCACAAACTCTATTAATTTGTTATTCTGTATATAAAGACAGAATGCATAAATCCACCATGCAGTCAGAGAGTTTTGCAAACCTAAATGCAAACATTAGGTTACAAATGCTCAACAGGGCCAATGCTAGAATCACCTTTCAGAAATTCCTATGATATGTTATTGGACTTGCATGTTTGACCATTGCAAACAATGAGCTGTTATAATTCTGAACAACCAGTGCTTTTTCTGAGGATGGTATATGAATAGATGAGAATTTTGTCATCTGGGATGAAAATTCGTTAAAATTGACTATTGACAATACCTTAAAATGAACTCATTTTAATTTCATTTTTTTAAACTATCACATCTTGTAAAGCTGTAAAGTTCCCACTGGAAAACAAATTCCTTGTTGCAACGGAAATCTTTGCAAAACAATAGAAACTGATTTATCAAAAAACCCCACAACAGAACAATATCCTCTCCCCAAAACCCCAACCTTTTACAAGAATTAAAAGGACTTTGTTTACTTCTGAAGGTCTGCAGAGCTTTGTGCATTAGACTCCATCATATGTTGTCACCCTCAACACTAATTTGGTCATAGAGCTAGTCACCCTCATAATTTACAATAACTACAACCACAATGCATAATAGCAATTCCATATAATAATGGCAAAATAATATGGCTGTTCCCAGTGAAGGTTCTGTTTGTGATTTACAAAGACTTTGAAATACGACATTGCAATGTTTTAAATATTACCAAAAAATCATCTTCTAATAAAAATATCCATTCATTTTCTTAAATATAACCACATAGTTAAAAAGAAAAAAAATGCACAAATGCTTAACTATAACTGGTAACTAAAATCCTGATCAAATTGTTAGATTTTACAATTCTTGGCATGTGGGGCTATGTGTCAATATTAAGTCTTTCAAAGAAAGCTGGAAGGGAAGAAAGACACGGGCCAAGTTCATGCTCATGGTGTTCTACTCACAGCATTTATATCTCCATCCTAATTTTGATAATGCAAGCATGTCAAACACATGCAGAGCTGTCCCTGACAGCAAACACACCTTAACAGAAAGGATTTTTATCAGCAAATGACATCTATCCTATACTGGTATGGCGTCCCTGTATCCTTGCTTTACACTTTCCAACTGCTTTCCTAAGACAGCAGTACTTCTGTGGGAGTATGATGCCAAGCTGCCCTAATTCAATTTAAGCACATTCTCTTTTATCCATGCAAAATTCAAACAAGGTCATGCTTTTCATCCTATAATCTGCTGGGTTTTATATCAGTCTTTAAATTCTCAGGCATTGCTTTGTAAGTCAAGGAGCTTAATAGATGAGAGGAATTTTTTCACATTCTTCTACAACTGAGTGACAGTCTTTTATAATTTCAGGTATCCTAGGAGTATAACAGAAAATAAAAAAAACCAAAAAAGCAGTAAATATAGAAAGAGAATGAGAATTAATAGGCACTACAGAGGAACCTAAACAAATACCTGTAATGAAGCAACGTTTCTCAGTCACTACAGCAAATCAAGTTTTGGAAGAGACATGATTCAGTCTAAGCTGGCCAAAAAATCTAATATAATTTTACATGAAAAAGGCACAATTTTCATAACTGTATACTGAGATATCTCAGCCATCACCCAGATGCATTGAATCCAACAGCCGAAAAATAGGCAAGGATCAAATTTCAAAATTTCATAAACTTGAATTGCTCTTGGGTTTTTGCTTCCACTTTAGTGCTGTCCTCCAGACTGTGGCCATGTGCCAGGTGGAATGGCTGGCACAAGAGAGGTCCAGCAGAGTAAGACTGTGACTCTGGGCAGGAGGGAAACAACAGGATATAATGAAAAGGCCTACTCAGACTGCTTTGGTGATGAAAACACACTTCCAACAGAAGTGTCCACCTTTATCCCGATATAAAACCAGAGTATTTCTCCCAAGTATGTGTTCACTGGCAGGTACAGCAGCAGACGTTTCACAAATAGCAATTCAGGGCTACCAGGGAAGCCACAAGACACTTCCATGTGTAGCAACAGAGGTTTTGTGGGACACTTCAGTGAGAGATTGTCTCCCACCTCATTTCTCATGGATAGCTGCTATCACAACTGTGCTTCCTGGCAACCCCATCAGTCATGTGCCCTTCTAGGTCATTAAGTGCTTTTAAAGGCATTCATTGGCAGCTGGGAAATACCAGCTAAAATCCCATATGCTTTGTCATAGCAGGCAGCCAATTACACTAATCACCTATGTATAAAGGTATGTTTTACATATTTCCCCCCTTTTTAAATTATATGAGTGTGGGAGAGAAATAAGATGGTGAGACAATGTACAGACCTTGAATATTTACTACAAGATCCTTCTGAGAAACTGTATCTGAATAAAATAAAAAAGGTAGTATTTTGTACAGAGTAGCAATGCCAAGGCACCATGATTATTTTTTTAAAATTATTTTTATTTGAGCTATTTAGTGAATAAATTATGTTAACAGTTGATTTAAAACTCATATAGAAGTCAAATAGATCCCAGGAAAATAAGAGGGGCATCAGTTTTGTTAGACAAGTCATGATATTCTTAGAAACTTTATTGAGCAACAAGAACAGTCACATTTGGCATCACACAAGCAAAACCAGCACAGTACGTTTCTTGCTCATATACATCAACACAAATGTGTACTAATCTTTCTCATCCTCCCCCTGCAGTTGATGCAAAAAATACTGTGCCATGTTCTGATGACCTACTGGTAAGCAGAAAAAATGGAAGAAAACTGGTGACAAAACACCTGGAGAGATTCCAAGGTCTCTTTGTTGAATTTTTAATGCCTTACAAAACCTCAAATTATGAGTATAATATCTTCTTATGGTTCCATAAGCACCTCTTTTCACTCCCACTTTACAACTGGTACTTCTTTCTTTCCTTCTACCTTTCTCTGTTGGGGGCTTCAATTTTCTCCAGAGCACTGAGTTCAGAAACGGTGTCCTCATTCATCAGCATTTTCCACCTTGTGAACAGGATCGGTCTCATTGATTAAATGTGGTTAAACTGCCTAGGATGCTCTAATCAAGGCAAATATACAATAAGCTGTTAAATTTATGAGATTTGTAGGAAAGAAAGTTTAATACATGGGCATTGGAAGGAGATTCTTAAAAGTATACATATTCATATTTCTTCATACCAGCTCCCATGAGCATGAATTAATTGCTTTCCAAAGTCTGCAGTTTTAGAAGATTTAGGGAATGGACTATCAGTATTCTTGGGCCAAAAAATACAAACATGAGGCAAGAACCATTATGCAACATGTTACAAGTGATACTGGAATATATATTGCTCATGACTGCTTTAAAGACCTAAAGAAGGCCACTGCTTAGAAAAATTCCTGCTTGAACATTTTAATCAAGGTTATGCCAATGGTAGACAGAAAAACAATAAAGATTTCAACCCTAATCTTCCTTCCTGGAGAAGAAAACATTTCTTCAACCAGCACAGCAAGCCAACTCAAAGTCAGCAAGTAACTATCACTGGTCCCTTCAATTTCAACATGCAGTCGCAGCATGTAAATAAAATTTTGTATTCTTAACTCCTGACCTAGAAAGGCAAAGGATGGAGTGTTTTATATTTACATTACACTTGTTTTTATAAAAGTCATATGGGAATATTGATGCTGGATTAGATGAAAGAATTATTTGAAAGGTTCTGAATATTTTGTTTGAATGTTAAATATCAGTTCTTGTACATTTTCTTCATTAGTATTCAGTCAAGCTTTGGTGCTAGACGTAGCTGTCTCTCCTGCCCAAATCCATCATTAAGGAATGATTTGCATCAATTTGGGTGATTGTTTTATTTACGACTGGTGAGCCATGTTAAGTGTAAAATTGACATATTTCTAAATTTTAATCTACCTCATATCCCCACTGTCCCCTACAAACATAGCTCCCACTCTCTCTTTAAAGGTATGGGGAAAAAAAAAAAAGAAAGGGGGACATTTTGTGACTTGCAAATAAAGACTGAAAGTAAAATGAAGCATGCATTAACACACACCTGCTTGAGATACTTTTCTTTCCTCGATGATGTTTATCTTTTATCTCTTCCAGGTCAGGTTCAGCTGAAGAACCTCCTGGCTTCCCACAAGGTCTGTACCCTTCTCAGTAAACTCATTATCAGCATACGCTTCTGGAGCATTTATTCCAGGTGTTACTGCAACTCAGGGTCATTCCCAAGGGCTTGATTCCACTACATCATCCAATTCCATCTAACTGCAGGAATGTGAGGTGCACATGGGCATGCACTGGTGTGAAGAACAAATGAGGGAGAAGAGCTTTTTCTTTCCCTTCTTCACTTTTTTTGTACAACTCTTGCAGCTTCTCTACCTTTGCTTGTTGTTGATCCACACTTTACCCTCACTTTTGCCTTTAATTTACAATGACCCAGAAAACCTTTTGCTACCAAAGTCTTTCTCTCATGCTTCTACAGCTCCTTGACTGCAAAAGCTTTGAGGAAATAAAGATCTGATCATCTAGAAGCACCCCGGTGATGCACCTGCCCACTACAACAGCTAAGGCAAGCTACAGAGACACTTTTGAAATAAGCTGCATATACTAAAATAATGGCGAGAAGGGGAAATTGTACAGAGATAGTGCTGCATGAAAATCTCTGCAAGATGACTTCTTCAAAAGCTTTATCTAAGTGGTCACTATCACAGTGGTGTGGGAATTAGGGGATTGTTGCTGATTGGGGTTAACAGTGCTGGCCCAGGCACATGCTGGGAGGCAATTTAAATTGACTGGTTTGAACACAGAACTATATCTGTGTTATTTCAAACTGGGTGTGGACATATAAAAGTATATGCAAAAAGAAGATGCAAAAGGAAAATGCCACAGTGCCCCAGGTTACATCCAGATTAATTTAATGCAACAGGTAATTTAATATTATTGGTACAATCCAAGAAAAAGTATCAAGTTTTGTTCAAAATAAACTATTAATGTATAATTTATCTTCTGTGAAGTTAGGCTTGAAAAATTCATCATATAATTTCACCTCAGGGTGTTCTGCAGCCCATGAAATCTCTAGTCTTTTTTATCTTGCCTGAAATAACTCTTTCTTAAAATTCAGCATCTTCAATATTGCTTGTGAGCATTGCAAGAAACCCTCAGGAAATTATTTAATAACCAATGACCAATTGGATATTGATAAGCAATAACTACATCCCAATTTAAAAAGTCCTGAAAATACAAATATATTTTTTTCAACAACAAAGTCCTATAATCTGATTAGTTGATTGTCAATACAATCATCACACATGACCATCCACAGAGGAGAAGTCCCTTCCATGTAAAATAAAATGAACAAATTCTTTAATGAGTATTGTTTCCATCATTTCAAAGAAAAGAAAAAACCATTTTGCTCCCTGTATTACACTGGAGTTTCTTTAAACACTTTTTCCATTTATTTCTGATTTTTGTAGGATTTTCTGAAATCCTTTATTGAGTTGCTCTTTCAAAGGTTATTTTCATCTGACAGTTAACAGTAATTCGAAGCTTTGTTTGAGAGACACAGTTGTATTTATTGTTTCAAGGAGATTTCTAGTGAACTTGTGTTCAGCAGTTCCTGTTACTTGCATGATACAATATATGTAACATATATTCAGAATCACGAGAAACATTCAGCCTGAACTAAATTATGCTTTCATTATTATGAAAGCATATTCATTATTTCATTAAATTATCCTTTCATACACTCAGATATTACAAACTTCCTCCAGACAGTTCTTGTGCATGTCCTGTGAAAACCTTGAGCGACCTCACAGTAACTCCAAAGGCATCCAACAGCTCCCACAAAGCATCCCTCTCTCCTCTCCCCAGCTTCAATTAAAGTATTACCTCAGGATACAAGTAAGATTCCTAACTTTCAAAGGTGTCCAAAAGTATCACCTTTTATCATATAGGTCAGCTCCACTACAAGAAAGACATTTGAGGGGCTTGAATGTGTCCACAGAAGATCTGGAGCACAAGTCCTATCAGGAAAGCTGTGGGAGAAAAGGGGGCTCAGAGAAGACCTTATCACCCTACAACTTCCTAAAAGGAGGTTGTAGCCAGGTGGGGGTCAGCCTTTTCTCCCAGGTAACAAGCAAAAGGATGAGAGGAAATGGCCTCCAGCTGTGCCAGGGAAGGTTTACACCAGAGGCTGGGAAAAATTTCTTCATGGAACAGGATGCCCAGGGAAGTGGCTGAGTCACCATCCCTGGAGACATTTAAAAGATGTATAGATGTGGCACTTGGGGTCATGGTTTGGTATTTGGCAATGCTGGGTTAACAGCTGGACTTGATAATCGTAAAGGTCTCTTCCAACCTAAACAATTCTGATTCTATATCCTCCATTTCCAATACTGACCTGTAATAATAGCTGTATGTTCATCTCCACAAGATATAAGTACAGGCTTGTCATTTTTGAACCAGAACTTGCTAGGAATATCTTCTGCAAATTTGCTTTTCCCAAATGTGAAAACAGCACCTGATTCTGAAATACAAAAAAGATAATGTCAATTTTAATGAAAGCAAATTTTGCTTCACATATTTTGAAATAGACATGTTCTATCAATTCAGTGACACATTTTATTTTCTTATCTTTCTCTTCTTTCTTCTTTCAGCCTTCAAAACACGAGTTGGCAAAACTCTCATTTCACCCAAACAGGAGGAAGAACTTCTTTCCTGTGTGAGTGGCAGAGCCCTGGAAAAGGCTGCCCGGAGAAGCTGTGGAGTCTCCATCTCTGGAGATATTCAAAACCTGCCTGGACAGAATCCTGTGCAACCTCCTCTGGGTGAATCTGCTTTAGCAAGGAGGTTGGACCAGATGGTCTTCAGAGGGTTTTTCCAAGCCCAGCCATTCTGTGATTCAGTGATAAGACCATGATATAAAAAATCCAAACAAAACCACCCCAGAATAAAGTCCAAGCAGCTCTTCTAGCTTTGTAGTCTGCCTGGTTTTCTCAATTCTTCGCACTTTTCAAAAGTGTTAGCAACATTGTTTCAAAACACAGAATGTTAACTATTTGTTCAGCTTTTGGTTAGGCATCTGGTTTGACAGAAAATACTAATTCTATAGAAAAATAAATGAACTTAAAAGTTAAGTAATTTGTCAAAATCCTTGCAATGTCGCTCGGATATAAAAGCTCAATTAGATGTCCTATTTCAAAATGTCAAAGTGTGCTATAAACAGATATTTTAAAAACAAAACCACAGATAAACCAAACATTTTCCTTGTAAATTTTGTTAGCATGTAACAAATGTTATGAAATACATACAGTAACAGTAGACTGTTTCTGAAAATTACATTGAGTCATCTTAGTGCATTTGCTTTCAATGAAAAATCTCATCAACAATATGTACCCCAGCTCCAAAACCTAAAAGTTCTTTCTTAAACTGTATATTTGATTTGAATTTAAAATAATTATTTAATGCAAAAGCTTCCCCTATTTCCAAAGATGTTATTTTGTGTATCAGATGGAGCAGATGTATAAATTGTACTTATTACCTCACTAGATGTGTTTTTCACTTTCACTTGCTCAACAAGCTCTGTGCAGACACACTCAAGCCTTCTTAAAGACATAGTTGAATTTTTCCTTATTTTACCTAGACACACCTACAACTACAAACAAGATAAACAGCATCTGAAAACTCCGGTTTAAATTTTCATCTCCAGCCGGACAGCCATGCACTTCTGAACTTTCTTAGCAACCTCTTTGGCATGTAGAGAGCTCTCTGGTTCATTTATTTTCCCTTCTGAAGGGTTAACATGAAAACATTTGTGTTCTTCATTCAATGTATACAAAAAGCTGATAAATTTCCCAATGTTTTTTGTATCTCGTTCATTTGACTAAGCCACAACATTTCACAACTGGACACAATTACTGTGCCCGGTTCTGGGCTCCTCAGTACCAGTGAGACACGGAGCTCACAAAGCGGGCCTGGGGGTGGAACAAGGATGACTGGGGGGCTGGAGCATCTCTTATGAGCAAAGGCTGAGGGATTTGGGCCTGTTCAGCCTCGAGAAGAGACGGCTTACAGAGAACCTTTCTAATGTGTATAAATGTCTAAACCCAGGGGATGGGTGCCAAGAAGATGTAGCCAGGCTCTGCTCGGTGGTGCTGAGCAACAGGGCAAGAGGCAGCGGGCAGAAACTGATGCTCGGGAAATTCCACCTGAACAAGAGCAAGAAATTCCTTCCTGTGCAGTGACCGCGGGTGGTGTGGAGTCTCCCTCACTGGACAAATCCCAGAACCGTCTGGACACAATCGTGAACTGTGTGCTGTGGGATGGCCCTGCTTGAGCAGGGAGGTGGGACCACATAACCCGCGGCGGTCCCTTCAGCCTGGCCCATTCTGCGCTTCAGCGCTGCCATCGGTTTGGAAACCAAATCCCATCAACCCGGTAAATTAAATCCCACAGGACACACAGGAGGCGTTCGTTGTCCCAGCAACGAGCACGCGTTTGAACCTTACCCTGGGCCAAACCGCGACACAAAGTAACCAAGAATGCTCAGAATGTACCGCGTCCCCCCGAGCGCCCGGCGCTGCCCCTGCCCCCGCCCCGGCCGGGCTGTCCCGTCCGAGCCCTGACGGCAGCGGACGCGTTTCTCCCACACGCCGCAAGGCACCGGCCCTGCGCGGGCCCGCAGCCGGAGGGAGCCGGGGAAGACCTGCGTGGGTGAGGCGGGCAGGGCCCGGCACAGGCAGACGCACTTCCCCCCGGGTGCTTCGAGGAGCGGCCGCACTCACCGGGCACGGGCAGCTCGGTCCCCGCGGCGGGCGCGGCCATGGCGGCCGGGAGGAGCCGGGCCGGGCGGGCCGGGCCGCGGGCAGCGCCGCCTGGCGGCCGGCGGGGGGCGGCACCGCGCCCTGAGGGAGCGCGGGGGAAAGGCCTGGGACAGACAGGGATGTGGGCACCGGGACACAGGATGGGTGTGCTGGGCAAGGGACAGGGAAAGGCCTGGGACAGACAGGGATGTGGGCACCGGGACACAGGATGGGCTGTGCTGGGAAAGGGACAGGGAAAGGCCTGGGACAGACAGGGATGTGGGAACCGGAACACAGGATGGGCTGTGCTGGGCAAGGGACAGGGAAAGGCCTGGGACAGACAGGGATGTGGGAACCGGGACACAGGATGGGCTGTGCTGGGCAAGGGACAGGGAAAGGCCTGGGACACAGATGTGGGCATGGCATCACAAGATGGGCTGTGCTGGAAACAACCTCTGGGATCACTGTGTACAACCTACAGCCAGCACCACCATGGCACTCAATGCCCCATCCAGTCTTTTCTTAAACATCTCCTGGGGTGGTGGCTCCACCACCTCCCTTGACGCTGGCAGAGGGGTGGCACCGGGACTGGCACAGTGCCCTGAGCTGCTGGGGAAAGCTTCTCTATAAAATCGACCCCCACAGTGCCCAGGTGGTGCCCTTGAAGACCCCGAACCTCTTGCTGGCCAGATTGATCCTCGACCCGGGACCAATTATGTCCTTTTCTCTCTCTTCCCACCTTTTTACTACTACTACTACTACTACTAGTACTACTACTACTGCCACTACTACTACTACTACTATTATTAATATTATTATTATTAATTTATTTATCTTGCTACTAGGAGATAATGAGCTAACATACCAATTTACATGTTACATGTATAATTTACTAATAAAACTTTGTAAGTTTTTTTGGACCTTCTGACATCTGCTGTTCCTTTTCCACCATCAGCGCCTGTACTCCCTTCCTCTTAGGTGACTCTGGCTCACAGGAGCTTGCTATGAAATTGGTCCATGTGGGAATTGGGGTCAGGCAGCTTCTGTACAGGGGTGTGGGGGATTGGCCTTCACTGGGCACCAGGTGCCCACCAAGCCACTTCATCTCTACCCCTTCTCAGCTGGACAGAGGAGAGAAAATAAGACAGAAAGCATAGGTCGAGAGAAGGCAGTTTGCTAAAGCAAAAATGAAAGGTTGCATGCACAAAAGCAAAGCAAAAAAACAAAAAAATTTTTTTCTCTTCTTCCCGTCAGCAGGTGATGTCCAGCCAATTATCAGGAAGCAAGACTTAAGCACCTAATCTTTGCTCCAGAAGGCACATATTGTAAAATAATGAATGATCCCCCTTCCTCCTCCTTTCTTTAGCTTTTATATCTGAGCTGGCATCATATGATATAAAATATCCCTTTGGTTAATTTGGGTCAGCTGTCCCCTCCCTAGATCTTGTCCACCCCCAACCTATTGATGGAGGGTGGGAAGTTGGAGTGACAGGATTGATGCTGTGCCAGTGCTGCTCAGCAGTACCCAAAAATCTTGGTGTGGTATCAACACCTTTCTGGCTACCAGTGCAGAGCCCAGCACTGTGAGGGCTACTATGGGAAAAGGAACTCCAGCTCAGCCAGACCTGCTACAAGGCGTGACCTGACAAAGAGGCATTGGCACTGTGCCCTCCCTGTGAGGCTGCAGGAGGACACTGGCAGCCTTGGCACCATGACCACATTTGCTTTGTCTGCTCTTTTCTCCTGGGCATCACTAATGACACAGGCTCAGCCCCCACGGGCTTGAAAGTCATGGGAGTTATTTCCCAGAAGACAACCAAGAGGGAAACCATGGCCTGACATCTCTTCTCTTCTCTTCTCTTCTCTTCTCTTCTCTTCTCTTCTCTTCTCTTCTCTTCTCTTCTCTTCTCTTCTCTTCTCTTCTCTTCTCTTCTCTTCTCTTCTCTTCTCTTCTCTTCTCTTCTCTTCTCTCTTCTCTTCTCTTCTCTTCTCTTCTCTTCTCTTCTCTTCTCTTCTCTTCTCTTCTCTTCTCTTCTCTTCTCTTCTCTTCTCTTCTCTTCTCTTCTCTTCTCTTCTCTTCTCTTCTCTTCTCTTCTCTTCTCTTCTCTTCTCTCTTCCTCTCTTTCTTCTTTCTTCCCTTTCTTCTATTTCTTCCATTTCTTCTCTTCTATTCCTTTACTATTAATTTCTTTTGGATTTTACTTCTGTTTGACATTTCCCCTGACAGCTGATTCATTTCTCAAACATCTCAGGGCTGGTTCAGCATGAGGGGTCGTGAACAAATCCCACCAGGAGCTATCACTCTGCATGACTTTTTCACAGCTGTCTGTCTTTCCCAGGGAGTCAAACTTTCTCTCTGTATGTTTTAATTATAAGTTCCTTGCATTTTAATTTCAACGTGTCACCCTCTCTGACAGATATGCCATCGCCCTGATTTACACTAGTGCGTCTCTCCTTGCAGGGAGGAGGAAATGAGAAAGTAATGGTCATATTTCAAAACCACCTACAGTGCAGGTGGCATAAAATCTTATCTGACAATTATATTTGAAGGTAGAAACTTAAATGAAATCACTTTAGTATTTAACAATTGACCTACTTCAGATTATACAGTAAGCAGTTTAGCCTAAGGAGGTAGGCAGGCTGCAATATTTCACTTTCTGGGCCCCACACTGTTTAACACTACCACAGAATAATTGAAAACTTGGAAACAAAAAAAACCAAACAAAACCAACCAACAAATAAAACCCCAAAAAACAACCAACCAACCAACCAACCAAATAAAAAAAACAAAAAAAACCAAACCAAAACAAAAAAACAAACCAAAAAAACACCAAAAAACCCCCAAACAAACAAACAAACAAAAACCCTCAAGCAAAAACCAAACAACTCTCCCCCCAAAAAAAGCACAATGTCAATTTCTTTAATGCAGACTACTTCATTATTATCAGGGCCCCCAAAGCATGAATAAGTCTTTATGCCCTGTGCAGTTCCATACCCATGGGCCCAGAGGCCTCATTTTGGCTCAGCTCAGGGCCAGCAGTCCCTGCCTGGGCTACGCTAGAGCCCCCATGGGCACAGTCCCATCTCTAGAGGGGCCACTCTGCTCATGCTGATCCTGCAAGTCTTCTTTTGCCTTTTTCTATCAGCACATGCTCCTGTACAAATATTTAGCATGAAATAGCTATGAAATAGTATTGACACAGGATGATGAGCCTACACAGAAGAGCACAAACTGCGAGTGGTGCAATTGGCCCTGGGAGAAATCTCTGTATCTGTAGGGTTTGACCAAAGAAAAGGTTCAGGGTCAGCCCCAGCCTGGCCCAGCCCTGTCTGGAACAGCCAAAACCTTGGACCTTGGTTCTTGGTTTTCCCTAATTTGTACAGCAGCACAACTCACTCTCTGCTTCCTACACCTTCCTTTCTCATACATTTATTGTGGGTTAAGAGAAGTCTTAATGCAAACAGAAGATGCTGTTTAATGGGAGGAATTTCATCAGCATTGCAAAACTAGCAGGGACCAGCAAGCAGCTGCTGCGACAGTTTTGGTGAGTTTATCCTTTAATTCTGTCTGGTGTGTGTTGTTTGGTCAGAAACCTGGAGTCAAAAGCAGCGGAATCCTGTGAAGGGGTGAGTGTTTTAGAGAAAGACTCTGAGGGAGTTTTCCCTGCAGTTTTAGTGTCCTTTTACCTCACCAGGCAGCAAGCTCTTTGACTTCAGGAGACTGGAAGATTATCTGTTTTTAGTGTTTGTGGAATACCATTAATTTGTTCTGTGGAATTTAGCTACAAAATCAGGAAGGAATGTTTATTCTTGAGGTCAGTGTGTGCTGCAGGTACTGTAACCAGTAAATAACTATCTGAATAAAGTACAGGTAATCTTTCTGCATGTAGACACATATTGTGGCCAGTTTGGGTGGGGAATTCTCTCCTTGAAGCTGCAAGGTGAATCTCTGCCTCATTATTTTGTGCCTCTATATACCCTGGAGGCATGCAGGAAAAGGATGATGTGATGGGACATTCAAAATCAAGCAGGCAGACCTGTCTTGGTGACCCGGCTTTAGGCTCTTTCTGCACCCACATAACTGTGCCTGTCCCCCCTGATTTCAGGAAAGTATATGTATGACAGCGTTTCACTAAGCTCCTCCTCAGGTTTGTCATATCTCCAAAATTTGGTTAAAATTTTAGAGCTGAAACTTAATTCCATGTTTTCTAATGGTTTTCAGCCAGTTTCAGTAAGAATAGAATTAACACTTGTTACATAACAAGTGATTAGTTATAGAAAACAATATGCAGAAATTTCACATTCACAGGAATCCTAATATGCAATAAGTAATTTTTGTTTATCATTTCTACATTACATCATATGAAAACCAAATGTTTTCCAAGTTCTATTATTTATTTTCTACAGTTTTAGAACAGTCCTAAAAGCTGGGTATTAATTTTTTTATGAATTTTGGATTTTTACTGCAGTCAAGTGGGAAATGTCTGCAGTTAACAGAGGAAATGGAAAAGCAAGTTCGGAAAACAACTGCAGTAAAGTTGGTTTTCTGAGGAAGTAATAAAATTTGTTACATTCCATACACAGCATTGTTATTTTTGGTGGGTTTTTTAACATTATAGCATAATGTTGGCATAAGCTATCAGCACTGTCTGTGAGTATTACCAGCAAAACACACTGTGTTTGATACTGCAGGATAACCTAATGTCTGTGAGTCTGTGCTAATAGTCCAAAGTTATGCTGTCCCTGCTCAGAAAGGAAGAAGCCAAAATTGCTTGACCTTGCAATTCTGCCTGTTGCATTTTAACTTTGGTATGCTGCCTCATGCTCCTTCTCTGGAATTAATTTTTCCATTTCTGCCCCTGATTCAGATATGGATAACAGGGAAGGGAACAAATTTCTTGGAGGTCATAGCAATAAAACAGGATCTTCAGGAGGTCAGGAGCAGATCTCTAGTCCAACTTTCTGCTTGCAGCCTGTCAAACACCATATGAGAGCAGTTATGCCTTTGCTTAGCCACGTCTTGAAAATACTTAAGGATGGCAATTCCAAATCCTCTCCACTTAATCAATTTAAGTACTTCCCTATCTGCCAGTAGAGAAAATAGTGTGAATATTTCTCAGTCCACTTCTAAATCATGCCAGATGGTGAAACAAGACCAATGAACAGAAGTTGTTGTTTGGCAAATTGAGATTAGATAATCTCTAAATCCCTGGAAGGAATTGCAGTCTGAAATGAGAAAAACAAGGACCAGCCCCAAAGCTGTTTTGGAAACAAGGAGGCAAAGGAGACTAGGGAGCAGCAAGCAATTACACAGATTTTCAAGCAATTTAAAGTTTGCTTTTTTTCCCACAAACAAGTTAAAAAAGCAAATCCCTGTTCTGAAAACTTCAAGTAATTAAAGAAGTCCCAGATATGAAACTATTTTCCTTCAGAATATACACAATGTGAATTAAAGCCAATCCCATGATTTTAAACTAAGTGTCTTGGTATTCAAGACTGGATTTCAGTAGCTTATCTGGTGGGCTGTTTACCATGGTGTAGTAGAAACTACCTGACCCATGAATGCCCAGTCACTTGTTCCCATTTTCTTCTTCCTTCTGCTTCGAGCTGTGAATGTGCTCGAAAACATCCAACAGTCAAACATTTGCTGTCTGCTGTGGGAGCCCACATGGCTTTGGGACCTTGTCACCTTGTCACCTGCACAGCTTCCTTGTGAGGCATGGCAGAACCAGCACCCCAGCAGCCTCAGTAATTCCCCTCTGTGACCCATGGCACACACTGCAATGGTCTGGAATTCCAGTTCCAGGAAGGAAAAGATGTTCCTGCCCTCTAAGGCTGAGCTCTGAAAAGGCTGAAACCCAAGCAGAGCAAGATCTTACAATGACATTTCACAACCAGCCTTCAGAACATAATCAAGGGCTGTTTTAGCACATGGACTGGGGAAATGATGTGGTGAGGCTCTTTGGCTGGAGCTGCCATGGGTACAGATGGACACCAGGAAAGGAACAGCAGGCAAAGAAAGGCAGGAGAGAAAGGAAGATACAAAGAGCACTGAGCTGAGAAGGTGGCACTCTGAAAACCAAAGTGGAACTTCCTGGAAAGAAATGGATGGGACAGAAATGGGACAGAAATAGAGAATTTGGAAAGCTCTGAAATGGCTTAAACCCAAGTGGAACAAGAGCCCTGAGGGACAGCCCTCATCCCTGGCCTGCAGCTGCACATGGAGCCTCTGCCCACAGATCCCTGGCCAATGGTTTGTGCCCTGTTTAGCCCACCCTCCAAAGCCAGGGCTCTGCAGAGTGGGGCTCAGCCTGTTTTGTGGGACAGCCTCACAGGGGTATATCTGAGCATATTTTCATAGCTGTGGATTTCAGGGCTTGGCAATTAGCAGGTACTGCCTTTGAGCCTAGTTTCAATGGTGAGTTAAAGGGAAATATAAAACACAAATACAATTGGAAATAGAAAAGTATTAACTGCTTTCAGTCCACTTCCTTGCACTGCTTTGGTCTCCATTTCAGTAAATCAGTCTAAAAACGCTGACTTTAAATAAAAAGACATGTTTAGCTCATACCCATCAAAACCTTAGCAAGAGCACAGTGTGGGCTGTAAGTACAGAGCCAGAGAATGGGCTGAACTGCCACACTTCCCTGGTAATCTTAGCCTGTGAAACATGGGCTTGGACATGACTTCCACTAAAATGCCTCATCTAAGCTAGAGGAAATTTGATCATGTAACTTCTGTGGGTGATTATCAACAACCAATTTCATGTGATTCTGAAGTCCTAAATCTGGATGGAGGCCAAAACATACTGAATAAACACCACATGTCCACAGTGTCTCTTATGTGGTACAGTAAGGCTGTTTTGTAGGGTATTTTTAACCTTATCCCCGGCATAATGAAGAGATTTCATGCACATTTATAGAAATGCCACCTTTTGTGAGGGGGGGGGGTTGGAATGTGGCAGGCGTCTACTCATGCACAAAGCAAAAACAAAGGAGAAATAGCACCAAGATCCATTTCTGTTATTCTGTCCCCTGAAAGGGCAGCTTTGAGGTTTACACAGAAGTCATTTTACCAGGTTCTGAATGGCTTTATTTGACAGGCAGCATCCAGTTGCCATATGCATCTCAGACGATAGAAGAAAATACATCTAATGTACATTTTATAATACAATTTGCAACGTTATTTCAGTGCCCATATAGTGTCATGCTGTGCCTGTCTGACAGAAGGAGTCATTCAAACTAATTAACAGAGTCTATCAGGATGATCCAGTTGGGTCATGTGAGGGGAGTGGGAGAGATTTCAGGTGCTTGCTCACTGGCTTTTGCACATGTACAATTTAGCATTGAACGGCAAAAATTACATATTTTTCCCTCTTTTGACACAGGTATGGGACACCAGCTCAAATGAATGTTCATCTGAAAAGTCGGGACTTCCTCACTCTACAGAACTACACAGCTGATGAACTGAAGTATCTGCTGTGGATGGCATCAGATTTGAAACAAAGGATAAAGCACAAAGGAGAGGTAAAATGACTTAACTGTCATTTAGGTCCCTCAGATGTTGAAAGAAATACGGTTCCGAAGGGTATTGTGAAAAAGCCTTTCATCTGCCTTGTCCTAAACAAAATCTCCTGAGCTCTTAAATACTGTAAATCATGTGCTACAAACCAGAGTCTTCCTGTAAAGTGTCCAGAGATATTCTTTAAACACTTCAGAGGGCTCTGTGAGTGGAAAGATTAAACAGGTTTGTAGAGCTAACCCCCTGTTGTCAGCTAACCCCATCCATCCACACACAGTGTACGTGCAGCACTAAATGGAGGAAATGGAAAACACTTCCCTGCACGGGATTAAATTAGTATCTGAGTTCTCCTTAATGCTGGACCAGATTGAGTGCCAAAATTCAGTTGCTTTTGGGCTTAGAATTACTTCTTTGCCTTTAACCTTTCCACTGCTAATAAATTTATTGAAAGGTAGGAGAACAAAACCACAAGTAAAAAAATCCACTTTTGCAAATTTTTAATGCTGAATTAAAATGTGCGAGAAGTATTTCATACTTTAAAGTGTATAATGGTTATAAAATTGAAATACCTTCATGTTTCAGTATTTGCCTTTGATGCAAGGCAAATCGTTGGCCATGATTTTTGAGAAGAGAAGCACAAGAACAAGATTATCTGCAGAAACAGGTAGGTCAGAACAATGGCACAGTAATACTTTATATGAAACTGTATAAATTGAGTATGTACTGAAAAACACTGCATAACTTTGCACTTAAAAATTTCTACTCAGGAGAAACCTAAACTTTGAAAGCAAAAATAAGAAAAGAATGTCGGCTGTTTGTTTTTCATCTTGCATGTTAATTTCACAAACACATGGCTTTGGTCACTGAAATTTTGTCAAAATCTTCCAAAACACAGTAGATCAGAAATAAAGTAACAGGCAGAAGTAAGCGTTTCTGGTATAAGCTCCTAGCTGTACTGGCAAGATGTAAATTTTTTAATCTCTATTTCAGTAAGCATCACAAATTTAATTTTGTGCAAGGTGTAATAAATATTTTACTGATGTAAAATGCATTATCGCTGTTACATTTTAAAGTGTGTGTTTGGGCTGGGAATCACAGTAATGCCTTGACATAAATTCGGGGGGGGGAAATTGACGTGATTACCTACAGGGGAAGATAACTTCATGGAGACTCAAGGGTATTAGCCAAATAATATCAGGCACTGGAACAATTTTCTTTTAGGTTACAGTCCTAAAAACACTGAAACATGTACATATGGTATCTTTATTTACATGGTAGTTGTTCTGAATTCAATGGCACTGCTGAAATAAATCACTCATCAATCAATCAATCAATCAATCAATCATTCATTCATAGCAAGAAATAACTCTGAGCTGGTGATGCATAAAGGAAGAACTTACTCTTCTCTCATTTAAGTTGACCCAGCATCCCTCACTTCCCCCTAGTAAAGGAACAGGAAACCTGTTGAGTATTCACATTTCTTTACAAGCTGTAAGAGAGAAGGTAGAAATAACGGAAGGAGGAAGCAGACACGATAACTCCAAGCATTTCTGAATTTGCCTTTGCATTTTCTGGCACAGCCATTTGCCTGCTGATCCTGCTCTTTAAGCAGACTTGTTGTTGCTTTCTGTTTTCTCCAGATAACGAGGACTTACTAATGTGCATTCCCTCTCTGTGAAGACCACCCATCTTTTAATGCCTGAGGTTTTAGTCCAGTTTCTTGTTGTCTGCCACCCTGGTATATGGCCAGGTATTGAATTCTCTGGATCTGTTTATGCTTCCTTCTTCTGTGCTCTGAGGGAAACACTGCTTAGTCCTTGGCTTTTGAAGGCTTATGGAAGAGGAAGCTCAGGAAAGTTCAAATGAATTAACTTAAGGATGGGAGTTAATGCACATAAATTCATCCAAGAGAGAATTAAGCTCCAGTGAAATAAAATAAATTTATTTCTAAGTGAGCGCTTCCACAGGGAGTTTAATGCAGTTTAGCTTCTGTGCATTAACTTTACACCTTCAGTTAATTGGTCTTAAGTCTGTTAAGCTTAAGACTTTGCTTCAAAGGCAGACTCAAGTTTTTTCTGTCTACAAAAACTCTATACATTTCAGCTGCTTTTTTTAACATAAATGATTCCCTCCTTGAAATTTCTAACTCAAAACAAATGTGGAGCCACATGTTTTCCTTTTAGCTAAACAAGATAATTTAATACCAATTTTCTAATGTTTAGCGCAAGTGGACAATTGCAGTGTATTGAAGTGTTTATTTATAAAGTTCCTGAGTCATCTCAAATAGCACTTCCCAAGAGTTGCCCCTTCAATAACTTGAGAGAGGTCACTTGTAGGGCAAGGTCGTGGGGATGAGATTAATCTAAACAAACTTTGTAATTCTCAGGAACAGCTAAATCAGTAGATTTCATTACAGAGTAGAGACTTGGAAAGCACTGATTACAAAATCTTCTATGTCCAGTGTCTGGGAGTTTGTTGAGACATATTAACACCATGGAAGTCTGTTCAGAATTCCTACTCTCCCTGTGCCTATAAAGAACGTTATTGAAAAATAAATAAATAGAATGGTTGAAGTTGGAAGTAATCTCTGGAGGTCATCTGGTCCCATCCCCTGCTCAAGCAGGGCCTTTTAGACCCAATTGTCCAGGACCATGTCCAGAAGTCTTTTGAATGTCTCCAAGGATGAATATTCCACAATCTTCTATGGCATCCTATGCCATTGCTCAGTCAGCTTTTCAGTAAATAGAATTTACTATTCAGAGGCATCTTCCCAGTTTGTGCCCATTGCACTACTGAAAAACACCTCACTCTCTCTTCTTTGCCTCCTCCCCTCAGGTGTTTATATACATTAGCAATATTCCTCCTGGGCCTTCTGTTCTCTAGGCTGTCCTGTCCCAGCTCTCTCAGCTTTTCTTCTCATATGAAATATGCTTCAGTCCCTCAGCCATCCTTGTGACCCTTTGTTAACATGGACACACCAACTGTATCCAATATGTCCATGTTTCTCATACTGAAGACCCCAAATCCAGAGTCTCGAGGTTTGGTATCACCAGTGCTGTAGAAAAAAGAAGGATTACCTTCCTCCACCTCCTGGCAGTATTTGTCTGGTGCAGTCCAGAACACCATTCACCACCCTTGCTGGAAATGTACACATGCTGCTGGACCATGTACAATTTGCTGTCCACCAGGACCTTCCAGTCCTTTCTGCCAAGCTGCTTCACAGCTGGGACGTCCCTATCACATCCTGGTGCATGGAACTATTCTTCCTCAGGTGCAGGACTTTGCATCTCTCCTTGCTGAACTTCGTGGGGCTCCTGTCACACCATTTTTCCAGCCTGTCAAGGTCCCTCCGGACAGCAGCATGACTCTGTGATGTACCAGCCACTCCTCCCAGTTTTGTGCCATCAGCAGACTTGCTGAAACCACATTTGGTCATCGAGACCCTTAACACAGGTGTTAAACAGGACTGGACACAAATGGACCCCTAGGGTCACTGTCACTGGCCTCCTACTGGACTTTGTGCTGGTGGTCACCACCCTCAGGCCTGGATATTTGGACAGTTCTGAGCCCATCCCATGCTCTGCTCATCCAGCCCAGGCATCCACAGCTTGGCTAGGAGCATCTCATGGGAGACACTGTCAGTGGACACAACGAAGTCCAGGCAGATAAAACCCACTGCCCTCCCCTCATCTGCCAGGCCATAGAATCATAGAGGGAGATCAAGCTGCTCAAGCATGACTCCCTCTTGGTGAAGCCATGCTGACTATTCCTGACAATTTTCTTGTGCTTAATCTGCCTAGAAATGGTTTCTGGGATTAGCTGCTTCAGCACTTTCCCATGGATTGAGGTGAGGCATCTTAGCCTTTATTCTCTGGCTCCTCCTTCCTGCCCTTCTTCAACTTAGGGGTGACATTTTTGCATTTCTCCCAGTTGTCCAGATCAATTGAAGATTATCAAAACACTAATTCATGATGCATTGTGATAGATCAGTTGATATTTAAGATTTTCCAACATCCTGTTTTATTCTAATGACATTGTAACCGTACTGAATAATATACTGCTCATTGGGGTATAATTCATTGCCTCTTTAATCTTGTCCTAATGTGTATTCTGAAACCCATATAATTTTACCATTTCTAAGATAAGTAGTGATGTTGTAAGTTTAATGCATAACTAGGAGTAACTTCCATAGAGTAGTGGCAAAGTAAATCCTGTTCTGTGAGCCTAGTAGATTTATTTCTAGCAGTGGCTATTTTATTGGAAAATGTGACATATCTGCTATTATACTGGAAAATGTCACTTCTTCACAGCCAGAATCCCATACCCATTCTACATAAAACCTTGTGTACTTTTTGAAAACAGAACTATTCACATGGTCATATATTACTTGTAAAATAAACATCCTCAGGCATTGCACAAAAGTGAATGCCCTGTTTTTGTTATAGCTTTGGTGTAAAATATTCTGATTGTCACTCTTGCTCTTAAAATATACAGCTGCAGTTATGTTTTAGTGAATAAGTCATAAATAAATCCAACCATTTCACAGATACTGAATGCAGACAATATTTCACAGGGTAGAAATAGAGAGGAAGCAGTGCAGATAGGAAAGCTCAGCCTGGCTTCTCTTGTTGTGCACTGGTATTAGACAAGATCTTAACAGCCTTACAGGGGTTCAGTGCCACTGGCCTTAGTGGAATTACTCCCAATTCACTCCTCCTACACTATGGGGTGAGAGGAACATGATGGCCATGCCTGAAGACTGCTACAAAGAGTCACAGAAATAATTGCATCATAGCATAAGAACTAATGTAGTGGGGATGTTATTGCATGGCAAGTGTTCAGGCGCTGCTTTCTGTTGGACTGGCTAAATATTATTTAGCTTGGCCTCATTACAGAGTGCCCACATGCACTCTTAGTTTACTCTCCACTTAAAAGGGTAGCTTAAAAATAACTTTTAAAAACTGCTTATCAGTTTTTAGCTTCTGTTTTAAGAATATTCTGTAACTGCTGCCTAGGAAACTTCTTTGTAATCAGTGTAAATGGAAAAATACTTTTTATTTTGTAAGTCCGGACAGGCAATGAGGAAATTAATAAATGCAAATCCATATGTCTTGAAATTCTGAAAAAGATCCTTCCTTTGAGTCTGAGAAAATGATTGTGTGTATGTCCTGGTGACAGCCCCAGAACTGTGTAGCCAATCTGTGAACTACAGGATTCATTTTGACCCCCTTACCCCATGCAGCAGGGGCAGCCTGGGATGAAGATTTCACTCATGTCCTATCTGAAAGAGTCTTCGTAAGTGGGGTCAATAATGTCAACACAAGGCATGAAACTCTGTATTTTGAAAACTAACAGTAATGAGAAGTGTGGACATGAGGTAATAATCTATTCTGGATTTGCAGCATGAACATTAAGTAGTTTGTTGAAGATACCATGATTCCTATAAATATTTAGCATGTGGCTTTGGATATGACCAGGTTGTGACAACAAAGATGTTTAGATCTTCCAGTTTAACACATCACTCCAATGTTTATTTGCCGAATTGGTGCCTGCATATCTTCAAAAGCCATCATTTTTTTTCACTTTCTACTGGTAGTCTGGATGAAAGAATCTGAAAAAGATTCTGTCTCTGCAACAGTATGCAAAGCTAGAGCACAGAGCACCTGTATTTCCAGATGGAAAGTTTTGTATGGAAATACGTTCCCAGGCCCTGCTCAGATGGCCAGGTCATGAGCAGAAACCCAGCACATCAGGGCTCTGCTCTTTACACAGACTCCAGGTGGAAGCTCTGGCTGGGCTGCCTGACATCTGGCAATTCTGAATAAATGTTCAAATTCCCATTTTTTTACCTGGGCATCATTTATAGAAAAACAGAATGTCCATTGGAGCCTGCCTGGAATGTGAATCATCTACCAGAATGTATGCATTTGGAATCCTAAAATGCAGAGCTGCTGTATTGTGTGGAATTGCAGGAATAAATCACTAACATAATTGTATATGACTCCAAAAAAATCCACAAGAAAGTGGGAAGGAAAAGTTACTGCCAATGACAATTCATCTTTGAGGTCTTGACTTTAAAATTTGTGCTGAATAAACAGCCTGTAATGTGTAGTTTGCAGACATTTTTCTGTAAATAATGTTTGCATCTACAGCAGCGAGATGAAAAAAAAGTAATAGTAGAATAAATGATGCTTCATTCTTAAAAGTTTGCTCTGTGTGACTTGCAATATTGTTGAGAGTAGGAGCAATCCTTAATGAAAACAACAAGCAATTAAAAAGGGCCCATTCCATGAAATGAGTGTACACTGGGAGCAGAAATTTCCCCTTCAGGTAGGAGAGACCTATAGCATCATTACTTTTAATCTGACATTTAAGTAAATTGAGGCAGTCCAAAGACAATGCTTTGCCAGTATTGATTTTATCTATCTATTGTCTTTTAAACTCTAGAGACTGGCTGAACTGATGGAAAGAAGTAGACCTCACCTCAACCCTGCTGCCAGCAGGAAATGGAAATTAATAATGATTGCTCTGTGTTAGGAGCCCAGTTGTGGGGCCCAGACCTGCTGCCTGTACCTGCTGGTTTCGTCTCTGAAAGGTTTCAGTGTTCAGTCCTGGTTTAACCTCTTTTAAAGAGTAGCTGTGGGATGAAGTTTTTAATCTATGGCAGACCTGTACAACCACTGTGCTGAATCTGTCAGCAGTGCCATCTAATGGATACAGCCAGCCTGAGCAGCTTTTGACCTTTTCTTCTGTTTTTTTGTTCCTTTTCCACTTCTTTTTTTCTCTCTCTTTTTAATTTTTTTTCTAACAGCACGGAATTCATCAGCATATCCAAGACATCACAGTTTGGTAAACAAAGTGGGGGATCTCTATTCTTCTGTGCTGTATGCAGCCTTTCTCTTCCTGGCAGTATAAATATAATGACTGGCTTCTTTCTGGATTTTTGTCCCAATAAAAAACTCACGCCCCCACAGTGTTGTCTCAACAAGGCTAGTTTGTCCATACTAAGATTCTCTGGAAATTTCCTCCATCAAAAATGTTAGTGATAGGGCAGGATCTGCCTGCAGAAAATTTCTGTACTGGAAGGGAGTTGTTCTTATCACACAGAAAATGTCTTAGACGACTCTGTACAGCCGAGTTCAAGTCCTACACTTTGTACATCCCCAGCTGTGGCACCCTGTGTCCCATGCTAGGCTTATGCTAAACCATCTGTGACACTTCATAAAACAGCCCCATCAGGCCCCATCCTCACAGTGTGTGGCCATGAGGGACTTTACACTCAAATTCAGTAGAAAAAGGCTTCACACTTAAACCAGGCAAAGGCAGAGAGACTCAGATACTGATGAAAAGAAGATGCTCACTTCCCTGTCTGTGCTTTTCATAACTTTCTACTGGTGGTGCAATCAAAATAAAGCAGCAGAGAACTGAGAGTTGCCCTTAACATGCAATTTGTCTTCATCCAAAACATTATTCAGACACATTCGAAAGTGTTTTCTGTTCTTAAATGATGCTCAAATCTTCCCATGGTTTCCTGCTCAGGAATGGATTTTACTCTTCACATCTAATCCATCCAGTTCTTTGGACCTCCTTGCAAATTCCAAACTATTGCAGGGTGGAGGGATGCTGGCAGGGCCTGAGACCTTTCCTTTTCTCTCTCTCACGTTATAATTTTTAAGGCACTTGGTCATTTGAGGCCAAATTCAAGTTTGTTACAATGTATGAGGAGACTTAGGGTTGTCTGTCTGAGTGACTTTACATGAAAGACAATGTTGATCCTTGCAGGGATGTGGAAGTAGACCAAGTGACTCAGGTGCTCCTTCTGGGATGCAAAGTCCCATGAAGTAGAAATGCAGCATGATGAATGGATTACCTGGCTCTTAACAGGGAGCAACAGCGATGCTTGTGGCAATATGCAACCTCGGAGCTTGAATGACTGTTCCTGTGATCACAGATCAGAACTCATGGCTAAGATTTCAGTAAGGCATACATTTGAGTGGATTTATTCCAAAGCACGTTTATTTGAAATTTAGTGTGTCAAATGCTAATCATTTTAACATTCAGATGTCCTGCTGAGTTCTACTTTCATTTTTGTAAATGTATTCTATATCAAGAAGATTTTGAATCTTGGCTATAAATACGAGGTGCTGGTGTTTAATTTCTCCTTTTTTTTCTAATTTTTCCTCACTGTAGGATTTGCTCTCCTTGGAGGACATCCTTCCTTCCTTACAACACAAGATATACATCTGGGCACTAATGAGAGTCTCACAGATACAGCAAGGTTGGTAAAATGTCACTTGATTGATCACTGCATTTGGTAATTGATTGGGCTGTCTTGCAGAATTTTGGAAGCTGATATTTTCTTTCTGGAAAATGTCAGAAGGTAGTCCAAATTTCTTAAATATTTATAGATCAGCTCGCAGAATCTGTAGCTCAGTAAACCTTCATTCCGTCCTCTCAAGTTATCCTACACTTCCCACACTGAGAATTATTTTGGCATATAGAGTGTTAATTAGGGTTACATTTACAAATGGAACAATTTTATGAACCTCAGTAGTCTTGTAATTCCACTATGACAGCACATATATTCTAACAAGACTCAAACCTGGTTCTGCTGCCCTTGGAGCAAAATCAAAAAGCAAAGACACAATTTATGTCAGTCAGACCAGATGCTGGTGGGCCTTAGCCTGCTGCAGTAGCATCCCTGCAGTGACAGAGTGGCACTGAGGGCCTTTCTGATCCCCCTATTTCAGCAGCACATAACTGGACCAACACTTTGTAGCCAATTTCAGATTTCCTGCACCCTCCTTCCCAGCTGGATCCAGTGCCAGGACTGCTGTGGAGGCTGGGCTATGTCTCCCTTCTCTTACTGGCATCCCTGGAAGATCTCAGTCCTGCCCATGCAGGGATGGGCAGCAGCCTCTCTCCATTGCCGTGGCAGGGAGGACCTGAGCTCTGAGTTTTTCTACAGTGGACTCCTCTGATGTTGCAGAAAGCTGGCAGAACATGAGGTCGTGTTTTGCGGGTGCTCCTGCTGTTTTCCATAGCACTCCAGCTATTAAAGCTTCATCCAGCCTTAGCACTATCCTGCTTTCTAGGCAGCCCTTTTGCAGCCTGAGGTCGATTCAGTCAGGCCCAGCTGTTGGAAGGTCAGCAGTATCTGAGTGGTCCTTTTTGTTCTGGTGAAAGATATGCAGTGTCAAGCTCATCAGGCTCAATTCAAAATGTGCAATCAGGCAGATGAGTTCCACTGCCTCTGCTGAATACCAGAGTTCTCAGTCAGTGGGAGAGACTGTTTGAGAACTGTGTTGCTGTTCTCTGTGATGAAATCCAATGAAAATTTAAGATAAAAGATCAAACATTTGAACATTTTAAGTTTTCCTTTCCTTGTTTTTACTACTGAAATGGAAGACATATGGGTGTTGATAGTAGAAAATAAAAATCTCAGTTCCTGGTGGTTTGCAAGTACTTAACTCTCACTCTCTGCCAGAATCAAAGTGAGCTGCAACAATAGAATCATAGAATGTTTTCGGTTGGAAGAGACTTTAAATATCATCTTGTATCATGGACAGGGATATTTTTCATGAGACCAGGATGTTCAGAGTCCCATCCAGCCTGGCCTCAAACACAGCCAGGGATGAGGCATCCACAGCTTCTCTGGGCAGCCTGTGCTAGGGCCTCACCACCGTCACAGTGAAGAATTTTTTCCTGATATCCAATCTAAACCTACTCTCTGTCAGTTTGAAGCCATTCCCCCTTGCCCTGTCACTCTTGTAAATAGTCCCTCTCCATCTTTTGTGTAGGCTCTGTTCAGGTATTAGATGGCTGCAATTAGGTCAGTCTGGAGCCTTCTCTTTCCAGGCTGAATAATGCCAGTTCTCTCAGCCTTTCCTTGTAGGCAGGGTGCTCCTTCCCTCTGCTCACCTTGCAGCCCTCATCTGCACTACTGCAAAGCTGGCTATGAGCCCCAGCAGCCAAACCTTCAGCAAGGGGAAGGCCCTTCCAAAGTGCTTCCCTGCAATAACCTCTAAAAGCACTGTCCCACCAGCCATGCAGGACTGTCACCCGGAGCCTCTCTGCCATTCAGATGCCAACCCTGAGCAAACCTGACAAAAAAAACTGGACTACATGCTTAATATAGGCCAGTTTTCATTTCTTCTTTGTCCCAAATGTGACAGTAAAGGGACATTAAATCTTTTTTTTTACAGTGTCCTGAATGCTCATTGTTTGCACAAGCAAAAAAGGAAAAAAGCAGACAATAAACTACAAGAAACAAGGCAATGAATAGAAGCAAACAAATCTTCCAGCTGTTCTGAAGGCATCCCCATTCTGTGGATAAAGTTCCTACAATAGCCACTTCCCAAGCAAACCTTCAGCCTCCTTTTCTCTGCCACTGCTTGCTCTTCCAGGACAAGTCCCTATTTATGACTCTTACCTGGGGATTTTACTCCTCTGCTGAGTCACAGCTCTCACTTGCTACAGTGGGCAGGGGATTTCCCAAACCCTTATAGAGTCTCACATGCTCAGCTCCACTCCTTCTCTCATTAGCAGAAATACTACTGACTGCATAATCAATGCCGAGCAGTTTACCCAAAAGAGCAACTGGAGTGTTAATTCCTTGGTGCTTCTTGTGAATGAAAGATGACATCCCAACCTCATTCAGTTAATGTAAGAACAAAAAAAGAATGCCTGTAGTAGACCCAGAGGGTATTTCAAATATTTACAGCCATGTGTCTGGGGCTCTGAAGGCCTTTGAAGTACTTGAGATTGAGCCTCAAAGTGGAAGGGGCACAGATCCATAAAAGTCACAGTTTTTATTAGAACTGCTGAAGGTAAGGGTTGAAAGCATTGCTGCTGTGAACATATTTTTAGTGACTTATTACCTGCTCATAAATCAGTTCCTCTATGCTTCACAAGACATTTACATTTACGCTGACACAGTGGCAAAAAGTTACCGCCCATTAAGGAGCTCTAAGCCTTTCAGTGCTGTTTAACATGTCTGATATATTACCTGAAATGAAATATAAGTACTGTGTCTGTATTTCCCACTGTAGAGCAGTTCCATTGGGCATTGCCAAAGCTCAGTGGCCATCAGGTTCAGTGGCAGCTCTGAAGACTCATAGGGTGATTTTACCAGTCCACTGGAATTATTAGGGCATTAATCTCTGCATTTATGGGGAACGGGTTTACTTTCCTGAGAACAAATCCACTGTCTGTTCCTGCGAGACTATGAGTGAAAGTGGTCTTGTCAGAAGTTTAAAGCTTTTGAATGCATATAAACCTTCAAAACAAAAGCAAAACTAGCGTGCATAGCAGTATTCTACACAAAATAGATGCAAATACCCCATTTTCAAATTCAGAGGTCTGCCATACCAAAAAGGCATACTCTGTGTTTCATTTTGGATTCTTCAGAGACTACAGTCAAGGGAAAAAAAATATCAGGTTTTCTCTGTAGAAATAAAAATTACTTCAAAAAGAGAGATATGCAGCATTCCAATGTACTCAGCATTCCAACATAACATATTTCCAGGCCCTGGGATTTTGAAGTTCATAGTTTCGCAGTTTTGCGAAAGAATGAAAAGAGAGAAAGACCTAGTGGTTGATAAAAAAAGAACTTTAAATGTAGTCACCTGATGAACCTGTGCTTACAGCCCCTCAGCTTCCAAAACTTCACCTTTGATAAGACTTTTATATATTCAGGGCTTTTTATTTCCTATGCAATTCCAGTCTTATATGGTTTCCTTTAAACTGATTCAGTTACTGGAGACTTAATGATTCCCCTGTAATCAGAGACCTCCAGATGAGGGTTATTTTTTGTGCTTTTTATCTCCCAAGTTTAGTTTTATTGTGGTTTCAGAAAGAATAAAGCCATTTTACCACAGATTTTCCAACTGTAAAATATGACATCTAGAAATGCTGGCAGAAGGACTGTCTGATGTCCTGCTGGTAGGTGTCTAATAAGTCTGATATCTACTTTCAACAGACTAAAGATGAAAGTCCAGCAGTTTTCACTAGCCAGTGATTATGACTGAATTTTCCCTAATGGCACACCCTATGGAGGAAGCATCTCCTTTAATTTCTTGATCAGCTGTGTCAAAAAGAAATCAGCTGTCCTGACATCCTAACGGGAAAAAAAAGCCATAAGGAAAATGAGCAATTTTCCAGTGTGATTGCCCCTTTCCCTTGACTGATGGGGACTGGCTGTGCCTTGTTTAGGGTGAGTTAGCCAGTGAGATGGCTGACAAAAGGAACCATGCATCACACCCCTGATGACCAGTTCAGAACACAACAGGTTTCCCCCAGAGAAAGGACCTGGTGAGCTAAGAAGAAATAATGGCACCAAAAGTAACAGTTCTAGTGCTCTGTAATCACTAAATACCTTGTTTAGTTCGTCCTTTTCATTTGTAGCTGCTATTGGCAGTCTTTTCTGCAGAGACAGCTCTACAGGCAATCTTGTAACATTTTATAAGAGCTTTGCTTGGGTGAGGAATGTCTGGTGTCAGTAGAAAATACTTGTTACTGACTTTGTCAGGAGACCTTGCTGGCGATAGTATTAACAGCCTTATTTCCACAAGAGGAGATGGAAGAATTTGTCATGGCTAATCAGGAAGGCAGATACTGCAAGGATTTTTTCCACATATTTCTAATTCAATCCTCCCTTGTTTTGTTTTAAGGTCCTATTTCAGATAACACGAAAAAACACAAAATGCTACTTCAAAGTCAGGCTTCGGGGCCTGATTAAAACACAGAAATGCAGAGAAATTAAGAGCTCCAATCCATATTTAATTTATCTAAAAAATTCAGAGTATATTGTTCTAATCCACTATGCTAATCTCTGTGTCTTTCACACTTCAGCAAAATGAGGTTAATGCCAGAGTGGTCCAGAGGGTCCTGCAATACCTTCCCTTGTACTGTTTGAAATTTGGGCATTACCTGAATGCTGATACCATGTGAATCAATACACAGGTGTGTAGGTAGAGAAAGCCAACACCCCCAGCCTGTTCTGTTTCTGTGTTTATTAAGATCAGTAAGCAATTATGACAGATCTGTATTGCTGACCCTCACAAAGCCAGGCTACCATTGAGTCTATACTATTCAGTCAATGCTCCATTTGCTCTTTGCTAAAGGACTGAAAAAAAATCATATACCTTATCTCTTCTGAGGTTATCAAATTCTTCAAATGTTACAGCATCACACAATCTCTTATCTTAGTTCAGAGAGCTTAGCATGTATTGATGTTCCATCTACTGTGAAATGCTAAAGAGAAAAGAATATAAAATAGAGAAGCAGTTTTAATTTACTTACTATCGTAGTGTTAGGAAGTGAAACTTCTTACTTATTAGCAGCTTGTTAAAAGACAACATTTGAGTCTGTTCTGCAGGCATGATAAATTATTCAGATAGCTGAGAAATATTGATTCATTACCATTTCTCATTAATATTTATGTGTTGCATGGTGAAGAGTGCAATAGGGGTATATTTATTATGTTTGACTTGAGTATTTTCTGCCATCTCCAGGGTGCTGTCCAGCATGACAAATGCAATCTTGGCTCGAGTTTATAACCATAATGATCTGGACCTAATGGCAAAAGAAGCCACGATCCCAATAATCAATGGATTGTCCAATTTATGCCATCCTCTTCAGATTTTAGCTGATTACCTAACTCTTCAGGTAAAAATATAAACAATTTTTCTTTTTTTGCTAATTCTTAGTAAGTATTTGGGGAAGTCAGCTTCAAAACCATTTATCCCTAGGTTTTTCAAACTAGTAATTACATGGCACTTGTTGTTTAAAGAGATCTTTATCCAGCAATATAATTAAGGACCTGTTTAATTTAAAACAATCATGTAGTCCTGTCAGCTGTAGTGGGACTCAAGCATAAAATTAAATATTTCATTGGAATTAGTCTTCAACTCAAAGAATGGACAGAGGGCTGTACATATCAAGACATAGATGAGAATCTGGCTCAGGCAAAGTCAGCAGAAGTTTTTCCACTGACTTAAAAACACTCAGTAGTTTGCTCTTGATTCCTCCCTAATGTATGGACAGCTTAAAAGGAATCATTATTTGTATATTAGGAAATTGGTTGAACAAATTTGTTTTGAAAAGACAGTTAATGTTACCAGTACAAATGCTTAGTGTTCAGCCACTTCAACCAGTTTAAACTTTGCTCACATCAAAGAACAGTTAAAAGAGATAATATTTTTTTATTTTTATCTACTGTAATAGTGGATCTGACAACAGGATAACATTTTACACACAGAATACCAGATGTTTATCTGTGAACAGAAGAACTATGTGGTTTTACAATCAGTTGAGGATCTAGCTTATAAAAAAGATTATTATACTGCAGGGCTGGTTGACAGCTATGATGAACTCCTCTGACCTTGTTTACTTTCTGAATGAATAAAAACCACACTGCTTGAAAACAGTGGGGCAGAATAATTTCCTGATTCATTCAGCTATGTTTCTCAGCTGTTGGGGACTTTGCTATGGGACTTTCAGTGTGTGGGAAAGATCTAGTGAGAGTAATATTAAATTATTCATGCTTTAAACCTTAAATACTGAAAGATTAATGTGTTTGGTGAAAATCACATTTTTATTCTAAGTATTTTTTTGTAATTTTTTTATATTCCTGGTGAAGACACCACCAAAAATGGATGAACTTGAGACTAAAATGGTTACAGACCTCAAGACAAGGGAGATTTGTGAGAACACATTGAGCCAGCCTCAATGCTCAAATTGCATAAGACATTAAGCTGTAATGAGAATGTCATCGTTTTGTTGTAAACACTGTGCAAATACAAGTTAGGAGAAACTTCTGGTTGTGTTTTGTGGGGTGTTCTGTCTTGCAAACACCTTATTAATTAGCATTTTATCACTTGTGAGTAACACCCTTCAGGAACAACCTGCAACTCCCAGCCCACACAACTATGGATATCTCTGGCCCTAAACATGGTTTGATTTAGACCAGTGACTCCAGCACCCAGGCTCACAGTGCTATTGCCCTCTACTCCCCCTCCAGTTAATGGAAAGAGACCAATGAGCATCTCAATCACCTTCTGCAGATGCATTTCTTTCTCCACTGACCTTAGGGGGAAGCCTACGGGAAACAGCAGGGTGAGAACATGCCCTGCTGATCACCCTCTGCTCCTCCTCCTCTGCATCCTCCTATAGGGCAGCCCTGTGAGAAACTCCAGGTGAATTTGAGCCCCCAGGCTGCACTCTTCCCTGGTTTGAATACCAAGGGCAGCACCAACAGCTGTGGGTGTCCTTGCTGCACCAAACACCAGGGAAGGATGCCTTTGGTGATGAAGAAACAGGTCCGTAGCAGTTGGTGCTCAAACAAAAGATGTATTTGACATGGAGAGCTGTCATGAACACTTACAGAGACCACAAGGAATGGCACAGCTTTTAAACAGACATGCAAGTCTTTTAAAATTTGCAGCACTTTCACAGTCAGCCCAATAAGCAGAGCACCATTTCCTCCATCTGGCCATCTCTCACTGACTCTTCCCAGCATGTTCCTTAGCCCAAAATTTGTCAGGAGATCTTTATAGGGCAGCTGGGTGGCCACCCTGCTATGCCAAGGGCATGTTGCACTGCTGGTTGCTGATTCACTTTCCATCCCTGCCTTCTTATCCAGGAGAGAGGGGCAGGCAGGGGAGCTCTCAGCAGCTCCCTGTGGATGGTGACACTGCCTGAACTCTTCCTTTTTGACCTGTTCCTCTGCTCCCTTGTTTTCCTCTTGGCATTGTACAGTGAGTTGGAGAAGGCTGGAGTGGCATGTAATGAAACAATGTTTTAATCATATAATGAACTTTACGAGGCTGCAGAAGTGAGATTAACTCTTAAAGAGGTGTGAGCCACAAGGTCTACCTGCTACTTACCCCAATCAAGCTTCTCATGGGATTTTCAGCAAGATATCATCCAAGTACTGCCTGCAAGAAGATTAATACAGAGATGTGGAATGGTGCCACTGATTCTTTAAATGAGTTGAAAGTCCATATATAATATTAAGACTATTTTTGTGCAATGCAAAGGCAATTTATTTGATTTATACATATATGCAAACTACAGTAGAGGCACAGACTGCTAGCCTAATATTTAAATGTAACTACAGATTTTGTGCAGCTTATTTCTCTTTAAAAAATGTCTCTTCCCTATCCCCATAAATATTTTTCTGCTTGGATCTGTTCCTCCTTGCTGTCAGTACATACCCAAAATGTCCCTTTTTTTCTTTTCTTTTTTCTTTTCCTTCTCTGTTTTCCAGTGGAGCTCTACATGTTCTCTGGCCCTCTTCATGCTTAGCACATTTTTCTTCTTTCATTTTCTATGTCCTATTAATTTTGTTGAGCGCCTTCTTGAACCCTCCTCAAGTACTTTCTCTTAGGTCTGAAACTACATAATTGCATGGTTTATTTTGGAAAAATGTTTTCTTGCTTATAGCTTCTGATTCCCTTTTCACAGGTGCATTTTAGTACCGTTATTTTAGTAGAGTCCATTGCATCCACCAAACAATGCAGCTGGTTTATTTTCAGGGCTGTCAAGTCTCATTCTGTATTCAGGGCATATTGTCATCCTGGAAATGTTCAGGGTGTTTCTTTTCAGATCATGCAGTGTGCTCCTGTTATGAATATTGGGGTGGGATTCCTCAGGTTCAGCATCCTCCTGCCCAGTGCCTTCTTCCTGAGTAACCTGGATCCCCTCACATATTTGAAGTCTAAGCTGGCTCTGTCCTTTAATATTGTGTTAATATAGAGGGTTAATGCCCTCTATTATGCCTCTATTATCTAGACAAGCATTTTTCTTAGCATATATATACATTGCCTTCTTTCTTAAAGGTTGTGTTGAATTGAGTGTGCTTGAGTCATAACCCACTCAAAATGGTTGCAAACATGTAAAGAACCGGATTTGGGGATTTGAGGATTTGGCCTTTAAAGATATGAGTTTGCGAGCACACACGGAGCCCTTTACTGCCCAGCTTGTGCTGTAACAGCCAAGTGCTGGGTCCAGCCAGTGCCTCTCGATGTCCTGGGCAGGAGCTGTGCTCAGCTTCTGCTCTGCTGGTGTGGCTGGAGGGCAGCATCACACAATTTGTATTCCAGAGACAGCCTGGGTATTGACATTGATTCAATTGATATTAATGTCACTGGCCAAATCAGCTCACTTGTAGCTGACTGCAGGATGGCCAGACTGGTAATTAGAGTGGATCCATATGCCACTAGCTTTTTATGTCACTGCTTTGGGGGGAATTTTCTTTTTCAGAAAGCAATGGTTGGTATAAGAAATACATTGGTGATTTCTTTTTAAATAGCATAACAAATAATGTTGTCCAGCTTGAAAAGGGCTACAATATATTCTCAACTTCTCCTTGCTGTGTGACCCCAAGACCTCAAATTATTACAATTTTCAAATTTTCACCATTATCATTTTTATTATTCTAACAATTAGAAATCCCAGCTGTTATCTGTCCTGATCCTCTAAAATAGATTGTATCAATAACCATGACAACAGTCAGCATGTGAGTAAGAAAGATAACTGGCCCAGCATCTGCCTTAAGCCCAGTTTGAAAGCCAGAAGATCCAAGTTTGCCCCCTTTCTCATTTACTGGATTGCACTGTCTCCCAAGGGCTGAAGCTTTGATTAGTCCCTGGCATTTGATTTTAAAATTTGACAGATTATTGATTCATTATTCAAAACCTTGTTTTAATTGAGGGCTGTTATGACAGTTGTGGTCAAACATTTCAGAATTAATCTATAATGGTGTCAGAGTTTCAGTCTCGCTGGAAGCAAGTCCAGGCAGAGACAGACACAAATGTCCCTAATTAGTTAACCCAGTCTTCTCCACACATATAGCAGGGTCAAATCACTGAGCATACTTATTTTTATCCAGCATGAGAAAATTGAATGTAAAATTGGTATTACTTATTTAGCTGGGATTTTTCATGAGAATAACACAGGCAAGTTTTATGGCACTACAACAACAATTACTAGTTTGCCAAAGAGGTTTCATAAGGGAGAAGGGCTCGACTTTCTAAATACATTGGGTTTTTGTGTGGCTTTACTAGGAGTTGTGTTCCAAATGTAGAGTGAAACTGCAGAACACACATGCAGGAGTAAAGTCTACATCAATATAAGAAAATTTGTAACAACTATGAAGAAATGCAAAGGGGAAATATCTTCAGAGGTTCTGGTGATCAGCAGGTATTGTAAAGTCTCTCATTTAATTTAGCATTACTATCATGGCCAAATACTTTTAGCAGGACTTCACCTGTGTAATTGCATAAGCACATACTATAAAAGAGAGAGTGAGCAGGAGGGGAAGTGTGTCTCATTTACTGTAGCTTTTGTATTACCCCCAGTCTTTCTGGTTCTGACTAACAGTCATCTCATCTTTGCTGGAAACTGAGTGTGTGTGTTTGCTTATAAGCAGTACAGTCACAGTCACAGTCACAGTGGTCTGGCTTTAGATGAAGAGGTTTGAATTACAGCAGCAGTGCACCAGTGACAGCATAAAGCCTAGCACAGGATACAAAACAGGCTCCACTAGCACACACAGAGCTTGATTCTGCCTTACTATGACTCCTTCCATTGGCAAAACGTCTTCATTAAAATCAGTTCAGCTATGTCCACTCTATACCGTAGTCACTGCAGACGTGGTTTGCAATTTGAAGTGTGTAATAGGATCATTATGCCAACACATCTGATATTCCGTATTTTATCTGTAACAGCTTGTAGCCTGGGAAAACAGAGGAAAGCACTTAATACATCCTGTGCTTCTTTTAATGCAGAGTAGCAGCTGGCAATAAGGTGAAGTTGTTTAACACAGCAGTATATTTGTGACTCTAGTCAATACTTTGAGTATTAAGGCTGAGATGTCTATTTTTCAACAGTGAGATGAAAAGAACTCAGGACTGTCTCATTTGCTTCTGGCTGCGGGTTCTGGTCTCAGCTATCACTAAGTCCTAAATGGAAACAACATCTTAAATAAATGCTTCAGTTTGCCTTCTCCTAGGAGCACCATTGCTAGGAGATGTGGACGGACTTTGAAAGATCCTTGGAGACCTGCAGAATGGTTATACTGAAACAACTTCCATGTCCACAAAGTCCTGATTTGTTCTCCTGTAAATGCCCTTGCATCCAACCTCTGCCAATGAGCCTGCTGTCAACAAACTTTGGCTGAAAAAGTATTTTTTCATTACCATCGTTTTAGCCCTTAAACCAGAACAGTCTAGAATTCCATCAGATTTAGATGTTTACAGCACTTTAATGTCTTTCAATATTTCAAGTACTACTATTTTTGACTCAAAACTGTGGTCACTGGAAGAAATGCTAATAACTTTGCTCTGGAACAACTTCACAAACTATTTGTTTAGGACAAGCTGTTGCCAAGAGAGGAGGGGGTAGTCCCAGCCCTTTTCCTGTTCAGTCTTTTGGCGTCTTTTCAGCAACTGCCTTCAAGGTTGCCACTTACTACAATGTGGATGCTTATGCTCTCTGACAAGCATTGAATTATGTCACCCAAAGTGTTGAAACACTGTCTGGCTTCCAGCTACTACAGTACAATTGTAGCATGGCCTAGATTTGAACTAAGAATAAAAGGCTCTCCAGCAATTGTTTCACGTCATGAGGTAAAGTTTTACAGAGCAGGCTTATAGGAGAATTTGGTTACATCTTTGTAAAAATTTTGGTATCAGCTTAAGTGCCTATAAACATGCATATTTAAAACAAGGCTTATTAAGGATACTCAAATTGTCCTGCTCTGGAAATATGTAGCCCCTGTTACTCTTGTTCCTCCTTAGACTTTATCTGCTGGGGTGGAGGGACAGAGTGACTGCACGTGGCCAGGCTGTAAGTGCCATCAGGCAAAGCCACAGTTAACTCTGTAATGCTGCTTCAAGTTCGGCTAATCCACATTTTTTTAAAAATCCCTGCACTCTTTGGCTGAACAATGGAGAACAAATGCTGCAGGCCACGAGTGGCACAGCTGCTTTCAGAGTGCTGCTCTCTGCTGTCCTGTGCAGCTGGGGGTGAAGATGCACTCCCAGGACATGGCCACTGCCACGGCCACAGGCAACCAAGCCAGAGCAAACCTTAATAGGGATATTTTCACAATTTGGGGGAAAGCTGGAAGGACTTCTATGCCAGGCATTAGGACTGTCTCTAAATTAACGATTTCTAACATTCACTGATGTTTATGAGGCTCAAAGAACAGCTGTACATCAGTGATGCTAAAATTCAGTGGTGCTGAATGTCTCAGCCTGAGCCTTACCACATGGCAATGTGCTAATGTGTCCTAGCCCAGGGGAAGCAGCAGCACGTGGGCGTTCTTGTATGACATGAGGGCTTTCTCTCTGTGACCATCCTGTAGGAGCAGTAATTCCAGGTGTGGTCCATGCAGGTAGCACTTGAAGGCAGCCAGCTACCTTTGCACTGACCCTTCTGATCGCTCCCTCTCGTCCATCAGCCTGCCCAGCTCCTCCAGAATGTAACCCCAGAGCTTGTGCTTGCTTTGGCAGGAGTGTTAGTGTTGAAACATGTAATCACAGAATGATGATATGCAGGTGCTTTTATTGAAGAGCTCTGGGAATCAGGGGTACAAACCCGAATCTGACTCTGACATGGATCCGAGATGGACGTGTTTTTATACCCTTTTTGTTATATAACTATATATTAATTATTAAACCCATATTGTTCTATTGGTTACATTGATCTTATCCAAGCATGATTTCTTGTAATTTTCCTTAGGCCTCCCAAATATCCTTTCTCATGATTCTTGTTACGATTACATCATTTCTCATGATTCTTATTACGATTAAGCAATAATTATATTCAATTACCAAACAATCGTTACATTTAACAATCATATCATTTATCATATGATGATTACTCAGGTGTAGCTTCACATGATCTAGAAAAAAAACAAAGCTCAATATTCGTTCCAAGGGCCTAGTTCCCTTTCCCAGGCCTACCAGACCCAACCTTTCTTTCCACCCCCTGAATCTACTGTATGCAATTCCCATGATTTTAGAAACATTTTAACCCTATGCTATCAGGAGCACTATGGAGGGCTGAAGGGCCTCACCATGGCCTGGATTGGGGATGGCAACAACGTCCTGCAGTCCTTCATGGAGAGCGCTGCAAAGCTGGGAATGCACCTGCGGATTGCCACTCCCAGGGTAAGGAAAACCAGCCCGAAGAAAGGAAGGAAAACTTCACCCAGGCTTGTCTCAAACACTCAGGCATTGGTCAAGGGCTCCAGCTGGACGTGCCTGCACTTATCCCCAGAAAACAGTCATGCCTTATTTCAGAATCAAGGTACAAAACACAGATCCAGTTATTAGGATGCAAATCAGGAGTGATTCTACTGAGTCCAACATAAAAATGGGAATATGTGACAGGAATATGACTCATGGAGGATCACAGTTCTATTTGATAAAGCCTTACAAAGTCATCCAATGCACTCTCCCCATTAAAAAAAAAAAATTAAGCCTGTTTCAGATGGGTGGAAGTGTTGCATCTCATTTTGTTTAAATTGGTGGTGCGGCATTTTAGAATGTTGCATTGTAATACAATATAAAATGTTTTTTAAAATCAGTTTAGAACAAAAAAGTTGAACATTGTATATATATTTAATTCTGTAGCTGTTCACATACATTTTTCTTATGTTTTTAGAACCCTTTCTGCCACTTTATCTCCAAAATAAACTTTCAACAAAATCAACATATTTTCCTCAAGTTTTACAGTTCTGAAAGATATTCTTCTTCCATGGCCAGTGGTTCAATAAGTATTTTTCTAACCATTCTTATTAATTAGTGAGGCTCCGACACACACACTCCATGATGTCTTACCTGTAATCTCTTTTGTCAGGGCTTTGAACCAGACCTCAGGATAACTAAAATAAGTGAACAGAACTCCAAAGAGGTAGGAGCCTAAGAAACAGTCTAGTAGAATAATTTGAATAGAGCTTATTTTCGTTATAAATGAAGTTGAAGTTCCTTGTCTTAGTGATCTTCCTTATTTTATTCACATTAGTATGGTACCAAGTTACTTCTCACAACAGACCCTTTAGAAGCTGCAGACAGTGCCAATGTCTTAGTCACAGACACATGGATAAGCATGGGACAAGAGGAGGAGAAGAAAGAAAGACTAAAGGCCTTTCAAGGTTATCAGATTACAATGCAGGTAAAAATTAAGATTTTGGGTTTTATTTACGTTTTTACAGTTTGCATTTATAAGAATCAACATCAATGAAGTATGAGTTTGGGGGGGTAGTTTGAGTGGGGCCATGAAAAGCCACGTGCAAACATCCTTCCAGCTAAAAAAACCTCACAGAGGTAACAAAGTCTGAGTTATGTCATGCACTCCATATGGATTGGCCTCTTTCAGAGCTTCTCAATGAGATCCAGCTCCAGAACATGTGCAGCTGAGGGGTTTTCACTCCCCTTCTAAAGTCAGAGAAATTGAAGTGACTTTTTGACTTCTGTGAAGTCAGCATTGAACTCTTACAGACTTGCATGGAGATATTCCCATCTTTTTCACAGATGAGGAATCCTTTTGAAGTCTGTGGAATTCTTCTGAGTTCATCATCCAAGTAACCAGAGTGGGAATTAATATAAAATTTGTTAACCTTTTCACTAGTTAAGGACTTTACTAATGTCCTCACATATGTCTTTATTTTCTATGCTTTTTAATCTACAGACTGCAAAATCTGCTGCTTCCAACTGGACTTTTTTACATTGTTTACCCAGAAAACCTGAAGAAGTTGATGATGAAGTATTTTATTCTCCACGGTCATTGGTTTTCCAAGAGGCTGAAAACAGAAAATGGACAATTATGGTAAGGAAAAAAAAAAAAGAAGACAGCAGTATATGGAGGTGAGGGTCAATTTTGTTCTGCTTCACACAACAGGCTTGAATTCAACCTGGTTCCACAATAAATAGTGAATGTTAAAACATATGTTTCAAATTTACCCCAGAGCACATCACAATTTTGACTATAGACAGCATTGTAGCACGAATACTTCTAGGCACAAATGTGATCTATTTTGGTGATAATCTGCTCTTGCTTGACCCAGGTTTTATCACTAAGTGAAATCTACAACTGTCTTTTTTTTTTTTTTTTTTTTTTTGGTAATTAAATCACTGGATTTACTCTAATGATTAACTCAACTTTTCAGTTAAAGAATGTTAAACGCTGAGGTCCCACGGCCTGGTCTCAGAAAATATAGTTTCCCAAACACTTAAAACCAGTTTATTTTCTCTCAGGAAAAGCTGCTGCTGACACCAATGGGAACTTCCCCTGAGAAAATGCTGGAAGAGTAAAGATTTAAAAGATCCTAAAAAGTTATGAAGTGGGTAACACTGTGTGATCCATGGGAACCATAAGAGGACACTTGGCATTTAACATAAACCATAACTGCCCTCTCAGCATTCCTAGAATTTCAAAAATTACTGCCAGATCTCAGTAGCCTATTATTTATTTTTGGCTTTAGATCCACTAAGTTGACAAAACCTAGTGAAAATTTTCAGAGGTAAAAAGAAAAACAGAGATGACAGGGTCATACTTTTGAGATGAAGTCTAGATGTGCTCCAAATGAATAAATAAGGGGTTGAGTGTTGTATTTGCTAAAACTTCAGACACTGGACACAGTCGAATTTACTAACAAATTTGTGTTAAATTCATAGTTTTATTCTTAAAATTCAACAAAATTCTCTGATTTTTTATTTTAATTTTGCAATGTTTCTAATTGCCCTAAATATTATTTTTTAAAAAAAGAAAATAAGCCCTTTACTTTGGGTTCCACATGCACATTTTTAGGGGGGCTGGGGGAAAGGAAAATGCTGTATTTGTATTTTATCAACCTATAAAAATAATGAATGTATGGGTCTTGCTTTTCTAGTATTTTCTGCCACTTTCAGCACAGAGAGCAAATATCCTGAAGAACAGATTATTTGCTCAGCTGTAGGTCCAAGCGGGGCTGAGTGCAGCCATGAATGGGCAGCACTGAGGGGCTGCACAGCTGGAATTCAGGCACCTCTGTGTGCCTGGGGTGACCTGTCACACGGGGCAGTGATGAGGAGTAAAGAAGGACAGGCAGCAAGATCACAGCCCCTGGAGAAACCTCACAAATCCAGTGCTGGCTGAAATAACCATGTACAGTCAGACCTTGCTGTGAAATCACAGCAATATGAACCAGGTAAAGCCTTGTCAAGGCCAAGCATGGGTGGGGTTTTGACTTGGTTTGGAACACAGGTGTCTGCCAAGAAACGTGGGAGCCTCTTTTTAAAATGGAGAATGTAAGCCTCCTCCCTCCAGATTATTATAATTTTGAAATTAAGGGGGCTCTCAGGCAAAGATATGGGAATACGAATAACAGTTCTTTACTAGGAAAAATTAAAATAGAAATACAGTATTACAAAGAGCAAACCCAAAACACTGACAGAGTCAGAATACAACCTGACACCCTGTCAGTCAGGGTGTTGGTAGCAGTCCCATTCCATGGTGGCTGCATCCTCCTGGAATGACAGATGTGGTTCAGTTGAAGCAGTGGTGCTATAGAAGGTGCAGTTTTCCTCTGAAAGTCCAGTGATGATGTGGAAAAGTCCAGTTTTTCCTCTGGAATCCAATGGAAAAAGGCTGCTCTGATGTTCCAAATCTCAGATTTTATCTAGATAGGAAATGCTTGGCTCCTCCCCCTGGCTGGAGCATCTCTCAATGGGATGATGTCATTTTATCAGTCATGCACTGGGACTCAATGGCCCATTAACAGGAGATATCTCCCTGGAGGAAGGATGGGTTGTGGAAAAGATAAAGATGACTGCCCTACCTGTTTTGAACAGATGGTGATAGAATACATACTTTTGGTCACATCCTGTATTGCATCCTAAGACAGGTTTGTTGTGGGCACAGGCGTGGGAGTGGCAGCAATATCACATTCATTTAGCTGACAGTCCCCTCACTCCCATTTCACAGCTGTGCCTAAGGCTGGGCAGGCAGGGCAGGAGGGGTAGATAGAACACTCTTAACCTCAGTGAAGATTTTCCATGTTTCACTACAGAAAGTATAGCTAAACTGGGATAAATTTCAGAGTCCTTATTCTAGCATGGCTCTCACTGATACTAATGGAAACTGCTGGAATCCACAAGCCAGCCCCTGTGATGTCTGGGTACCTACAACATCTCCTAGAAGTAGCTGAGAATACATCACAACATGCCAAAAAGGCCTCGGCATTTGATCTAAATGCTTGTGTGAATTGCTCCTAAGCTGTCCATTAATATATTTTGTCCACACTGAGAAAATCTATCAGTTACAATATAGAACATCCTAACTGATTTTCAGCTCTTGCCTGATTCATCATCAGAAATTCTAGCAAATAAATCTAAGTGTGCCGTTTTTGTCAGGATAATAACTTTCAACACAAAGCTTCAGAGCTGGAAAATATTTCCCCCTTATTTATTTTTATGGAGTATCTGTTTCCAATGTGATTGGATTTTTTCTTCTCTTCCTCCTCTAGGCTGTCATGGTTTCTCTGCTGACTGATTACTCACCACAGCTACGAAAACCCACATTTTAATGCTTGGATTCCTGCCAGGAGAAAAATATTCCTCATCAGCAGAATATTATGGTCTGCAAACACATAGATTTTCTTCAGAAAGGACCAAGGCAGTGAGTGATTTTTAATAAAACCATATAGTTAGCTGTATAATATTGCATTACACTGGTGAAAATGTTCAAGACCATAAACACCATTGCAGAAGCTGCTTTTCATCTGGATGCTCCAAACTGGCCCTCCTTTTTTAGGAGGAAAACATTTCAAGGTTGTATCTTAATGGTTGGGTCTACCAGCAGCATAGGCATGGTATAATCTGTATGTGGGTGTGGTGGGGCTTGCACTGTGTGATATCAATGCCTAAAGATTTTTAGCTTTTTCATATATTTGTAGCTTTGTAGATTTTTGATATATAGTTGTATAGTTTGTACTGCTTCTCCTGCCCTCTCTCACATTTTAGAACAATAAGCTAACCCTTTCTAACACATTCTTGAAATTCTGTTGAGTCTTATTCTCAAGAAGGGAATTTTTAACAAGGACATCTTGTTTTTCACCAGAATTTTCGAGACATAACAACATATAGGACAAACACCCCCCTGGACCAGCTCCAGAGGGGCAGACTCAAGGGTGGGTTACTCGGGCAACTGATCTCTGATGGGATGTACCTGCTAGATATACTAATAAATTAACTTCATAAAAATTGTAGAAATCCTGTATCATGCATGAGCAGAGCCTTATTTGTGCACTTGAAAGCTTCCATTGAAGAATTTCTTTTTGTCTTACCACTCTTAACATGTTTGGAAGGTTTTGTCTTTTGATTCCAGGCAGCAATATGACAGACATAAACCTGTCCCTTAAATTGCTGATCTTGGGAAGAAGCAGTAGAAGCAGTGCTGCAGCCTGCCTTGGCTGCCTGCACTTCCTGGGCGCCCTGGCTCCTGTTTCTGTTCTCCAAATCCCACTCCTGTTTGACACCAAAAATATAGAGACCTTGTGAGCATTATCCTCCCCCATGACATTCCTGTGGGCTGGCACAGGGGGATTTGTTGTGGAATTGGAATGGAGCTGTTTCCACGGAGTTGGATGCAGCAAAGAGAGACAGCCAGAAGGAACTGGTTCATTATGTGCCTATCTCCCTGGGACCTTCATTCCCCAAACAGGATTTTGGCTAAAGAAGTGAATATTCTTTTTTTTTTTTCCCTAAGCAAACATGAGGGGCATCACATGATGAAACTTATACAGCTTCTTTGCAGAAATTTCTGCATTTTACTTTGCACTGTGACACAATGTACATTTCAGCTAATCCTTCTCAAATTCAAATTCATGACATTTGTAGATTTTGTGATATCTGGGTATATGGATTTCATATTTCGTGTAAAGCTTTGAGTTAACTATTAACAAACACCTTCTTTGTTGTTTCTAAAGAGTTTAAAATATTTTTTCCACTGTAATACTGGGACAATGTCTGCAATATTTTAAAAGTTCTGCAAATGGGTTTGCATTTTCTGACCAGCTGCAAAGCATTGTTCAGTTCCTTTCTAAATTGGAGTTCACTGCAGGGCTACACATCACTGAAATGAAAATAAAGATACATTTTTTCTATCTATCTATTTACAATTGATTTCTTGGTTTTGCAGGCATTTGTGTGTGTCTTGTAAAGATTAACATTTTCTTTTACAACATTACAAGGGTTTCAATAATTCAGCGAACATTTACACTTCAGCAGAGGTATAGCTGCATCAATGATGTAGGAATAGGGTATGTGCTAGAAATCAATGGTTTACTTCCCAGTTCAGCATGTGGAGGAAAATGCATGGAATACAGTATATTTTTGGTTGCAGTAAGTCCTGTTTTTTGAATTAGGTTCCAGTTCAGCAAGATATGTAGAAGTGTGATTGGTCCTCTTGGACCTGGTGAGCTGTTCATGTGCTCAGAATTGTAGATGTCCTTATTGACCTGATTTTAGTGCTGCCTGAGAGTAAGACATCTCACTTTGCTAGTCCTTTCATAAAAACCACATTAATATCAGTTTTATGGTGTTGCTCAATGTACTGTCAGTGAAGTCACGCACATTTATAATATCAAAGCTGTGTTGTTAAAATGTTTCATGGTGAACAGTTTAACAATACTGCTCCTCTTTTGATTCTCAGTGCTCTGATTAGAGCTAATGTGCATCTTGGTTATTGTTGACCCTTTTGTACTCAAGAATCTGAGCAGGATGCCAGACAGCTGAATCCCCTTGACATTTTTATAAGACATGCATAGAGCTGCTGCATAGCATGTAAGAGGCTCCAGCATTTCCAGGAGGGTGATTTCACCTCATTCTATTCCTCTGTGAACATTTACAGCAGAGGATGACAGTCCCTGTTCTGTCTTGCACAAACTGCTCACACCATGAGCTGTTCTGGTGCTTTATAGAAATACTGGGTGGACTTTACATATCCTGAGCACTGGATTGCACTGTGTGGAATCACCAAACCTCCTACACCCTCCTGCATGTGCAATACCCAGCCTGTGTGCTGGGAGCCACAAACATCCCAGCAGGCAGATTTATGGAACATGTGTAGATTGTCTGCACAGCACTCACAGAGCACATCTGACATTTCCTAGAGGCATTGGATCGGTACCAAATAGACTTTCTGCCCTGTGGACCCTGAAATATGGTGCCCTGAAGGGTTTCTGTTGTGCCTGTAGGGACTTTCACTGCCTTGACATACAGCAGAACAGTACTGCAAGGATAAAACACTTGGGCAGGTTAAGCATCCTGGGATTGCTGGGTGGTAGCTGTGCTAGTGTGCAAGACAGCATTATGATGCCATGCACATTTCTCATTAATTCACACTTGAATTTAGTAGCGATGACTGCAAATGTGATGAACAAGGGAAATAGCAATAATATAGGGAGATATTCTATGGGGCAAAACAGTTTATCAGCATTCAAAGGGCTTAAACCAAATCCATAACAACTAGCAGTCACTAATAGCTTACCATGTTTTTCATTACATTTATTATGCTTTAATCAGTAGGAGTGCTGTTTTCGTTGCTGAGTGTACTTGAAGGATAGGGTGTTGTTTTCTCTGTGTTTTTAAAGAGGTGCTCCTGCCTAGCTCCTGATAACCTAGACCTTTCTTTCCACAAAAGTCCTGCTCTTCTGTTTGACCCAGAGGACAGCCCTGGCTCAGTTCAGGTCTGTCGAGTCTTACCCACTTCTGACTCATTCAATAATCCCCTGGTCCAATATCTCACCTCACTCATCTGCACATGGCTGTGCTCTGGCTGCTCTCCAGGACCCTGCACTGGTGGGGGCAGGTGCCAGCCTAATCCATCTCCTGCTCAGAGGCACAAGGGACTGACCCCCCCTGTCCTGCTCCTCTTCCCTGCAGGGCTGGTTGTGTGCTCCTGCTTGTGCAGGCACATCCAGACCTCACACACAGGCAGGCACTGAGCTTGTGCTGTGTCCCAAGAGGGAATATTCATGCTAACTTTGGTGCCCAAAGTTTGCAAATGCAAAGTTAATACTAAATCTAGCTCTGATCCCAGCTGAGGCCATGGGGGACCACAGGAGCCCAGAGGTACCTTAATGTCATTTTAGACAGCTGGGAGTCTTGGAGACATCTGTACAGATTTGGCAAATGTGACACAGGACTGATGGGGCACTGAGGGCAGAAACTGGTGGCCAGCAAGGACATCCTATAGCACCTCAGATGGCCCCAAATCCAGTGCTCTGGCAACCACTTCCTCACTATATTCATGGCTTGTAGAGGATTGCTCCTATTCTATGCCTAGAAAGAAAAGTGCAGCATTGCTTATTAGCAGTTCACAGACTCTGTAAATACTTGTTCTGCAGTGCATTTATAGCAGTGGGGGGATTCTTTTACTATCTGTGCATGATCTTCCAAAAGTGATCTAACATTAACTAGAGATTTAGTAGACAAAGAGGGGCAGAAAGCTTCTTTATAATTTTCTCAAGGAGAAAGAACAGCATTTTTTCCTGTGTACTATGAAGAAGAGAGCACAGTAACCACAGCAGGTAAGAGGCCTGAGGAAAGAATTTGCAAATGATTAGTGTAACTTAGGAAGGACTGAGTGGGGAGTCTGGACAACCAGAAGAGAACAAAGTAAAAATTCTCAAACAGAATTAAATATTTTATTTGAGCCAGCTTACATCAGGAATGACACCATGTACAGCAGATTTACTCATTGTCTGGTAGTGGAAGCAGTCGCCTGTGAAAGTCTGAGCTGCTAAAAGGGAAATACAGGAATAACTAAATAGCGAGGAAGCACCAAGATTTGATTGCCTGAAGTCCTCTAGAACTCCTGAATTAATGTTTGCCTCTCATAAGACAGGGCTGTAAGTAATCCATAATTATCTTGCTGTCTTTCAAATTTTGTGAGAGAAGGAACAAGAGCTGCATGAAGGTCTGAGCAATGCACTGAACTGATCATTCAGTCTGGGGAAAGATTTCATGGCTGAGCTGAGATATATTGAGCTTAGGTTTGTTTTCCAGGAATGTGTAATACTGGCAGAAAGTCTGAAAAACAGATTTCACACAAAGGGAAAAGTTTCTTCTTTCTTCTGTGTCTCCCATTTCTTGTCTAATCACTTGGTTAATGTATTGAGAAAATAAACAGTGCTTTTTTGATTGTTTTGCCACGGCTATTTAGCCAGCTGCCTTTCAAATGCAGAGCCCAGAATTTCTGGGTCTTGCCCAAGGTTATGTGTACAGAGACACTTCATAAGCCACAATCAACATTTAATTCAGCCCAGCATTTACTCTCATGACTAATGGGATACAGCTATTTGCAAGGTTATTTGATTCTTACACAATCTTGTTACCAGCTTTTTTGAAGAAATCCCAAACCTTTGTGGCCTCAGTAAAGGCTGATGATCCCTTCCATGTGTATTGTATAGAGGATTTTTCTCTAGGGGCAGGAAATCTGAGGTGCCTCCATTCAGACAACAGATCCTTCACAGCTACAGTCAAAGCATTGCCTGCCCTTGCCAAATCCCTTGGAAAGTTCCTTGTGGTCTGCATTATATGCTAGAGGATTAATGAATGCTGTTGCTCTTTAATGGGCCTATTTTCAGGGGATTGGCACTCTTGCAAAGTAGGCTCCAACACAAGCATAATATATCTAGTAGGAAGGACAAGCATCAAGATCCTCAATCTTTGCTGATCAAAGTTTACTTAGTTGAGCCAAAACTTAATTCTGACTGTAAGAAACAGCAGTGATAGCTGGAGAAGAGCTGAAGAGTTGGCAGGGCAAATGCAGGTCATGTTTAGTGATTTAAGTGCAAAATAATATTAATTGAAGGAAGAAAGCTAAACTACCCACACGGGTTATAGAATCATAGAGTCACAGAAGGGTTTGAATTAGAAGGGACCTTAAAGATCCTCTTGTTCCAACCATCCTGCCTCAGGCAGGGACACCTTCCCCTAGGCCAGGCTGCTCAAGGCTTGATCCAACCTGGCCTTGAACTCTCCCTGGGATGGGGCACCCATGAGTTCCCTGGACAACCTGTTCCAGTGCCCCACCACCCCTGAAGTTGTGAGACTCCACAGGTCCCTCTCCATCTCAGTCAGCAACTCCAATGTCCCTGACTGACTTCTGTCCTCTGCAGCAGCCTCACCTGATGTGCACTCCCACCACCTGTAGGTGAGTGACTGTTCCCCCTGGTCCCACTCCTGGCCAGATTGGACTCTTGGAGAACGAATCCCCCATGGCTCCCTTGCTGCTCACATGGCCACTTCCCTGCTGGTGGTGTGGGGTGAGAGCCCTGAGAGGTGGGGACCCCCCATGTCTCCAGGTCTGGCTCATGTGATCCACAGCCCCTCTGCAGCCCCAGTGTAGGACACCTGCTTAGGAGGTAAAGACCAGGCTGATGACAGTAATGTCAACTCAGTGGTGCTAAAACACCTCTTTTGGGTGACACAAACCAAATTCTGTTTGTGGCCCAAAATGGAGGCCAACTTTCCCATCCTGTTCCTGATGCTGTGCCCAGGTGAACTTGGCCTGGGTGTTGCTGTGCCAAGGGTTGTGTTTGCCAGCTCGTGGCTGCTGATCTTTTTTGGGTAACAGAGAAGGAAAACCTTGAACACCTGAAATAAGAAACTGTAGTGCACACATAGAAAAAGTGCCCTGCTGAGTCCACGTACAGGCAGCTGCACACAATCCTTGGCTCAGGATAGAATTGAGGGTGTCAGAGTGCTCTCCTGACACATCCCTGCTGGCAGGGCAGCCTGCTGTGCTCTCTGGTGCTGTAAGGATGGGATCTGCACTGCTCTGGTCATCCAAAAGGCTCCCCTCCATGTCTGGGGTGTGCTCTCCCCTTGGAGGGGCTGCAGCTACAGCAGAGCCTTTGGGTTTTCTGCAAAGCACTGTCCCAGGGATGGGTGATCACATCCTGTGACCTCCTGCCCTGCTGGGAGCCAGGCTGCCCCAGGAGCCCCTGCCCTGGGCCATGGGGCTGAACTGCAGCCTCAGTGGGGCAGGCTTGTCCTTGTCCTGCAAACCCCAGGAATGGAGCCCCACACGGTGCACTGCTCTTGTCCTGGGACAGACTGAAATGTTTTTAATTTATATCACTTGAAATATATCTGCTTACTTTGGGAATTCAACTAATTGAAAAGAAATGTCTGCCAGCACCACAGGATCCCTGCATGATTCACCAGCAGGCTTATGAGAACCACTCCACAGCTCAGATTTCTGGTTTCAGTTTCAGAGCAGTTTTGGGGGATTCCTGAGGATAGGGTGCTAGGGGGGAATGGCACAAGCACCTCTCCAGGGCGTTTCCCCTGTGGCAGAGCAGCCCTGTGGGCTCCTCTGGGGCACTGCCACCTGTGACAGGACACAGCCACCTCTGAAGGGAGCAGAGGCAGGATGTCTAAAACACTTTAAACTCACACTGACTTCAAGCAATAAAGCGTATTAATCCCAATGCAACAATTACACAACACACCTCATGTGGTGATCTACATTCATGCCTTATAGGCATATAATCCTATAATGGAGAGCTATTGATAATATGGTCTACAGAGAAAGGAAAGACAGCTTCCAGACCCCCCGTCTTAATCCTCTGTGCTGTGACACAGCTAGGTCTTTCTTAAGTCCATTTGTAACCCTGAATTTCCTGTGTTTTGTGTAATTTCAGTGCCCCATGTTTTTCTTTAAATTTCTCACATAATCTTGCAATGGGAGGAACTTTTAAAAGTGTAGCCAAATAACTTGATTTTGAGAAGCACTGCAGAGGAGATAGGGGAAGACGTGTATAATTTGTTTCCTACCAGCTTTATGAATGTCTCTCTCTCAGGACAGGTAACAATTGCATCCAGAAATAATTCCATTAGACATGAAATATCAGAGCTGTGAATCACTGGGCATTACAGAGCATCTTCCCAGCAGGAGAGAATCCAAAAACTGCACCAGAGAGAGAAGTTTAACTCTTATTGGAACACTAGGGAGGACAATGCAATCAGAAACTGCTATAGGAAGTTGCAGTACAGCAGAATTATCTATTTTACTAGTTGTCTTCCTGGGAAAAGGAAACCAGGAGATTATAGTTATTCTCCCAGCAATACTGTTGATTTGCTCAGGGTAGTAACTAGGATTCACAAGACTGCAATTAAGGACTCAGGAAAGCTTGTTAAATAAATTCCTCCGAAAGATTACTGTAGTGACTATGCACAAATTGCTTCTAGGTGCCCATATAGCAGGAATAACTGGGTCTGCCAAGGAAAAGCTTTTCTGATCTTCTGAGAGGGTGGTATGTCCAACCTGTATGGGAGGTTTCTAAAGGCAGGATGGATCCTGAATTGTGGGGGCAGTCAGTTATTGCCACTTGGAGGGGTTTAGCTCTGACTGTAGGAAAAAGTCACCAGTTCCTTGTTCTTGTCCCTGCAGCTCGACAGAATTTCACTGTGCCACTGTGGATGACTATGGCAGCACCTCTCCCACAGAGGTGGCCCTCTGAGATCATCATAATTAGGCAGGGCAGTTGTTTCACCTGTAACTTTTAGGACTTGCCCCATTCTGCAAAGGGACAAAGCTGTTTCCCAATGCTCACTACTGATGCTCAGGGCCACAGTGCATTTTTCTACTCTTCCCCATTGCTGAGGTGGTCAGAAGAAGGATCACAAACATGTCTGTTCTGAACATTGTATATTGCAAGTAACAATAATCAGGGTCCTGCTGACTTGCAAGGTTAATTTATAGACATGGGACCTAACCTTTGGGAGAAATAAATTCACAGAAATTGCATGGACCTTAAGCACTCGGTATCTCTGACAGCAAGCTCATACTGCCTGTCTCAAGATTACTGCTGCCTGTGAGAAACAGGTGTCAAAGGCTATTACAGAGAAAATAAAGGAGGTCCTTGCAGGTTATTAGCTAAGCAGCTAAAAAGGTAATCTGAGAGTATTTGCCTTACATGGCTTAACTGGATTAGCCTCTACATCTTAAATGTCTGGACTGTCTCCAAAAGAAGTAGAGAATGCCTTTCCTTGCAGCAGTCTTCTTTTTCAGCCAGTTGTTGGAGAGCCATTGCTCACAGATTTCCTGGTTTTCTGATACCAGGATGAAGATGGAGACCTTGTATTACAGGGGCTGTTTGCAGAAGCAAACACAGGACATGCTTAAGCAAATGCTTAAGCAGGAGAACACTCCTTGCAGCAAAATTTCTGCAAAAACTGGGGGCAATTTTTCCAGCTGCAGTTGTGACAGTATTGAAATACTTTGCCAAGCCAATTTTTCACAGCAGAGCTCAGGTTTTTTTCAGGAAATTTTACTTATTTTAGGCTACTGAAGAGAATATGTGTCCTTTAATCCCCGTGTTTACCTGGTGAGGGGACAGAGACCCAAGTGCCTACCAGCTTTGGGGATCCTCCTGTCCCAAGCCTCTGTCTCCATGGCTGCCTGAAAACCTGGGCTCGTGGCCTGAACACTCTGGAGCCACCTCCAGTGTTTGGCACTGAGGTGCTTGGCAGGTGACTGTCCTGTAGCCAGGACCTTCATTCTGTTTTTCAGAGACTTTCAGCACAGTCAGAATTATCAAATTAATCTGCACATTCCCTTCTCTCAGTCCTAGAATCCCCAATACATCACCCAGCTTACCAGGACACAGGAATGTAAGATAGTGAGGAACAAAGGCCTGAAATGAGAAATATTTTACAAAAAGACACCCCCACTCTTAAATAATGAATGCAATGTGATGCTCTATTTATGTCATATATTGTCTGTAACCACAAAAATTAGAGTAAAGCAATCCTACATTTGTCAGAGAGGAAAAATTCTGGAACAGAATGAGAGCTGCCAGAGATGTCTGGATCTATAGAGCAATGCACAGCAAAGAGGCAGATGTCCAGTGTGGCAAAAGACCTTGCTGAAATAATTTATGATATATTTCTTGCATCTGCCTTGAACTGTCAGAAGGCCTTCAATATGTCCTTCGTAATTTCCCATCCTTTTTCTTCTTAAACTTCAGTCTCTGCATCCCCAATGGCATTGTGATCTCATGTGAAATACAAGGGGAATGCCCTTCTGGTCTCTGAATGCCATTTTGCATTAAACTGGGTGTTGGCCATCAGCGAGTGAGATGAGCCACTCCAAACATTGATTTAAACATTCCTGTGCCCTAATCCACACGAAGTCATAAGCAGAGTGATTTATCATGTGTGTGCATAAGTGTAGGGAAAAAAAAAAAGGGACAGTCTTGAGAACTGCGCTGAGGTGATCTATGTCCTGGCTAGAAATGTGTTAAGTTGGTAAAGGCTGGGCAAAAATAAATGAGAGAAGAATGATTCACTGATTCTCACCTGCCTTCTATGAAATAAATCACAAAGGCTGGCTGTGCCTCCTTTAAGATTCTTATTTTTCCTGCTCTCCCCCCAGCCACAATGAAAGGGGCTTTTCTTCCGCTTGAACTGACCTTTGGCAAACATTTCCCTTCCAATTAATATCTGAAATGTCCTTGTGGACTGATGTTTCTGGAGACAGCAGGGAGATGGCTCTGAAGCCACTCTCACAAGAGTCAGGGCAGGGAATAAATTACCTGAATTCATAAGGTTAATTCCAGTCTAGACAAAGGCAGAGAGGAGTTAACTAGGGGTCCTATTTGGAGAACAATATGTTTGTTTTTCTGGACTCTCTGGTCTCCCTGTGCTGTCTGCTATCTATATACTGTGATTATTTCTCTTATGGACTGTTGAGCAATTACTGTGTCTGAGCACTGGGCTCACTGTCCTCATGTCATTATCAGTTTTATAGCCCAGTGTGAGCCTCTCAGGAATGAGGCTTTGACTGGGGCTTGACCTGGTTCACTGGACTAAATGGAAAGACAGAAGGCTGGGCGTAGGTGTTTGGCAGTGGGGAAGTTGTTGCCTGACTAAACCAAAGAAATTTTATTAAAAACATTCATCAAAATCTTGCTGCATGCAAACCTAAAGGTAAAGCCTAGAATGACTTAATATACAGTCTCATCAAAAAGGACCAGGATAACTAGAAGTAAAAGAAAAACATCTGATTAATGACTGCATGAAATTCAAGGGTTGCACTGAACATTTTCTTGTCTAGACCAAGTTCTCTGGATTTTGCAAATTTTTGCTAAGGGGACAATATTGCAGGCAAATTACTGGCTGGAGACTGATTATGTGATGTGCTGTGAAACTCTTGGGTTTTCATGGTACAATGACCTGGGTTTCATGGCACTGCCATGTCAAGCCAGTGGTGTTAACAGTGGTGGCACTGTCAGGATGGACAGATACAAGGCAGGTAAAAGAACATGATATAAGGTAGGTCAGTGAAAAGAGATAAGATCCTTCAAGACAAGGTTTTTGCCACACAACTAAATTTCTCTCATATGCTTTTGGCAAGGGTAAGTGAAATGGGATGAGCAGTGCCTGTGCATTTTTGGGTGGGTGGCACATACACCATTGTGTCATCTCTTCTTTCCCAGCTAGTCCATATCTTTAGGTCCTAAGCCTCCTTTGTGGCTTTGGTGAAATCAGTTTTATCCCCTTATTGAAACCTTTTCTGTCTATGGCTTTGGCAGTCCTGTCCCTTTCAAGAGTTCCTTTTACTTCTCTGCTTATTCCTTTAATGCTTCTCATCAATGGCTTCCTCTGTTCTTCTCCTTGCTTCCTTTGAAACAAGAATCCCACAGTACATTGCTCATCCTCTCTGCATTCCAGCTACATACTTTTATGAGCTTGTAAGAGCCATTCATTAACCTGGAAATAATATTTCTAGGCTAAAACATCAACATCCTTTGCATCTTCCTTCCCTTCCCTTAGTCATCACCATTCCTCAGAAGTCTCTCATTGACCACTCTCCCTGTCTTTCAGGTTATGAATTTTTTTCAAGATGAATTTCCACAGCCTAAGTTACTTGCTGTGCCCAACATGGTATTTGTAATAGTCCACTGTGAGGGGAATTTCTGAATCCTTGCCCTCATGGCCTTTCTAGTATGAAAACCATTAAATCTAATGCATGTGCACTGATAAAGCAATTTTCTTCTCTGCTCTATCCCTTTCTGCTTCTGTCTTCTTTACAAATATATCAAGCACAAATATTCTCTTTTTATCTTTCCAGACTTCTGTCCATTTATTTACTTCGATGCCCTGTTGATTTCCATCCTCTGCAGTGCCAGAAATCCCAGCCCCATTTGCCTGGATATCCAGTTTCCCACTGAGTGCACACATGCTTTCCTCATCGTGGAAGGGGGGCCCTTCTGATACCAGTCTTTAAAATCTGCATTTTGCAGGCATTTCCATTGTGCTGCCCACACAGCAGTGCCAATTAAGCACGATGGTACAGGCGGCCAAGGAGATGAAAAGGCCTATTCTGAGGGTGTTTTGCCCCCACATTTACATGTGTGTGGCTGAGCTATTCATAGGCATTACGTGATCTCTGTAAATGGGACCGAGCATGAGAGGAGGAGGCAGTGTGAAGGGCTGGCCTGTCACTGGGGTTTGGATGCCAGCTCTGTCACTGCTTTGGCATGCTCTGACAAGTCACCTGCTCATGCCTCTGTTTCCCCACCTTTGAAACAGGGATAATTTTGCTTACCCTGTTTTCCAAGTGCTTTGAGACCGAGTGATAAAATATGCTATGCAATAACCATGCACTGTTGTTTTTCCTGTCCCATTCTTTCTCATTATGTGTCACTCTGTTTCATCTGTGGCTAAATTAGTCCATGGGCATCTGAAGGAATCGTACATCTTTCATTTTTCACAGCGTGATGGCAGAGGCGTTACAATGCTCTCTAACTTGCAGGTACTAATGCAGCACAAATAAAAATTATAATAAAAGCACTTCTCCTGAGAGCTGTGGACAGTGCTACAAAAGGGAATGCTAAGTGCCTGCACTCAATAATGGGGATCTAAAGTGACTTCTTGTGACATTTTATAGTCGGACAGTTGCCTGAAAAAGATCCCATATGGGATGTAAATTGCATGTTTTGCTACCATATGCTTGGGGAAGCAAGATCTGTTTGTTCTGTTAGAAGAGAGGAGCCTGCTGAATTCAAACCAGAACTCAGGTACACATCATGTTCATCCCAGCTTGTATTAGGCTGCAGCAGATCTTTATTCTTTTTCTTTTGAGTGCTGGACAGAGCTTGGTCGGGTAAGGCTGAGCTTCTGTCACAGGGAATTTGTTTATTATTTGTGAAGGGATGTATCACATCCTGGTTGTAAACTGTATTTTCACTCCTAGGGAAAAAAAACCATATGAGCTCCCCCATATAACATAGGAAGCCAATTTCAGGCATAAGCCTGACTCCATGAATCTTCTGACTTCATGAGCATTCCAATCACTTACATGAGGGCTGAATTTGGCCTGGGATGCACATTAGGACACTGGATTGCAATTTGAAAATGAAGAAGTTTCTCTTTAATCTTTTCAAGTTTCTTATATTCCAGGAAAGATAGGTAGAATGGGTAGGGAGTGCTGTCTGAATTTTCTCTATCCTCTTTTTCTCTTATAATGTTCTAGGGATTCTTGTTTCTTATTTAAGACCTGTAACAGTTTTATGGCTATGCATGAATACAAGAAATAATAATTTGGACGACACAGAAACTGCCAGACTGAACACATCCATTAGATTCTGATCTCACCTGTCTCTTGCTGTAATTCTAAAAACAAGGCAATTTTTGTATAAGAATTTATGTTTTGAGAGGAGCAGCACAATGGTTGAGGCCCTTAACAGTATCTGATTTCCTAATAGCACATTTCTCACTTGCTCTTTTAAAAATTTTATTTAAAGAGAGAGGATATTTTCCCGTAGGAAAAAAAATCCAGGCTGTTAGATTTTTTTTTTTTTTTAAAAGATCCATGTACTAGATCACAAGAAAATAGTTTTGCTTCCCAAACACCCATTGTACAGGTGTCATCTGAGGTTAGGGGACTTGCAACCACTCAGCAGCTGCATCAAACAAGATGCTACAGGGCAGGTGCTGCACTCCAGAGCCCTGCACTGCTGATAGCTGGGCATGGGTGAGCCCTGCTGGCTCCCCGTGTAGGCTGGGGGTAGAAACAGGCATTTCTGACACATGCATTTTGTCCCGGTGTGAACATCCAAAGCAGTCCAACAGGTAAACCTCTTAAGCCCAGCTACTGCTTTCTCCTGGCTGTAAACAGGCGATTTGTGACCAGCCCACATATGGACACCTCCAGTGAGAGACATTCCCCTCACACTGTTTCCATTTGGTCTCCTGAAGTTAATGACTGCTTTGAAAACGTGTAAATTGCTTTCCTTGGGTCACAAAGTGAGTCTGCACCACATCCCTCGGTGAAGCTTCAGATGACTCATTCCCACACTGGTCACATCCCAGTCTCTGCCTCTCTCTGCCGTGTTCCCGTCTCTTTCTCATTGCTTATTGTTGATAATGTGTCCAAATGAACACTTTCACTGTGAACGTTTGAAAGAGCCACTCACTGTCTTTCATTTACATGCTGATAAAAGTCATAAACCATGAAATAGTGTAGTCGTATATCATCCATGTTTCCACCTTCCTGCAGGGATTCAAGTCAGTCACCCAGGAAGAAATTTTAGGCAGTTCACCCACTCCTAGGCAAGGGCAAAGCATCTCTCCTCATCCTTTAACCCACATATGGACTGCCAACAGAGAGCATCACACTCACCCAAAGCATTTAAGAGTGAAAAAAGAAAAAGCAAGACAAGACTGTGAAAGAAGTTCCTGGAAGAGAAAAAGAGGAAAAAATAAAAGGAAAAAACCCCACCAACAGCAAATAAGAAAAGAAAAAGCAACTAAAGTGAGTTAAAAAGAAGTTTTCCAGGGATGCTGCTGAATGAAGCTTTTGTGGCATTTGGATGCTGTGGTACAGAGCAGAGAGCTCAGGCCATGCTGTGTGCTGCACCCCTTCAGCCCCTTTTCTGTGCCATTTCAGCACTGCTGTCTGTCTCACAGCTGCACCAGAACTAGGAGTAGTCAGAAACCAGAAGTCCCATCCTCAGGAAAGCTGCAGGCTTTCAAAATTTGGTTTCATTTTGAATCATAAATAAAAGTGACTTGCACTGATTTTATTTTTTTTTCATGGAGGCAAGCATTCAAACACTAAAGTCAAATTGTTTCCTTTAGGCTCATTAAATTAGACTTCATTTTGCATTTATGTAAAATAACAGTGTAATAAAACAGCAAAAAGGTAAGAACTGACTATTTCAACATATTTTGCAAACATTTTAATGGAAGCCATGTGTACCAGTAAAAAAATTCAGTTTTGTCAAACCAGCATTTCCCACCTGAAGAAAAAGAATCCCTCTAATATATCTCTGCCTTGTCTTTCCAGTACATTCACCTATTGGTTAAAACTAAGTGTTAAACAATCGAAAATATGTATCTGTCATGATCCTCTTTCGACTTCCTTTCTGGAAGGAAGAAGGCCATCCAGTGATTTATGGAGGCCTATGAAGAGCAGTAGAATTTTTTTCTGATGGAGACCAGCCTGAAGGTTTTTCATCTCTGTGTCATATCACGATTTAGGCTTCAGAGGCAAAATAGAGAAAGTTGGTGGGAGAGGAAGAAGGGAGGAACCATAAAACAGCCGTGCTGGATGGTTGCAGATGAGTAAAGGTTGACTCCACTGTTTAAAATCAAGCCAAGATAAATGTCAGATATTTATAACATCATTGCTTGTCATCATTCTCTTATCAATGTTGTGTAACATAGGGGCCAGGCATCCCTTGCATTCACACACAAAAAAAGCAGCACCACAGGCAGTAAGCAAGTAAAGTCCCAGATCATTCAGGAATGTAAATATTTTTTCTGTCCCTCTATGGGTCATTTACCTTCCCCTTCGTGGTCTCTTCAGGTCAGCATGGTAGAATAATGCATGTGACTGAGCATTTATGGAACTCTAATAACTTGCTTAGGCCAGAAAATGAGGTTGTGCATTGTTTGATAATCCAGCAATTACTAATAATCCTGCCAGTTTCCTTTGGGAAGGAACAATGATTCTGGGAGAGTCACTGCATGAACAAAGCATTCAAAATGCTTTTATGAAGTGGATAATATTTTATAACTAGTTCTGTAAATATATCCCTGGGCAAGGAGATTCAAATCAAGACTTTAACTAGGGAACACCTCCTTTGATGAAAAAAATATGTTCCTGAGAACAGTTGGAGCCATTTGCTGAGATAAATCAGATGCTACGCTCCACTTTTATGGGTTGCTAAACCCCAGAAATATATGGTATGTCTAGGATCTGTTGGCTGCATTCTTGTGCTATGAACACAGATATTGTAGTCCACTAACAAAGAAAAACGATGGACCCAGCAGGCAACAGCAAATATCTTATTTTCTCATTCTTACTGATTAGAGCTGAGAGAAAACTGCTCTGATGGAACCTCTGGAGCTGTCTGGTTTTTCCCATATTAGGTGTGAGCTGAAAGCAGCCTGGGTCTCCTATTGCCACTTTTACCCCTAGGAAGGGAAGTAAAGAAAATCACAGAGCTTTTATTAAGGCTTTTTTTTTAAGGGCAGAAGGCTCACTAGCTGTTACAAATACCTGGAAAGAATAATGGATTTTTAGGAATGCTGTCTCAAGAGACAATCTTAGAGACCACTTAGCCCCTCATGTCTCCAGCATCTCCAAGTTTATGAAAAACACACATTCTATTGTGGACACTGTCAACTTATATCAAGGGAAACAAAATCACTTATCTTAACAATAATCAGTGAGTTGCAAGAGCAACAAAAGAGGAAATACATGACATTGTCATTCCTCCCTCCTCCCCTCCCATGCAGGATGGGTTTTCTCCACAAAAGCATTTCTCACAAACATTTGAAGACTTTTAGCCAGGCAGCCAGGGAGCCATGGGGACATAATGTTTGTAGGTAGAAATGATCAAGGATGAGGATGATGTGAGCAAAAAAAAATACAAGTATAAAGTAATAAATACAGAAAGTATGTCTCAAAAGACATGTGAGGCATAATGAGTGTATAATGAGGAGACATCACAAAAGGATAACAACATGCTTTGCTGCTTTGCAACATCAGTTCAGGAGGCAGAGAAAGGTCCCCCTTCCAAGCAACCCCAGAAAAGATGGGATGTGAATGCCCTGCCCAGTTCACATCCTGTCTCATTTTCCTTAATTTTGTGTTTCTTGAGTGTGGTGGCTGCAAAGGCGAGGGACAGACACTCCAGGTTGTATTCCAGACACTTAATTGGCTCCAGTGAGATGCTCAGTGTTTTCTTATGGAGATCTTGTGTGTTCTCCCTCTATTGTTCTGCTTAGTCTGTGTTAGTATTTATGTTACAGTTGTTCTTCTGCTAATCAGTAAACGGCTTTGAAATTCTCCCGGTTGAATTATCAGCCAAAACTCAAAGTGTTGCTTTCCTTGGCAGCTAAGAGAGACATCACAACATTGCATCACACAGAAGAATTTAGCCCTCTCTTCTCACTTCTCTTTTTGTTCCCTTCACTTTTCTTTGGCCTGGATAGAAAGCAATGGTAAATATGTTATTAGCACTTATAGAACAATATTTCCATTGTGAAGTCTCCAGGACATATCCTATGCAATTTGTAATTTCAATTCGGAACTTTCAGACTAATTCTCTTATCAATTCCTCTGACTCAGCCTCATAAAGAAGAGAATTTGTCTGCAATTTTTTCTAAAGCCATTTTAGCCAGTTGAGCTATGTTTAAAAAGAAAGCTGTTTCTTCCTTCCCTTCTCATCCTGCTTCAGCATTGACACTGAAGTAGCCTTTTGCTGTGGAAATGTGCAGTTTCCTGGTGAGTGATGGGGGAGCTCCAACACACCTGCAGTGAGAACATGCCTTCCTCCATTTTTGTGCCAAACACAGAAAAGTCCCATTTTAAACTAATGACATTTTGGGGTGGCTTAGGGGTGGTTTTAAAAGTAGTGCCAATTAAATTAGACAAAAATGCTGCAGTTATAGAACTCTCAGTTTAGCAGCTTGGGTTGAAGTCATTAGTGTAATTAAAGTTTTCAGAGAATATTCCAGTGCTAATGGCACCATGTGGGGTAAGTGTGGACCTGCCTGTTCCTGTGCAGGCCAAGAGACAGGGTGGAATGCACACAACAAACAGGATAAAGAAGGTAAATTCACACCTCTCTATTCATATTATTTCTTTCTTCCACACACTTGACCCCACTTTTAAAAACCAGCACAGATATATCTTCTTCCACCCATTTTTACATCTTGCACATTGAGTTATGCTGATAGCTAAGAAAAGCATTTCTAAAGGTCAGAGAAGTGGTGGGTTTTTCCCACCTACTGGACCAAGCAAACTTAGGAAACATTAAAATGATCAATACTAACAACAGCAAAGAATACTAGGAACAAACTGCATGCTCCAAAGAAAGATCAGCAGGGCAAGGGGTGTACTTTTAAGTGTGTATAAAAGAAAAGGAAAAGAGCATTTTGTTGTGATCATTGCAGAAAATATACTTTTTCAGAAGTCTCAGAAATCAGTAAAGGGAAGATCTCCACACCCTTCCCACAGTACCTCCTCCTAGACTGGAAAGAAAGCAGCATTGACACATCTCTGAGAGTGAGCTGTGTGCAGTGGTTCTCACATGGGTGCAGCAACACCACCACAAAGCCTGAAGCAGATGGCAGGCACGTGGGTGGGGAGCGGATTGTGGAGTTCTAACATGGGAGAACGTTGGTTATTAGAGCTACAAATGTGCAGGGACTTGGCTTCACCCGTGTTTAGCCCCCCTTTGGTGCACAAGCCTATGAGACACAAACACTCTGGAGGGGTATCAGCCAGTGGGAGGAGTGTGGTGGGACACCAACACTCTGAGATGATTAATAGCAGCATGGTGAGAGCTGCCATTTATATTTAGTTATTCTTCTCCTCTGTGTTATGAATCATCTGACACACCAGAAGCTGAGAACAGATTGTGCAGAGTTTGAAGTGCTCATGACAGGGTGCTACTCAGGTAGCACAGGGCATGCTGGCCCTGTAGTGATCCCTGCAGGCCTGCTCTCCTCTTCTTCCAGACAGAAGTACAGGCAAAGTGTGTCACTGCTCCTCCTCTGGGCAGCTCACACAGGCTTTTGGAATGTGGAGACAGGGGGCTGACAAATATCCAAGTCGTGATTCAGGTCTGGAAGTGGGAAGAAGGCACACACATGGATCCAGAAGCTGGGAAATACCCCTGGATCCCACAGAAAAGGCACGAATCTGAATCTGAAATTAGCAATGGATTGGTGAACCAGTAGTCCAGACAATTTTTGAAATGTCAGCGTTCTTCAGGCGCCTACTTTTCCACCAGTACCTTCATCAGAAATCTGTAGCACAGAGCAGCTTGGGATGCTCTACAGAGCCTGCTGGAGAAAGATGCATTTGGGGCAAAGGAGTGGCCTGCAGCCAGTCCAGCAGAAGGGGCAGGGAATCACATTACTGCCTCTTTCTACATTCACATCGTTGAGATATTTCTGCATGAGCATAAAAACAGAGGCATCACACAGAGACCAGGAATTGTATCAGAGGTAATGATCTGGTGGAACAACTGGCCTTTTTCTGTCCTTGATGTTTAAAGTGTCCCATATGGGGACAATAGGCAGTGTCAGTGTCATTCTCTGTCACTAGAGCCAGCAGGAGGTACTCAGACACAAAGACCCCAAGAATGGGATCACAGCTCTGCATACAACATTGAGTATGGTTGCACACACCCATGCTCATATATCCACCCCTGAAAATAACAGTGAACATGAAGAAGGTTAATCCAAGTATGTGCCAGCTCCAAGTGATGTGAGGCCACTCAGGGCAGGATTTGCACTGCAAGGCCCTGGCTTTTCAGGACAGTGGGCTCATGGTGGGCTACCCTTACCCTAGAGCCCAGGGTCATGTTCTGTAACATTAAATATCCTTTTTTTTTAACTTGCAGCACTTTTGCTAGATGAACTCCCACTTAGTACTGCAAATTCCTAACACTAGGAGTTTGTCTGTTAGCAAGTATTGGAGAAAGGCATCTCTGAGCCCCCACAGGCACACTGCTTATGATGATGCCATTTCAGAAGATCCAGGGATAGGTGCAATATGCAGAATATTATTCCAGGAATGTCAACAGCATCAGGGCCAAGAGGTCTCCTGAAACTGCTTAGAAGGAAAAAAAGGCAATCACTCATTTTCTCTCAGTGCTCATACCTAGGTTATATAACATGTCCTGGTCACTATTATTTTTATCTTCCCATCTTATCCCCGTGGCAGATGGTTCACCTTGTGTTAATTTGATTCATAAGATTTCTGGGATAGAGAATGGATCTCACTGTGCTTGCAGTGTGTACATCTGGCATTTCCTGGCTTTCAAGTGCTTGACTATGCAGCCTAAATAAATACAGGTTTTGTACTGAGATATTTGTAATACATTTGTATTGCTATATTTATATTAATAATGTATCATTAAACATTGGAGGAAAGTAATTTGAAATGCAAAATGAAGAGAGAGGTGGATACGAAAAAATTATAATGCTGTAAAATGTAGAAAATTGCAATATATTCACAAGGTAACTGAATTAGGTTTTGCAAAATGAATTCTACATACAGAACTTTTAATTTTCAAGTGTCTGACTTTGCAACTTGTTTCTTAACATAATTTTTTTGCATGCTTCTGTTTTTAAATGTAATTTTCTGGTTTTTCCCCTGGAGTGGAAAATGATGAACAACAAATTATATGTAACTGTAGCAACCTGCTATCATTGTGAGAAGGACCTGAACTCCAGACACAGACACAGAGGATGGGACTTGCCTCCAGACCCAGACCCCAAAATTTGGGTGTTGCTAGAATAGCTGTCCACATGTGAAACACTTACCTATCCTGCCACTGTAGTCACTGGGGTCTACAGGACTTCCCTAAAATGGGATGTCTGGTGAATTCACAGCTCCCCAGGTCCTACTAAATGGCTCTCCAGTGACAGTACCAGGAGCTGAGACATTCACCCCACCTGCAGGTGCCTGTTGTGGGGGTAGGTGTGTTTAAGTGTCTGAAAGTGGAGATAAAGAGGAGCACCCTAATCATGGACTTCTGGTGCTGTATTACACACTCTAAGGAACCCCATTAACTCTCCAGCCACTTCTCCAGAAGATTGTGGGTCTCCTTTTCCTTCAGCCACAGGGAGATCTGCAGGAGAGATGTCTTGGCTTGCAAAGCAGGATGTGACCTAAAGTATGTATTCTATCATCAACTGTTGAAAGCAGGTAGGGCAGTCATGTTTATCTTTCCCATAACCCATCCTTCCTCCAGGGAGATATCTTCTGTTAATGGGTCATCAAGTCCCAGTGCATGACTGATAAAATGACATCATCCCATTGGGAGATGCTCCAGCCAGGGGGAGGAGCCAAGCATTTCCTACCTAGGTAAAATCTGAGATTTGGAACATCAGAGCAGCCTTTTTCCACTGGATTCCAGAGGAAAACCAGACCCTTCCACATCATCACTGGACCTTTGGAGGAAAACTGCAACTTCTACAGGAGCACTGCTTCAACTGACCCACATCTGTCACTGCAGGAGGATGTAGCCACCATTGAATGGGACTGCTACCAACACCCTGACTGACTGACACGGTGTCAGGTTGTATTCTGACTCTGTCAGTGTTTTGGGGCTTGGTTTTTTTTGTATTACTGTATTTCTATTTTTATTTTCCTAGTAAAGAACTGTTCGTATTCCCATATCTTTGCCTGAGAGCCCCTTAATTTCAAAATTTTAATAATTTGGAGGGAGGGGGTTCACATTTTCCATTTCAAGAGAGGCTCTTGCCTTTTTTAACAAACACCTGTCTTTCAAGGCCAGACAGAAGAGGGTGTCTGAAACAGCACCAGTTGCCTTTGGACAGCAGAACTGAGACCCCAGTGTCCCCTCCAGGCTGGGGAATGGATACCCCCAGGATTTCTGTGCTCAGCTCACTCTTTGCTTACCTCTGGAGACAGGAGATCCCTGCAGTGTGGGGAGGGAGGAGGGGGAACACTGCTACAGGGTTCAGAAAAATGTGTAATTGTGTAATTTCTCTTCTCACCACTGATTGCTTCAGCAGAGATGCTGAGGTCTCCCAAGAGGAGTAAGATGAGTGGTTTTGCTACAGCCACAGCCTATCCTCAGGAAGCTGATGGCTGGCAAGGAAACAAGTCTTTCCCAAAGATTAAAATTAAGGGTGATATTTTGAGGACAATATACTTCTTCACAAAAACCTAACAAGAATTTCACTCTTTCAGCCAAAAGGCTTTGCTGCTGCTGAAAATCCAGCTCCCCTCACCCCACGGCAAAACACTGAATATATGAAAGTTTCTGGTGAAACGTCATGATGGTCTTTTGTAATGGAAAGCATTAAGCAATGTAAAATGACAGGGCCCTTATCCTCTCCTCCTGAATTAATCAGAAAGTGGTTTAGGCTTTTAAGAGAGGATAACGAGGACAGAATTTCTTATCATGAACACTATGCCATTTACACGGGTGCCTGACAGGCAAATCATCTTGGAAGTGGTGAGTATTGTTGTGCCAAGCACCTCTGCTGGTTTGTGTGATGCTCACCGAGCCTGGAATGCAAAATCAGCTGCTCTGATGGAAACTGCAACTCTGTGAACTATTTTCAGAAGACACTAACGAGATTTTGCTTTGCATTTATCAGTACAAAGTGGAAAGCCCAAGGAAGATAGAAGGAACAATTGCTGTCTTGCAAAAATATAGCTGCATCTACATAAACCAAAATTTTGAGTTTACCAAGAACAAAAAAATTGGTTAAAATTATATTAAATGGGGCATAACATGATTTGATTCAAATCTGGCCCTGTCCTGAATTAGAATGTGGCAAGTTTGTCTATGGACATCTCTTCTTAGTCATGCTACAGGCATGTCTACAGCATCACAGTTTGATGCTCTGTCACTTGTCCTCTTGGCTGACAAAGACCTGCTGCCACATTCCCAAAATGTGCACAGCTGACAGGTGGTCACTTCCTTGACTGTGCCATCCAGGAACATACTCTGACACAGAGTCTTGCTTGTATCCTGTTTAACTGCAGCTGACACACTCACCTAGCTATGTTCAGCCTGGAGATGACACTTCAGTGAGATGTCACACCCTCTCTATTAATGGCATCCTCAGCCACATGTCACCACAGCAGCTGAAAGCCTGACTTGTTCTGAAAGGGGATATTAGAACACAGGTTTTGCTTTCTCCCAGGGTGTTAAGACTTTATCCCAGCTTCCTGCAATCAGAGGTTTTATGTTTCCCCATGCTGCTTCCCAACTGCTGTGTTTAAGTGCTGCTAATGATAGCTTTTGGTGCCCTTGTTGCTGGGCATTTGCATCAGCAGCTGTGCAGGAGCTGGAACAGGCTCGTGGCTCTCCCATGGCAGTGGCAGAGCAGCCAGAGTCAGAGGGCTTGTCTTCCAAGCTTCCTCAGCATGCCAGCTATGAATGGCTTTCTTTTTCTTCGTGTGTAGCCTCTACATGCTCAGGGCTAGAAAGCAGCTCAGAGGTGTCTGGGAAGTGGGTTGGACAGTGTGCTCCAGCTGGAATGACCCATTAATTCATCTCTGTGTGGTGCTGAACTCAGCTGGGGCTGAGGCCAAACAGTGAATGAGTCCACTCAGGCATCAGCATGAAGCTGAAGCAATAACCACTGCACATTCCTGCCTGTGTTACAAATAATTAGTGTCTCACCCCTCAAAAAATCTCTGGGAAAGTCCCTGGTGTTGTCTACCTTTCTACTTCTCAGCTGCCATATTTCAGACTTTGGAAGATGGGGCCATATTATAATGGACCAACTTGTTATACTGCCCATTAGCAAAAGGCCACTGTGACCTCTGCAGAAAACTACTGGAGTGCTATAAAAAATTTAATAAACTTAGTCATAAAATATGAATGGGTTAAAAAAACAATTCTTTGTTTAAATATTTTGTTTTCAGCAGAGCACAGAGCTGCCCACAGTGTGCTATTAAAATACAGTTAGCCAGAATATTATATACTGATGGAAAACCATAACAGCAATAGAAGAGCTGTGGTATGGAACCAAATCAAACCATGTATTTTGTAACAGCTGAAATGCACCCTGACTCTAACTGATTACTACATTACTGCTGTAGCTGCTGCATGGACATGCTGGGAATGTATAAAGAGTTGCTCTCACTGTTACTCAAACGCTTTTCTCTGTGGAATGACAATTTCCCATTTTTCAGTCTCCAGCACTCCTTCCTTTCCGTTCAGATGTGCTTAATTATTCAGACCCATTTAACTATTTGTCCTGCTGCAGTGTGATTCATACATCAGGACTCAACACAGTAACTGTCTTAGCAAGAAAAAAATATGATGTCATCCAAGACACCCTCTTCTCAACTGGTCATCCTTTCATTTTCTAGTGGAAAACCCTTTAGCTTGGTTTTATCTTACCAGCAAGACAGAAGTTTTACTGTTTCAAAGTATTGGTTTTTTTGTTTGTTTTTTTTCTGTAGCTTTTGGGTACAGTACACAGCTATATTTGTCTCCTATTTTGTTCTTGTTTTTTCCACGCATTTCTCCTAACAAGCTTAGAGCCATGCTGACTGCCATCAGTTCTCTTCATTTTTCCTCCTATATAGTTGAAGACATTTCCTCTCCCAAGTCTTGCCATTCTCAGCCTGCTCAGAACCACCCCTCTAGTGGAGAGAAGAAAGTCCTTTCCAGGTATTTTGACTTTTCTGGAATAAAAAATATTGTACAGATTTTTTTTTCCCTCCACAAAAAATAACTAACTTTTGGCTTTGTGCATAAATCAAGACAAGGGTGGAGCAATTTGTCATTTGTCTGGGTCTTCCTCAGGGGCTAGGTCAGAGGCTAATGTGTTGCTCCCTAACTTTCTACATTTACATTTTCTTCCTACAGCTCCTCTGGAAAAAGTTATTGCCTGAGGCTATGGCTTTATAGCATCCTGAATTGCTCCTCCTCTGAGGCAGGGGGATCTCAGGGGCAGCAGCTGGGTTAGGAGAGAGCCTGAGGAGACTCCTGCTCCTCCCTCCACTCTGGTATAAACACACTGGTCTCCTTTTCCTCAGATTCTTTTGCAGCAGCTGTGCCATTTGTCTGGCAGAGGGTGCTCACTGAGCCTTTCAGATACTACCCAGTACCCCCTGAATAGAGTTATTGGCAGTGCACAGATTTGAGAATTTGGGAAATTATGGGCATTTCTTGAGTTAGCCTCTATAGACTCACCAAAACTGTCCCAGTAGAGAAATTCATTACAACCTTTTGCCGTCTGAACATTGATCCTATCAGGTATTAAAGATGAGCAACTGAGCATGCAACTCTCATCCATTTCCCTAAATCCTCACTATGGCTTTTGGAGTATGAGGGATTTTTTTCCTTTTAGCTAGCTACAAATATTGGGATCTTGTTGTTTCTGTCTGCTGGAGATGTGGGGAATGAGGTCCTTCTGAAATCTTCACAGAGTAAGGGCTGCTCTTCTGTAGACCATGGAAACAACCCAGCACACATCAGGCAGAGGATGTATGATAATGACAATGGGGAATCCAGCAAATACAGGTCCCCATGGTCCCTGCAGCACAGGCACTGCTTTTTCTCCATGTTCCTGAGGGAGCAGGACAAAACTGGGAGAAGTGCAGCTCTCTGCCTCTTTCCATGAGCACACACACACAAAATCCATGTCATGAGTCAGTGAAGACAGACACAGACCAAGCAACATTCATTCAGTCCAACCATGACTGACATATCTGACAATATACAAACCCTCTATTTGAGCCCTCCACATGGAGTTCAGCCAAATCCCCAAAGATTTTCAGTCATAAATCATTAAAAAACCAGAATTTATTTTTCTTAGCTTGAAAATAAATTAAGAAATTGTCAAGAGTTTAGAAGACAGGAATTGCATGAGTTTTGAGGGTAAGATTGAGGGCAGGTTAATCTTAGGACCAAGCTGTTTCCAGATAGGCAGAACCTCCAGGCAGGTTTAATGTAGCAACTGGTGGGAAAACCACACCTTTCAGTGCAAAGAAAGGAAGGGAAGAGACAGGAGGAAAGAAGGTGCAGTAGTGGGTATAGAAGATGACGTAAAGATTACTCTGGTTTCTAGGCATTCAGAAAGCCTCATATTTCTGTATCACCCAGCTTCAAGTCATAGATACCTTTTGCCATTAACACAGATTTTGCAGACTGAAAGAAATAGGTATGTTTTCTACACAGACTAAGAAACAAGAGTTAAAAATAACCCATAGAGTCAAATAATTCTAAAATTCAATAATTAAGTTACACTTAGTACTTGCACTGTACATTAATTTCAGAGCAGTGCCTGAACAGTAGTTAATAGCCATCACAACAGCTGAAAGACTGTATACATATTATCACTCATTTATAAATATGACAAAAAGGGGAGGGACAATAAGTGAAGTGCCCAAGGCTACTGAGGAATTATAGGAGAAGCAAGATGAGACAGTGGCTATCTTTGAACATCATCTACACTGGTCTGCAAAATGGGCTGTTCTTCACTCCACTGGAAGGTGAGCACAGCCTTCCACCATTGGGGAGTGGGGGAACATTCCACTACTGCTGGCTGCTTTAAACAGCTGCAGGAATGGTGGGCAATGGCACCGTGGATTCTTTGCTCCACAGTCCCAGGGCCAGATAATAACACCCCCATGCACCACCTCTCTGCAAAGGAAGTATGGTTCAGTTACCAGCAGCTCAGGGCAGAGCTGGAATCAATTAGCTCTGCATTAAAAAATACTTTTTAAAGAAAAAAATCTATGTTAAACATTAATACTGGGAAGTAAGTTAACTATTACACAAGAGCAGAACATAGTACAAAAGGACTTTATACACACAGGCAAGTTTGTGAACATAAGGTAAAATCCAGGCCCCACTGAAGTCAGTAGGATCAAGATTTTATCTGCTTAGATTAAATGAATTTAGTAATTTGTCCACAGGTTCTTAGCCTGTAGAGGACACCATATGGTTCACCACTCTCATTATTAAAGCACAGGGACAAGGAAAATGATGGAGGGCTTCCATTTCCTAGGATAGGTTGGTAATAATACAATATTTCCATCACCCTGCAAGAAGGTGACATAAGTGCTTCACTAGCCATCCTTTCTAAACCACATATTTCTCCTTCAGCACTGCTCTCAGAACTGTTATGGCAGCATTTATACTCTGCCAGAATCAGTTCTCTGTGAGTAAAAAATGAGCAGACAGCACAGCAGCTACATGTAACTGGGTGCTCCTCTTCATGTTTTCAAAGGCTGGCCATGGGACGTCTGTGGCAGGTTTTCCCCCTCATGTGAACAGGCTGGTGGCCCCAACCACCAAAGCAGAAGCTGTGCAGACAGCCTGGCTGTAACTGGGCTTTCTAATTTTAAAGTCACACTATATTACCACTGGTCAAATTCTTCAGGGCGCTGAAATCGATCTCTGCAGTAAAGCTGCACCCACGGATGCTGCCCACGTGATCCTGTTTAAATTGGAGCACCACAGAAAAGACAAATTGCTGTGATTGCTTTTATTCCACTCTCTACAACAGATATTTTCCAGCCTGTTGGGTTGATAGGAGAGAAAAGCAGAATAATCCTTGACTGTCTTGAACTGTGTCAGCAGATGCCTCTGGTGCCTCTGGTCAGAGTTCGTGTTTTCTGGGATAGTTTGGCTTGCTCATAAAATATAGCTTTGCTTTCTTTAGGAGCACAAAGAGCAGAAATGGTGATACAGCTACACACCCAAGAACAAACTGTGTTGTTCAAATCACTGTACCTGAATTACTGTGCAAGAAAATTCCTTCTAGGGCCAGCACAGCTTCCTACGGCCACGCATGAGCTTTGAGAAACTTGAGCAACTGCTTTAATGCGTGACCAGATCCAGCTGTCACTCACTCACAGTTGCAAAGGTTATTGCCCCCTCAGCAATGTGAGGTGAAGGAAATATCATCTCTTATTTGGTGGTTCCAAATTTCGATCCACAGCATTATTTGAAAGTTTTAATGTGCAGGACTGGGAATGGGAGCAGATGTAGGTGGGTGCACGTCTTCTGCTGATTCTTAAAAGGTTGTGACTTTGAACAGAGGGACAGAGCAGACAGCTGGAAGCAATAACATCTTAAACTGCTACAGCAAGGGTTACCATCTGACAAAACCCTTTGTAATGAAATTGTATACATTGACTTGAGAAATACAGATGCTATTATCATCTGCTAAAGCACCAAAAAATAGAGAGAATATGTGGTAAATTTCCTCTGTGGGCCAGCATTGCCCCAGGACTTCTGTGGCTGAAACCAGGACTCAACCCTGGTGCTTTCTCTTTTGTGCTTTCCCTTTTCAGTCAGTCTCTAGCAATGGAGGGGGTGATGTTTTCCTGAGCTTTCCTGTGCTTGCTGTTAAGGAGATCTGCAGACTGGGGCTTTTCTGGTGCTCACCTGTGTGAGCAGGAACAGTACAACCCTGGGACCTGTCCTGACAGACACCTGAACATGTAAAGAATGTCTGATTACCCTGACCAGTCTCTGGTTGGAAGGTGAGAGTGATGGAGCCAGAAGCAGAAGGGGCAAGAGCAAAATTGCTCCAGTTAAGGGCAGTCAGTGCCTTGTCCCAAAATACCCTGAGTCCTGCTCAATGACTACTTTTGTTATTAGTGCCATATTGCAGAGAACTGAGCCTCTGCTGCTTCCCAGATGAGACTCAGACTCCCTCTTGCTGACTTTCCTGCTGAGCCCAGTGAGCTTTGGGAGCTAGACCCCTTTAAGGATTGCAGAGGCATCCCCTGCCAACAGGAGGGACAGAGGATTCCTCATGCTCCCTCCCTGGCTCCCCTCCATGCTGAGGTTGGCATGCTCTCATATCAGACAAAACCAGATCTTCTTGGGCTGAGGAAAGCACAGAGCCAAAGCTGTTTTCATTCAAGGCACATTTTCCACTCCCTAGTCCTATTACATGGTGAGATGGGAGATGAAGAAAAAGATGAGGTAATGCCACTGCCTTTTCTTTAAAAAGCTGCTGATCCTCCTCAGAAAAGCAGTACCTCTGGTGGAATGAGTCATCCAGCATTTCCTACTCATTTCTTAAATTATCAATGGAGAGAAAGAGAGATGCACAATCAAAGATGCTGAATTAGTATCTGGAAGCTTCTAGGGATGCCTTCTGCCCTCTCTAAATGGTAGAGAGAATTTTCTTTAGAAAGGCTGAAATAAATGTTTCTATACCATGGGCTAAAGATGTGAGAGGCAGGATGGTGCTGACCTAAATTAGATCATAGAATCATAGAATATTCTGAGTTGGAAGGGACCCACAGGATCACCAAAATCTAACTTCTGGCCCCATACAAGACAGCTCCAAGAACCCCACCATGTGCCTGACAACACTGTTTAAACACTTCTTGAGCTGTGTCAGGCTTGGAGCTTTGACCACTGCCCTGGGGATGCCGTTCAGTGCCAAAGCACCCTCTGGAGGAAAAACCCAATACCTGGGTGCTTGTTTATGCTTGGACAACACCCACTCTGAAAGACACAGTGTAGGATTACATCTGTGGTGCTCCAGCTGCTGACTGGACCTCAGCTCATGGGACAAGTCCAGGGGCAGACACAATGTCCTGTAGTAAGGGTGAGGAATTCTGGCTGCCAGAAGACCACCCTGTTTCAGGTTCTACCTCTGCTACTCCTCCTCACAGGCTGATGTGAACAAAGCCTAAATGAGGTGGCATTTATCAGGCAGTTTGCTCCCTTCCCTTGTGGCTCATCCTGCTCCTTTTCTCCCTCCTCTCTTACCACTGTTTTCCTTCTTGCTCTTCCTCTTACTCAGCAAGCTGCTTGCTTTCCAAGGATAGCTTTGCCCTGAAGGTCAGAGCTACAGCTAGCAGCTGTTTTATTTCTTATTAGTGTTTGAGGAGTTCCCTCCCTGCCTCCTAGGTCTGCCTGCAATCCCTGCAATGACATATCTATAAAATATCTGCACCTCCAGTCTAATGACACAAACTAGATTTCAAGGCTATTGTACTAACAGGGTATCTTAGCAACAAATATTTCTTTTAATAACACTATTCCCAGCCATGTTAAACAAGCACCTACTTCAATAGTCAGAATGCCCTAGAACATTTTATTTTGTACCACAACCCACCTTCTGTTGGCTCATCTTCACTTTAAAGAGTTACTAAAGTCAATGCCATTGTCCCAGAGAGGTTGTCCCCAGTGACTTCCCAACGTTTTAGAGCAATACCCAAAAGAAGCAGGCCACTGCATTCCTGCTGACCACCCACACATATTTGATCTGGGGGCTTTCCTCTCACTATCTGCTAGAAATTTCTTGTTGCTGGTGCTGATCTGCTCAGAGGAATTGTTGAACGGATTTCTTGCATTGTTCATTTAATGCATATCTGAAGACTGCAACACTCCAACTGCTCCCCCATCAAGGACCACCAGGCTGCTGCCTGCTCTTCTCCCAGTGCATCCTTGACTGTCATCCTCTCCTTGAAGCTGTCAGGAAGCAACAAGTGACATCCCAGCAAACTTCCCTGCTACTGCTCGCTCATGCTGCTCACCCAACTTGCCATGAAGCTTTACCATCCATTTCCTCTGGCCCTTATTAGGATTCCAGGAAGGATTTTTCTTTAAAAGAAATTTCCAATTTCCTCTTGAAAATTAGCTGTAGTGGAAACATTCACACATCAGAAATAATGGCTAACATAACCACCTAGCTTTACTGTTTTATTGTCATTGTACATTTTGCAATTACCTTTTCCTCTCCCCTGCTAGCTAAGCCAAGAGACTGACTGTGACATCAAACCATAATTTGTATGGTCATCGTTATAAATTTATGAAAGCAAGTAATAGTTTGTCTTATGGAATAAAATAACACAGCATGAAATTAGAGTAGCTTATCTTCATATTCCTTGGACAGCACATTGTTGCTCCCTGATGGGTTGAAAGCTCTTTCTTTTGATAAACTCACTAGTATCTGCCTCTGTACTCTCCTAGTGAGATATTTTAGTGACAGAAACATCCAGAAATGTTTTTCTCAGCATCGCCCTATAGAAGATAAACCCAGCCCTTCTTGTCCCCAGCACTCACTGGGTTCCAGTTTTGTTTCAGGAAGGGAATACTGTGGTCATCAGAAAACACAGCCTCTCCTAGTGCATAGTCACCTGGGGATTGTTGAGCAATACGTTCTTCAGTTCTCTCTATTTTTCCCCTTATTGCCTCCTGTTAATTTGTGTGTCAGCAGCAGTGAATCAAGTGGCATCTGAGCAGTTCTACTCCAGGGACTCAGCATGATCCAGCCTGGGCCAGTGAGCACTTTCCTGGCTCCTGGGGATGGTCCACCACATGCTCAGCACTTGCTCAGCTCCTAGACACAGCTGCTGGCTCCTCACTGAATTGCTCCACTTCCAGGTTGACTTTAGTCTGTGTATTTTCTCTCTTCCACCTGCCACCCTCCTCCCCCAGTTACAAATGAATGTTTGTGTACAGCTCAAGGAGAAACACCTTTCACAGCTTCATAAAAATAAATGATGTCAGCCTGCTGCTGAGTTAGTCAGGAAGTTCTGCTGAGGACAAGAGCTGCTCTAAAGCTGCCATCATGCAGTATTTAGAAATCCCACCTGTGCTAGAGGGTGGACCTACTATGCCACAAAGTGTGTGCATGGACAGGGGAACTGGTAATGACACCCATCTCCCTGGAAACAGCCACAGGACTTTAAAAAAATGTTATGGCAAGAATCAATGGACGGGTCAGCACTTCTTATGTTGAAAGAGGAATATTGCTCACCTCTCTCATTCTTGTTTGGTAAGGGTCAAAGTCCAGACCAAACATGTGGTGTGACCTGTGCTGCTCCCCAGACAAGTGAAAGGAGTATTTTGGGTTGGATGCCAGACACTCGTGGTCTGAAAACAACTCTTCCTCTGATTCTCTTAGCATAACTTCATTAGTGACAAGGACTGAGAGTGAAAGTGACACCCTCATCATTTGATTTGATTGCTTATTGTGTTAATTTGGTACGGAAGCACTAAGAAGCTATTAATCCATTGATTCATTTTTACTTGAGAACATAATTTGATTACTATATTTTTTGCATTTTTATTAGCTTTGTAAATAAACTAAGTAGCATGCTTGCTTTCAATTTATGTTTGCTCTATTATTCGGTTTCATAAATTATATAAAAAAGGCCACTGAGCTGCTTAGGTTAGACCACTCCAAAGACAAGCCTGCCTAACTTGGCAAAGGCAAGTCTATCCATGTAGCTCTTCTTTCACTTTATCCATATACAGCATATACAGCTTTACTCTGTCCAGCAGCACTTACCCACTCCCCCATTCATAAAGCACAGCTGGCTCCTCCAAATGCATCACAGTTCTATTTTCTAATGTGTGAGCCACATTTTTTTGCAGCTGCATTAACCAACCTTTGCCAATGTTCCTCTAAGCCAGTCCCAGCCCAAAAACACACTCCAGTTTTTCTAGGTGGAGTTCTTCTCATTCACCCACAGTAGCTGCTCATATATATGCACATACAGCCCTATAAATTAGGGCAACCTGAATTCATAAAATCAGGCAAGCTGTTGGTGTTTTGGGCTGTTTTTAGCACTGCTGCTCAGCTGAAGCAGGAAAAATAGATGCAGGCTAGGCATTTAACTCGCTGCTCTCCAAACACAAAGCACTTTTCACCATTTCCAAGGTGTTCACTTCCAATTTCAGATTCTAGGAGAATCTGACACCTGTTGTAAGGCAATACCTCTTGTGATAAATTTGCTTTTTACAGGTCTCAAAAGAGAAGATGCCATGAAAGCTATAGTGTTGAGTGCTGCTTCATAAACTGGCCTAAATTTAGGTTTTGTTATTTACAGCTAGAGCAGCAATGCTTTTCAAAGCATTGGTTGGATTGTAGCTAGGAAATTGAAAATGAGAGACCTGACCTTTAAAAATGTGACCTCTTTGTCTAATGAAAGTATAGCCACCTATTCCTCCCTCCTGTGAAGGCCGACCTTCACCCTTTGGGCTTTGCAACATCATCACCCTCAGTGTGGCCTGGGAGAATGAAATAATCTTCCCTCTAGAGACTATCAGTGTTTCCTGATCATGAACACTGACAGTGAGTCATCAATTAGATAATCAGTTAAGTATAAAGCTGGAAATTATCTGGGAAAATGATGGAGAAAGATCCCATCAAATATTTGTGCCTAAGTAGACAGGGATCCTGCTCAGCCAGGCTTAAATCCATTTGTTTTTATGCAAACATTTCAATGGCCACTGTTTGTTCACAGGGAAATGTGTAGAGGGGCCATTCATCAGTGCTTGCACATGAACAAATCCATGCTGCAGGAATTGGGACCAACATGGTTTAACCCTCACTGTGGGCAGGGGGTGTTTGGGAGAGATCAGGGAATAAAGCAGGCAACGCTTTTAGTCCAGACCCATGTGACAGATGCCTGGTGGTGGTGAGGAAGAGGAGCAATCCCTGTGAAGTGGTGAAGTCCTCGACCAGAATCAAGGTGCTTTTGGTGCTGAGCAGGAGCACAGGATGAGCAGGGAGGATGTGAGCTGGGCAGAAGGTGCAGCTAAGTAAAACTCTTTATGTGCTCTGCCCCACTCTAGCTTTGACCTTAAAGATCACTGAGATGGACTTGTTTGGTTGGGAGAGGGGGACACTGATAACTATTTAGTACATGGTTCAAAACCTGACTCCTGTCTGGATGAAATGGACAGCTACCAGCCCTGCTGTCCAGAGATAAGTGTGGAAAGATAATTGGGTATCTTGGCAAGATTTCTGCTGGAGCTGAATTCAAACTGCAAACTAATATATCACTTGCAACTCTTCAATCCCTATTACTCTCTTTGCTATCTTGAATCAAAGTCCTCTGTCTTCTGGAGTTCAGTGCTTATTTTAACTGAGACATTTTTCCTGAAGAGCAACTCTCCAATTTAGGGACAGGCAATAAATTAATAAAAAGATAGGTATAAATCATCACTTGTGACTTGGAATAGCTCTGCAATTATTCAGGTCTATAAGCCTTAGCTAATGTTTCTAATGTAATATTCTGCCATGAGATTTAATTTGCCTCATACGAGTCATTTAGTAACCTAAGCATAGACATAGAACTGACAAATGTCTATTAAACCACTATGTCCAGATACAATGGGGTGAATTTGTCCATCACTAGGTATTATGGCAACACTGAGCAGATGATTTTGGATAGATAGCCTCAGCTATAAACTCTATTAGAGGTTTGTTATTCTCTTATTGTTATCAGTCTTCCATTGAGCCATGTGCATCAAGAGCTCTCTCACATGAGATTTCTGGGCACAAACAACTAATTTACATTAAGAGGTTTTCTTAGTCATCTGCCTGTTATGTTCCCATCTGGGTATAATGCCACACTATGGACTGGGCCTTTTTCTGTGGATTGGAAGTGGCTCATTGTCACTCTGGGAGCTCATGACTGAGGTATAAGAGACCACTGAGGTCACAAAAACCACAGAAGGTTACAGCAACAATTACCACACCTCCAGTTACTTTAATTGAATTGTCCATGGCATTTCCAACACACCTCCATGTGCTGTTGTTTGCATGTGCTAGAAATGAAATTGCCCCTTTCATAAGCTGATAGCAGAAGTGTTGTTGGTGGTTATTTTAGGCAGCATTGTCTCTCATGTTAGCCCTCAGTTTTCTTCTCAGCAGTTGTCATGGTGGACCTGAACATGATGTTCTTCTTGGTCCCAAGGTACTTGACTATGAAACTGGTTAAAACTGGCTTCAGTCCAAAGTAACTTGCCATAAAAAAAAGCTCTTTCAAGCAAAATCAGTGGGAAAGCACGTACTGGTTAAAGAGAAAAATGTAAACGGAATTGAAAAGCAAAAGCTAAGAGGGAAGGGTATTCAGTCAAGACCTGACACTCTCTGTGCCTGATCTGTGCTTTTCTTCACCACCTTTCTCTAGAGAGGAAAAAGTGTACCACCTGCACATTACCCAGGGAGATAAAATTCCTCAATAAAAAATGAAATGCAAGGCTATACACTTTCAGAGCTAAGTCTCATTTTTAAAATTCAAATTCCTCACATCTTCAGGCAAAATAGCATGCAGCATTTAATCTACAGACTTCTTATTCCCGTGTTTTGAATTAATATAGCATGAACAATTCGACTGGAAGTAAAGACTGAACACCAGTGTTGCAGAATACACTCCTGGATGTGTACAGATTTCTGCATTTCCTTTTCTTGTTTTACTGTGCCTAACTAGAGGAAACTCCCAAAAAATCAGATAAGCTTGGCACCATACAGCCCTAAACCTCCCTTATCATCTACCTTCCAGACTTAATTTCTCTCTGCCCTTTTTCTGCTGCACTTTGGATCAAAACAGGGCTTTAATAAGTGTTGATTACAAAATGCCCTGATCCCATCCTGCTTAGATTGCATGAATGGCCTATTGCTAGACTGTTCCAAACTTGACCCTCATTCTGCATCCAAATTCAGTGAGTGATACAGCCATTCATCATCTTGATTTTGGCAGTGTTATACATGCCCTCTGAAACATTATTTTTGGCAGGCTCTCAAAGCACGAGTGACTTTCAGCATACAAATCTCATTTACTGCATCGTCTCCTTCATGATCCTTGATCAGCAGGAGCTCAGGACCTCGGCTGACTAGCACAAAGCCAAAAATAGTGTGTTTGTCAGTGCAAGTCTGAATAGCCATTAATATGTAACCTCAGTGACAACAGTTGGTGGGTGCATCTGTGCTGCTGGTTGTTGGTATGTGCTCTGTGGCTGCTTTTCTCCACCTGTGCTCATGTGAGCTGGTCAGCAGGAGGAAAGTGCCCTAAAAGCACTTGCATCTGGTCCCTAAATTAAGCAAACGTTGCAGTAAGTTGATTTGTCCCACCAAGGATTGTCTGGAGATGGTAACTACAAAGACCAGGCCCCTAAATTAGGGTTTTTTGTTTTGGTTAGTAGTAATGACTCTGTGTATTTTTTTAAGCTTTGGAAAATTTTAGAAGCATTTCTATTGTTTTTGGTGCCCTGCAGTTGGATGTTAGTTATCCCTGTGCTACCAATAGGGAAAAGGCAGCACAGAACAAGCCTGGGAGTCTTCCTGCCACTCAGATTTTCTTCTTGGAAATTATTTTTCTTCTTTCTTCTTCTTTCTAAGATTGCTGGATCTCATCTCTTTAAGTTCTTAAAGCCTCCAGCAAAAAGCACAAGGTGCCCTGTGATCCCTGTGTGCAAGGTGTGAGTGTCCCTGCAGCAGCTCTTTGGGAAAGCAGCAGGAAGTATTTGATTGCTGCAGTGCCTTACATAACCCAGCAATACCCATACATAAAGGCACCTGATCTGCTGTAAATGAGGGAATGTGGGCATCTGCTCAAGTCCACTAAGGCACAACAGACACCACTGCACCCCAAACACCTCCCTTCAGACACTCCTGCAGGGAAAAGCCAGGAGGAGCTGCCTGGACACTGGCACTGTCCTTTACTCCCCCAGAGGGAAACCTCAGGACAAGAAGTGATTCAGCAGAAGAGGATGCAGTGCAGGAGTGATTTGCTTGGCAGAGACCCCAGTGCAGGTCCAAAGCTGCTGCTCTACAGCACCTCCTTCACTGAGAAGGAGTAAAACCAAAACCTTTGCATCTCACAGAAGGCAGATACCAAACACAAAGCCACCCAGCATTGATAATATAGATAATATCCCAACCTGGCAAGTAGGAGTCAGCCTTCCTAGCAGTAGCCACAGCTTTGCTCTTTCAGCCAGGCTCACTGGAGCCCTTGTGCTCCTCAGTGCTCTGAGAGCTGAACCCAGCCCTTGCCAGAGCAGAGCTTTGTGCCCTTTTAATGACAGAAAAAACGAGCACTCAGACTGCAAGTGTGATTCCTCACTGAGTTGTGCACATTTCACGCCAGTAAATAACTGCAGTAAAATCTATGTTCTAAGCCAGTAAAATCTATTCTGTGATGATGAGGGATCATGCTCAGTAAAACGTATCCAGAAATTAAACAAGCAAAACAGAGCAAACAGCTCTGTCCTATCAAGGTAATTTATATCCTGTTAACCACAAAGAAAAAAAAAAAAAAACAACTCCACATGCACAAGAGACATCTGGAAATGAAAATTAACTAAAACCAGACTAATGACATAAACAAGAGAGAAATACAACCTCCAGATCTGTGTAGCTGAGCCTGATGTATATCAAAAGCTAGATTGCTTGGGGTTTTTGTTTTTATAAGAACACAACAAATCAGGGAGGAAATTTTCCATTTAAAGCCATAACTTCTCAATTCAGATATTTGTGAGGGCATAAAAAACAGAAGCACGGAAGAAAAAAATCATCTGCCAAGAGCTCTACATGCATGTTGGTCCCAGAACTAATTGAGTAACAAAAACCACTATTTGAGAGTCATTTTGGTTGCCAAAATTCACAAATAAAATTATTTACAATCTGTTGTGTGACTACCTGCAGATTTAACGGAATTTTTAAAATATATACTAGCATATACACACATAAATTTGGAAAATAAGTTTTCATTTCAATTTTAATTTTAAAAATGACAGTTAAGCAAGCACAATGCTTCTCTGTTGCAATATTATCTTACACTAAGGGCATTTGCCCCTCATTGTGAAAAAAATTTCTGGGTTTGGTGCATTTCCTCTAAATGTGTGAGAAGGCTGTACATGCTCCTAGCTGAAGAAAATCGGGGCATAGTTTTCACCTCATCACTGACCTTGATTATTCTCTTGTCTATCTAGCTATGAAATCTTCATCCAAATTGCAGTGGGATCTGCCATCTGTTTGATTCCCCTGCAGATCTGGGCTGAGCAGTTTTATGATCTGTTTCCATGCCTATGATAGAATCTTTATAAAGATGGCAAATGCTACTGCTTAAAAAACTGGGAGAATATTGGCTTATTTTTTTATTTTCAGTATTGGAAAAAATATCATTATGGAGTTTTCATTTGCTCATATTACCCCCAAGATCCCACCAAAACAAACATTTGCTAAAATAATGGTAAGATCAGCAAAGCAGAAAGGTTCAGGTTTTGAATTATATACCATTAGATCTTAAACAATGCTGCCTGCCAGAGCCCACATCATTTTCAAGCATACAAGTAATTTTCAAATACAAGGTTAGTTTTGCAGTGCTGACAGACTAAAATGATCTCCTGCTTTACTTAGAAGTTGACCCAGTTTGACAGAAAAATCTTCGGGAGAAAGCAAATGTAGAACTTTTTATTTTATTTGATACTACTTTACCAACTACAGCAAAGCTCTGAAGGTCAGTAATGATATCCAGGCACTAAATACCAAATCCTGCATCAAAACACATCCCAGAAAAGATGTGCCTGGTTCTTTTATTTCTGCATGGAAATGGTGAAATCTTTCCTTATGGTGCCCCTTTCACAGTGCACCCACCCTGTGTTTTTATTGTCCTGCTCCTGCACAGAAATAACACGATGTCAATAATTCATAAGGATTACAGAGCCCTTGCTGTGCTTGTGAAGTCACCAGGACCGTGTAAAAGGCAGCCTGGAATCCAGTTTGGTTTTGTGTGACTTGTGCAGTCCTCGTAGCTCCTTTACTTATGTACATCATGGAGCTGCCACATGACAACCTCCCTAAAGGTCTGTGGGATAAAAGGTCCTGAGCAGGTCTGCAGGCTGGGCTGGGGTTTGGACAGCACTGTAAAATGCAAGGTGGAAGGAAAACACTGAAATGGAAAAAGAGGAGAGTCAGAGAAACTCAATTTTCTAAAGCCTGTGGGTTCTAGGCACCAAAGTGATGAGTAAGAGACTTGCTGAGTTCTTCTTCCCCACAGGGACATTCCACACAAGTGCCACTGGGATGTCTGCAGTGACCCCCAGGAACTGAGGGCACACTTTATATCCCTCATCCATGAGGCCAGCATGACAGCAAGAAGATATGGGATGTTCTCACCTGTGATTCTTGGGTCAGAAGCTCCAGGAAGAGCTGGACAATGTGGGGAGTTCTTCAGAGATTGTTTCCACTGTGTGTTGTTGTGGTGAGGTTTATGCAGCCTCATTTTTATGTTCCCTTTTGCTATATGAAATTAAGTATTGAATACAGTGACATCATTAAAAATATTTCAAACGAGTCAATAAACTATTTATCTCAGTTCCTAATGCAGGTATATTTCTGGGGGTTGTCCAGGAAAAGAAGAAATTTTAATAGATATATACAATTTAGGACAAATGTGGACATCACATATTTCAAAGGCAACAAATCAATAAAAATTTTATCAGCCTCCACTATGCATCCTTAAAAAGGAAAGCCCTAGTTGATTCCCTGTTAATTAAAAATCTGTGTATCCCCAGTCTGAGCCTGGATGCAGCAGGCCCGGTGTGACAGGCCAGCAATGCAGGCACCCTTTGTGCCTTTTTGTCAGTGACAGTGGCACCGGGGCTTGCCAGCCCTGCTCTGTGCTGGGACAATGGCACAGGGACACGACCTCATCTCCTTGGCCAGGCTGCTCATCCTGCCCTGAGCTTCACCTGCACCTACGACAGCAAGAGGAAGACAAGGAGGAGGGGGGTGATGGTGTAAAAGCAGCTAAAGGGGGAAGATGCCTACAGAGTGGCCACCTCTGAGGCAGGGTATCAGAAAATGAAGTGGGGGAGGCACCCCCTTGGAGAGGAGAGGAGAGGAGAGGAGAGGAGAGGAGAGGAGAGGAGAGGAGAGGAGAGGAGAGGAGAGGAGAGGAGAGGAGAGGAGAGGAGAGGAGAGGAGAGGAGAGGAGAGGAGAGGAGGTACCACTGAATTATCCATCAGTGCCCATAAGGAGGAGGAGGGGGGAACATGAACCAAGGTGCCCTGGAGCTTTCCCTGTGCACCTCCCTTGCCCTTCTGCTCTCAGCTCCCTTTGGGCTCGTCCTTTTGCTCTGGCTGCTTGAGCATATGTGCTTTGTTTCCAGTGCCAGGGAGGCTTTGTGACCAAGCTGTGTGTGCTCTTGCATTCCCTGTCCTGAGTCCATCTGGGGTGGGTGGCCAGCCTGGAGCACAGGATGGCCACAGGCATGGCTGCAGCACTATCAAAGAGTGCCCAGCCTAACAGCACCTCCAGAGACAAGGGCAGCCCTTCCATCTCCACCAAGGCCTCTCAGTGTTTTCCCAAGTGCTTGATTCAAGAAGTGACACCTGCACCCCTCAGCTAAGCTGGCCCAGAGCCCAGGCAGTGAGACCCCAGGAGGAGGAGGAGGAGGAGGGTGTGCTGAGGGTCAGACAGGCAGTGCTTGGCAGACTGACACAAACTGAGACACAGCCCTTTGCTGCTCTGTAACGGGGTGGTGTTTTGCACCACTTAATTAGTGGTTTGTCTGAAGTTTTTTCTGTCTTCACTCAGGATTAAAAAACATGGAGATGAATCTTCTCGTGTTCAGGCTTGGTTGTTTATTAAATTTTATCTAAAGTACAGAAAGTCCAGCAACACTTCTAGCTACCAGCTAGAAGCGAGCAAAATGGAGAGAGAATCCAGCTGCTACAAGGTCTCCTAAAGCTAAACAGTCCAATAGAGAATTAATACCTATAATATTTATACTTTTAACCCAGTAACTAAACTCTCATGACCCTCAGTGCAGCACTAACTGTCCAACCAGAAACTGCTACCTGAAATTATGAAGAAGGAAGATGAACATCGGAAGAGACACCACCCAAAATCCTCCATTTGTCCCATACTTAATACTACATTATAAAAACCTCAAATTTCAAATCCTTCACCATGTGAAATCACACACTTTTATTTGACTACACACCTGTGATTTTAACTCCATCACTTAAATTTGGAAGCCTTCTCCAAGGCCTCAGGTCAAAAGCAGTGTTCTCCAGGGGGTCAGTGCCAGAAAGCACAGAAAGCTCAAAAAACACAGATTTCTGGGGTCCAACACTGCTTCCGCAGTTCCAGGAACAGAGCTCCTCACGCAATGGCTTAGGGACCTGCTGGATGGTTGTGGAGAAAACAAGGAACCTGACAGGGACAAGCTGTGGGTGTCTCCAGGGAACAGACTGCTTGTCCAGAAGGAAGGGATGTAGGAAGAAAATCCTCCACAAGGGAAGAAGAGCTGCTCTTGTCCACCTGCCAGCTCATCCAAAACACAAGCAGGGTCTGAGTGAGCAGTTCATGTCTGCTCCATTCCCCAGCATCACAGGGAAGGAGTCTGCTCCACAGTGAGCAGCTGGGCCTCTAAGCTGGAGCCAGAGCTTTTGTGTGCTCATGTAAGAGATACCTGCATGCAACAGGCTGTCCTTGAAAAACAAGGACTTTGCCCACACTGCCACTGATGTGGGCACAAGATGTGCTCTAAGTATCAGTCTTGTTTCTTTTGTTCTTTTAAGATTTGTTGTCATACACTTCACCTGTAATGAATTGGGTTTTTAAATGTTATTGCTCTACACAGCATAATTCTATTTGCTAAAACATGTTAATATTTTGTTCTCATTTTTTGTCTTTTCATCACTAGCATATTGTTGTAAGATACATGGCAGCTTTAAAAATCAATCATCTAGTCTTTTGAAGACAAGAAGAGGAGCCATTGTTTAGAGGAGGAGAAGGAAAACTAGACACCATATAGAGAGAAAACTCATTAGCTCAAAAGCCATGCAGTGTACCTCAAATTCCTTTCATTATGTACATGCTCTAATTTTACCTTGAGCATGGCTATTTCCTAAAGAGCTCTTGGTGTTCCCATAGTCTCTGTGGTGCTCTTCACGTTGTCCCTTGGAATATCACATTCCACACCTTAATCTCCCTCAGCAGCATCCATGTTGTCCATGGTCCATCAGCTGTCTCACACCTGAGCTTTCCCCATCCTGCTGTCCATAATTCCAGAATTCCCTTTCTGCTCAAACAGCTGCACAAGACTTAGGTTACAGTTTCCTTTCCTCTGGAACTAGACCTGAGGTGCATACAAGGAAAAGCAAGCCTCGGGGAAAAATGAAGTTTTCTCAAACCTATTTCCAAACTGTAAGTGGAGTGGTCTCTGCTGAAAGGATGTGAACACTCTTGCTGCAGGGCTCTTATGGCTGACACAAAAAAATCCAGAGGCTGCAGCTGAGGCAACAAGAGTCGGAGCACCCCAGGCAAGAGGTCAGGGTCCCCCCCATGTACCACCTGTGACTGCTGCCAGAGACAAGGGCCAGGGCCTGGCAGGTCCTTGCAGGTGGCCAGGCTGACCAGAGTCTTACCCAGCCCAGAAAATACCACCCAATATGCAGGCAGACACTCCCCTGTCAGCCAGGAGCCTGTGTCTGCCACACTGGGGATTGCTGCAGAACAGAAAATTTGGGCTTTGCTCTCCTGCCCCTATTTCTTACACAAACACTCCCAGACCAGTGATAACAATGGGTAACTTCTGCCAGCACTGGAGAAGAGGCTGAGATCCCCAGTTCTGCCTGCATTTGCTTCAGGGCACACAAAAGAGAAATCTAGTGGAAACAAATCATGGCACAGTCAAAAAAGGAAAAGGAGGAAAATGCAAACAGTATCGAACACTTTGGTGTTCTCAGTTTAAGGTGCAGCCCAACCACACTTCTTGACAGAAGCTAAGCAACAGAAAACCATGGAGGAGGGGAACCTCATAGATGTTTCTTGGTCCCTCACATTGATCTTTCCAGAAGAATAAATTATCTAATTCCTCCAAGATTATTGTAAATTATCTACTGACCTTAAGAAAATGTCCAGGTATTCCAGGGACACACAGGACAGAATCTGGTGTTGTTATTCATAACTACAAAGAAAATAAAAAACCAGAGAAAATACAGTGTGACAAACCAAACTGAGTGACTTGGCAAATGCGCAGGGTTAATTGTCACTTTATTGCTAAAGATGAAGATAATAAAATCGCATGGCTCCATTCTTCTTGCTATGTGTCAAAACTCTCATTTGGAGATGCAATAATGTTTCTCCTGAAATAATATAGACCTGCTTTTTGTGTATTTATATGCCTTTTGTGTATTTTTCTGTTCCTGACCTCTTATCTTTTCCAAGTCCTCCACCCTCCCTCTGTAAATACTGGTGGTCTTAATTTATCCTGTTGTGGTAGTTATGCTTAGTCACAAATGTATTTCTGTTCCATTCCCTTCAAGAGGATGCCTCACAAAGCTTTGGAGTAATCAGGAAAGTCATCACAGGCCATGAGAATTACCTACCTACAAAACAGCTATAAATTTCCCTTTGAAATCAAGGCATTTTCTGAGAAATACAAAGAGTTATGAAAAGCTTATTTGTATCCAAGTTACTGATAAGAGCCAGATATTACATGTGTGCTCTGAAGGGAAATGGGATAAAGGACATCTCTTTTTGGCCTAACATAAGAGCATAAACTGACCATAATTCATCAAGCTTGAGGTACTTGCCTACAAAGCATCCTAAAGACCTTCTAAAAAGGTTTAAGGAAGTTTCCTAGCATTACTACTTCTTCCTCTGCAAACATGTACTGCTGCCCATTAGGGTAAGCACAATACTGCAGAGCCACCCCATGAGCCCTTTTTATGTTGAATCAGTGATGAATACGAATTTCATCCTAACTCACACCTGTTGCCAAACTACTGAAGCTGATGTCTGTATTTATTCCCTTGTGTCTGTGCTGCAGGAGGCTGGGCAAGTATTTATTTCCAAGATGTGGTAAATGGAAATATCTTGGTTGACTTTGTCAAGACTACATTCATCTCCTTACAGGATCTTTTCTGGCAAATCATTCTCTGGCACTGGTTTTGTAACCCCACATCTCTTCCTTGGGGTCCTATAAAGCCTGAGGCATCTTTAGAACACACATTTTGGGGCAGCTTGGCCCTCACTGATGCATCTGTGAAAAGCATGCAGCCACTAGCCATGTGACAAACCAGCTGCTGTGCAAGAGCTCTGCTTTTTAAAAGCTGAATTATGATGCAGAGATGTCAGTGGGACCTGCATGGAATTGTCTGAACTCACCTGTGACCTTTGAGTGCAGCAAAATTATCAGACGCTTATCTTTCCTCCTGCATCTTGCATTTTGCCACAAAGCTTGTGGTTATTCTGCCATGGAGTGATGCAGGTGTGGGCTCTGCCAGCTGAGAACAGTGCTGGCAGGCCACATGGAGACAGGGGGGAGGGAAAAGGACAAAAAACCCCTCAAACCTCTAGTCTCCAGGGAGGATGAAGAGAGTGTGGATTATAAGCCTGAATGCCCAATTAAGGATAGCAGAGGTTGCTGCCTTTGCATTCAACAGCACCACAGAAAATCCTGGGAAAGGCCAGAATGGGCATGAAGAGAACAAAGCACCACATTTCTCACCTGCTATAATTGCAGAAGGGTGTGAGACCTTTACATTTTTCCACCACTTTCCCCAGAAAGTTGCTATTTAACCATCAAATAGCCAAGGTCAGCTTCAGGTAAGGATGGAACTCCTCATTTTCGTTTTCTGTGGTACAACGCTCTGCCATGGGATGAAGAAGATCCTTCTATACCAATGCTTTGCAAACAAACTTATTAAGACAGAGGATATTCCCTGTGCATTATGAAAAAAATTGGAGCTTACAGGTTGAAGAAGAATACCCTGCAAACTGCCAGTGTTTTAAAGAAATATTTTTCAAATGACACATTTAGGCAAAAATGTCCTGTTTTGAATAACTACAAGAATGTTCTCTCTGTGGGAAGATGTGAAGAGGAATTATGTTCCCAACTTTGCAAACACGGATTACAGAACTGAAAATGTGTTTTGCTTTAGAAAGGCTTGCTTTGATTTTGTTCAAGTAATACTTGAGAAACTTCCCTCCCAAATCTGAAAAATTATGATAAAAATAATTTTAAAAGGTAGATGTGTTTCCAAGCCACACATAAAGGCTAGCAGTTGCTCAGTAATTCCATTTAAGCCTAAAATGTTTGATGGCTCGGTGCTCTTGTCATATTTTAATGGTATTTGCAGTAATCAGGCAGATTTTTGTTCAGCTCTGTTCAGACATTCTCATTTTTAATCCAAAATTTGCATCTACAGCCAATAAAGTATACGCTCCTTGACTGCATGCCAAAAAGCAACTCAGAGTTCCTCCAAAGACAGGAGGAGACTGTAGGCTCAGGTGGAGATATGGAGCCTCTGTTTCTCAGTTCTCAGGACATCATCCCCTCCAGGGCATGACGTTTGTGAAGAAAGGAGCTGCATTTCCTGATGTGGACTTTTCTTCTTGCACCTCTGTTTTCTCTCTGATTCCCTGGTGCAAAATCCTGAGAGTTTTACCAGCACTGTCAAGGGAAGCTTTGTAGGCACCCATGCAGTTTAGATCCCCAGCACATCCTTCTGAGAAGACTCGGCACTATGGGACAGAATGACCTAAAGTCACATGCCATTGGCAGAAAATGTGAGTCTTTGTCAAAACCAGCATCTACCAAAATATCCATTCTGATTGATATTATAGTTTGTTTCATGCTTTCTTAAAACACCTGAAGGGGAGGGGAAATATAACCATAGCTACTGAAATAAATGGCTGCTGTCCCCTGGGCTGTGACAGCAGCATTTATCTTTCCTACAGCCCATGTGTGAGGAGAAGGAAGAGAATTCTCCAGCTCGTAGCTATTTTCTGTCAAAAATCTTGGTGTAATTTTTGTACAGTGAATATTTATAACTGTTGTTAGTGTCAATACAATTTTTGCAGTTAGTGCACTTATTTACATTTTAATGGCCAAGCCAATAAAGATTTATGCACCTGTCATCTGAATTTTCCACAGAAGTGGTGATTGCCTAAAAAAACTCCAATATCTCCTGCAGAATACTTCCTCTTCAAGTATCTTTTAGATGCCTTCATTGTTTTGGGAAACAGTAGGCTAACAGCTCTAAAAGTCATAAGTTAAACCCAGCAAAATCCTGCAGCAGCCTTTATGACAAAACTTCTGCATATTACAAAAGCACTTGTTCAGGAATCATTTTTTTCTCACTGTTTTTCAAACACTGTCTCTTGAATGGCAAAGGCTGTTTCATCACTTTGATATATTTCAACTGCACAAACTACATTACTTTCGTAGCTTGAGGAGATTCGCTGCTTAGTGTTGACCTTGTTTTGATTTTAATGCAGTTAAAGTCATAGTTCAGATCCCTGCTTTGTGGGGCGTGCAGGCACACCACTCAGGACAGACATCCAGCATCCACTCCCCTGCACACAAAACCTCCTCCAAAATGTGAACTACAGAAAAAAAACCCTGAAGGCATCCCCTCTGTGCCAAGGCACATGTGTGCCCTCATTCTGGCCATGCTTTTCTGGAGGCAGCCAGCCCACAAAGCCTTCTTTTATTCCCACCCAGAGGAGGCTGGTGAGACCCACGCCACTGCTTTGCTGCCAGGCTCTGCAGGATCAGCTCCCATTCCATCCCCAGACCAGCAGCGTTGTTTCCCTGCTGTCCATCCCCAGACCAGCAGCGTTGTTTCCCTGCTGCCCATCCCTTGCTGGATTTCCCCCTGGGCTGCTGGCTGCCGTGACAATGAGGAGAAGCAGGCTCTCTCCGGAGCTGGGCGCTCTCTCCGGAGCTGGGCGCTCTCTCCGGGCTGTGTTGTCAGGCAGAGCCAAACCAGCTCTGTTCCAGCTGAAGCTGAGTGTCTCAAAGACATGGAAGTGTGAGGTTTCTGATCAGTTTAGCTGGGGGTTCAATGTCCAGAGCAGTTTTAGCAGAGTTCAGATTCGAGGCTGACACGAAGCCAAGGCTCCAGCAGCACCCCAGCTTCGTGACCTGCTCTTGTAAAGCACCGTGCATAGGTCACAGCTCTCACGGTCTCCACAGCCACCTGCACCAGAGCTGCAAAAGCGAATGAGAGCTGGAGGAGCCCCGGTCCCTCAAATGGCCTCGGTGCAGAGATCTTGCTCTTTAGGTACAGCCGGCTCAGCCAGACTGCGTGCCTGTAACCACAGCACCGTCAAACCTGTGCTACTCGCTCTTGCTGTGGTCTCCAAACCTTTAAAGCCTGAGCAGGAACACACATTTTAATCGTGACACTGAAAGGTATTTTCCCCCCTACGGGCAATACCCTCTGCAGCTCCGACCATGCAGCTCCTCCATCCCCAAACCCCTGAGCAGCCCAAGCAACGCCTCCGAGCACCTTCCCGAGAAAAGGGGGCGGCCGGGGGGTGCCTTTCACCTCATCTTTCAAAACCTCAAGCCCCCCACCCCCTCCCCGAGATATCCCAGTAAATGTGACCCCTGCAGGTGATGTTGGAGCCCGCTGTGCCCTGCGCTCGGGGGTCCCCGGGCAGCAGCAGCAGCCGCAGCAGCGGCGGCAGCAGCAGGAGGCGCGGCGAGCCCGGCCGCGGCAGCCGGGAGCTGAGCTCACCTCCCTCCGCCCCCCCGCTCCCTTCTCCCTCCCCCTTCCCTCCCTCCTCCTCCGCCTCCTCCCGCGCCCAGCCTGCAGCCGGGATCTCAGTATTATGGCATCGAGGAGAATGGAGACCAAACCCGTGATAACGTGTCTGAAAACCCTCCTCATCATCTACTCCTTCGTGTTCTGGGTGAGTGCGGCGCGGCGCGGCGCGGCCACACGGGGATCGCTGGGCACCCCCGGCACCCCCGGCACCCCCCGGGCCCCGCCTGCCCTGCCCTGCCCGGGGCGGGGGGCACCGGGGGCTCCGCAGCGCGGCTCTGCCGGGCTGGCACCGCCGGGCGAGCGGGGACGGGGCATGTCCGTCGGAATATGGATCTGCACGCACGCACACATACATATATGAGCTCACACACACATATATACACACACATATCCATGTATAAAAAATGATGGGTTTTGCCTCCTCTCGCGGCGAGCACATCCCCCCGAGCCCCCACGGCGGAAAGTTGCGGGGGTCTCCCCGAGAGGCTGTCCCCTCGCCGCCGTCCCCCTGGCCGTGTCCCCGCTGCCCGCCGCTCCGGGAGGGTGCGGGGGATGCCGCCCGAGCCCCGCTACCTGCGGGGCTGCGCTCGCCCCGGCCGCGGTACCCGCCGCGCTGCCCGCGTTTCGTAACCGGGCTCAGGCTCCCGCAGACCATCTTCCTGACCCAGATGCATTAATTGAGTTGCCGCGATTGCCCGGCCGTGTTTTTCAGGCGAGCCCCGGGGCTGGAGGTTTTCGCAGCGCCCCGGCCTGTTAGTCAGCAGATCCCCGGCAGGAGCCGCGTATCGCGGCGGCGATCGGCAGGTTAAAGACCTTTAAATGGCACACGGTGACAGCACACGGTAATGGCCCCGCTGTGTGCTCTTGGAGACCTGCTCGCACATCATGGACACAGCGCACTGGGGCGCGTTTGTCACTCCGAGCCAGGGGAGCTGGTTGTGCTCCCTCGGTTTTTGGTAGCTTTGTGCTGGGGAAAGTGTCTGTAAAACACAGTGACTCAAATCTTCATCCTTCTGCTTAAAAAGGCATTCTAAACAAAGAATTGCTTATTCACGGCAATAACGTTTGACATCCTTACAGAGAACATTTGACTTCAACTGTTTCAACTTTAACTTCATAGCCTTTCTTTATTTTTATTATTTTTTTTTTTTTTTAGAGCATAACCAAAACACATATTGCTTGTCCATACTTAGGGCAGTATCTTGGTGTTGTTGGCCCCCTCTTCCCCCTCTATATTTAACATACCCCCTCCCTTATTTTTAAATAATTTTGGTGGCAGCAGATATGTCTGATGACTGAAAAGGATAGGAAGCCGGAATAAACTGTTGTGTTTTTTGTTGGCAATTAGAGCCTTCACAGTAGTCTCAAGGAGGTAGGTGGCTAAGTTTATATACTTACCACAGTTTCAGGATTCATCCTTTCCAGTTCTCAGCGGATCTGTAAGAAACCCCTCTTCATCCTGTGATGAGTGAGCAACTGCAGGGGCTCGGGTGTATTCATGGCATCTTTTAAAATTGCATCTTTTTTTTTTTTTTTAAGTGATCGTTGTATCTGCTGTAGCCCGAATAAACAGAGGACTTAGATCAGCATGCCCGTTGAGCTAGCACATTTCACCAACGCTAATCTCATTTAAAAAGAGAGAACTGTACACCGAGCCAAGCAGCTGGCTGAGGGCATTTGTGCCGTAGGCTGTCACGATGCCAGGCCAGGTTGACAGCTGGGACCTCGCAGGGTAAATAAATAACATAACTGAGCCCTGCTTTGGGCTCCAGCAGCGTGGCTGTGCTGGTGGGATGCTCTGCTGCAAATTCTTTTCCTCTGAACTGTGGGTCAGGCTCTCGTGTGTCCTGATCTTCTCCAAGGGCATGGCCCATTCTTCCTGTTACTTAACATTTGACAGCTGCCAGAGTCTCTGTTTGTCCTCTTCCTTGAGCCTGGAAAAGGAGGAGATCAATGGATGGAGACAGAGTCCTGCAGCCATGATCAAAGGAGAATGAACAATCGTGCTTGCTGTTGCATCTGGTTTCTCGAGGCACCAGCCTAGGGACACCTAGGCAGGTCTCAGTGGGAGAAGACAGCAAAGGATTTGGAAAAGGGCCAGAGCATTTGACAGCAGATTCTAAGTCTTTATCAGTTCTTCTGTGCTAAAAGGAAGAACAAAAACTAATTCACATTTTTGTCCCCTTTCTGGGTTCTGAATCAATTTAGGATAAATTGGAGCAGGGTGCAGCAGTTTCCATGAGGAGAGCAAAAACATGGTGTGCTCTGGCTGTATGCTCATTTTCTTTTTTTTCAGGCAAGTTTGAGAGCTGAGAGGTGCATGGATATTCGTCAAGTCCCCTCCCTCCATTATTTTCTGGGGTGATTATTGTACTCCTAGAAGCTGCTGGCTCCAGAGTCAGTGTAACTCGAGTCCTTGTGAATTTTCAGAGCTGAAAATATGGGAAGGATTCTATTGGAGGAGCTATTTTAAAAATTTGTTTCTTGGACCGATCTAAATATCAGTGGGAAACCATGCCAGTGCCACAAATGACTGGTTTGTAAATTTTTATTCTGACGGCTTTCCCACATTTTTTGGAGAGGTTGTAAGCTGATTTCTGAAGGAGAAGGCTCTGCGTTGCTTAGCTGCAGTTTGTATGGGTTTTTTTCTAGCTGTGAGAATGGAGTTGCAGTACAACACAGGGCAGAAACTCATCCTGTGGCAGGGTGGTGTGTGGTGGCAGCCCTTTGCCTCTTGGGTCGGGTGGTTACAGATGTGAGGGAGTGGGGAGAAGATGTTTCTTTGCATCCAGTGAGCTGTTCTGAACCATCATGAGGGACTTCTGTGTGTTTCACGTTGTTTATAAAATAAGAAAATCTGTGTACGCAGCATGTTCCCCCAACAAGTGATTTTTTGTCAGCGTTAAATATGAATTGCATTTGTATCTGTGGGACAGATGTGTATAGGTGAAGGCTTTTAGCACAAGCATTAAATGAGGCTGCGTGGATTTCATGGGAGCTGTAAGACCATAATGGGGAGACACAGTTCATTCAAATTTCATACTGCATAGCTTATTCCTTTCCAAACAGGTTTTGTTTAATGTAACTTGTTATTTTGATAGCTTCCTCTCCTCCCCCTCAACATACTTCCCAACTTCTTTCCGTAAATGTATCAACATGGTAAAAAAATTCCATAAACAGAGATAACAAGCTTTTTGTGTGCTCATATGTATTGTTATTCATAGAACACATTAAATGCCTAAGGTTACCGCTTTTGGTCCTTAAGGGATGTAGTAATAAAAATTCAACATCCATTTTTTTCCTAATCAGAATTCTGTGCTGAATGCATCTGGCTTGGAACTAGTAGATTAAAAAAGGTGATAAAAGCTCTGCTTGGCTGTTAGCTATTTTTATTTTTTCCTTTTGGGTATCATAAATTGCTTGCATAGAAATCGGAGATACAGCCTGTCTTGTTTTTAAGAGAAGATGAATTTTGGATTAGAATTCTAAGTGAATTTTTTATAGGAGAGAGAAACCTTGAAGCACCCCTCAGTCAGTACCTTGTATTTCTCTAGTACTTAAATAACCTTTGGTCTTAAAACGTGTATAATTAATATTTCACTATAGCCTTCTAAATATATTTTGTTTACAAATTAACTGCCTGCCTCAGTGTATTTTGGGAGGGAGCTTTAAGGGTGCATGCATTTATCCTTAAAGTTATGTGGCTGAGGAAAATGGGTTTTGTCTTCCATGCAAAGCTTGCTGGTGCCCCAAATAGGCACCGTAGCAAAGTGATTACTTTCTGATCCTGGGCCCTGTGAGACACTCAAATGAGTGCTTTGTGTGTGCTGTCCTGCTGGAATTGGGGTTTCTTGCTGTCAGTTAACATAATAAAAGTGTGTAAGTAGAGTTTCCATTTAGATAATGTTCCAAGGTGGGTCACTGATCTGAAGAGCACCTTTCGAAATTTCTGGGGACTACTTTAGGTTCTTAGAACTTGGCATGTCTTTGGCTGTGTGACAAAATCAGAACTGAGGTAGCTACTCATAGTTAGTGGTAGTTGGTTTTCTGAATTTTTATTGCTTTGAAAAGAGACCTGTGCATCCAGGTGTGACCCCTTGGAAGTCAGCAGGTGGCAGGAGAGTGGTGGGGCAGGTATGTGTTGCTTGGCTGTGAGCCACAGCAGGGCTGTCATTTTAAAAAAGGTTGAAATCGCATGTTTTCCTATGGTTCCTCTTCTTTAGCCAGTTCCCCTGGCAATGTGGTGTCACTGGTGTGTAGGTCAGGGGCTCTGGAGATGGCCCCATGGAGGGTGGTGGGCTCGGTGCCCCTCTGGCATGGGAGGGAGGTGTGGGAAGTCTTGATGGGTGCTTTGAAGTGCCTCCCCCCATTTCCATCTTCTCAGAATTCCCCCAAAGGGAGGTCACCTGTGGATGCTGGGAGTGGCTCTGCTGTTGGGACAGGCAGCTCCTGCTGTGGCAGGGGGTGGAGGGGGCATTCCCCCACCATTCCAGGGGCTCACAAAGTTGTTTTCCAGGAAATTACCAAGACAAAGAGTGAATGTGGCAGCTGCTGGGGAACGCAGATTTATGGCTCAACTCCTGACCCATCCTCAAATGCAGCCATCTGAGCTGTGCATTATCATGTGGGATTAAAGTTGTGTGTCCCTTTGAGTTCCTAGTGGCATTAGTCATCTCCACTCTAAGTGTCCAGCTGGGTTGCTGAAATAACTGGTTTTCTCCCCAAATATTTTTTTCCAGTGCTTCTGCATTGGTTCCTGCATGTTTCTGGTCTTTTTAATACCTCTTACCGTGCCTGTATTTCTTTTCTTTTAATTCTTTTAAAATACAAGTTAGCAGATGGTTTTAAAGGAAATATTTTGGGAAATTTTTAGCTTTCCCATGTGGCTTAGATTGCTCAATCTCTTGGAGATTCCATTTGATTGCAAAGTCAACATTACTGTACTTTTAGAAAGAAGTGTTACTACTCATATGTAGTTATCTGAAATAATAATAATAAAAAAAGCTCTCAAAAATGCACAGTAACCTCCCATCATGAGAGATTTTATGTGCTCCATTGTTCAGGCACAAACCTCATGCAGTTCCCTCCTTAAGTCAGTTGTTTTCAGTTCTGTTCGTGTAATGATATACGTGAAAGATTAAAGATAATGGTGTTTTATGGTAACATAGCCCAAGGTGAATTCTGTTGGCTAAATAAATAACTGGATTTTAAGGAAAAAAAAAAAAGGCTAGATGGTGTTTGAAACCATAACTCCAGAGTCAGCTTTCTAAGTTCTTTCTTGGGATGTGTACCCAGCTTGGCTTAGTTTAGTGGGGTTTTGATCGGGATTTCACATGTGTGGTTTTGGTACAAATTAGCATTTTACACCTCATTTAATGGAATAATTGACTTTGCTGTTGGCTAAATGCTCCTTGTTTTCTGTTTGTGGAGCTGTGCTTGCACTTCAGCAAGTGCAACCCCTTGACCTTGGAGTTTATATCAGGACAGTTCTGTAGTTTGAGGGTGGTTTTCACATTAATGAGTGGGTTTGACCTGGTGAAGAGGGACAGGGGGTGACTTGGAAGTTGTTTCAGTTCTGTTTGGGAAGGCATGGGGTGCATTCATCACCAAGCAGTGGCAGGAGCCCTCGTTTGTCACAGGGAAAGGGGTGAGGCTGTGGGGGAGTGTTACTGTGTTTTAGTAAACATTTGGTTGTTCAGCATTCCCTTAGGCTCTGAGCAACCTGTTGTGTGGCCTAAACAGGGTAAATACAAATTCTAGGGAAAGGTGCTGGAGAGCGTTGTTAGCACTTTTCCATAAAAACACCAATAGAGTCCTTGGATACTGGTTCATTCCAGCCTTGCTTGTCAAGGAAATGGAGGCAATTATCATAGATAAACCAAGGGAATTTAAAATGGATCCAATAATCTGATTTTATCTCTGATTCTGTGACTATTTATCAATTCCCCGTGCTGTCAGGGAGGGAAATTAGGTTACCTGGTACCGTTAGTTGTCTCCATCTCTGGATTTTGATCATCATTTCTCCTGTTGTTGCAACTGTCCTACAAATTTACGTGCCAGTGAGTTAATAGATGAATATCTAGAAAGGCTTTTTGTGCATGTGAGCTTGCAGAAATATCTCCTTCAATCTTTCACATGCTGTTTAAGCCCAGTGACGCTTGTTACAGAGACGCTGGCTTTGCTGTAGTGCTGAGTCCCTTCTGCAGCCACCAAATTTGCACTTTGCAGCCCTGTTGATCTCAGTGCCTTGCAAACCTCAGTGACTGAATCTTTAGAATAAAATGCAGGACTCCAGAAGTGACTGTGGGCAGCAGATGACAGATATCGTGCTGCCGTTTTTATTTGCATAATGTTACTTCTTTAGGCTCATTTCTATTAATTAGCATTTAATAATCTCTCAGAGAAGAGAGCCTTCACATGGACAGAGGAGGCTTCTTTCCATCTTTGCTCTCTCTCACGGTGGTGGGCAGATGGTTGAAATGTTCTGTCTCTATTACAGTTCTGGGTTATTTGAATTTCCCTTGCTCTGAAGGGACTCTGAAGCATGGCACACTTGTGTCGTACTGGATTATCATTACTTCATTGCTGAGCTGGTTCTTTTAGCTCTGGGAGGAGGACACAGGATTTTTAGGAGCTGTAATAAAAGAGTGGAAGTTAATGTTGTTAATATTAATTTTGCTGTAATTTCCACATAGTGTTTTGCAAGATGTTTTCCAGATGCGCTTTTTTCATCTCTGTGTTTCTGAGGACAATATTAAAATCTTTAAAAGAAGCAAGCAGCCCTCCTTCCCTCTCTGTTTCTTGCTTTTCCCATCTCCCTGAATGGCTGTGCTGAGTTCAGTTGGTGGCTGGTCACTGTGTGATGCTGGCAGTGATCCTCTCCCAAAAGCCAGGCAGGATTCACCACATTCACCAACAGCCTGGGCTGAGCAGAAGGTTGAAATTTTGTCTTGCCATCATTTATTATTGGGAGATATTTGCTGAGAGCTTTGAGGAAAGGTTGGGTTTAGTTTGGGCTGAATGTGGATTTGGATGGATCAAACTGAAATGTTATTTTTTTGTTTTATATTCACAAAGGGTCTTTTTTAAGAGTTTAATTGCTAGGAGAATGTGATGGGGTGAATAACGACGTGATGGACTTAATCTGCAGAAGCCTCTGGTTCGTGTGAGCAGACCTAAGGAAAAGGTTGGCATGCTTAAAAGGTGCTGCAGTGAAGTCAGAGAGGAGAAGAGAGAGTGAAACCCTGTAAATATCATAGGAAGAGGAGCACTTAAAACTGGAAAGAGAAGGAAGCCCCTGGTATCTGACCCACATAACCACTCAGTGCCTTAATGCCTCTGAGCAGAAATGATCAGCTCAGACCTGCTGCTGCCACAGGACTGAAGCTGCCAGTGCAGCTGACAAATTCCTCAGGATCTGTTCCTGACCGTGTTACAGGCACTGCTTCAGAGAATGCAATGCACAGGAACAGCAAATTGCACTGAATGCCACCAGCAAAGCATGTCTGCAACTCAGCACACGAGAAACTCTTACTGCAAGGACCTGAGTACATCTCCTGCAACTGAGGATTCAGCTGGGCCATGCTGACTTAGTCATTTGATAAGTTTTAAAAACATCATTTGGATGGAGTTTCTTATGGGTTAGCCTCCATCTGGGAGAAGCTTTGGAGTGTTTGGAGAACTCCTTTTAGCATTTTTTGGCAAAAGAATATGAAAAATTGCTCATTTTGTATGTTTCTGAAAGTAAATGGGAGCTATATCAAAACCTGACATTTTTGATGGAGGTAGTCTTCTCAGCGATAAAAACATAGTGATTTGGGAAATCCTAAAAAAACATGAACTTTTCAAAGAAATGAGAATTTCCTAAATATGCCAGGTAGCACTGAAATTCTTTTTTTTTTTTTTTTTTTGTATCTAGGCTTGAAACTGAGGCCAGTTTATGGCATCACAGGTTGTATCATGGCATGTGTTGCATCCGTCCAGTTGGGCAGTACCAAGGCTTCAGAGCTGTGTCTGGGTCTGTGGCAGAGATGGGGACCTGGGGTCTGCAGGCCCATGCAGCCTGCAGGGATGTACACCTGGACTGGGATTTTTGTCCATGCTTGAAGATAATACAAAGGTGCATGGCAGTGTGCAGCTTGCTTGGACTGTGCAGATACTCTGCTGTGACCTCTACCAAAGAAAAGGTGGAGGACATTGTAAACAGATTATGTCCAAGTCAATTCCAAAAGCAATTTGAGATGGGGGATTGCTGCAGATTTCCTGCAATGGAGAAACCATGATTTTTATTGTCTTCCCTAATAGTCTCCTGCCCAAAGCATTTTTATTACAACTTGCTGTGGCCATCACTGCATCAAAAGACAGTCAACACACCAGAAATGTGTCACACAAGTTGTGCTTTTCATTCTTGGGAGGACAGGTTAAGATAGAAGACACTTTCCAGGTATGCATTTACAGATAGAAACTCAATCCTCCTGTTTCACTTCAATAGTACTTAACATCTAACTGGCTCTAATTAGGCTTGGAATGGGAACATAATTAAGTGCATGTCTGTTTTCCTTTGAAAACAAAGAAAGGAAACAAATACAGATGAGTTATCCTCAGTACCTTGATGCTCTCCCTGATGGCTGCATCTTATGGCTGGGTTCATTTTCACTGGTGCAGCTGCCCTGTGCTGGATGTAGCATTTATTGCTCTGTGGAGTGCACTGATTGCAGGCAGAGCATGATTCAGTTTACCTGCAAAATAATGTCTTAGAGGAAACCAGCAGCTGATATTATTGCATGTTTTTGAGATTTTTTTTTTCAATTTTCCTCTGTTTTCAGGTCACTGATGCTGTGCTAGAGCTCCTTTATTTGTACAGCTGAATCTTTGAGTCAGTTAAAGCTGATCCACTGTGCAGTTGCTTGTAAATGTTGAGTGTTACCTGGAACTGAGTTCTTCTTCTCAGTATACTTGCTAAGGAAAATTGCTAAGTTAAATTGTGTGGGTCAAATAATCTAGAGGCTTAAATTGATTTCTCTTGTCCCAGAATAACCTGTAGGCCATCTGTGCATCACCTGCAGTCTTCAGGGTTTTGGTTTTATTCTATGCAAGTGTGATCTAAAACCTCCTGAAGAAAGAACCAGGACCTCAAGATGTTGGAGAGCTGACTTTCAGGAATGTTTCCCTATTATTTCCTGGAACATACAAGCCAATCCTCAGTATATTCTTTATCACAAAACAGGAGCTGATGCAAAGGGATCGAATCAGGATTTTCCAACAGAAGATCACACCATTTAAAAAGAAAAAAAATGTAGTTAATGGAGACAACCTTACAGGTTTATTTCTGTCATGGCAGGTAGGACTGGGACACATAAGAGCATTTCAGGGAGGCAGCATGACCTTGCTGCATTTACTGAATATGTGCAGGATGTCTGTGCAACTTTCAGAGCACTTGTGCCAAACTGTCACTGGCAGGATGGGGCAGCTGCTGATTTTGCCCATGGCCTTGTGGATAAATAGTTTCTTATGGAAAAAACCACTCGTTTTTAAACCTTTCCCTATTGGTCTCCAACCTCCAGGTGATGTTTTTTCACTGGGCATCCTCCCAGCATGGAAAGGGCAGCTCAGTGCCCTCTGTGCCCTGCTCAGCACTGGCTTCACCCACCCTCAGCTGTGTTTATTGGCATTCTCACCAGAGAGACGTGCAAGACAGGGCCACTGGTCCTTGTCCCCATCCAGGGTGGTCCTTGCCACAGCCAGGGGACAGCCAGCAGCCTCCTGGCCAGCAGGAGAGCACTGCCAGGCAGGTGTGGGGTGGGGTCTCCCTCTGTGCTCACCAGCCAGTGAAATTACAAACTGCAGGACATGTGCTGGACCAGCCAGTGTGGTAATAAACAGCATTTCATCCAGCACTTGTGTAATTTTCAACTGAAACCAGCAACAAAAATAAAACCTCCCACTCCAGGGACTTTTGTGTTTTGTAAGCAATAGCTAGTTGCTTTGTGACAAGATGGTTGTACTCAAAATAGGTATATCTGTGGTAGGGAGAATTTTCATCTCATGGAATTGATCAGAATGATATGGAAAAGTTGCCTCCGTTTCTGTGAGCTGGTATGATATGTATGTAATACTCTTTAATACAAAACAAACCTGGTTCCTGTTGTTCAGAAACCCGAGCATGCTGCACCATAGCTATTTTTTAACAGAAGTATCAGATTTAATGTGTTCCCTTCCCTCCTGCTCACTGACCTCAGATTGCTGGAGGACCAGACAGGATTAATCCCTGTGCCATGAAGAATATCCAGTATTAAAGCAAGCCATGAAGAATATCCAGTATTAAAGCAAGGAGCTTGGTTGTTTCCTAGAGCAATGCAATCCTCAAATGGTAAAGAATATAACTGAACCACAACCACTTAGTTGATTTCTTCTCTCCATTTCACTTAATTTCCAGTGTCATACCAGGTGTTAGACCAAAATTAATTCCTATTTTTTCCACCGTTATTGAATATGAAAAATATTTAAGATTGCAGATCTCTAAATCTGAAGGATATAGAGAATTTTGTGCTAAGTGTTAGCTCTTAGGCAATCAATCAAATTGTTAATGATGTAAGAGCCACCTCATCAATGAGGAACAGACAATTAGCCAGTTTTTCTTCTAGTGCCATTAACCAGCTTATCAGTTGTGCCCCAAGCCCAAGTCTGTGTGGCATAATATTCCCATTTTGAAAACATACTTGCTCTGCATCATATGTTGTGCAGTACTAGTAAGCAAAAGAATATGAAATAAAGACATTTTAAGAAGAATCACATCAGTTCTGGTTGATGGGCACATGTGGGTGGACTCAGCTTGCTCTCTATGGAAGGTGTAAAATGTTTTTCAAACATTTCTTGCTCTGCTTAAATTCAGTGGGAAACAAACATGACCAAACTGTCTTATGCAGTCAGGCAATGGGTTTTGAAACTCACCTGTGCATAATATTCATGTTGAGTGAAGCAGACAGTTACCCTGGCTTGGATTCCACAGAATTCCCATGGACATGTGGTTGGGAGGGTTTATTATTCATTTGTGTGCTGGATATCTCAACAGGATAAACTTTCTTCCCTTTCCTCTGTCAAGTTAAATTCTGCCTCTGGTCTCTAGACTTGCTTTGGTTATCCTGTGATTTTTCAGCACAACACAATTTTACAAGAAGATATGTGATCCTCTGGTGTGGTGGTCCCACTGAAGCTTAGGTGGACCCTAAAAGAGGTAAAATTGTGTTTAAAATTTTGCAGGTTCTGTGAAAAGAAAGCCTAAAATAAAAGAATACAAGAGCAAAAGACTTATGTCTGTGTTGATGAGATGGTGTAGTGCAAGACCCCACAAGTCAGCTGGTGGATGAATAAATGCTGAGGATTATGGTTGGCATCAGAGGGCATGGCAGAGTGGATGTTGTCTGGATAAAAGTCAAAAAGAGCAGACCCTGGTTGCACCCTGTATGTTGATAAGATGGGAATTTTTTACAACATTGATAGCTGTATGTTATATTTTCTCTGTTCTTAAGAAGCATTGTGTACTTACTTATGGCAACACTTAACCTTTGGATTTATTTACCAGTGGTAGTCCTTAAAAAATAATAGTTGGCCTGTCCATTTGATGAGACAGAGCCACTGATGCAAGTCAGGCAATATGTCTAAGATGTGGCACAGCTGTGAGTTAGTTATTTCAAGTCCCTAACTGTAATAATTATTATGTTGTAGCATTCACTTTGACATCTTACTTCAATTGCAGGAGTACCAAGCTGAAATAAAAATTAGGGTTACCTGAGGTTGCTTGTAGAGTATGGGAATGCTTCTGAGAAGTCTAATGAATACTGCTTGTGAAGACAGATTAAGATGGAGCAGCTGGCTGTATCTGAGCTATGAAATTGATACCCCATGATGCTTCCTTATTCTGAAGCTGCATAGACAATGCTCTGAAAAAATCTTTCAGGCAGCCCAATATCCTGGGAGGGGGAGTGGAGCTGCTGGTGGATGAGAGCAAGCCCCAAAGTGACTGGGCTTCCACAGCTGGGAATGATCCACACAAACTTTCCTGACTTCACAGATCAGGGAAGCCCTTCTGTGGGGAGGAAAAAATACTCCTGTCATGCAGGGCATAAGTGGGATAGCTTTTCTTCAGGGAAAGAATTTCTGCATTTCTGCAGATGGATATCCACCTTTAATTTGGAAGATCATGTGACTGTGGCACAAGCTGACACAGTTCCCCAAGGAGAGGAGACTTGGTGTACCTGCTTAGGAATGTCCCCATCCTCTTTGTGCTGAGTGCCAGCGATCTCTTATCTCCAGGGTATGTTCCAAGTATGGCAAGCAGGATCAGGTTTAAGTGGCGACCTCCAAAAGAAGGTGGTTGGCTTACTTTTACCCTGCTGCACACATGAAGAGGCAGAGGAGGATTTTGCTAATGTGGAGATCTGGTTAAAGACCAGAATGCAGAATTTTGTCATTTGTGGATTCTGCCAGGTTTTGTGAGTGCAACTGTCAAGTGCTTCTAGGAGCTGGACTGACTTCTTAGCTCAAGAAAGGTTTCTCTCTACTTTACTCATACAGTGGATATTATGACAGCTGCAAAGAGTTATTGGCAGTTTTGTTTGATAAATTGTAATTGGGCAGCTAAAAAGAACACTCAGTGTGGGGATGCAGTTCTCAGGACTCTGCTTTAGCACAGGAAGGGAGCACTAACACCTGCTGGGGCACAGGCTGTGCTGGGAAGGACAGTGAGGGCTGCCCAAGCTGTCATTTAAGGCTGGAACGTGTTATAAGGAAAAGGATATCAGGTAACTTACTGCTTGGAGGAAACTTTTAATTTGGGGATTTCTTTAAGTAGAAGGGAGTTTGTTCATGCTGAGAGCCTATTTTGTAGCTTGTGCTTTCTCCCACACCTCAGTGAGACCCTTCTGGAAGAAATGAATGCTGGCTGCTCGTGGTTTTGTGTCAGAGTTAAATTAAGGCTTTCCACTAGCCTGGATTAAGGTGTATTTTAGTGTTTGGTGGGTGTAGGCGGTGACAGCTCATGGAAAGATGTTATCATTCATCCTAGCATGCATCTTGAATCTGAGTGGGTGAGTGACAGGCTGGTTTTCTTCTGATGGCCCTGTGCAGTTCTAGCCAAAATCCCTTGTAATGGCCATTGCCCAGCTGGTCAGGCTGAGAGCAGAGCAGGAGGGCTTAGAGCAGTCACTGGTTTGTTTTTATCCTCTCCTATGGCTTGGTGAACAAGAGGGCAAAGGGCTCAGCAGGGTCTCAGCAGAAGGTAATTAATTTCTCTGGCATTCCTGGACCATGCTGCTTTTAGGCAGAGAGAATTTTCAGGTTAGCCACAGCGTGATTTCTGTTTCCCACTTCTCCTTCCCCCTGAGTGGGTATCATGTAGAGACAGAGATTGCTCTGTGGCTTAGTTCATGCTTTGTTTTCTTTTATCACCTTATGTGGTGCAGTTTAAATTGCACTTTTCAAATGGTAAATTGCTTAGGAAAGACTTTTTAATGCCATTTTTCCTGGCAGTTTATTTCATACTTTTCATGCAAGTTGCACCAATCAAGTGTCTAGTGGGGCTGCCTGCTAAGCAGTAACAGATGGCCCATGCTAGTGAGGACAGGAAGGATCACAGGGGTAGGAGCCAGTGCTATCTACATTTGTGTTTTGGATTGCATCATGGATGCTTCCCAGGAGGAAGCACAGCTGGCACTGGAATTGCGGAGATCTGATTTTTGGTGTTCTTCATTCCAAGTCTTGGCATATGTGAAAGTCAGGTTCATGTTGGGCTAGATCAATAATACTGAAATATTGAAATGATACCTCTTCTTGGGTAAAATCACTCTGCTTGCTAGTTTTCTTTTTTCTTTTTTTTTTTTTTTTTTGCTTATCCTCTAATCAGAAGTACTATGTGAGAAAATACACAGAAGAGAGCAGCCAGGTCCATGGTATAATCTTGCTTCCATGTGTACTCTACCACAGGATAGCCTGAAAATGGAGTAACAAGTGCAAAACTGAGGGAAGAAAACCAGAATTAATCATAGATGGTTTGACCAGTATTTCCCCCTCTAGCTTGTTCTGGCACTCTAGTACTTGGGTACCATGATAGACAAAAGGCCAAAGAGGAGAGGGGATGTGTCAGAAAGTGGCTGCCTTGCAGAGCTCATGTTCTGGGAAAGTTTCTTCCTCCTGCTGGGCTGGCAGCATCCCCTATGCTTTGACCTGGTTTTCATCTGTAGCAGTGGGCACATCTCCAAGGGGGCAGGGAAAAAGCATGAATGAAGAAAGCTGTGATCTTAAACACAGCCCGTGGAGGCCAAACTTGGATTCCACTGAGGTGGCCAGGGCTTAGCCACAGCCACCTTGGCTTTGTGTACTGTATTATATTGGATGTTTGTCCAGGTGCCAGCAGGAAAAGGCCAACAGATCCTAGACATGGCCATGTGATTTAAGATTTGGCACATCAGGCCTTTCAGAGGACTCTGAGAATCTGTATTGGTACCTCTCTTCTCTTGACACTAAAACACAACATGAATAAAAATGTGAGAAACTTCTTAGTGAAAAAAATCATTAACAGACAGTGATAGGAAATTAATTACTTCGTGGTTTTTTGTTTTTTCTTGCTTTTTGTTGTTGTTTCTGTCCTAGGAGCTTTTAGTTTAGAAGATAACATTTCATTTGGTTCTGACATTTAAGTCATTTTCCTTCCCCTGCATGGACAGAGGCTAAGCAGTCCTTGCTTTGTATAAGGCAGCTAGAGCTTGTGTCAGTCCTGGGATGATGCCATCACAGAATCACAGAATGGCTTGGATTGGAAGGAACCTGAACAATTCTCTGGTTCCAATCCCCCACCAAGGGCAGGGATGTCACCTGCTAGACCAGGTTGCCCAAAACTCCACCCAGCCTGGCCTTGAACTTTTCTGGGACTGGGGCAGCCACAGTTTCTTTGGGCAGACTCTTCCAGTGCCTCACCACCCTCTGACTTCTGTTCTCAGCAGCAGGGTAATAACGTGCAGTAGGTAAAACACATCACAGCTGCCTAGAGAGTGACGTGGAAGATCTTAGGAAGATAACCTAAGGCAGTTCTGTCAGGATATGCCCTTCTCCTTGGGCAGCTGGGCAAAGAGAAGATTCTTCTTGTCAGCCTGGCCTGGAAGGATTTGTCTCACAAATCTCTTTGTCTCTTGCCTTATGAATTTTGCACTTTCCTAGTGGTACATCACTGTGTTGACCATGGTTCCTGCTGTCTTGATGTGTATCTTTTGAGCATAAGCAGAAAATGCTGGCAATGTGTCAGGAAAAAATCCATGAGAAATGCCTCTAAAATGCCCTGGGAGAGAAGAGGAAAACCAAGTAAGGTGGTGAAAATTCGTCCTTTCCCCCAGCCCATGTACACAAACTTGCTTGGGTCTAGGGTAAAGCCAGATCCTGCATTCACTTAAAAACTTTTTCACCAACAACCTTGTGTGTGGAGACAAGATAGAAAAACATTGCTGGTCATTCAAGGGAAGGTAAGATAAGTTCATTCCCACTTTCTCCTGGAGACATGGAATACATGGCTGTGCAGAATGGTCAAATAAATGCATTTACCCTTGATGGAGGTGGCAGCTGGGTATTACCTGGTTCTCCTGTTCCCTATTAGCTCTGGAGTGGAGTCCCGTGGCATTCCTTCTGCAGAACAGCAAAGGAGGGAGCACCTGCTTTTGTACATAAGCTGTTGAAGAGATCAAAGTATTTAATGGTAACTTTCCCTTGCACTTCCTTCCCTTAAGCTGTGTTCTTGAGAAATAGCTCATTAATTTGTTAGTGGCTTGATGAGAAAGAAGAGGGTGGAAAGCCACTAACAAATGGCTTTGGTCCAGGTCAGGTCTCTCTGTAGCAGGAGGAACCTGCTCCTTCCCCCCTTGTTCCAGAGGGGAGACCAGGAGCTGGATGGTGAGGAAGTTGCTTTCCCTGTTATTCCACAGAGTAGTTTGGCTGCTGCTCATACACAGGCTGCTGTATGTAAAATTTCTTCTTGATGGGCATGACAAGTTACCTAAGAAATTATGTAAGGGCTGTAGAACTTACACAGATTCCCAAGCTGACTGCCACTTTCCTCCCAAAACTTCACTCCAGAGTTTAAATGGGGAACCTTTCTCTCCTTTTCAAAGATCTCTGTGTATATCACAAGTCAACAGGCAAAAACATCTTTATGATAATACTTTGACCTCATAAATCAGTCTTGCAGACAGATAGAAATTGGCAGGTTCCTTTTGTATGGGATTGGCAGGCACTGCTAGAGGAAAAGGCAGTTCATTACCTCCTTAGGAAGGAGAATATCCTTGTCGTAACACTCTCCACTGCTGGCCTTGTCTCTGGCTCACTGTTACCATGAACCGTGAATTTTTTTACCTGACTTTGAAACTGGCAAGAAAACCACAGAATGACTGTAAAATGTAAGTGTTTGTACTTGGTTCCTGTTGTAGGAAGATGTGGATTTTCACATTACATATTTCAAATTGGTCCGAGAAGGTGAGGAGGCCTGTAGAGACAGAAGATTTTACTATGCTTTCTGTTGCAGCAAACAGTATGTGAAAGATGATTCATATGGAAAAGCTGGAAGAATTTAGGTAACTTAATCTGATTATTTGAATGAAGAAAATCTCTAGCATTGTTTGTTTTGAAACTCTCTTTATGAAGGGACATAGTTGCTCACAAATATCACACTACTGAAGTTTTATATGTCTTTGCTCCTGACAGACCTGCCAGTGATTCTGCAGCACACCTGGGCTGTGCTTTTGAGGCTCCCTACTTTAGGAGTAGTAAGACAAATGGTGAACAGTTTGTTTTGAAACACTTAATGATAAAATGTATTTGTGTATATATCTAACCCAAATACTAACAACAGGAATAATATTTAACATCCTGGACGTAATCCCAAAGTTCAGAGTTCACTCTACTTCTGATGCTTCTAGCAGAAACAGTTATCCCATTTTTTATACTTCTCTTTGGCTAACCAGCAGTTCCTTCTGATTTTATGACCTGCTCCACAGGGAATGCCTCATCCTAAACACCGTGTGCTCTTGCACTTCCTCTTTTCCTTTTTAAAAAAACTGATGTAATCATCTCTCTCTTTTTGTTATTCCCTTCCTCCACCCCCCAGTTTAAAGGTTTACCACATGTTTTTAGGTTGGTTTAGAAAAACTTGCCTTCCCCTTTGAGGGCTCCCTCTATTTGAAACTCTGCCTAGCTTGTCAGAAGTCCAGACGCTGGGACTTTTAGGCTGTGGTACAGTCAGGGGATCCAAGCCCTCACTTGCAGGCTGTTTTCCCTGTGCTTTTGTCCCTGTTCAGCGTTTTGGGAGGGATCTGCCTCTTGGGAGCTGCTAAAACAAGAGAGGGAGCAGCTGCACTGCAGTGGCAGGGGATCCAGCTCCAGGGCATGGAGGGTTTATACCAGTGCTGAGTAGCACAACCACACTAAATCCATCCTGTGCCAGCTGTATCTGGGATTCGTAATGCTCTCCCAATGAGGCTGCAGTTATTTATTGTGTGTGACTGACTGCCCTGCCCTCATCAGCACCTGTGCCCTGAGCAGCATTGCACAACCTGCACGCCCTCCTGCTCTGCCCTTCAGGTGTGCTGCTTGGATGTTTTTCCTTCATTCAGCAGTGTGCAGGGAAAAGAAGAAAGAAAAAAAAAAAAGGAAGAGAAGGCGGCATTGCATTTTAAAAAGGGAGAGGAAGGAGTGAGGAGAAGTGAAAAAATGAAAAATAAAAGTGTGAAGTGAGGTGCAAAGGCATACACCACGGTGCACTGTGTGCTGATTCGGGGGGGGGATGGCATCAGATGAGGCACCAGCACTCACAGAGATGTCAGGAGTGCAAACTGGGCTGCACTCCTAATATCTCTGCATGCTGGTGCCTCTCCTGATATCTCAGTCACAACTGATCCCCCGGGCAGCACGGTCCCCTGTGCATAGATGGACTCTCACTCGCTGTGTGATTATTGGCAGCAGCACCCAGGTATTCCCCAGCGGTGCTGGTGTGGGCAGGCTGCCCGTGGTGTAGCTCACACCGTGGTGTTTGTGGCATCCAAACGTGGCAAGGCAAAGCTTATTTTGAAAACAAACAAGTCGAGGCCTTGTGTGCTCCTGTGTTATCCTCCAGCAGCAGGCAGGGAATGCTGCTGGTCTCTCTGCCAGCTGGCTCTGCTGGGGCAGCAGCTCTTTGCTTACCCTCAGTGCAGGGTGGGAGCAAGGCTGCATCAGGAATCCCTGCCCCTCAACCCCTCATGCCATTTTCAGAGTTCCTCTAAGGCCATAATAGCATGTAATGCCTTTGGGGTGGGAATTCCTCCTGTCTTTCCTTTGGGCTTTTCTTCAGGCAGCTTCACCTGCCAGGAGTGAGTGTGGGTGTTGGTGCTGCCTGTTTGTAGCTGTGTGAAATGTGGACACCAACAAGTGACTAAATTTGGTTGCAAGCAAAAGATGCCAAAGCAGAAAGGGTGTGCTAACAGAGAGAAGGGGGAATGCATGGAGAAGGAAGGCAGAAGTTAATGGAGTAGGGCAAAGGGAAACAGGTAATTGAGGCAAGCAACCAGTCAACTGTTGGCCAGTAAAATAAGTGGCTAGGCAGAATAAATCAGGAAGGTGAAAGAGGAGATAAGGCTGGCAGGGCGTTCTGTTTTACAGCCCTGTTCACTTGCTTTCTGGGACATTTCACTTCTGTATCATTGGGTTTGGTGCTTCACTGAGGGCCTGTTCATGCCTCTGTCTGCTCCCCCTTTGGCTCCCTGTGCCTCAGGGTGAGGAGCTGCTGCCCCACTGACCCCACTCTTTGGTGGAGGGAGAAGAAGGGGGAAATGGTTTGGGGGCAGGATAGTTGGTGAGATTTGGGTATCTCAGGGGCTGTGTTGAGATAGAAGAACCCTGAGAAATGAGTAGGGGAATACATCCCTGTGCTTCTTTTCAGCTTGCCCTCGTGGCATAAAACCCCTTTATCTGTGGGTTAGTCTCTGCAGCAGAACCAGAGGGGCTGGTGGGAGGGGAGGCAGCAAGGCACTGAGGGCAGGGAGGGAAATTTCCAGTTGTGTGGATGCAAAACTATCAATCCCTTTCCCAAACAGCTTCCTAATGTTGTCCCACTTGGTGGCATCAAGATTCACAGTGTTTTCACCAACAAATCAATGGTGCCAATGGCATTGGCCATGAGCACTGTCACTATAATGGCACCTGTGCCTTGAATCCAGCCCCACACCTTTGGATATGCCTGTGTGGCTGTATTTTAAAGCTTTTTGTGCAGAACAAGGGAGTTCATATCAAGGATACTTAGGAAACATCTCTGGCTGGAAGAACTTAGGTCACCTTTTGGGGGACTCATCACAAAGCCAGCTACAGCAACATCTCTGTCCATCAGTCACGTTGCTGTTAATGAGTGAATGACCACTGAACCCCCAACGAGCCAAGCACTTCACTGGCTGCACCCCATGTGTCTGTTCCATGTGCTGAAAGTGTTTGTGCAGTGGGACTGGGGCCTTCAGTGCAATCCTAAAGCCCAGGGGTTCCACATGTCCAGTCTGCTGTGCAGGAGAGCAAGCTTCAAGGGTCTTACTTTCCATTCCTATCAAAATTCCATTTTCTCCCACTTCCTTTTCTTCTGCTGAATTAAAAAGCCAGTATCACTAATAATCCTGTTTTTAAATATAAATTTCAGAAATTCAGTGGCTGCCTGGGTGGGACAGAGCATCTCTTCTGTTTGCAATTGCAAATCATTAGATCTTTGCCAGACCATGGCTGTTGTGGAGTAGCTTAAAGAGACTTTTCTGGTGACATTAAGGGACAGAATACGTTGAGACACCCAACAATAGTGAAGTTGAGCTTATGGTGAGCAAGTCTGTGCTGAGAGAAGAGAACTGCTTCAGAGCATTTGTAGTAATGAACTTTCTTTGTGCTCTGCTTGTTTGTCTGCTTTGTTCTTTTAAATGAGGGTGCATTACTGGATAATTTCCTCTGCTGGTGAGCTACCCCCATCAAGTTGAAAGTTGTCTATTTTTAAAATGCCAGCTGCCTCTTGGATAAAAAAGCCAGTGCTGATGTACCGTTGCTTGCAATGCATTATTCAAAGTCCTTTTTAGACTTCCTCAAATAAAGAGCTTCATTAATATTTCAGTGGTCGCTGTGATTCTCTCCAAGGGGGCTCCATTCCTTTTTCTCACTTGACACCCCTGTATTTCTCTGTGTAGTGAAAATGATTGGATTTCGAGTTACCTTTGGTAGAGCAAACTCATCGTTTTCTGCAAGAAGTGGATCTTAAACGAAAATTTGACCTTGAGATTGGTGCTAAGCAAATACTTGGCATTCCCAGAATCTTCTCAGAGCCCTCAGGAATGGGAGTGGTTTGGGAGAGGAGGGGCTATTTTGTGCACCAAAAACCAATTGTTGTGCACCCTAATTCTGATCATTCTAGCTGGCTTTGCTAGCTTAGAGGGGAGGTAGGGAGAGGGATTGCAAAAGGAGAGTCACAACAGGTTGGATTTTTAGACATAAAGATTTACTTAATGAGGTTTTCTTACTTAAACAGTAACTGCATTTGCACTGATTTCAAAACCACACTAAGGGTTATTTTCATTTTTCCTCCTGTCAGGTTCAGAACCTGTGATAAAGCTGGGCTTTTGAGCAAGAACAGAGTGAATTTCCTCACTGGAGGTACTGCAGGAAAATCAGTATCAGGCAGGTTTGGAAAAAGCGGGTTTAGCTCTAAAGAAAAAAGGCTGAGACAGAAAGTGCCAACCATTCTGAGCTCACTGCAATATGAACAGTTTTCTTAATTTACAAGGTTCTTATATCTTTCCTTGTGATGCCACAAATAAAGATTCCTTTGGCTTGATTGTGCATGACAGGTTTTGATGCGGGGAGATGGAGATCGAGTGATACAGAGCTGCATAATAATTTTAAGAGGTAGTTTCTCAATACATCAAGCAGTTAAGTGTCTGAAGGGAAGACAAGCATTCAAAGCTGCTGCTCACCTGTGAAACAAGAGCAGGAGAGAGAGAATGGTTGCTAAAAATCAGCACTGCATCCCCTGAGTGTATGGGAGCTGTGGGCTGGGGTCCCTGCAAGTGGAGGCAGGGGAGGAAGGGATGATGAAGAGATTAATCTGAGTAGGGTGGAGACCATCAGTTATCAAAGAAAGACATCAAAGCAACCACAAGCATAGAGGGGATTCACACTGTGGATGCTTGGACGCTGTGTTGGCTGCCTACAGCATGCCTGGTTTGCATGTCAGGAGCTCCTGCACTGTCAGGCCTCTTGTCAGGACACTGTGCAAGGGGAATCCTGTGGCTTTGCTTGCAAAACACTAAAAATGCTGCAAGCTGCAGTTGATGAGCATCCAGAAACTTAAATTCTGCTTTGCTGTTGAAGAAAATGACTGTGACCAGGCTGGTTAAGAATAGCTTGATGTTTCTGCCCTGAGTCAGCAGTAAAGTGATATTGTGGACAAGAAATAAGTCTTTGGTTTGGAGGGTTTTGTGTTAGAGTTTTTTTTCTGTGGGTGCTGTTGTGCTTTGAAATGTGGTCTGTGTTTAGCTACCTTATTCAGCATGAAATTAAATTTCCTTTAGTTTCATGAGGTGAACGATAGTATCCGAAAGTCGCGATTCTGCTTTCCCAAATGTGCAGAAGAGTTGCTTGTTCCTTTAGGATACAAATAACAGCTGCTGTTCTCAGAAAATAAAGATTCCCCCCTCCCCAGACACACTTTATTGGAATCATGAGTTTTCCAGTGTAATTTTTTAATGTTTTTAAAAGGATCTTGGCTTACAAGCTGCTGAGAAGGTACAGGAGGTATATATTGCAGGCTGCCAGGGAGACAGGGGGGATGCCAAAGCAATGCTGGGATATTTTGACCGAAATATTGTGTCTTGCTGGTGAAGGGCTGAGGATGGGGGGTATGAGCAGTGAAATAATGTGAAGGTCATGAGTTCGATCCTCACGTGAGGCACCACTGCATTTTGTTGTTTTTTTTTTTTGCTAGGGTCGGGATTAAATGTTTGAGATGGGATTTCTTGTTCAAATTCAGATGTTTATTAATTCTTATTTCTATTACAGTGAGTTTTACAGCACTTCAAGTTAACAAGCTAAAAATGGAGACATTACTTTTTCTCTGCAAGGCCTTTAAGGGCAAACTGTCCAATTAAGAAAAGCTACATGAATTATTTTTACTTTAAACTTAACAACTAATCACCTGTGGCTCACAATGCAGATTTTTTTACTCAATTAAACAAGATCACTTAGACTTATGAAGAAGAAGGGGAAGAAGAAAGAAACTTTCACCCTAAAACTTTCATTTTTCTCTACATATATATTACTATATTCTAAAACCTTAAATTGTAAGTTTTCCACTATGTGATATTAACACTTCTATTTAAACGACACACCTGTGATTCCAGTTTTAACATTGCATTTTGGAAGCCTTCTCCACAGCCTGAGGTCAAATGCCATGTTTTCTTGGGGGTCAGTGCCTGTCAGCACAGAAAGTCCAAAATTTTCAGTGTCCAGGGTTCCAACAGTCCAGGACCCCGTGGAGGTCACGCAGACCCTGTGTGTGTGTGATGCATGTCTGGGCATCCCAGCACAGGGCTCCGGGTGGAGACTGGGAATCAGGATGGTGTTGGTAGTGTGGGGCTGTGGGGTCTGCCCTGGCAGCAGCACCGAGGGTGGTGCAGGACAGGATTTGTGCTGTGTCCCTGTCACAGCAGGGATGGTGATGCTGTGGTGCAGGGCAGGATTTGTGCCGTGTCCCTGTCACAGTGCAGAGATGCTGTGGTGCAGGGCAGGATTTGTGCCGTGTCCCTGTCACAGTACAGAGATGCTGTGGTGCAGGGCAGGATTTGTGCCGTGTCCCTGTCCCAGCTCCCGTGGCAGATTATCCCGTCACGCGGTCGCAGGCTGACCTTAATCTTCCTAATACGGGCTCGCGGTCCCTGGGAGGGACAATCGCCAGCCCCGGTTTTCCTGCTGATGGTGATGCCGTAACCAAGCCCATAGCTCCGGGGAGGAAGCACTCGCAGGGTGCTGAAGATGGAAAGAGTGCCATGGGGAAAACGGAGGAGAGACGGGACTGCTGCCTAATTTATTTCCCTCCCGTGTTTTTGAAATTAGCACTGGCTGCTGGGAAGTTACTCCTTCTAAGATTGCTTTTCCTGGCTGAGACATCTTTTCCCCATTACAGCAGGGCTCCCCGAGGTACTTGGACTGGTTGCTGTTTGCTCTTTTAAATCACTGGAGATCTCTACTTCTTGTTCCCTGTCCCAGGAAGGAGGCAGAGCATCTCTTTCCTTTGTGTCCTGGCCCTGCTACCACTGCCTTTCCTTCAGCAAACTGTTAATTACAATTAAATGCCTGTTACCAGTCCCTGTGTAAGTAATAGGTGACTTGCTTCTGCAAGGGCTGCAGAAGGGTCCCAGCCCAAGGGACCTGTCTGAATGGTGTTTGGAGCTGATGCTCCCATCTGTTAAACATTGACAGTCATTATTTTACCTAAATGGTGGCTGCTGGAGAAACTTGGGCCATTGTGTTCGAGGATTGGCTGACGGGAGAGCAGATGCTCAAAGAGAAAAACGGGTGTTTAGGCCTGCCTGACCTTGCAAATGGCTTATCTTGGGAAACAGGAGCTAAATCTCTTCCAAAAGTCTGTAACATTTGCTAATGGTAAATATTTTTTCCAGCATGAGAAGCAAGGACTGTGTGCAGGAGTGGGGAAAGGACAATGACCAAAAAGCAGAACAGTGGTCCAAATTGTCTGCGTAGATTTTTGATACAGTGTCTTAGGGGATCAGGTTAGCACATAAAATGCCTTTTTATAGCTTTAGCTGCTTCTTCTAGTTGTGTGTTTTCTGGAAATGTGCTACACCAGTCAGTGCCAGCTCTGGTTAACTCCACACACCACCCAAACTTGGAAGGTTGAGATTCTCATAAAGGGACAAAAGTTTTAAGACTCTTATGGTGACATACATAGTTCTGTGTTTCTCCTGTCCATTTTCCTTTCCTTCTTCCAAGCCAGTTCAGAAAAAAGTCTCCAGGAATTTGTTTTGCTGAGTCCCCCTCCCAATAGGAAGACTTTCTGCAAGCCTCCTGACTCCTATTTGCTCAGAGAGGGACCAGGAGATTTAGTCAGAAAAGCTGGTGTGGTTGGAGGGCAGCCAAGCAAACAGACACTCACACAAATCCGTGCTGCTGATAGAGTGAGGCTCTGCTAGAAGTGACTCAGAGGAATTGGCTAATACGTCCTGCAGCTACAAAGAAGTGCTCAGAGCAGAATGTTGTTGTCAGCAGAACGTCTGATGATGCACTAGGTAAACTTGTTTTTAATGGAAACTAGGAAGTAAGGCTTGGAAAAATGTCAGGGGCAGCCTTGTAGGTAGAAATTGAATGCTGTATTCTTGGATGTTTGCAAGACTGTAATGATTCTTTAAGAGAGTAGAAAGTTAATTTGTTAATTAAATGTTCTGTCATCTTCCTCCTCAGTGCCAGCTTGTCTGAGTCACCACTTATCAGTCCAGCCTTCCTTCCTACAAGTGTCAGAAGCTTCATTTTTTACCACAGCTTGATCTTCATGTATTGGAAACTGCACTCTGCTCGTTTAAACCTGTGCAAATGTAAATGTTGCCTGTAGCATACCCAGTGTGGTTAAAATTGCCTCTTTTGTGGGGGACATGTCCAAATTGGCTTGGATTTTCTTCTGGGAATGACTGCTAATGACACTGCAGAAACACTGTTGGGTTGTACCAGTGGACAAGCAGAAAAGGAGAGTGTTGGCAGGGTTTGGTGGGTCTTTGGGAGCACCAGAGAGCCCAACTGCTGCAGTGGGAAGCAGAGAAATGGCACATCACAAATGCCTGTAGTGCAGTGTCTACATTTCCTTCTAGTTTTGCATCCTTGCCCTGGAGTTGGGGGCTTTGCCAGACATCAGTGCAGCCCCACGCAGCTGCAGCCTCTTCACAGCCAAGTTTTCAGTGGAGATCCCAGCAGGGAAAGCTTTTGGGAGGCTCAAAAATGTAACTTGGAGCAATGAGAAAATCCATGAAGCATCTGTCATGCTGCCTCTTGCCTGGACAAATGTCTGGTTTTAAATCTCTTTGGGAGAATGTCTCTTTGGAGCTGAGCTGTCCCAGCTCTGGGGTGCTTTCAGGAGGGATATCTGGCTCAAAGCTGCTCCTTGCTCATGCAGCAGACCAGAAAGGAGGCTTTTTGCTTCTGAAGCTGCATGAGCCAAGAGGCTTTTGCAGAAGGATGCTGAGGGGAGCCTCCCCTTCACTGGCCATCACAGTGGGAGCTGGGCACCTTGCTGCCCTCCAGAGATGCCACTGCCAGAATGCTCTTGATTTGCTGCTCTCAGCAGCTCGTGGCCTCTTGCAAAAGCAAAATCCTGCTCGTTTGCCTCTCTGGCATTAGGTGAGGTGTTGGTTAAGTGTGTGCACTGCTGATTTACAGCCCCTGCAAGAGCATCAGCAAAAGAGGGCACATACTTTTGCTAAGTTTGTGCATAGCTACCTCAGTCAAAGGCTCACAGGCTGAAAGTTTGTTCCAGACAAGAAAGTGAGCCTCCTGTCCTGCAGGCTTTTCAGTAATGCCTCCAAGGGCACATTTCACTGGGACAAAATGGCTCTTTGTGATAAGTACAGTGACAGTGCTATTACTACACAGCAAATTAGCCTTGGGTCTGAAATTAAGCTGTTTGGACTTCTTAACATTATTAATAGGAGAGATTCAAACGCTTTCCCCCTCTTTTCTTTTTCTGCTATTTTCCCTCTTACTTTCCCATCTTTGCTTTTACATCTGAAATGATTTAAAATTGCCACAGATGGACCTTCTGGGCAGAATTATCCAGATCTGGGCAGCATAAAGAATGACTCCTTGTTCTTGTGCCCATTAGTCTAATGGGAGTGAAGAGTGAAACTCTTTGTCAGGCTTTGCAAATGTATTGTTTATTTTGTGTCCTGTGGAGTTTTTACCTTCCATGGGTGTCTTCTGCTTATGCAGGGACAGCTCTGTGGCCCAGCTGAGGTCTTGTGTGTTCAGACCTGCACTGGGGAAGCCACTCTGCCTTGCAGAGTCACTGAACCAAGTGTGCAGCTCTGAAGGAGCTGTGTTGCAATTTCTTCTCTGCCCACGATGCCCAGAGTGAGCCAGCTGGGATGCTGTGTAGGGGAAGGCTGGTTCTCTGTGGATGAATCAGAGGTTGGGTTTTGTGGTCACTTCTTTGCTCCCACCCTCCTCTGGATGTGTGACTGCTGCTGATTCCCAGGCCGTTCTCTAGAGCTTTATTACCCTCAGTTTATGGAAATGCTTGTTGAAATGTGGATCTTGACGAGATTTGCTTAAACACTAGTACCCAAAGCACTAAAATATTAAATTATTCTTAAAATAATGTTTGAGTCATTAAAATAAAATCAGAAAATAACTTCTCTAGAAGATCAGTAGGGTAAACAGGTCTGAAATCCAATAGTACAGCAAAAGAGAAGGAAAAAATTAGTTGTTCTGATTTTCCTTCTTTTGTAAGAAATTGCTTCATTTTGCAAGAGATGAATTGCTTCCTAGCAATTCCTGTTGACCTAGAGAGCCTCAGACAGTGACTGTGCAACTGCTGATTCTCTGTGTTTTGCTGGTTTTCAGGAGAAGCCCTGAATGCAGCAGGTGATTGTCTCAAAGCATTGAAGCCCATCTGTGGAAGGACACAGCAGTGCCCCTGCACGGGCTCGTGCCCTCAGCATTAAGTGTTTTTGGAAAATGTAGCTCCTTGATTGTGGGGAGAGGAGGAGTGACTGCCTAAGGAAGCTGCACAAATGTCTAGCTGCAAAGTACAATTTACCATCAGTGTGCTTCTCTGCAAAACCATAGTCCCTGGCATAATTTGTCCTTAAATGACTAGTGCCATTAACTTTAATGGCTTGCATAATCAAGCTCTCACATTATCCTACCCCACACTGTATTTTAGTCTGTTTCTCATTCTCCTGCAAGCCCATGAAGAGTGGTGTGTGCTGGATGACACAGGTATAAGTGCACAGGCTCCACTTCTCTTGGCCATTTGGACACCTAAGAAGCAAGGATGGCAGGCTTATTAATTTACCCTAGACAACCTCTGGGAGCATGTTTTACACTAGAAGTAATGTCAGGGTTCATATTTCTGTTCTCAGGCACTGTCAGCATCAGAAAGAAACAAGGGTTGAGACCAGTAAAGGATTTGTGTGATGTGCACCCAGCACTGGGGAATAATGGGAGCACTGGCCTTAGTCCAGGAGAAATGTGACCCAGTAAACTTCTTAAAAGACTGTTCAATCACTCCCTTTATTATGCTGGAGCATACAGGCTGTGTACAGGATGAATGGCATTTTCATAACTGCTGCCAAAGGAAACATTTTCTGTGCTGTGTACAGTAATTTTCTCTACTTTGCAGTCTGGGCTGGCAGCAAAAGGGAGCTGCTCCTCACCTCCTCACAGGGGTGGGTGGTAATGGTGCACCTTGAACTGAACCAGCCAGTGATTTAATTCCATCAAGCCTAAGCACAGCTTCATTGGTCTGCCTTTGCAGAGGAATCCACTGCCTCTTTGTAGTCATACAGATCAGGAGCAAAATAATAGAGGAAAAAAGGTCCTATTTGAAGAAAAGCAGTACAGAGCATGGATATCTGGATCAGCAATGTGTTTCCTTGGCTGGAGGTGCAGTGAGATGCCCAGGCACCTGAGAACTGTGGGCTGCTCTTGTAGGAGGGCTGGAGCATACAGCTCCTGCAGGCTCCTTCCCAAAAAAATCCTCAATAACATCAGAAATAGCACAGTGTCTCCAGGTGGGTTTTTTTATGCCTCCAGCCTTTTTTATAGCCTTTGCCCTTCCCTGTGGTTTATTGCTTTCCCAAAATAGGTTTCCTGGGAAAAAATTTTCCACTAGATTCACTCTGAAACCAGAGTGACAAGCTGTTTATTTATTTAATTGGTTTTATGTTCCAACCAATAAATTAATCTTCTCTGTGTTTGATTTTTGAGCAAGCAAAGCTAAAAGAAGGGGGAGTGCATACCAGAGATGTGGGGTTCTCTTTTTCATGTTTTGTCAGCTCTTTCTTTAAATAAAAGGCTTAATTAAGCCTGCATTTCTCATTACGTTCTGTGTAAATGTGGCACCTAGACAACATGAACTGGGCTTTAGAACAGTTTGCTGTTCCTATGCAGCCCATCATTTCCTTTATGAGAACAATTCCTGCCTATAATAATTTTGTTATCCCAGTGTATTTATCTTTTACATCTTCATACACGACTCTTAGAGGTTTTCTTGGCATCGTGACAGCCTGAGATTACCCAGCACTCAGACTGTGTATTTCTCACAAGCTTCTGAAACTGCATTAGATTTGATTTTTTTTCTTACTTTTTACTTACTACATTTGTTTTTTATGCATCATAAGCCACAGTGCTCACAGTTGTGTGTGCAACCCATCTGCACACAAAACAAGAATGAAATATGTAGGGTTCATTAGTCAGATGTGGTGAATGGCTTGAAATGCTTAATTAAAGAAAAAACACAAAAGGCCCAGTGAATCAGATGTTCACAGAGCAATAGAGGTAGGGAAAAAGACTTCATGAATAATTGCTATTTAAATGCAGGCTCCCTTATTTGCCCACAGTTAGTTCCCACCCATTTTTTTTGCAAGGAAAATCAGTCAGTAAAAATATATGACATCAACTTTTTATTTCTTATAGAAATTCTGCTATACTAATTCTTTTACCTTGATGTTAGATCTTTTGTCCTTAATCTATTTTAAAGCTAAGCATTGCTGGATTCTACAGTGTACCTTTATTTAAGAATGTAATGCCCATCTATTTCCTAGCAATGGCATGGTCGTTTTGTCTTAGAACTGAAGCTTTGGAAAACTCTCTTCCCACTTAGGATGGTTCCATTCCCACTTAGTTCTTATGAACTAGCTTGCAAAACCAAACTGGTGACATCCTTTCTAATCAGCCCTTGCAAGATTTAAAGAAAAAAAAAAACACAAAGAAAGAGCAAGAGCTTTGTGTCTCGTTGCTGTTAAATTTGGGTGTATTTTTAAACCTTTCCTGACGATTCATGCTTCTTGTGAGCTTCTCATCAGTGGCAAAGCTGAACAGAATAGAGGTTATTTCAGCTAATTACAGGGTGACGTTATAGCTTGAAATGGAGGATGAGGGATGAACAAGCACTCTGAGTGCTCTGCCCTATTCCATTCTGTGCAGGCATGTTAATAGCCCTATCTGTTAGTATATTTTTAAGGCTGTGTTCAGTCTCAATAGGGTGATGTTTGTCTGTGGGCCTCCCTCTCAGTCTGTTTGTGCCCAGTGTATTTGTGACAATGCCTGCACTGTCTCTGTGCCCTGAGCCGAATGGGTGGCTTGTGAAGGGGACTGAGATGTTAGACTGGGCTGTCAGTGATGCTCTTCATTTGTATTCTGCTCAGGGGGCCAAGCCACTGAGGAGGAGACGTGCCAGAGTGCTTTCCTTAGAGAGCCCCTGCCCTCTTTAATTTTCCTTTGCACTTCTTTACCCCAGTGAACCTTTTTCTTTCAAGGTGTGACCATTTCTGCAGCACGGAGCTTGGCTTTAGTTGATGATACAGATAGGATGTGCAGCACCTACAAACCAGTGAGTTGTTTGGGGCTGGCTTATTTTTGGCTGTGAAATGTTGCATTAGGAGACAGAGAGCTGCATTGAGAGCATCTGGTGCCTGCCCTCTTCCAGCCTGAGAGGAGATTTCGTGTGGGCAGAGAAATGTGAAGTACATTGTGAGAGTATGGCCTGTGCAGAGCTGCCTCTGAAGCAATAGCCAGCTCAGCTTTTTAGGGAATGGCACATGCTTTTGGAAACCCATGAGTGAGAAGCTCCCAAAGTGCTGTTGTTTTAAACCAGAAATGCTTGGTTTGCCCTAAATCTGAAAGGCTGCTCATTTGAGACCTGACATGCTAATGCAGCGTGCTTCTCCCAGAATGGTGCAGTGATGCATCCTTGGTGCTGAGGGGATGTGCAGTGTCCTCGCCTGCTCTGCTGGTGAGACAGCAGCAGCCTTTGGGGAGAAGGAAGGATGTTTTAACAATATGAGGTAATTTTGTTACTGAATTCTTGAGTACCTTCCTGTTCAAGATCTTCTGAGTTTGCTCTGTGGTTTGCTGGGAAGAGGAGGGTGCTGCTTTTACATCCTGTCATTTTGCATCCTTCTTTGCTTTAACTGCAGCAGTTTCCAAGTCTGTTGTGCCGTGTTTTTGGGACTGCTGATGCAGCACGTCCCTATGGCAGCAGAAGCCAGCACCCTTGAGCGATTCCTTGTGCTCCACACCGACAGAGCCAGGCTACTCCAGCTCCTCTCCTGGCAGCCAGTGATTAATGTAAAGTTCAACAGCACCAACTTTTCATCGTCTGCCACGTGAGCTGTTCCCACCAGCGAGAGAAAGGTCTGACTGTTCTGCTGTGGGCTGCAGTCTGTGCTGCTGTCCACATGCAGGTGTGACTTTTCTCTCCTCCCTCCTTCCTGCAGTTCCCTTTTGCCCTCTGCCCTTGGAGACTCCTGTGTAAAGGTGGGATCAAACAGTCACCCTGAAAGAAAAAGGCAGAACAGAGAAAAGGCAGTTTTGGTGAGGATTACAGGTCATATGTCAGGTCGAATCAGTCCCTGATGGAGACAGCAAAGAAAATGTAACATTGCAAGAGCAAATGTGGTTTTGCTGAGGAAAGGTTCATGGCTGGTTTTCAGTGCTTCAGGATCAACTGCATGGCTGCCTACAAACCCTCTCTGCACTTAAACTCGTGTGGTGCCAAACTCTTTCAAGTGAAGAAAATGAAGATCAGGAGGAGGTTGCTGGACACTGGCCAGGGCGAGTGCCTGACCATTTGTGTGAGCCAAGTCAGGAACAGGACAGAGCAGCTCCTACCTTGGCATCCCAGGGAGCACCACAATATGAATGAAGTACATTTCTTGTACTGTACTATATTTTCCTCTGAGCCTCCCATTGTCTGCCCACTTGTCTTGGAAGACAAAGATCTAATTCTAGATTTAGACAGTCACAGGTCCAATCATGGCCAGTTGCAAACTCCTGGGTATATTCCTAAAGAAAACTGTTTTCTCCATCCCACTTCCCTGGTTTTTTTTTTTTTTTTTGTATGTGCTGGAAGCAAAGTCTTGCTTTCTTCTTGAGTTTCACCAGCTTTTGGTTTGGTGGGCACTGCAGGAGACTGGCTGTGTGGCTGCCAGTATTAGGAAAAGAGGAAATTCTTCTACTTGAAGAACATTCTGAATGAAGGCCTTGTAACCAAAAGAAAGTTCAAACAAATTCAGCAAATACTGTATCCTGAAGCCATGCTAAACCAACACACGTGATGGCAGAGCAAGCCCTTATCTTCCTGGCCTATGAATGAATAAAAGTGACTCCTAATTTCAAAACAGAGAGAAAAGTAACAGAAAACCAGTTATTCGTTGTATTCTAGTGAGAGTGTGGATCCCGTACAGAGCTAGAACAACCATGCAGTAAATCCTGTTACCTCGTTTCCTTCATCACTGATGGATGCAGGGAAGCAAACAGAGGAAGCCACATCACAGCAAGTGAAGCAAGGCAGAAAAAGCAGCTGGGCCTGTTTGGTGCCCACTGTATTTGGAACTGAATGTCAGAAAGAGAGGGCCCAGCATCCTGTGAACAGAGTGGGGTGATGAAGTCTCAAAGTACTGTTGTTCCCATGCATTATCCATTTGTTCTTGTTGCAACAATCACCATGTCAGTGGACTATTCTTGCATAATTAGGAGGAATGTGATCACCTTCAACCCTGAGAGCAAATGAGCTTCTGCAGCAGCAATTTCCATTCATGTGTGCACTGCATACCAAGGGGAAGAGGAATACAATGGATTTTATGTGTCTAAGCAGAACACAGTCTGCAGCTGGAAATGCCACTTCTTGTGAAACAATTTTATGCGCTGGTGACTGGACATTTTTCATTTGAAATTAAATTCCTCTTGGCCCTGCTGCATATTGGGGTTTGGATTGATGAGTAATTTCTCACAAATCTGTGCATCATCTCTGTTTTGCATCTTCCCTTTCTGCTGCTCCCAACACTGCAAATTGATGTCAAGAAGAGAGCATGACTCAAATTGTTATTTGCTAAGCCTTCTGGTTTTCTCTAATATAGGAATTTTGCTATTTGAAAGTTAATCTTTCAACCATAACTAGACCTGTGCAAAACTGATAAACAGGTGAAGGAATCACCCTGTCCCAACAGCACACCAGCAAATATAGTCTGTGCTACTGCCTGAGCAAAGCCTGTGAATTGACTACATTTTAATCAAATGAAGTGGGTAGCTTGGGTTTGCTCTGAGACAAGTGTTTGAGTAAAGGATCAGCTTTCTGTTTCCCAATATTTTCAGCAAGCTTAGGAAGACATTCTGGAATTAAACAGACAACCCTCCCCAAAATGCTGTCCTGACTGCAAGCTTTCTAGATCCATAAGCATGATCCCACTGCCTCTTCCTCATACTGTGACTTCTGACTAGACTGAGCCTCTGATGCAGATGTCAGCATGTTCCCAATTATTATGGCAATGTCCTTGAGTGGAGCCATCTCTAGTCAGAAAAATCTGTAGAGTTGAATATAGCAAAGTGCTATTTCAATTCAAGTTTGGCTTTCTTCCAGCTGACATAGCATTTGTTCCCAAAGTCAATTCCAGGACAGTTTTTTTTTTTCCCTTTTCTCTTTTTTCTCCTTTCTCTGTTCCTTTCCCCAAAGCCATTTCAGGGAAGAGAAGTCACATAAGTTGTATTGACATCTGAAAGACACAGCCGAATATGAATTTTTGGTTATTTTTCAATTTATGTTCTGTGCCATTTTTAATTGAAATCTTTTTCACAGGCTCATCTATGAGAGGAGGGGGATATCTGAATGCAATTCATTTGAAATTTTCATATTTAGAAGTTTGCCCTTCTTCCCCCTTAGAGATAGCTGAGTTGTCTGACTGGCTGTAATGTATCTGTTGGCATTAGTGCACTGAAAAACAGAAAAATGTCTCTGTTCTTGCCTGATAATGCTCTTTTGCTATGAAGAATTTTTGCCAGAATCAACCCATCTTGTATTGCCGTGTGAAGTTTCCAGAATAATAATGGGTGCTGACTTCCAAATATTTAGAGTTCTCTAATTAGAAGAAATTATCTCTGTGCTCCACAGTAGGAGAATTGTGTATGCCTTCCTCACCCTCCCAGCCCCAAGGGGGCTGGAATGAATGCTGGGGTGTAAGAAAAATAACTCCTGTATCCTGCAAAGGCCCATGAGCTGTGGGACAGCACTGCCCTGGCTTTGTAATGGTTTCCAGAGAGCCATGCCCCACCAGGAGAAAGCCCAGTGCAAATGGGCAAAACCCAAACTTGAAATGTAATCTGAAGGGTTCTGCTTTTCTTATTTGCAAGAAGCAAAGCCTGATGTTCCAGCGTGGATATTACAGGAGCTGTTCCTGCCTGGTAGCTTTCCAAGTTGTGTCTTGAAAACAAAAAAAGGCTCTGGATCCAGGGCTAATGGTGCATCTTTCAAAGAAATGTTTCTCTAAAAATATGCTGACATCCCATATGGAATAACATCAATGAGAATCCTGAAGCATGTTGGGAAGCTCTGCTCCCCTGTGTAGTAAAGGTTATAGCCAAAATCTTTTTAGAAGAGAAATGTAAAATCTGTTTGAGACCTCATGTGCCAGTGCTGTGCAGCATCTTCTCTGGCTGCACTGATCAGGAAGTTTCTGGAAGTGTCAGCATGAGTTTCTGACTGAGGGGCTGGGTACACAGGGCCTGTTTCAGTGCACACAGACAAATCCTGTATAACCTGTCCAAGGAATCTCACAGTTCCAGCCTAGCCCTGAGGGTGCCTGCCCAGGCAGCACAGAGCACACCCCTGACACAGCCTTTATCCCAAAGCAGGTGTTGACCATGGGTATTTGTTGACTCTGCCAGGGGCTGAGAGTGATATGTGGCTGACATTCCTCTTCTTCTGGTAATCCTGGGTCAGCTGAATAATGCCTTAGTAAAAGGCACTTCCCTGCCATCACATTGACCAGACAGCAAAAACCATTTGTGATTTAATGGTTGGTATTAATGAGGTACTCAGTGCATCTGAACTTTACTGAGGTTTGTGGTAGCTCTTATGGTTATAATATTGTTGTAGCTCTTAGTGCTTACAGTTTTACAGCTTGAGATTCATGGAAAACTGGGAAAAAATGTGGTGGAGGGCAAATGCCACGAGGTTGCCAGGGTCCTCTTCCTGCTCCTGGGTATGATGAACAGTGCTTCAGTGTTGCACCACTGGTGTTAATTTACCCTGTGTTTGGAGAACTCTGAATAAAATCTATTCCTGTGCTTGGTTATCATTATATGTAGTTTTTATAATGTTTGATCTGAGTCATTCTTGCTCCAATTTCAGCCCATTACTCCTTATCTGCTGTGGTTATGGAGAACAGATCGTTCTATTGACTTTTGTAGTATGTTTCTATGTACATAGCAGTCCTTTATCACCCTGCTCATAGCATTCTCCTCACTAGATAAAAACAATGCCATTTTCTGTAACACGTCCTGACAAGTCATATTTTCTAGATGTCTTTCCTGGTTTTTGTACTCTCTTCCTTTGGTCTCCTTTTATTTACTTAAGTACTCTGTGTAGGAGATAATGCTTCATCCAAGGACTTGGAAAGCTGAGCAAAGCAGAAGAGTGACTTATATTGTAGGTGATATGGGCTCCTGTATTTATTAATCCCAGCCTGCTCAGCTTTCATAACAGTATGACTTCACCAAGGCATGTTCTCCTTGGAGTCTGCTACACTCCAAATCTTCCTCTGGAGAGCTGTTGTCTGAACAGTCTGAACAGTTTTCCTCAACCTCTCTTTGTTGGTTGCTCCTGAGTGCCTTTATTAGCTGTACCTCTGGCCGTTTTGAATTTCAAAGCATGTCTTCAAATGATGAAATAATCTCATATAATCTTGTCCTCTGGTGTAATTGCGTTCCCTCCAGACTTGTGTGCTGCAAATTTTAATAAGCATGCCCTCTACTTCCTCTTCTCCTTCACTAATGTTAGTGGGGAATAGAACCAACAGCAAAGAAAAAAAAGGAGGAAACCTACTTGACATCTCTTTTTGCTTTTACAGTATCCCATTAATGACACCCGTGTGGGTCCTCCGTTTGTTGCTTTTCATCAAGACTGCTTCCTTGGTTGCTTATTGGAACTTCTGTGAATGCAGTACCCAAGGAAGAGTGAAAATGAAGTAAAAGCTATAAAAATATTTTTGTACAGAGGTACCTGGAGCTTTCCTGCAGAAGTGAAAACTCACAGGCTACTAATATACTCTCTTCCTCTTTAGTTTGGTTGTAGTCAAGTTGCAACAGTGAGTGATTGTCCAAAACAATGGGGGTGTAATTGCAGGTTCCCCACATGAAAATCTTCATATGAGATAAAAATAATGCAGAGGAGTGTAAATCAGTCATAAACATAAGGATTTTGGAAGCTGGGAAGTAGCAGACATTGCATTGGCCATACTCCTGGCTTTAAATGTTCGAAAATGTAACTAAGTGCTGGCATTCAGGAACATTGGCGCTGAAAGCTCCCATGTTAAAAGGCCTCATAGGCTTGAAAGCTAAATTATTTCACAGACTGAAGGCAAATGTAGGTTCAAGTGCTATGTAGGTCCCCAAATCCCTTGCCAGTGTGTGGGTTTTGCAGTAGGTTCTTTTCATAGAACTTTTGCACTTCTTCATGTGTGACAGCTGGGGAGAGTGGAGATGGGGAGTGTGGCACCGACGAGTGCTCAAACTGAAATAATCCTGAGAAGAGAATCTTGGTGCCACTTTCTCTTCGGGTTTCTGATGAGCACAGCAGATGTCTGCAGGGATGGGAGATGCAGGCTCCTGCTGTGAACGACTGTAATAATGAGAAGCATTTGATGAGCTGACTGTGTTTCATTCTCACTGATGAGTTGATACTTTAAGTATACAAATTATTACAGCAACTTTGATCAGATTTAGTTTAGGTGCAACTACAATTGATTCCAAGAGAGGCAGCTTGCGTGGATAGAAAAGTAACTAAGATGTGTTATCTTGCTGGCTTTATTTTTCATTCCTTCCTCATCCCTGTTTCCCCATCTACTTAGCACTGATTTTATGTTAAGTATCTCTTTAGAATTGTCTTGCTCTGCAGTCTTTAATGTTTAAGGTTGTGTGGCATCTTTTTGGTTGCCTGTTTATCACAAGTGTAGGGAAAACAGTCTTCTTGTTAAGTATGAGTCTTACAGAGATATATTCTGGCAGAATAAAATTGCAAATCCATGTGTGCCTTGTTGCCTGGCTCTGTATGGAAAGGAAAGTGGGAGACCTGTACAGGGTGGGAAATTCAGAGGCTGGGGCTAATGCTGCCCTTCAGAGCAGTCAGTGGGGCTGGTGGACTGGAACATTTCCAGGAAAAGAGTACTGATACCAAAGTATCTTCACACATCGCTGCTAATACTGAGAAGGAAAGTGCCTGAGGGAAGGACAAAACTCTGTAAACAACTCTGAGATGGAAATACGTGCAGCAGCCCCTTCAGTTGCTTTGACCAAGGGCAGGCCAGCAGGAAGTCTGTAGCAAGCTGTTGCTTTCTCCAGGTCAAGGAAAACATTTGAAGAATAACCTCCCTGTTTTATTTTGCTTCTCATTCTTGGGAAACAGTGGGGGTTGGAGAATAAATGTGCAGCAGTTATTATTTCGTGGGCCACTGCCTAGGGAGGTGGGTGCAGCCTGGTAGCTGTGCTGCCCTTGGGTCACCAGGGGAAACTGCTGCAGGCAGCACCTGCCCTGCCAGCTCTGGCTCCACTTCCTCACAAAGATTCCCCAGGTCTGGAGGGACTTGGAATATGTCTCCCTTTCCCCATGCCATAAGGTCTTGCCTTGACCTTTCCTACATCAGGAAGGGCCAGGTGCTCCCTGTCAGTGAGGATGTGGGGCTGGAGGAGCTACGAGGGGCCAGCACTCTCAGTGTTTGTGATGCCATGGCCAGCACTCCCACAGCTGGTGATGCCATGGCCAGCACTCTCAGTGTTGATGGTGCCATGGCCAGCACTCTCAGATTTGGGGATGCCATGGCCAGCATTCCCAGTGTTGATGATGCCATGGCCAGCACTCTCAGATTTGGGGATGCCATGGCCAGCACTCCCAGTTTTGGGGATGCCATGGCCAGCACTCTCAGTGTTTGTGATGCCATGGCCAGCACTCTCAGTGTTGATGATGCCATGGCCAGCACTCTCCCATCCCGTGGTGTCTCCTGTGCCGCTCCTGGCGTGGCTGGCATTGCACGGTGGCCGTGCAGTGGAGGTGGGCGGGTGCAGGGCATTTTTGGAGAGCTGCTGGTGAATGTGTCACGGAGCTGCTGCCCTCACACCGCCCCAGCAGCCAGCCCTGCCCGAGCCCAGTGCTATAATTAGCTGGTGGCAATCAGCAGCCGCTTGCTGCTGTCGCAGGGATTCAGACTGACTGCAGCAGCAAATGCTCAGAGCTGGTGCTTTAATGACTGGATTTTCCTGGTGCCAAGGCCAGTTAACTTTTCAGCCTGGATTTCAGACTGATTTGCGACTTTATTTTTCTAATTCAGGAGTGGATTGGTCTTTGTTTTCCCCAAGTAAATTCTAGGATTAATAGGCCTTACTGATATTTCTGTGCAGCCCCTTGAATTTACAGGAAGCTTTCATCAATTAAAAGACCTCACTGATTGGAATATGTGCAGATCCTTTTCTGGAGACAGCCTCAGTACATTTTTAACCCTTGTCCTTTCCATGTTAGCTCACTCTGCTTGAACCACTTGGGAAGAAACCCTTCTGGGGTCTGAAGTTCTGTTTTCTGAAGGCATTTCTTTATGTTGAAAGATCCCGGATAGTTTTTAGCTAAGATTGTTCTCAGGACTACTCAATTATGGATCCTCCTGACCTTCTGACTTGCATAATCTACCTGAGAAGGAGGATGGAGAAAAGATTGTGACAGTGCACACCACCAAATCTTTCTGTGGGAGCCAAAGCTAGGAAAGGAGGATACTGCATTCTGTTCACTCTATTTTAATTTACAACATGATAAGCCAGTACATCAAGATTGTACTGGCTTTTAATAGATTTCGGGAGTGCAGTTAAGTTCAATTGTTCTCAGTTAAGATACCTGCCTCCTCTGGCACACTATCCATTTCCATTATTTTGTTCTGTGGTGGTAGGAAATGTGGTTCCCCTCTCTGAAAAATGATCTCTGTACTTGAGGTCTGGGGTTTTCTGCTGGTATGTCAATCTACAGCATAAACACTTCTCTGGTAGTTTTTAAGAGCTTTGCTGTGGGAAGGGAGAATGAGGTCTCACATCTTGGTGAGTGGGGTAGGATCCAGAAATCTGCATTACATCAGACTGAGCAAGATTGATTTTGACCTGATTCTATCAAACTCAAATGCTGGCAGTAGGAGCTGGAAACATGAACTCATTCTGGTGCCTGCAGTTGCAGGGTACAATGAGCCTGCCCTGCATTTGCCTAGAGAGCTGGACAAACAGTTTTGGGAAGTAAACTGGGCACTAACAAACTTGGGGGCTTCTTTTTTAAGAATGGGTTTTCTTCCCCAGTCTATCAAATAAGTTCAAGTTTGCTTATTGAAGGATTTGTAGTGTGCCCTGACAATCTTCCTTTGCAGCTGTGATCAGCCATTGGAGCACAGCTCTCCAGGCTTCACCTTTAATTCAAATTGGTTTGCATGGAGTCTCCTCTAATGCCTTCATGCAGCCTCCTGCCCTCCTAAGCAGGGATAAAGCCATTTATGTGAAAAAGCCCACAGCAAACTCAGCAGCTCTGTGCCTGGATCTCTGTGGTGAGGCTCTGAACCACTAATCTCTCCTGTGGTTGCTGATGTGCATTTGGAAGAGTGAAATGACATCATAAGGCTTTCAGACGACTGTGCAGTCTTATCTTTCAAAGTCAAAAGTTTTTTTTTCAAATCCATACATATGTTAGAATCCTGGGCACCTTGTTTGTACCCATCTCTTCCCTTTGTCTGCCCTCTTCCATGAATTACTCACTGATTTGTAAATAAAAAAGGATGCAAGTACATTTTGGGAGATTTTTCGAACGTTATTTTTAGAATAAATTTGTTTGGTACAAAAGATAGCTCTAAAAAGCATTTGGCAACAGATAACAAGCCTGCAATCGTGAGGACCCGGTTCACACCCAAGCTGCTATAACCTGAAGGAATTTTTAGGAGGCAGTACTGCTTGCAGTGTGTGGTACTAGAAGTGTGTGCTCCTGACGTGCTGTGGAGCTAATGCACAGCCTCAGTGTCTGTATTTATAGCATGCAACAGCCAGACCCACCACGGCAAGCAGAACTGCTCTTCAGTGTCATGGGATTTCCTCAGTGTTCTGGCTCAACAGAAGGATGGGGACATCCCCTCACTGAGGCATTTGGACCTGGAGCCCTCTGAAGCAGTTCTCATTAGGCTGTGCCGTGTGCTGTGTGTACCGGCTGCTTTATGCCCAGGCTGGCACAAACCAATTTGTCGACGCTCTGTTTTCCTTGTACTCCATCCTGTGCTCCAGAGAGGGAGGGAAAGCATTGGCTCGGCTGCTCTCATCACCTGGGAGAGGGATGATGATGGGAAGCAGAGCATCCAGCGCAGCTGGGGCTGATCCCCATGGATGTGCTGCTCCCATAGCCGATAATCCCGTGCGTTCAGCCCGGAGCACCCGGAGCAGAGCGCAGCCCACGGCGCTCCCCCGCTCCCGTCTGCCCGCAGGTTTGCGGGGCATCAGCTGTGCTCCCAGCTGCTGCGCCCACCCAGATCCCGGGACAAGCTTCCTGAGGAGCTGCCCACTAATCCGAGCCCTAAGGGCTGGCAGATTACCCCTTCAGAACACAGCTCCTTAGATTTTTCGTACTTGGGTGTCGATGTGTATGTATATTCATTGAGTACAATGTATAAAATCATGCATGCAGAACTCCTGCAAAAAATAATTAGTTTGCCATATGCTATTGGCTGCTTTGCCAAGCTTCCTTCTCTTCACCTGATCACTTTCAGCCCTGTTTCAGCTTTAAGTGTCTTAAAGCCTCAGACATGTTTCTCAGTCACTCAGTCTGCCATAGACACGTTTTTCGCCTCTGGACCTCCAAATTTCTCTGCCTGAAGCGAGTCAAAGGTGTAATTCAAACAGCTCTATCTTTGAGCATGTTCTTGGACTGCTCTTCAACAAGATGTGCACTGCAAGAGAAGTAGGAATTTTCCCCTTCCCGTGGGACTTGTAGCACTTCCATCTTACTTTGGAAGGGACCCAAGATACCAGTTCTTAAATTTTTACTCTCTTTACAGGAAAGTGTAAGTGTTCTATGTCATATAACAGACTTCAGCGTGCTCCAAGCCTTGTATCCATCATATTGAAGGGATACAAAAAAATAGCTGGGGTAGGATTTGAAAAGCTCTCTGATGCATTTCTGGAAAGGTGACATATGGATGATACAGGGTAGCTATTTTCTAACATTTCTGTCTTGCCATCCAAGCCCAGTTGTGGCTTCACCACCTGTGAACAATCCAAACTCATGCTGCAGTCACCTTGTATGCCCTTCCTCCCCATCACAAATTCCAATTCCTGCTCTCAGACTCTGCTACAGAGTGACTTGAAGGGAGCTCTTCAATTTTGGCAGGAACAGTGTGGCTGCTATAGAGCCTCTAATGCATCCTTCTGCATTTTATTCATCACTGAAATAGGATTTGGAGAGGGTGGGGATTCTGAACAAAGTGTGTAAAATTTTGCTGCCAACAGCATGATAATTAAAGGGAGAAGATAGCAGTACATGTAAAAATATTGCTACATGTGCACAAAGCAGGGCTGATCTTAGTGTTGCAAGCTGGATATTTCTGAGCCGTGTGCCTTTAAGACCTACATAATGCTGTTACATTACCTTAGGGGTTTTCTTTTGAATTTCCAGCTTCAGAAAACCAAGCTTGATTTTCTTTTTTTTTTCCTTCCATCCCCTGACGATGCTCTCAGAACCTGGGGGTGTTTATTTGAAAGAAGACTCCCTGCACGTCAGATATTACGGTGTGATAAGGCACGTTGCAGTAAATAGGGGTAGGATCATGTGGACATCCCTGTCAGAGCTGCCATGGCTGGGTGATGTTACCTCCCCTTTACGATGCCAGCTCCGTGATTTAGGGCAGCCACCACTAATTTTTCTCTATTGCTCCCTGACATCTCGTGGCAGCACCAGGTAATGCAGTTATTTGCTTAAAATTTTGCCGAGAGAGTAGCTCCGACATGAGATTTCGAAGCTTCAGTAGCTTTGCTGGAAAAGAAACTAACGTAGATGTTGGTATTGTGTTTTTGGAGTGATTTCCCCCCCTTCCCCGGGGAAGAACACTTCTCTAAGGAAGGATTTTGAACAGGCCAGACCTTCCAATAAATTCTGGGGGTTTATATATATATATAATGCTAGACATTAAATTAAAAGCTTTCACTAACATGGTGCATTCTGTTTTAAAATGTTGCCAGTGAAATTTCACTAAGAACTGCTTTGATGCTTGGAGAGGAAGATGTTGATGATAGCAAATGCTGCAGAAGAGCTGAATGCCTTTGGCTGGCTCTTTGATATTTTCTTGCTCTAACTCTTAATTCCCCAAAAGAGTTAGAGTTTGCTGGTTAGCTTTGAGAAAATGGCCAAGTCTGGGAACAAAATTATGCTACATTCTGAGCTAGAAAGAAACATACTTTTGCTATAAATAACTGATTCTTTTCTCTTTCTTTCCTCCCTTTTTTAAGTGCTGAGTAAAGACAAAAATGAGGATAAAACAAGCAGAATGGGCAGTAAATGCACATTGTGTGTAAGACTCAATTCTTCTGGGTCCCTTCCAACTCAGACTGTTCTGTTATTTCTGTGATTTAAATACATGAGCTCTCTGCAGTTCCAGCTTAGGGGCTTGGGGTTTGTGTGTGGCTGCTAAGAAGGTGTCAGTGAACCTGCCCCGGTACTCAGGTTCTGTGTCACTTAAAAATAACAAGGTTTCTCTGTGAAGACCAGTAGCAGGAATGGATGGATAAAGCATTGCTAATAGGAAGGGTGGCTTGCTCTCTAAGGTTTGTTTTTTCTGCTCAGGTTTCCTTTGTAATACCTGGTTTTGCCTCCTCTCTGGGTAGGAGCAGTGAGACCTTGGTGGGGATGTAAACTGATAGTGATTAATTTTGTGTGGCACACTGCAGATTGAACTCCTGTTCCAATTTTAGGTAGAATGACTGAAAATCCGTGTTTCTTTTCCTCTCCAATCTCCAGTCGCAAGGTAAGAAACAATCCAGCTAATACTGGGAAGTACAATCCCCACAGCTTCTTACTCGTGCAGTGAGTAGTGCTGTGTTCCAGAAAAGGCTTTTCTACCACCCCTCCTGGTTTTGCACTCTACCATCTTGGCAGTTCTTTTATATGGATGGCATGAAATTGCCAGCAGCTTGGCCCATCTTTCTCTGGCAATTTAATGAGGTAACAGCTACAAGTGGCTTATTTTCTTCCTTGTTTTTTGGATTTATTCTTTGCTTGTTCCAAAACTCCTCCATCCTGGATTTTGCTAAGAGGTTTCCCACCTTTCCCTCTCAGGCACAGTTGCCATTTGTTTATCTCCATGACTCCATGGCTGCACATCCCAGGTTTCAGTGTTTGAAGGGAGGGCAGAACAGGAACAGCAGCTGCTGGCTGTCCCCAAAGAAAACCTGAAGCAAGTGCCAAGGTTGATGTCCACTGGCATTGCAGGGCTGAATTCTGCACAGAAGAGACTTCAGAAAACACTGGCTTTGTTCAGCATGTGGGACAGTTCTGTGGCAGCCAGAATTTCACCAGAGACCCAGTGTCTCTGAAATATGTCCCATTCTATGTCCCACTGAAATACCTGTGAAGTCCCAGCCTTCCAGTGTCACAGAGGATGTTTTGGAGAGCAGAAATGCTCCAGCACATTAGGAGAGATGAGCCTCTGAACCAAGCATCTCATCTTGAAGGGCTCTGGCTGATGGAGCCAGGCTGTGACCAAAAGGAGTGAGAGCTCTATGAGAGCAAAAAAAGAGAGCAACATGAGGATATCTTTAGCCTTATTATCCCCATCCCTTGCTTTGTAAAGTTTTAACAGAAGTAATGCCATGGGAAGGTGCCCAAGTTAGTGGTGCCCAAGTTAGTGTTTGCTTCCCCTTTGTCCTGTCATTAGTCAGACCATGAATTTAGTCCATTATTTTGGAATTGTTTTCCAGTGGGACTTTGGTGATAACATCAGAACCTTGTTCTAGCTAAACTGATACAGAGTCATTTCATCCTAGTTCATGGTGTCAGTGTGCCATCCCATGTAGAAAACAAACCCCCTAAAAATAAAAACCTGCACTTTACAAGGATGTTGTAGTCTGAATTATATTCAAGTCCATTATAGCTTACTGGGTAAAATATTTACCATAGGTGTTTTCCCACTGGGAATGACAGCTGGACTTGATTAGGTGCTTAAATGCTCAGAAGTTTTGAATGAGGAATCAAGGGGAGGCTCTCGGTTGGTGGCAGAGGCAGCATTAAGGGAAAATATCAGCCTGTGAACTGCCACAGCATTTCCCAAGCAATAAAACTGCACTCTGCAATCTTTTGTGTTCAGGATGACTGAATCTTAACCTACATAGCAATAGTTTCCTGCTCACCAGTGGGTGAGTGATCACATGAAAGTCTCAATCCTTTTGTGGGGAAGGAGCAAGTGCAAAGATCTTGGGTTTGCAGTGAGCCCAGGGGACTCTGCCTCCTGCCTTGGAGAATGGTGTCCCCTTCTTATCAAATACTCTCCTCTGTGTGGCAATGAGTAGTTTCTCCTCTCCTTGACAGCTGGCTTTTGTGTGAAAGTGAAATAAACTCACTTTGCTGAAGGTTTCATGCAGTGCAATGGCTCCAAATCCTGCAGTGCAGCCCATGTCTCAGTAGAGGAGTTGTTTCATAGCACTTCAGTATTGTGTAGCACCCCTGGGGTAGTTACAACAGGCACTTCTGCACAAAAGTACTAATTTTGTGTATTTTAGATGCATTTGCTGCGATTTAGCAATTGGTTCTAAATAGCAGCAGGACAGCTCTGTGCTTGCTGTCACACAGGAGGTATGACTAGGGAACTAGCAGCTCAGCTTGTCTGTGAAAACATCCCAGCACTGCTGCCTTTCAGCATCACTCTGGGGTAAATGAGCTCAGGACCTTGCCACCATCGAGCCAGGAGGAATCTGATGCTTCCTTCTGTACAGAAAATGCCTCTGCATTGAATAGATGATTTTGATTTAAAACCTTCATTTAACATTTGAGAGAGATTTTTTTCCTGTCTGGTTATAATTGTTGAAGTAGGTCAAGGTTGAGATCCAGATCATCATAAATCACTCTGCTTTAAAGGCAAATGTTTTGCTTTGTGGCCCGAGGGACTGAAATCAAGTCTGACAAGGCGCACAGACCTGCATTTTATTCTTGGCTTTTCTGTGCTGCCTCTGTCATTTTTTTCCCCATCTGGAGAGCAGTGCTTACCTTGCTCTGCTGTTGTGGGGATTAATTAATCCCTCTATTTGCACAGTGCTTTGAACATGCCCAAACGAAGCGCTGTTATTTAATTGCCTGGCGGCTCTGTGCAGCCTCCTGTGACAGCAGAGGCTCAGGATGGGCAGAGAGAGGCCCCTGGGCCACCCCACGCTGATGTCTGAGCTCTGCCTGCCCCCTCCCAGCCAGCCCAGATGGAGGGGACACGAGGAGTGACAGACCTCCAGGCTGGGCAGAGGCTTGTGTGGATTCCTGGATGTTCTCTGTGCCCTGTGGCTGGACCAGCTGGGGAGGAGTCTTCAGCAAGACTGGCTTGCAGGTTACAGGCTGCTGTGCATCTAGCACTGACTGCTAGAAATTTGATATGAATTTAAGAGCCAAGTGGCTATCTTAAGTTATCTGTTTGTGTTTGGAACCCATGAGGGGATTTGACCTTTGCTTAGAAGATGTCAAACCACCACAGGATGACAGTGCAAAGTGTCTAAGGATGAAATGGCCACTTAGCCATCATAAATGCACATTAACAATTGTATGTGTGATCTACTAGCTATTTAAGGCCATAAACCAGATTGCTGTTTTTAGAGGGCCACAAGCTTTGTGTATTTTTTTTGCAGAGGGCTCTTGGATATACTTGTGATCTCACTTCCTAGAATTTCCTTTGTTTTACTGGCTCACAGTAGAACAGGGGCAGGTTAAAGGTGTAACAAGGGTATTACCCAGCTGTAGTTATAGCAGGAGGCATTTGCATACCAGAGATTGATTTTTCCTAGCATCTCCTTCTAGAAGAGAGATGCACCAGCAAAGCACGTAGGGCTTCACAGATGGGCTGTAAAAGAACAAGAGGAGCATTGTAGCTGTGTTTGCTGTGTCATTTCCTTCCATCTTTTCATTTGCTGTCTTACTGCATCACTCTTCTTTTCTTTTTTTTTTTTTTTTTCTGTCTTGTCAGTCCCTGTTTACTTTGCTCCTTGCTGGCAGAGTTATTTGGAGTGGAAGTGGATGGTTCACATCACATGCTGATGCTCATGCAGTAGTGTCCTCACCAGCCCAGCCATCCTGGCTGTTTGAGAGCTGCAGAAAATGCAGTCCACCACAAGGGATAGGAACCCAGAATTTACTTTGCTGCCATCGTGACAGTGGATCCTTTTCCAGTGATGTATTCAGGACACTTGGATGCCAGTGGGAGGAAATGGAAAATAAAAGAAAACAAAGAGGGAAAGGCCTCCAGAAAAAACATTTGATGTGCCAAACAAATTTGGGATGACAATGCTGCATGGACAGGGTTGTCTCTGGTCAGCCCATGGTGACCTGCTGGAGCACTGGTGTGGGCTTTTCCTTGCAAGGAAGGAGAGTATGGAAAGGACATTCTCTGTTAGGACACTTTCCTTAAGGACGCTTTTCTTAAGTTTCCTAAGAGAAGAAATGCTGCATATGTGTAGCTTCCAGAAAATTCAGTTCAGGCATGAGAGAGGAGCTTGTGGAGAAAGCTTGAATTACTCCACTCCACTGAAGAAGAAAAACAAAACTTGATCATAGCTACAAAAATCCATCCAGGAAAACCACATTGTGTCACCATGTTTCTGTGACAAAATGGAAATGCCATTCTGGCCATGAACATGCTTACTGCATTGTCTGAAAAGATGCATTTTGATCCAGTAAGAGCTGGATTCCACCCACCTTTATTTTGTCAAGTTATGCTGCATTATGCATTCCTGCTAACTGGAAGTTTTGGTGGCCATGGGAAGTATGGTGTGAGACCTGGATGTTTGCTGGGAAATCAGAGCTTGGAGCTGACAGACTCAGCCCATGCCTCACTTTGGAGTGATACCACTGTGTTGTGAGGCATGGATTGCTGTCGTTTCCATCTTTCTCCATGTGCTTTGCCACAAATTAAAGGACTTAATGATGGTATTTGATATAAAGCAGCACCTGTAAGAGGGATAATTGATCATCAGCACAGATTCTCCATGTATGTGTCACTGCAACATGTACTGACCTGCCTTCTTCATTTAAAGCCCTGTTCCCTCTGCTTTCTTCTTGCCATGGGCTACGTTCCACAGAATAACCCAAAGCCTTGAGGGCACCCTCTTACTCATCAGTTTCCTGTTGGCCATCCCTGGAGCTGCTTTATACCTTTTTGCCAGCATCCCTCATGATAGCTGCTCTGATGTAAGCTCCTCCTCCTCAAAAAAAAAATTAACCCAGTTGCCTTGGGTCATGTTCATTCTACTAATGCACATTGCTACGATAGGAGGAATGACTGTCACTTGAGATAGCTGGAAAAGGAAATCAGGAATTTATTCAGCAGAGTGCAAATTGTATTGCTTCCTCTTCCAGGGAGCCAGCAGGTACCAGTGGTTGATGTGAGGTGGAGAATGGCTCTCTTCCTATGCATTGTGTCCTTGCTGTTAAAACCTCATGTGAGGGCCTTTCTGCTGCCCTTTCTGCTCAGCCCAGCAAGGGCCCAGGGCTCCTTTCCATCATCCCTGCCTGGGCTGGCAGCCATGCCCTCACCACACCTGGCCTTGGGCTCTGGGTGTGGGAGGCTGAGCCTGCATTTGGGTTCTGCCACCTCCATCCGGGGGAAACCAGTGTTCCAGTGTTTGCATTGGGTTGGTTTGGTTTGGTTTGGTTTGGTTTGGTTTGGTTTGGAAGGAGCAGGTTGGGGGGAGTAATCCCTGTGCCCTTGCATTGCCTTTCCTCTGGCTTTTCTCTTGCACATGATGCTTTTCCTTGCCTCAGCTGAGACAAGGGCAGCTCCGTACCTGCCGGGTCCATCATGTGCTCACTCGACCCACCAAAGCCTGATTTTAGTCTCCCCTTTCCAGGCTGACAGACCTTGGTCAGATCTGTTGGGACCAGGAACCTGGAGAAGGCAATTCCTTCCAGCAGGGACAGCCCTGCCGGCTCTGGCTTGGTGTCCCAGGTTCTTCTGGCTCTCACCTGGGTCTCATCTCTCTGCTCCCCTGGGCTATGGAATGAGCCTCTTGTTTTTCAGACTGAGCAGGACCTTCAGCCTTGACTATACTGATGTGGGGTTTTGTAGGAGAAAGCCATTTGAACAAAGCACACCAGGTTTAGTTGTGAGGTTTTATGGGGTGAAAGGAGTGGCTTCATGTTTAGTTTTGATAAAAATATTTTTAGAAGCAGGTCAGTTACACAGAGCGTTCCTAAGCTTTCTTTTCCCTGTCGGTCATTAGAAATGTTGCATTTTAGTTGTCTTTCACCTCTAAATTGAAATAAAGGAAACAAATTTTATTAGAGTGCATTACTGTGCACTCTCTCTACGTCTTACATGCTTAAAGTTGGTTCAGAACTGAGTATTAATAATTGCATTGTATTCATTAATTTTAAACTTGACTCTAAGCCTGAAAGCAACCAAGCAGAAAAAGTATTTAATAACCAACAAACTTAGAGGAACAGAACACATAGCCTAGTGCTGTTAACATCCTTCAGCAAAAAAAGATTAAGTACTGCTGTCGTCATTTAAGCTTTGGGGGGTGGGAAGGAGCAGGGGAAGGGAGAGAGGAGATGTCTGATCCACTTAATGCAAAGTATAAATTGATGTCATTTTAATTTTCTTCTTATAAGATTTACCACTTTACATGTAAATACCAGGCAGCACTGTGGCTACACTGGATTTCTGATTCATATGGAGAATGTGTTCATCTGCTGGAACTTAACTGATCACACTGAGTTACGGGGAGGATAATAAAAAGCTATGGAGTGAATAATGGCAGGATTTAAAAATGAGGCATGGGGGGCAGAAGATAGGATACAGAGTAATTTTGGAGGTAAAACTACAGTTGAGATTAACCATATATTTCTGGACATCTGGCTGATCTAAAGTCTGTCTGATGATTGTCTTGTAATTGTTAAACCTGCCGCCTTTATGTGTGGGATTAGGCCTGTTTAAATATGCATGCAAAAGGCAGAATAGTTACTGATTCTGTGCAGCATAATTTGTGTGGATCTTAGTTTGGAGTCAAATGGAGTTTATTTCTACTTTAGTTCACACATACTTGGTTCTTGTTTAGCTTTTTTCTCAAATGCTCTGTCAAAATGAGCATCTGTGAGAAGCTTAGTGATAGAGAAGGAGTTTAAAATAAAAGTTACCATTTTTAGATTGATATAAAAAAGGAAAACTGAGCATCTTATTAGTTACTAAAAGTGTATCTTCTGAAAAATTGTATGAAAGTTAGCATCTAATAATCCTGCATCTGTATTTAATCCCTTTCACTGCCACAGATCTTTAATTAAAGACTCTTCTATCTTTATGCCAATTAGTTTGAGATCCTAACCTTTGTGCTTAACAGAAATGGTTGTAGCTCTGCTGACATCCTCAGTGCTGTTTGTAAAGACAGAGAACTCCAGGAAAAACACATCAATATCAGCCCCATGGAAACACCCGAGCATTTCATTAGTGGTTGTAAGCTGGAGCGACAATAAGCTGGAGGGAAGGCTTTATTAGGCCAGAGGTGGTAAATGGAAAATTGGCAGCAGAAAATCAAAGTTTAATCATGAACAGCCCCTCACAACTGCAAACAGCATCTTAGTGTTCGTGCATTTGCATTTCCATCATGCCCTGCTCACAACTGTGTCAGGCCACGTAATAAATAAATAACCCAACCTTCACGAGCAAGGAAAAAACAATATGATGGCTCAGAGCCAGCAAAAGCTGCTCTGTAGCCATCTGCTCAGCATCAGCCCAGCACCAGCCTGCCTGCTGTGAGCAGGGAGTACAGATCATTCCCCAAGGCCTGATGGTCAGAATGTCACTGATTTTATGTTCTTTGCAGAGTATATTTAATGTGATCTTTTCCTTACAGCAACCATCTCTCCTGGTGTTCTAGTTGCATGTCTGTATTAGAAATCCACTGTAAATATGTCGTGTCTGTATTAACAGGCTGAGGGTAGGGAGCTGAAATACTGAATACTTCGTTTTGCTGTTCTAAGATGGTTTAAATGGAAAAAGTTAATACAAGCCAAGGGATGTAAGAGAAGGTACAGATTAATGCTGGTATGAGAGTGGTCAGAAAAGGTGATGTTTGTGTAGAGTCACATTTCCATTTAGGTGCCTGAAGGTGCTGATAGGTCCTGGGGTTTTCAGGTGGTCAGGCTGCTCTGTGCAATGAAAGACAGCCCTTGGAAATTGGGTACCTGTTTTCTACTGCATTATCTCTTCTGAGTGTCTGGGTGCTTTTGAAATGTCCTTATTTACAAGATAGGCCTTTTAATCTCTGCCCGTCTGGTTTAATTAGGTATGGAAGCTGCAGCCTCTGTATTTTATCCTCTGCCCTGTGATGCCCATCCTTGGGTGCAGTCTTCCTGCTTCAGTAGTGTTGATGACCAAAGTCAACACTGGGTTTTTGGACAAGAGATGGAAGAAGGACAGAGCTCACAACTCTGGTTTAGGGTTTAGATACCTACAATCTGTTGAAATAAAGAACTGTAGTGTACAAAGTGTTTTTGTGGATGGAGAATTCTAAGCCTTTATTTCAGTGTTTCTGCTCTCAGTTCAGGCAATACTTTGTGGGTGTGGGTGCTCTTTGTCCTTGGGGGAGCTAAACACTCTTAGGTGTTAAAAAAGTAAAAGTGACACCTGAGAACACTATTCAAGTAATGCTGGGTGGATTTAGAGAGAGCCATGTACTTGATGCTTCAGAGATGGAGATTAAAAGTGTAGCAAAAATTGTCAAGTGTAGCAGGAATTGTCAAGTTACATAAAAGCTGTAAATGAGACTGAGATCTATCTTTATTCTTTTTTCCCAGCCAGCTCTAATTTAAACTGGCTGTGTAACCAGTTTTACATGTGATCCACAGAGTCATGTAGACCATGCTTGCTTTCAAAAAGAAAAGAGTTAAGAGCTTGGAAAACTTCCAATAAAACTGCCCGTGGACTTTGGTCTTGCACTGTCATGAGCATGACTGGTGCTGCTGCTGAAGGAGGACAAGGAAGCCCCTGAGCAGCCTAGGAAACTCTGGTTTCTGCAGCAGTCATGGTGTCTTCCATACTCATAGTGTAATAATCTGAATGTGGACAGCTGGAATCATACTCTGCTCCAGAGATTTCATCAGGACTCTGTTCTGTAGTGCCCATATTTCCATGTGCTGCAAGTACATAGTTTGCACAAGCATTTTTCCCACCTGCTTTGCCCTAGCAGTTAAATTCACCCTTTGAGCAGCTGGTGTAGCTTTTTAATCTGTAATTCCTGAGCACTGAGACCAGGCTATGCCAGGTCTGTATACACCTGCTCAGAACATGACACAGATAATTCAAGTTCCTTCTGCTTTGGTGTGAAAAGCCTCCCTTTCCTCCAGTGTCCTCTGTGTGACAGTGCTGGCCATTTTCATCCTCAATCAGCTTTCCTTAGGATGTCCCTCATTTTTTGTGACATAAAAGCAGGTGAGTTCCAATGCTTGCAGAATTTCTCTGCTGGCACGGGTGGTTGCAGCTTCCCCCGTGTTGCCAGCTCCTTTGTCATCAGGCTGTTTCAGTACAGCTTTTTCGTGTTTTCCACGTGGTGCTCTGTCAGCAGGTTTCCTGCAGGGAACTCTGATGGTTCCAGCAGTATTTCTGTTGTATAAAAAGTGAGTCAGCTTTTCAGAAAGAGTTATTTGGGTTAATTTGCAATAACCAAGCTTCAGTGAGCCTTGCTTTTTTCATGGTTTTATCCCACTTCCTACTTACCTCTGTGCCTTCATTTAATAATGCAAGTAAGACAAGCTAGAAAAAAATATTTTTATGTTAATATTTTGTGGTCAAAATAAGACATCTGTTAAATTAATAGAACATTATTTTTTTGTTTCATTTACCTGCAGTAATGCAGGCAGTGCTGCTAAAGATATACACTGACCATCTGGATATGGAAATTAATGCTGGTTTAAGTTTTGAAAGGACTGTCTTCATAATATTGTTGCATTTTGATGGGACATTGAGAGTTTAAGAACTAACAGTGAAGATAATGCCTTGCTGATGGTTTGTTTCCAGGTGCCATCCATTCCAGGAAGTGAAGGCAATGGCTCATACCCAGTATGACCATGCCTGATGGTAGATGTTGCAAGAATATTATTTTATTTTCAATAGATAGGCCCTAGTTTCTCATTTTTATTGACACTTTATCAGCTTGTTCAATGAAAACTATATTTATATTTACTTAACTTTTCCTAATATTTCTAATACAGTTTTTTTACTTTCTTCTTGTATTTGAATTCTTAAACAGTGCAGTTGCTGTAATGATGCATCAGGGGTGTATTTACCTGTGCTGACATTAAAATATCCATTTGAATGAGAAAATATTTTCCTCAACAGAACTGTAAATGTGTTTTAGAAGCCCTTACATTTCTGTATTGATCAGCAAATTTGACTAAACTAAGTTCAGTTTACTTTGTTGTGTTGGCATAAAGCATTAGGCTCTGTTTGAGCAATTCTGTTGGGGAAGAGGGCAAAGTATGTAGAAATAATATTTTTTCATTATAGTTTAAGCATTGCTTTGCTTTGAGGCGTCTCTTGGAGTGCAGTTGCTGAGCTTTGTTTTTTAAGGCAGCTTGATCTCACACAGGCATCATTTATCCTGTGTGGAGTATTCCTGGGATGAGTTCTTATCTGGACACCCATTTATGCATTTGTGCCTTAGCATCCAGCCGTAGTTTTTTGCCTCTATGAAAGATACGCATCTAAATCTTTAAGTCCAGGTTGCTCTGCTAACCCAAGTGTTGAGCCCTGAGGCAGAGACACCATCCAGACCTCCCAGTCATCCCTCTCTTGTCTCTGGCAACACCACACTGCTCTTGGAAGAGATGCATCAAGTCCCTTTTCCCTGTCCAGGACATGGATGTGGTTGGTTGGATGTTTCTTCTGTAATTTCTCTAGAAGGATACAAAGTGGGAACCTGCAAGATGGATAATAAAAACTTGTTGGCCTAAGAGACAAAGTTTTTTGCCTGATCTATTTAAATAGTGTAATGGTAGAAGGGTTTAGCTCTAATCAATTTGTATTTTGCAAAGAACTTTGTAAGTCAGATTGTTTTTCTTTCTTGCTATATTACAGAGTGGTATTTTTTCTTTAATTGACAAAGCATTTATCTGGTGTTTCATTCATGATGTTTGGGTGACTTACAGATCAGTGAGTTTCAGCTCTTCTGTGCTTAATTCAGTGTTATCTTGAATATCTTTTGAAAATACACCCCTATTGGCACAAACAGAAGAAGATTAATTTTTGTTAAATTTAGATATTCACATTTCTTGATGTGGCATGTTTTGGGATGCTTTCTACTGATCTTGATTCTGGGTTTCTACAGCAAAATGCAGTGCAAAATGCATCAAGACTTTGCAGTGTAGAAACTTGCAGCTGAAGATCAATGTAAGTGAAGTGCGAATGGAAATGCCCATGTGGGAAACAGCACAATAAGGGTTAAAGGAACAGCAAGTTTTAGTATAGAGGATCCTTTGTGTGAAATTCAATCCAGGAACCAAACAGCAGGAAAATAAAGAATGATACTAGGCTCTCTCAGAGAAGTTCCTGTTACTTGTTGGGTTGTGTCTTCTCCAGGCATTGATTTTGGAGCATTCCCTGTCAGGAACACTTAGATGGGAATAGTGTGTTTTGGTTTTGAAGAAGCAGAACTCGCTGGGACTGTTTGACAGGGCTGTCACAGCTGGAAGCAGCCTTTCTTTCTCCCTGTGAATCCTAGGAAAGTGCACAATTCCCAGGCTTTGACCTCTGAAACATTCAGGCAGGAGAGCTCCCCAACAGCCTGGCATGTTGGAAGTTGTAGGGTCTCCCTTATCAAAATGCATATCTCCCTTATCAATCCATATCAAAATGCAGGTCTTTATAATTTTGTATGTTAATTAAGTAGGAGGATGTGGTTCTTTTGTGTATGCCTGGAGTTTGGAAGAGAACACTACTGTGTATTATCAGTGTGGTTGGCAACATGAGGTGGAAAAGGTGTGTCTGGTCTTTTCCCATACTGTTTGGTGCCAAGGTTTTTAATTTTTATTTAATTATTATTGTTATATGTGGATGAGTATAGCAATTTTATTTTTGTTTCCTTCCTTTCTGGTACTGCTGCTCTGTCATTCCTCCCATCTCATCCCTCTGATATCCTAAGCTTAGAGAAGCCTGTTGGTAACACTGTGGTGCTGGTGTGTCATCCTGGATTAACAGTGTGCATCAGCATAGGATGGCAAATTTGGGAGCTACATCCCTGCCTGGAGCCACTCACAGCACTGTCCTAGTGACAGCTGCTGGCAGGGTGTAGTAAGAGCTGGTAAAGTAAAAGTGGAAAGCTTGGTAGAGTAATCAACTAGGAATTTTTATGGCTCATGCTCAGCCTTTTAAAGTTTTCTATTTTCTGTCGTTAGTAGGTGGTTCCCTAAATTGGAACCTATAAAGAGCATAGATGAGGCTTGAATAAGATCAACTGGCAACGGTGCAAACATGAATTTTACAACAACCAGTCAAATGAAATAAAACAGAATGATGTGTATAATGATCGTAACATTAGCTTGCCTTACTGCTCATGTGAATGCTAGTAAGATAAATATTGAATATCTGTAAATAAACTAGCATTATACCAGCATGAAACCCCCCTTCAAACTGTAATTCTTCTTGAGAAAGATGCAGTGGTTTTCTTTAATCTTTTCAACAGGGGCTCTACAGTGAATCATTTCCTTTAATTGCTGTTCTGAAACACATAACAGGTTTTTTTATGCCCACTTTTTATATTTGTCTTTTTTCTTTCCGTTAATTGCAGTACTCCCATTCAAGCTTGCAAATGAAATTGCTTCCTCAACATATTTCTTCTCTGCTTTATGTAAACATAAGGGGGTTTATTAGCCCAATTTCCAGGGAGGATGGAAGTGCACTAACCCAACCACACAGAGAGGCTTTCACCAGTTATCGTAGTTACAGGCACTTGAAAGGAAACTCAGGGGAGTTGCCAGGCAGAACAAACCTCCTCTCCTTCTCTCACTCTGTGGAATTTCTCTCGTGCCTGGGGGACTGAGGAGCAGCACCACAACCCAGGCATGGCTGCTCACCTCTGCCTTTCCAGTGCCTGCTCTGACAGGCTCAGAAAGGCTTTGCAAGTTGCACCAGAGCCAAGAACCAGATAAAGTCCTCCTCTTCCTTTCCTTTAAACAACCAACTTAATTCATTTGCATTGATTGCAGATTTGCTTAGCAAGAATGTTAACTGTATATCAAAACCTGATTAAAGCTGATGAGATTAACAGGAATAAAGAAGTCTGAAAGTATTTAAAAATGAATCATCTTTCATAGCAATAAGATATGCAAAATACCATACAGCTTGGTCCATCTGTCATTTAGGACATCATTGCAGCTGTTTCAGAAAACTTGAAGGATTAAACAGCAAGGTACTATACGTAGAAATCTAAAAGTTTGATTTAAAACCCAAGCATAATCAATCCCTTCTGCAAATCTTATGCTGCACCTCAAACAGCAGGAGCATTCCTGCTCAGTTCTGGGGTATTTTGGTGGTTTTGACCAAGGACATTTTGATTTTGGCAGAGGGGTCTGCAGATGGAAGCAGCAGCCGTTCCATCTCCCAGGGGTCTTCTGCAGGGGTCTGGCAGCAGCTCAGCCACAAGTGACACTGACATTTGTCCCTGTGCTCCCAAGGGGCTGTGACAAAGCTCCAGGGTGGGGTGAGGGAACCCTGCATGATGGAATCCCACATGGGATTCCATGGAGCCATGCCAGAGAATGAGTTTAAGTAGTGGGAGACCTGTGGTTAAAAGGCTCTCCTGGTGGCATCACTGTCCTGATGGGGAATAGAGGTGCAGAGAGACTTGTGTCTCAAAAGGGCATTAAAGTACCAGCAGAGTAGTTACATGGGTGTTATCAGCAATATTGGGGTGTCACTTTGGTATTGTAATTATCTGGTATTTTTTACTGGTTTTGCTGTTGTGGGGGTGGTGGGGTTTGGGGTTTTGTTGTTGTCATTTTTGTTGCTTGGGTTCTTTTGTGTTGCGTTGGTTTGGTTTGATTTTTTTGGTTTGGTTTGCTTTTGCTTGGGTTTTTTGCCTTTTTTATTTTTTTCCTTGTAGTGTTGTTTTGATTTTTTTAATAATCAGACATCTGGGTTGAAATTTCTAAAATTTTGTTTCTGCTCTGGCTGACATGTTTTGGTTTTGTTTCAGCTGGAATTTAGCAGTTTGAGTGCAGGCTACATAGAAACTTTTTTTTTCCATGCAAGCACATACAGTCAAACACACTCAAAAGTGTCAGCATTTCAATTAGGCAACACTGACATGTAGCAAAACCCACCTAATAAATGAGGAATGTGCCTTTATTTTCAGACACATACTCAAGTGAATACCCACAAACAGGAACACCAGTATCTCAACCATTTAAGCACCAGTATATGTGCATGTATAGGAATATAAAACACAATTCAGTCGTTTCTTTTAATTTCATCCAAATGGTTGCAGGTCCTAAGCTATTTTGAAATCATATTTATAAGACATGGTGTGGAATTTTGATTTTGCAATCCTGTTGGGATTTCCTTCTCTCTAAGAAAGCACTGAAGTATTAAAAGCAACTTCTGGCTTTGACTTTGGCTCTTGTAGCAGGAGTAGCACATGAAAACCAGAGCTGTAGACAAATGAACAACAGAGCCTATGAAAATTGTCATGTGGATACAGAACCAGAGAGCTGGACCTTGGCTGGGCAAAACTGGGTTGCTTTAGAGAAGAGCAAACCTTACTTTTGCCATCCTTAGCCTTGTTCCTCTTTCACTTCCTTACCCGTGTTGCTGTGCTTGTGTTTTGGAGGACAGGCAGTAGCCAAGGTGGGGGAAATGCAGATGGTTGTGGAGAACATGGTTGGTTTTGAAGGACTGACTTGGGTATGGTGAACTGTGAACACATTATTTCTCATGTGAGCTGTACAACAGCATAGTGAGGATCTATCCTATGTGCACTGCCTCCAAAAGCAGAACACCAGAAAACACCTGGAGCATGGTGCTTGAAGAACACAAAACATGGCTCATGTGAAAGGAGAATGGAAAAGAACCAGAAGTCTTAATGATGGAAGGAATGTGCCCTTTCTGGGAAAAAAAATAAAACAGCCTCACAGTAGGAATGGCAATTCTCAGCTCATTCTGAGTATGATTAGGAGAATGTAAATAAGCACTGATTTTCCCTAAAATGGGATCAGGATATGAGGGACTTGGTTGCAATAATAAAATCCTTTTTAAACTCTAAACAAAACCGTATCATTACATGTACCCCCAAGCTGATTTTTGGATGGACTGAACTAAAATTACTGCTGCAGCTGACGACCTTCTAGCCAGAGGCAGCCTGGCTCTGCATGGATGGATGATGGATGGATGGATGGATGATGGGTGGATGGATGGATGAATGGATGGATGGATGGATGGATGATGGATGGATGGATGGATGGATGGATGGATGAATGGATGGATGATGGATGGATGGATGGAGGGATGGATGGATGGATGGATGGATGGATGGATGGATGGATGGATGGATGGCAGCTGAGACCCTGCTGTTCCCCCTTTCCCTTCACAGGCTCCAGCCTTTTAGGCATTCAGTGGGACCCCCCAGCTCTCCATTTGTGCAGCCCCCATCCCAGAGTGAAGGGATGAAAGCTGCCCAGCTGTCACTCTCTGCAGGCTCTGGCTGTGTTGTGGCTTCACCTCCTTCCCTGTTCCAGAGGAGGAGGCTGCTCCCACCCTCCTTACCCTGATTTGCAGCCTCAGTGCATTCATTGCTCCCTTTGCTCCCAGCTGGGCTGTCCTGTGGCTTTGCCAGCTCTCTCTTGTCCTTGCAGTGTAATCCTCTTACAGGCAGGTTTATATCCCCTCACCCTTCCTCATCCCAGGTCTGGAAGCCAACTCCCAAGGGAGCTCAAGGGACTCTCCAGTGCCTCCTCATCCCAGGATGGCCATGGACCTGCTCAGCATCCCCTCAGCTTTCTGGAAACAGCCTCCTCTGGAAATTCCTTGCCTTTGGAAATGCACCACTGTGCCTTCTGTGTGTGTGTGCCATGAGTGGCTCTTCATAAACACCGTGGTGAGCTGGTGTTCAGAAATCCTTCTCCTCCTCTATTGTTTGCAAATTTAGGGGCTTGAAACTGCTGGAATTGGTCCTAGAAATGTGACCTTGCATTTGGTACTACTGAATTTATCATCTCACACCTCAATGCCATATTCTGCTTTTTCTGAAGGTTATTAGGACTGTAGTTGCTTGAATAAAAATGGTTCTGAAAGAATTTCCTGGCACTGCTGTTGTGTGCAGTGACTAATGAGCTTGTGCATCTCTTTTTAATTCAAGTTTTCTTACTGCTAAATCCAAACTTTGTAAGGCTGTTACATGTACAGGGAGGAATTTATGTGCTAATTGATCCACTGAAATTACCAAAACTCCTTGACTGGAGTCTCTCTCAAAGGCTTCTCTACCCTGGTCAGTCCTGAGGAACAAAGGAGTCTTTCCACTGAAGTCTGACTCAGCCTGGGCTTTGGACACAGTCTCTTAGGCATGGATAGCACTAGAGGCTATTTTTCAGAGTGTTTAATTTTATTCCTTTACTTGGTTCACAAAGGAATTAATAGAAGTTTAGATTTTGCCTTGATTTATTAGGAGGCAAGCAAACAACAAGAGCATTTAAGAAATAATAAAGTATTTAAGTAGGGGATAGTCCTGTTTCAAAACTTTTTACTCTCTTGCATTTTTTATCATTTGAAGTCTTATATCTCAGTAAAATAGTGAACTGTTTTAAAATTTGAGGCCAGGCTATGTCATGCTGTGTAAACATGAATGTTTCTGTCATCTCTGTGTATTGCTACTGAAGGAATTGCATAGTGTGAGTATGAGGGACAGCTGCTGCATTTAAGCTTCCAAAAACTTTCAGGCCCCACAGGTAAATATTCCCTGGCTGTATCACTTTGCTGATGATCAGTCAGTTCTTTCTGTTCTGTGTACCAGCAGACCTTCAAAACAACCACAATTCCTCTGGCTAGGAGTGTGCCTTAGCCTTGCAGAGTGGGATGCTGCTTTTGAAGTCTCCACTCTCTAAGTTCTTTTCCCTGAGATATTCAGCCATGCATATTTAAAGCTACATTTCAAGAAATTAGGTCTGAAAATTCCCAGCAGAAATGTATTTTTGCGTTTTATTTTTATCCAGAGATGACCACATTTTTCTCTGGCTTAAAAGACACATCAATTAATAGAGCCACTGGTGACTAATCTGTAAAGCAGAATATCTTCACTCATTTAATGAAGAGTCTTACATAAAAATCATTCTCATGATAAAGAACTTAATTTTACCGAGATTTCCAACTTCTTTTCTGAAAGTGCTACGTGTCATAAAGCTACATCTTCAGCATAAGAATATGGCTATTTATGATAACGATTTATCACAGGCTTGATATTAGTATAGAAATCAGGTCCCAAATGTCCTTCCAGAATCTTCCCACAAGTGGCATGTAATCAATTGTTTCCTTATAGAAAAAATTCTCTAAGAATAGGTATTTGCACTGTATTAGCAAGAAATCCGTAGTTTTGAGCAATGCTGCAAGGTTGTTTTCAAGTTCTTGTCTTCCCACTGCAGTCCTTGTTAGTGCTCCTAGGACTTTTTGGGCAATGTCCAATTTTTTATCCTGCAGCAAACAAAATTACTGTGATGTTTTCTTCCCTGCTGTTCATTAAATGATCATTGACCTCTTCTGGTTGCAAGGAGGAGGTTGCACTGACCTCTATGTGATTTTTAATGTGTTTTCCATACAGAGTAAGTGATTCAGCCCTGGTTGTCATTTCTGCCCTAGCCTGCAAGGAAAGCACTCTTAGACCTCGGGGTGTGGTTGGTGTATGGATGGGTGGGGCTGCTGGGAAGCACCTGGGCTCTTTATAAAATGTTCCCTTCCTTTCAGAGGTCATTTAACTCTGTAGTTGATAGAGGCACTGTTAAAGTTAGGGATTAGTAGATTAGTACACACTCTGTTGTCTGCCGAGTTGGTGGTGAGTAGCCAAATCAGCTCCATGATAATTAGGTATTCCCTTTGCCATCTGTGTGAGAGCCAATATTTTAATTTATTGTCTTTTTTTTTTTTTTTTACCAGCACTACAGTTTTACCTCTGAGGACCTTAATCTAATGTCAGCTCACTTGGGACAACTATTCATGTACTTGTAATAGTGTCCAAGCTAGGACAAACACTGGAAATTAAAAATATTTCTGAAAACGAAGTAGGATAGTAGTCCACTTAGAGGAAGGAGCTGTGCAAGAACAGGTTGTTAAGCTTGATATGAGTGTGTCTAATCAAAATCTCCTCTGCTGTATTTCAGGGCAGATTCAGTGGTTGTCCAATGACTTGAGTGCTCTGGACACTCAGCTCTGACCCAGTGGTGATGTGAGAGCAGAGGCAGCATCCCCACTGCTGTGGTTTGCATGTGCTGGTATCCCTGATGATGGTTTCCACAGGGAGTACATGGACCAGGAGTTTTAATACACAGGAATCCCAGTTTTGCACAGAAACAGCAAGGGCTGTGGTGGATAATCAGTTTTGTGACAGCAGCTAGTTCCAGATGGATGCTGAGCAGCGGGGATCATTACTCAAACAGATTCCTGAGGTGAAGGGATGAAGCAAGATTCGTTGTGCTGGACATTCCACACATGCAACAAGGAGAGAAAACCCTGAGCCCAAAGCGTGGCAGCCTGCCCAGGTGAGACAAGCAGGGGATCTCAGAGAGGAATGTGAGTATTTTCCTTTAAATCCTTTTGGCTGTGTCTTTTTAGGAAGGAATTATTTATATAGAAAACTGTAAGGAGCAAAGAAGAAGAGGGACAGGCCTGAGTTACAAGAGCAAAGGGACAAAATAATGTTGTTGGGTACTGGGGGAATGTGTTAAGAAAGAAACGGTGAAGTCAGGAACTAGAAGACACTGGAACAGTTACATCTAAGAATGGCCACTGCAGGTGTTTTCTCCTAACACGGTGACCTTTACAGGCTGTCTCTCAGTTTGCAAAGGGGCCAGAAATGGTTATTTATGGACTTGCAACTTGCTGCCTTTCTCCAGCAACACAGCTCATGGCATCTTCATTTCCTGTGCACTCCAGCAGAGATCAGTCCTGCGCAGAGGTGACCCAAGGTGGGTTTGCAGGTGTAGTCAGGATCAGCAGATGTGAGGACACAGAATTCAGGTGTGTTGCTGGCTTACAGGCATTTCCATGTTCTGTTCTATATTGGTTTTAGTCGCCTGCCTGCCTGATGAGAGCCCAGGGGCTGAGGCAGGAGAAGACTCAAAGCCAGCCACTCCCAGAGCCTGACAAGCTGTAAAGCAAGAACATTTTGAACGTGATCCATTGCCTATTTTGGGAAAGTTATAAAATTTTCAGAGGTAGGCCAGTTATTTTTAAGTCTCTCTGGACATGCTTTTAACGCAGGATTTGTTCTGGATGTTGTCAAGGTCGGACGTTTTCATCGTGGAAAAGTTCCCCTCCTTTGGGTAAATGTCTGGAAGAGGTAATTAGCTGTGTGCTTTGGTCCTCTCTCATTTCCTCACAGCCTGCTAAACCTATTGCTAGACCTTTCAGCTTCAGCCAAGATGGATTGAGATAGTTCTTGTCTGCCTTCCCCTGGCTTCATCCATTTTCTGCACAGCCTTTCTCTAGCCTGTTTGAGGAAAAGGTTGCAGGAGAGCTGGGCAGAGACAGCATGTCTCTATCAGAATGCAGGGAGGCTGGTGTTTGGAAAAGGAAGTATTTGGAATTGAGAACCTGAAAATGCCAACAACCTGGTTCTTTTCCTTGTATCTGATTCTTTGCCGCTGCTTTGAATTTCTTTTTAAGCTGCCCCCTTTTTACATTCATTTAGCGAGGTTGAAAATATGAAATGAAATAGAAGAATTATACCTACAGCGAGATCCTCATTAATGAAGTTGCCCTCCTGCAGCTCTGTTCTGTAGATAAAGAGCTGGTCCAGAGGAATGCTGAGCTCTTCCTGCTGCTTTTGGGAGTAGGAGGGATTGCTGTGCACTCTGCAGCAATCAGGATTGGCTTCCAAGTTTTATTTTGACAGAGTTTGAGAATCAAAATAGCTCACATCAGTAATGAACAGGAGGACATGAATTATGTGGACCAATAAACTAGCAATTCCTGCTGCACCTTTCTCTTCACCTCTGTAACTGACAAACTTTAAATATTCCGTGTGGCAGCCCTGAGTATAAATAAGGGCTTGAATTAGGAAGCGTGGTGTAGAACCTTCCATGCCTCCTGTGTCAGCAGCAGCTGATACACATCGTGCCACCAATGCTCTGTGGGTTTTGGGGTATGAGGACAGCAGACTCTTTGAGGAGTGGTGTGCATCAGTTGAAAGGAATACATAGTGTTTTCCTGCCTAATTCTGACAGAATTTAATTAATTAAAGACAGTGCACTTTCAGAAGCTATTTTCTGAATACTCCTCTCTGCATGCTTTGCTGCTGTTACCTAGAAGGGGGTTGATAGTTTAATCTTTGTTTTGGCACTATTAAAAGAAGTAATTCTTGGACATTTTTCTGTTGTCTTTTATTGAGAAACTGCATGTGTTTAGTATTAGTTCTGATTTCAGCAATGCCCAGCATTATCAGGGCACTTTCCCTGTGTCCTGTAAAGCTGTGTACCCTTGTGTCAGTGCTGTTGGCCATATTTTGTGTGTGTCTCTAAAAAGCAGTTGGTTTGTTGGACAAGTGAGGTTAGAGCTGACAGTCAGTTCTTTTGTATTTCTGCCTGCCTGTGGCATGGTAACTTTTCCACCACATCCAGAACTGGGAGCAGTACTGCAGGTAACATTGGAAACATCTGTATTGATGCTGAAGGAAGGTAAAAGGACTAGGAATCCTGCCTTTGACTGAAATCAGGGGTTGGTGGGATGTGCCTGTGATACCATGCTTGAGGAGAGGCAAGAGGTAGAGTTGGGGGCGTTGGTTCACAGATTTATTTTTTTTTAAACCAGAACAATCCAATTCATGTAGATTAAAACATTCTGTGGGAACATCTTGATTTCAGTGGAAATTTTCTTAGAAAATGTCCAGGTGGCCCACCTGCTTCATTTCCTGCCATCTCATCAGTCAAGGGCTTCTGGGGTGTGTTTGCTGAGCCTGAGCTCAGAGGCACTGAAATGTGAGACCTGCTGGGGCTAAACAATGCATTTCTTCGTGTGTACAGCCTTTGCAATCCTTGCCCAACCTGGATATCTCCTGTGTTTTTTGGGTTTTGTTTTTTTTTTCTTTTAACCTTTAAAATTTTGACCTAAATGAAGGGCAGGACTAATAATGATGTTTTATGGAATCTACATCTCCAGTTTCCTGGCTGAGGAAACATGAATCCAGGGGCTTCCACTGCAGGGAACTTTTGTAAGGAAGATATCATCTACCTTGATGAAATCGCTTTCTAATAATGTTGCAAACTAGAGAAAGAATGCAGAAAAGAAACAGAAGATGCTGGAAAAGTCCATCAAAACATTGTGGGGGGCAAGACAGGCTGCAAGTATGAAAAAGAGGCAACCAAAACCAGCACAAACCACTTGCAAGCCCACTTGTGGACACAAAGCCAGTCTGAGTTTCTGGGGCTTGTTATGATGATAGGAACTGGTCCTGAGCATGGATAAATCAGGCCAGCCCTGGCTGCTGGCAGGAATCTCTCTGGTGATGTTGTCTGCTTGGGTGTGGAGATGAGCTTTGCCTGTGTTATCCAGGATTATTGCTGCTTATACCAAGGCTGGTATAAAAGGAAGGTCCAAGGAAAACTACGGAGTTTTTTTCTAAATCAAAAGCATTTGGTAAATTTGTGACAGGCCTTGAAACCTGGTGGTTGGGGTAGTTTTTCTATTTTGCTTTCCCTTAAAAACACCAAAGGACATGATCCCATGTGTCTTTGCATTTAGGTAGGATCTCTGGCAGTTAGCTGCTTTTTAGAAGCAAACTTCTTACTTTTTTTTAATTTTTTTTTTTCCTTTGCAAATGCTTGTTTTTATGTACCACTCCAGATGTCTCATTTGGGGCATTGTGGGCTGTGCAGCTGCCAGTTCATTTCTTCTGTGTCTGCTGAGGATCTGGAGTGGGGTTATGACACACTTTCTTTCCAGGACAAATCTTAAAATTCTTGCTGGGCCATATGAAGACCAGGTTTTGCTGTAGGAAGTCCACTGATGGAATTGTACTGCTGCTCTTGTGCTCCACGTGTGCTGGCTCTTCCAGGTGTTTGTAAATAAAGTTCCTTTGGATGCTGAATGCTCAGAGGGGCTCTAAAGGTCAAAGGGCTGGTAATCACTGTCCTCTGACTGCCAGGATATCTGAAATACTTTGTACCTCTCCTGTGTGATCATTGTCTGAATTGAAACTTTACAGTGGAAAGGGAGTAGGGAAGGCTGAGGTGGAATTGTGCCTTGGAGAAGGTGCTGTGGGTTTCCTTTTAGACCTTTCAGAAGCCCCAACTATGGAACCTGACCCTGAGGTCACAGAAAGAGGCTGGTGGAGAGATTTGGGGTCAAAGGAAGGAGACAGAGGTGAAGGGAAGATGTGTGTACTGATGGTGAGTGTCAGGAGCAGTGTCTGTTCCTGCTGCCTTGTTCTCAGGCCAGAACTGTCCTGGTCTTCTGTCTGCCCATGTCTCTCCTGCTTTTAAAGAAACATCTAAAAACCAAACCAGAAACCAGTACATTCATTGTGCCCTAGGCTGTGTGATGGCACAGAGAGATAGTGATGGAAAGTGTGTCTTGGAAGTAAGGAAATGAGGCTTGCCTTGGGGTGGAGGTGGGCATTAGCCATAGCACTGCTTGTGCTCTGCTAAATAAAGGTCAGGAAAAGGTTTGTAGGGAAGTCTTAGGGTTTTTTATCTTCATAAGCAAAATTCCAGCCAGCAGTGCTGCAACTTGAGGTGCATCATCAGCATCTTTGTGGAAACATCCCATCCCCTCTGCCAAGCTTGCTAGGGGCTTAGACCTCCCAACAAACTCAGGGATTTCCTTAAATCCTTGTAAATCAGAGCTCTATTAAGAAGCAGGAGGGGAATAAACCACCAAGAGGCTTTCCTCCTTTTTTCCAAAGTCTGTGTGTGCTATAAATTGAATAGGCCCCCCCTGAGACCTGGGGAAACCAAACTCTTAAAATGCATAGTAAAGGGTTGGTAATTGTTTCAAACAGCCAACTAAAAATGCTTTTTATTACGAGGCTTGAGCTCTCTTTCATATGTGAAGCTGCTTGTTCATTTTGGCAGTGAAGGCTGCTTTTATGCCTCCCTGGGGACAGTGGTAAAACTTTCAGCAGCTTAGGCACAGAAACCAGCCCTTTGTGGAACTGAAGGCGAGAAACCAGAAGTTGTTCTGCAGATTTCCCAGTCCCCTGCAGCTTGCTTTCAGATTTTGCTGATTAATCCACTTTTGTTCAGGACAAGGAGAGCTGAAGACGGTGCTGTGCAGGGGTGGGACCAGACTTGGCAAGGGCACTGGGTGTCTGTGGGTTGGTGGGCTCCTTGGTGATTTTTTCTGACGTTCAGCTGTTGGGTGCAATAACAAGGAATCACACTTTGCACACAGTTGCACTGAAAGATGGACAAGAGCTGGATTTATTCTTACTGCCACTGTGAGCAGGAGAGCAGAAGTCTCTGGTAATCCTGTCCCAAAGTGGTAGCAGAAATGCCAATGCCTGCTGAGGCTGATGATGGAGGGGAGCAGGGGACACTCAGACAGGGGGACATGTGGAGTTTCATGTCTCTCAGGGGACTGCAGGAGCAGGGAGCCGTTCCTGCAGCTGGAACACTGCATCCTCCCTTGGCAGTGATTCGTCTTAGATATTTGTCCATCAGTGGCAGCCTTAATGTAACATCTCCATCTGCTGGACTTTAATTTTGTCTGTCTGTCCCTCTGGAGTTTGTAGAAGCCTTGAGGCTTCATCCTGCCAGCAGCATAGCATCAGCACATCCCTTCAGGATCCTGTGTGCTGGCTTTGGAGGCTCCCCAGTGGTTCCTGAATGTTTCTGCCCTTGCTTTGGAGGTTCCTCCAGTTGTGGACACACTGCTAGAGAGCTAGGAAAATTACAGTCTGGAAAATCATTCCCAGGCAGGAGGTTCTCCTGCTCTCTCAGCTTCTTTCCCAGGCTGATAGCTTGTTCAGCTTCAGTTAGGGAGACTTTCTCCCAGGATGATAACTTGGTCAAAACAGAATGGAATTAATAATAAAAATCAACACCAGGTACCAGCCGTGAGACTCTTCCTGAGCTATGGTCCCACGGGTGTTCTCTCAGTTATCCAACGAGCTGCTGTCTTGTCTTAGCTCTGCAGAACATACTATAAAAAGTACAAATCGTGCTCTCAATAAATGTCTCTTTCCTACCGTGAGAGGGACCATGTAGCTGTGCCTTATTTCCGCCGCTGCTAAAGAGTTAAATCCTTAACCCAGCAGCTACATCCAGTAACTCCTGACACGTTTCTGCCCTTGCCTTGCAGATCACTGGCGTTATCCTTCTGGCAGTGGGGGTCTGGGGCAAGCTCACCCTTGGCACCTACATCTCTCTGATTGCTGAGAACTCCACCAATGCCCCCTACGTGCTCATCGGGACGGGCACCACCATCATCGTCTTCGGCCTCTTCGGCTGCTTTGCCACCTGTCGTGGCAGCCCATGGATGCTGAAGCTGGTGAGCAAATATCAGTGGCACCACATATATTAGTGGCTCCACATGTATTAGTGGCTAGCTGTTTTTTTCTTTTTGCTTTGACTCAAAGTTAGGATTGAATGCACGAGGGACGGATTTTCTCGTTCAGACTTAGTTGTTTATTAACTTTTATTTATAGTATTGAGAGTTTCGTAGCACTTCTAGCTAAAAACAAGAACATGTCAGTGTATTTTGTTAGTTACAAGGTCTTTTCAAGCCCAACTATCCAATTAAAAGCTAACATCTATATTATTTGTACTTTTGACTCAATAAGTAAACCCCTGTGACCCGCACTGCAGTACTTTGTAACCAACTAAAAACTGCTACCTGAAATCACAAAGAAGAAACAAGAAGGAAGAAGAGCTGCCACCTAAGAACCTTCATCTTGTTCTCTACCTTTTACTATATTCTAAAACTCCAGTTTCAAAACCCTTTCACCATGTGATATTACACACTTTTATTCAAGCTACACACCAGTGATCCCAACTCCATCACTCAGATTTGGAAGCCTTCTCCAGGGCCTCAGGTCAAAAGCAGTGTTCTCCAGGGGGTCAGTGCCAGAAAGCACAGACAGTTCAAAACTCCCAGGCTTCAGGGTTCCAACAAGCAAATCCAAGTGCCTTAGAAGGGGAGGAGGGTTTTTTTGATCAGTTGAGATTCCCCCCACCCCCTTACAGATGTTGTTTTTAGGCACATAAACTCGATTTTATTAATCTCTATGTTCAACATGTGTGCCTTTAGGACAAAGGGGGAAAAAAAAACTCTTTGCCAAAACCAGTTTCTTGATTAACTATGACTGAATTTTGCTAGACGTGGTGCATAGGCCCAGGAGTTTGGAGCAGGGTGGAATGCTGCTGAATTGCTCTGTGAGTTGTTCTACAATCATTCTGGTTTTCTGTGAGACAGATAGAGAAATAGATTTATGATCTTAAAGATGCCCAGAGCATCATAAATGTGAAATTCTTTCAAACTGTATTTTAAGGGGTCAGTTTAATACCCTGATGTGAAGTTATGGAACAAATAGCTGGTACCTCGTAAAAGCACACCAGCCCTTCTTTTTCTCCTAACATTCACTAGGATGGGACAATTCAACCCAAAAAGCAGAGCACTGTATAGTATCTCAAAAGCAGCAGAGGCTCAAGGTGCAATGAGCAGAGGGGAAGCTGTTGTGCCTCAGTCCACTTTAACTTCTCTCTCTATGAATTTCTCTGTTCTGAGTTTTCCAGCCTTCCTTAAAATTTAAAATAAGTACAGGTTAAACAGATGAGAAACTGTGTTTCTAGGCATATTTAGGAGCAAAATCCTGCATGTGCAATGATTTGAAGGGTGGAAAAAGCACTTGTGAAGCAGTGAACTAGTGAGAAAGGGCATGACAGTATAATGCATCTCCTGCTACAGTATTTTGGGACAGGTTTTCTAAGGAGATGGGATGATTTTTCTCCAGTTCAAACTGCAGTTTAAAAAAGAAAGGACATGTTAAAGGGAGTTAGTTTCCTCAAGTGATGGCAGGGAGGGGAAGGGGAGAGGTAGCAGCTGCAATCCCATCAGCTGGTGGCCAGCTGGCGAGTACCTCCCTGCTGTCTCTTGCTGGTGATGTGCTGTCAGGGCATGGCCAGAGGCTTGCTGGACCACTGCAGTCCAGATGGGGAAGGGATAAAGGTGAATTATGATATAAATCCATAGGAAATCAGGCTCTGCAAGTTGCCCCATAACTCATGTAACTTTGTCAAAGCTATGCCACTAACAGTAGCATGTGTTGTTCCAAGCATGAGGGTTTATTTTCCTTGTACATGTAAGAAATATTTCTAAACTTCTTTTCTCTCCTAAACAGAGCAGTAATTTGACAGCTCCATTAATTGGACACCTTTTTTTTCTAGTTCTGCCTTCACTGTTGTGCTCCTTTCCCCAATAACCTTGCATTAAAGCTAAGTTTCCCTTTCTCCACTAAATCCTGCTAGGACTGAATTTAATTTAAAATGTTTCCTTTCTTAATTAACTGTTACTTAGCAGGTGGAGTAAAAAGATATTTTTTCCTCCAGAAAATTAAGCCCCAACTTCAAATTTTACTATCCCACTTTGCATTTTTCTTTATCTTTTTTATTTCTGCTTAAATATATTTTTAGCACTTGGTGAGTGCCTACACTGAAAGCACTGTTTTCAAGGTTTATTTAGCAACTGATCCAAATGCTGCACCTAAATCCAAATATGGACCTTGGCTCAGCAAAGTGTTTGGAGCATATGTGTAGTGTTACTGTGAGAATATTTCCAGTGAAGGCAATATTTCAGTTCATTCATTGCAGAAACTTCAGGAATCAGGCAGCAAATCCCAGTCTGGCAGTGAGATAGATAAACACAAACCAAAACACCTGGGGAAGCCTGTTGACCTTAGCAGAGCAACATGCAAACAGGAAGGGGCTGCTTGTATTCCTTATTGCAAGATTAAAACCTGACTGACTTGGATTCACCTCTGGCGTGTGAGTGTGTTTTAACTTATACAAGAGCACTAAGAAACGTGGGAACAGAAATGTCAGAAAAGCCAGTAATGAAGCAATATATATCAGTTGTGAGTTATATAAACACTTATATTACATTCAGGTCATAACCTGTGTATCTCCCCCAAAAGACCTTTGGTTTCTTAACATCTTTGGAGGGTGCCAGGAGGGGAAAGTTACATTTTATGTGATAATATCTGTGCTGAGACAAAAGCCTATCGTGCTCTGACTTCTCTTGCCTCTTGCCTTTTCAGTATGCCATGTTCTTGTCCCTGGTGTTCCTGGCTGAGCTGGTGGCTGGCATTTCAGGGTTTGTCTTTCGCCACGAGGTAGGTGGAAATGTGCTGAGTTTGCACCTGGCAGCTCCTCCCTAGGCAGGAGCTGCTGAGAAGTTCCTGGAGCCTGGAGAATGTGTGGGGTGCTGAGCTCAACAGCTCCAGCACATCCCCAGGGCTGGGGCTGATGTGCAACAAAAACTTGTACAGCTCTTAAAAACCAATGTGATTCCAAATGAAGGGATTTAGCCAAAGCTCTTGCCCTCAGCTGCCTGATGATTTGCTCTCGAGCCATCAGGTTTTGTGTGTCCACCATGCAAGATCTTCTTTACTCTTTTACATGTGCTGAGGGCTGCAAAATAGATTAAATGCTTTTCTTAAACGCAGCTTGCCAGGCAAATGCTGGTTTATGTAAGGCAGAGACAACTTCTGCATCACACCAGACTTGCTGTTTTGTAAATATTTTCTCTTTTTTGTGGGGGGGGAGAGAGAGGGTGGGGAAGGAGTGGGATGGGATTTCGTTTCTATCTTGAGAATAAGGACAGATTAGAAGTAGAGTGAGGTAGGAAACTGGGACAGGAAGGAGCTTTAAAAAAGCATGATGGTCTAGATTTGTAATAGCACTTCTGCTTTATCCACTGTAATCAGGTCTATCTGCCTGAAAGTCCATGGACCTACAATGCCACTGGTGCTGAACCAGAACAGCCCCAGAGACCCTCCTTGTCTCTTCTCTTTGTATTAATTGGTTTTCCAGTCTCCTCTTCTGACATGACATTTCCATTGCTATAGATTTTCCTGCTGTTCACCCTTGCAAGCAGTGGATTGTGTTTAACGTGGTGCTGAGGTGCCTGTCCACCTGCTGAGGATTCCCATTTCATCCCAGCTAACCTGCAGCAGCCCCAGAGTCAGACTGCTCCTTTTTGGGAGAGGCAGTCTCTTGTGTGGGCCACAGCTATGTGGGTTGCTCACATCATCTGCTTCCCAGCCCCTTTCCCACCCAGTCAAAATGCCATTCCTGATGATATGCCTGACATTTTCCAGCTGAGGGACCTCTTGTTCCTTACCCAAATTCCTTTGCTGCTGGGGATGCCTGGTCAGTGTCTTGCTTTGTCTTACTTTGTCTTACTTCATGTCTTACTTTGGTGCCACTGCCTTGTGTCCCCAGGGTGTTTGCACAGGCTTTGGCTCCCACCTGGCATCCATGAGCATGCAGTGTCCTTCAGACTTAGTGCTGGAGCAAAGTGTGTGGGGGAAAAGCATAAAATGATACCTTCTTGATAGGTTAAGTCATTTTACAGTACTTTTTTAAACATACCAGTTTGCTGGCGTAGTCTTGTTTCTGTGTCTGATATCCCAGTGGAAAAATGGAATGAATGATTCCTGACAGTTAAAAGGGAGCTCTGGCAGCTCTAAAAACACCTTTAAAAACAACTGGGAAGGGCTAGTTTGGGTGTCTTATTAGGAGATTTGGAAATGCATTTGCTTCCTGCAAAAACTGCTTCAGATGTTGTGCTTCTTGCTGCTCACATGGGCTCTTTTTTGGGTTTTTTTTCCTCTCACCCTCACAGATCAAGGACACTTTCCTTAGGACATACACTGAAGCAATCCAGAATTACAACAAGAACGATGAGCGGAGCCATGCAGTGGATAATGTACAGGAAAGTGTAAGTCTAAAACTGGATACCAAAAATTCGTCAATAGATAAAGCATGGATTTGATCCCAGAACATGAAGTTTTGATGGCTCAATCTGCAAGCTGTAATTTGCAAGCAAAATTAAGAGGCTGGCAAAACTGATCTAAAGGAAAAGTATTTCAGCTGAAATGCTTCCCAGGATGCCTAAATTCTAGTGTAAAAGCTGTCTGATAAAGGCAGGGCCTGTCCCACTGTCTGGTTTTGGTCCCAGATCTTGAATTAGGTTTAGGGGGCAGTTTTGTTCCTGAAGAACACACCTTGCTCCTAAGGGAATTTGCCAATAAAATTATAGAATGCTTTAAATTTGAGCTGGATGAGACAGGGTTTTATAATCTTGTGTCCTGCATCACTGATAAACTGCAGCAGTTCTCTTCACAAGTACAGTGAGGGGCTGGCAAAGGACACCTAGTGAGTCAAGGAGAAAACCTGGGTATATGTTCCCCAAGGGAAGATGGAGGGAAAACTGCTGAGGTTGGCAGTGAAAGCTGTGCTGGAGGGATGCAGTGGGAGTTGGTGAAGAGCCTTCTGACCCTCAGGGGTGGTAGCAGGGCAGTGGGGATTGCCTTCCCTTCCAGCAGGGCACAGGGCAGGAGCAAATGCCACAGCATGGCCAAACCAGGTGGGGATGGCACCCACCCAAGTCCACCAACTACAGCACAGAGTGATAAAATTCACATTTAAATTCCCACAGGAAGCTCTACCATTGCAAGAAGCTATTTCTTCAGTTGGCAATACATTCTGTGAGCCAGTTTCCATATGACTAACTCGATGAATGGCTGACATGTCAGTGTCATTGTATCGATGACTTCTAGACCTTTAGAAATTTTGTTGGAGCCTTCAGCATGGTTGAACCTGTACTCTAACCTGGCTTCTCCTGGTTAGCAGATTACTGCAGTGCTCCCAGCTGAGGATATTCTGCTGTCTAATTGTCTGTTTGCGTAATGTTAACCTGTATTTTAAATTTTTGATTCCTTGCAGTTGATAAAACAAAGTAGTTCAGAGTAGTTTTTCAGTGTTTCTGTTGTAGCAAAATGTTCATTTCATTCATAGTTCTCTTTTTTACAGGAACTGCATTTATAAGCTATTTCCATGCAGAAAATTCAGCACATACTCCATACTTTTGAGTCTCTGTCTTATAGCTTAGGATCTAAATCAGAACATGCTTCCCAGTTTAGGGTTTTCTAGCTGACTTCCCAGACACACCCTGTGAACATATGGTGTCTTTCTATTTACAGCTCAGTGAATAGTCCTAGAAATTATTTTGGTGAGTTAGAAACCTTATTGATTTGTGCTAGTTTGAACCTGTATGTGTTACATGTAATTCTATATAATGCTTTGAGATCTTGAATTTACAGGGTCATCTTTAATCAAATAAAAAAAGTAAAGAAAACAAACAAAAGACCCAACAGATCATCAGCTAAAAAAGATGGATTTATGGCTGGACCTTTGTCAAATGTTACAAATAATAGTTCTGCTCATAAAATACCTTCTTTTTAGTAAGTCATCTGCTCCCTTGTTCTGTAAGTTACATCCCTGGTACTTTTGTAATTAGTAGGGCAGGGGTGATACCTGCTTTACAAAACCTGAGGTGCCCTGTCTTTATTTTGATTATGAGCTTCCAAAGTGGGCCAGGATGATTCTGCTCTAGTTTTAATTCTGTGCTGTTCGTTTGTGTGTTTTAAACCTGCCTCTCATCCCTCCTAGCTGAGCTGCTGTGGCATTCAGAGCTACACCAACTGGAGCACCAGCCCTTACTTCTTCAAGCACGGCATCCCTACGAGCTGTTGCATGAACTCCAGTGACTGCAACACTCAGGATCTGCGCAACATGACCGTGGCTGCCACTAAAGTAAACCAGAAGGTATCAGTAATGTTGTGCCAGAGGCTGCTGTGACACCCTCCAGCACCCCAGTGGAGTGTATGGCTGCTTGCAGCTGCATTTCATTTCAAATGGCTGGTTGATAATGTGTAAGTAAGGCTGGAGTGATGGTAAGGATGGGCTTGGTCCTGCACTTGCTTCATCTTCTTTGAGCTGGCCTTTCTCAGATCCAATCCCAGAGGCAGCAGCTCTGAGCAAGCACAGGTGATTGGCAGTAAATGTTGTGGTTGGTGGGTACCTTTATTGTGAGTTAAAATCTTTGAACATGTAGGGCTGTGAGCACAGCTCAGCCAAAGTGACCTGGGTCGCCTGAAGGAGCAGGTTGGTGTAAATGGGTTAGCTGCACCACCTAATTAGTGGCTTGTCTTCATTTTCTTCTGTCTTCACTCAGAGTCAGAATTAAAAACATAAAGGAGACAAATTTTCTTGTCTTCGGGCTTGGTCATTTATTAAATCTTATCCAAAGTACAGAGAGTTCTGCAACACTTCTTGCTACCAGCTAAAAGCGAGCAAAATGGAGACAAATCTAGTTAGTTACAAGGTCTTTTAAACAGTCCAATAAAGAATTAACACCTATATTATTTATACTTTTGACCCAATAACCAAACTCCTGTGACCTGCAGTGCAGCACTAGATATCCAACTAGAAACGACCACCTGAAATCATGAAAAAGAAGGAAGGAAGAAAACACAAAAAGAGACAACACCCAAGAATCTCTATCTTCTCCCATACCTATCACTATATTCTAAAAATCCCAAATGCCAAATCCTTCACCATGTGAAGGCACACACTTCTATTTAACTACACACCAGTGATTTTAACTCCATCACTCAAATTTGAAAGCCTTGTCCAAGGCCTCGGGTCAAAAGCAGTGTTCTCCAGGGGGTCAGTGCCAGAAAGCACAGAAAGTTCAAAATTCCCAGGCTTCTGGGTTCCAACAGGTTGGGAAGACAGAAATAGGGTTGAGAAGGCAAGTTGGAAGAACAGGATGAAAATGGATAATTAGAGAATAAAAATACAGAAAATGCTAAAAAAGGGAAGAATAAAGAGAAAATAATGCAGCATCTATGCATTAGACGCTGTGCTGAAGAAGTGCAACTCAAGTTATTGCTTCAAGTGCTAGTGTGTCATCAGTTCTTTCTCACTTGAGATTTGCAAGAGAGGAAACAGTTTGTTGGTAAGAGGAATGATACTGTGGCTAAATCACCATTCTAAGTTTTAACACAACTTAGTCAGACTTAAGGATTATTTTCTTTTTTGTTTTTGTTTTCAGAGATCTATTTTAAAAGTAAATAGAAGTCCTGAGTAGACTACAAGGGAAATACGGAAATGCCTCTGTCTCTTCTGTTTCTGTCTTTTTCATCTGTCAGTTATGACTCAGAAGGTTGGACTGGTGACTGAGCACAGCCTGAAACATCTTTGAAAACCAGTCAAGTAGACAACATTTTCTGGCATGTATTGTAAAAGGGATACTAGAGGATTATTTTCTACTAAGCCTTTCTCTTTTTTTGCAATGGTTTAATGAGAGCCACTTGTTGCAGATGTGTGGAATGTTGGTGTCCATTGCTTGAGTAACTCACAGTCACCACCAGCAGAGCAATCTTGCAGAGTGTAGGGGGTGAGCCACTCTGTTCAGTTGCTCTTTGTGAATTCGTGCTAACTGGGTGTTTTTGTAGAAGTGGGAGGAAGCTGAGAGGCAGGGCAGGGTGGATCCAGGCCGTCTAGGTGAGCCAGCACCCCGAGCAGGCATGGTGCCTCCTGGGCAGCCCACCCTGAGCCCCTGCTCCCCTTCCCAGCAGGAAAGTTTTTTGTGTGACTCGTGTCCCACCCGCTTTGCACTCCAGCCATGCACTCTGAGCCTTTCCTGGCTCGTAACCATTTAGGTACCATTTGCACTCCCAGCACTGATCTGCTGTTTCTCCCAAGGGCCAGGCTTGCTCTGCCTGCACAGGAAAATAAATCCCTGTCCACTTTTGGGTTCCTCGTGGCACAGGATGCCTGCTGAATTGTAGGAAGTGACTGAGGGATCGGTGTGTGCTAGTCCAGGGCTAGTAACACATTTCCAGCCATTCTTGCTCCTTACTCTCCTGTCAAATGCACAAGTCATCTGATAGAAAAGGACTGCTGATTCCTCAGGAAATAGTTGAAGTAATTACTTAATTTAATTACCCAGAGGAAATTTGGATGTTTGGAAGTTCATGTGGTTTTGTCTCATTTTCTGACATAGCCATTGAAAATCAAAAGTTGCAGATTTCTGTTCAGCAATTGTGAGATCTTGGAGCTGTCCCAGACATTTGAGCAAAATGGGATGCTTCTCATAGGAATAAAAAGCAAGAAGGAGAAAATGTTGTTTGGCCCTATCCTTTCACTTCATATAGGCATCAAACATCATTGCCTCTGACCCAAGCCCCTTGCTCATCTTGGAAACAGGCTTTTTACTCTCTGTGTGTTGGAGAAAAAGGAAAATACTTATTGCCTGTATTGTGGAAGACCCTTCTCACCATGCCTGTGGACAAGTATATTTGGATTAATCTTTTGGTGGATGTTGCAAAACTATCAGTAAGACGAGTTCTCTATGAACTAATCAAATTACTAGCAGATTCTGAGAACTAATAATGAATTAACCAAAGAGGATTAAACTAATAATGTAATTACAGGACTAAAAGACAGCATTCCTGGATTTTCTTTGCCAATTCTGACCCTAACTTGCTTAGTGACCTTGGGTTAATTATTTAGGCTCTCTGTTTCTTCATCTCAGACAGCCCTAATACCTAACTTTAAGAGCTGTCATTAGGATTAGCTAATTAATGTTCATCTAGTGCTTTTAATCACAGTTCTTTACCAAGAAACCTCAAGAGCTGTTTCTCTCTAAAATCTTAAGAAAGGAGCAGATGCATGGAGGCAAGAAAGATCAGATCCTTTGTAAACTGTCCCTTCTGTGCTCTGGATCTCTGGATCAGCACCCAGAGGTGCTCACACCGTGCTCCACACACTTCACACACACTGTGTCCTGTAACTCAGCTCGTGGGTGCTGCTTGCACTCTCAGTGCATGGCAGATAAGCCATATGTAAGCAATGTACTTCAGTAAACAGATTATTGTGGCTTGGGAAAACAGAGTCTTCAGGTGAGAGGGGTGATCAGAACTCTGCCATTGCATTGTTTTGTTGGCAAGATCTTCTGTCTCCCTCAAATTACCACTGTGCTTCAGTGTTGCATCTCTTGAAGGCTCTTCAGCAGAATAGGTTTCAGCAGAGCTGGGAGAGCATTAAGCCATGTCAGACAGAATGAAAATACTGCTTGAGAAATCTAATCTCATTGCAGAACATGCAAGCACGCAAACTGTAGTTGCTTGATGGGTTAAATAAGCAAGCTTGAATCAGACTTGCTTTACACTGTGGTAAAACATAGTTAATGTGTACACATAAACATTTCAGAAATTAATCAGGACCAGCTGTGCTGGTCCTCAGTTAGTATTAGGTTCAGCACTTCATTACTCTCAATGTTAAATGTCTTGTGATGTTGTAAAATAAGTTAAAGAAATGGTACAGTTTATTTAATGAATGGCCTGTCTGTAATAAAGGACGTTGTTTGTCCTTCTCACTGTTATTTTTTACAAGCATCTGATGCTCTGAGGTCATAAGGAATTCCTACAGTGCTTGCAGAATGAGGGGTGGGTGGATGTAGGTGAAATGTGGAGACATTTATCCCTTATGGGACAGGAGTCCAAACTGGGAAAAGCAACTCACTGTTATTTCTGAGTTTTCCAATTTCTGATGAAGTGGATAAAGTTATAAGGTATAAAACTTCTTAGGACTGGCCTTAAGCCAGAGTGTTGGTCATTTGAGGAAGGTGGCAAAGGGGGCAGAGCAGTGACTTTGGATTGTGGGGACAGATGGGTTAATAATGAAAGAAAAAAAGGATGCCATCTTTCTTTTTTTCTTCACATATCAAGTCACTTGTTTAGATTAATTTAGGCACCACAAACTAGGAGATAATTTCAAATGCTTTTTTTGGGGGGAGTCAAATAGGTGAGGGGAGAAACTTGGCAACGATTATTGTACTGAGGGGGACCATCTAAAAAAAGTCTGTCTAAGAGAAGGGCAGATATTGTACATGAATCCTCTGGCTTCAGCCTGAGCTGTGAATTGAGACCTGAGAAAGCAAATTGGCAGAGAGAAAATTCAGTTTGGGGAGTGGGACAGGGAATTTTATGTCCAAGGGCAAATGAACCAAGAAAATTCATAATTCTTAATTTTGTTACATGGTTTAAAGTTACATGCTGTTCAGTACTTTGCCTGGTGTCCTTTGATGGGTAAAGGCAAGCAGAATGCCTCAAGGGTCACTTCATTAAATATCTTGAGTATTAGGAAATCACCATCATTTATTCATTTTTGACATCTGTATTGTATTATAACATTGTTATAATATTATGTTATAGTATTGTTACTGGTTTGGTTTCAGGTCAAAGCTATATTGTTTTTTAACTGACTTTCTTTAAAAAGACCCATAAAAATGAGTGCAACATCACATTTAGATTTTAAAAGTATTGAAATTTGTTTCTAAAAGGAACTGGTTTTGTCACAGCTCCACATCATTCACTCAGAATTGCTATTTTAAAAACAGGTGATACTGTTGGAAATTACAGCAGAAATACTGTGTAGCCAGAGTTCATTCTAAATGAGAAATTTGTATGTCTGCATTCATGGCAGGGAAGGTCAGTACAAGGAATGATGATGTTTGTTTTCCAGGGCTGTTATGACTTGGTGACCAGTTTTATGGAGACAAATATGGGAATCATAGCTGGAGTGGCTTTTGGGATTGCATTCTCACAGGTAAGTGCATAAACACTCCCCTTCCCCCCTTTTCTTTTCCCCTCTTTTTCTTTACCTGGACTTCAAGGAAGGAAGGATTATGGAAAGGGACTGAACTCAGCATGCTCATTAGTCCTGAGGTCATGTGTTCATTGATTTTCTTTTTTTCAACTTAAATGAAGTTTCTCCTTGGGAATATCAGTTACGGTTGAGCTAATGACTAGCTCAAGGAAAACAGCTTGTCCCTCCACTGGGTCAAATAGAGGTTAACCCAATAAAACATTGGCTTAAATGGAGCATAAACAGCTAAGAAGACAAATAGCTAATCCATTGTTTGGGTGGGCTTCTGTCTTCTCAGTACTCTTATTTGTTCTTAAAGGACTCAAGAATTCAAGCAGTGCACCCTCAGGCCTCCCCATCCCGGACCTGGAGGAGACTCTTTGTGACCAATTTTATTTATTTTCCCTTTAACACTGAACACTGAGAAATGTTAAGTCTACCAAAATCAGATTGTTAAACCAGCTCCTGGTCTGCACCAAAAGGAGTGTGCCACAAGAGCTACAAGAGGAGAGCTGAGAAGGGGTTTTCTGCTCCAAGATATTCAAACTGCATTTATATAGACAGGAACTGGGGAAAGTATAGGTGTGGTCAGATTGCTGTGATCAAGAAGGGGCAGGAAAACACCTGCATCTTTCAACAAGATGCTCCTTTATACCAGTCACTTCATGTTTGACATCAAGGACTCTGTTGGAAACATGAAAAGTGAGAGAGGGAAATAAGCACAATTCAAAACTGTCCCCAAGCCATGTGGAAAACGGCCCTCACGTTCTCTCCATCAGCACACACACAGCCTGAGGGAGCCCTAAAGTTGTCTGGGCTCACACTGGCTGACTGCCCTGCCTTGGGCATACCTGGAAGCCTGATGCCCTGTAGCCAAGGTGTTGGATGTGAGCAGCCCGTGGGTTGGTGTGGGTGGAAATTCGGTTCAGCACAACAGCAGCTGCCCAGAGCATGTGCCTGCATGTCAGGTTTTTGGGATCCAGAAAAGGTGAGCAATCTGGAACTGTTTGTGCATGGACAAGGGGAGGTCAGGTCTTTTTTTATAGGCTATTCTAGTTCTTGTTGAATGGTGACAGCATTAAAACTCTTCTCCAGCCTTGATTATGGCTTGATTACTGCTGTAGGACTCCAAGCTCAGGTTTCAGTTTGGGTTCTAGATAGCCAGAAGGCTGTAAAGCATCTTTTTAAATGCCTCGTGTAAAGCTATCCAAAAGAAAAATGAGACGAGTAGAATTGTAAAATATGCTGCTGGGGGAAAAAGTCAGGACCAATACTGCCTGAAAGCCTCTAATGGGTGTTTCATGGCAGGCTGCAGGCAGCATGGGCTGCAAGGCACTTTGTCCTTGTGATTGAGGGGAGAAGTGAGGTGTGTTTGTCCCTGTGCTGAGGGGAGAATTGAGGTGTGCTCTGATGTGGTGGTGGCATCCCACGCTGCTGGTGGCACCATGAGCCCTGCTGCCAGGTGGGGATGTCACTCCCCAGCACAGGCACTGGGCTCTGGCACTGTGAGGACATACCCAGCTGCTTGGGGTGTTAGTAAATGTGTAAAAAAGAGAAGAGAGAAGCTGCAGAGGAGAAAAATGCAGCTCTCCCAGGCTGTGAAGAATAGAAGGTGGCCAGCTGTAATTTACTGCCTAACCTGTTTTGCTGGGCTCAATCAGGGACTGTGTTTTCAAATTGATTTCAGGTTAATGTGGATGGCAGTAATGCCAGGCAGGGCTCCAGCTGCAGCTGAGGTTTCACTGTTCCTATTGAGAATAGGTTTAATCTAAATAAAAGACAAATTAAATCATGTTGCTCTTCTACAATAAAGCATGCTCAAGGGCCTTTCCTTCACGTGATTTGTTAGATGTTGAGTAGCATTGGGAATGTGCTGATGCCCAGAAATAGAGAAAGTTGTTGTAATGGCACTGCAAATCTTACAGGCCTGGCACAGACCTCCCCATTAGAGTAAAGAGTTTTTATAAAAAGACTGTGTTGCTGACCTTGTCTGCTCTGCTCCTCGGGTTTGAAATAATAACAATGAGATAAAATTTGATTGTTTTTGGACTTGGATGCCAATGTTGACTTCCAGTTGGAATAATTTCCGTTTAGCAGGTGCTCTTCAGAGCAGAAAAATTATTGCTGTGTTGTGCCCAACAGAGAGTAAAATTATACAAACTGCATAGATGGTGGAGAGCTGTGCCTAGATAAAACTACAGTGCAGGCATTGACTTAAGGAATGCAAGAGACATTGTCTGGAGGGGTTTATAGATTGTGAGCAGGGGAGACTCAGTGCAATGCTCAGGCCACATTATACCCCTTGTGCTGAAGGACTGGAAGTCAGGTGCTCTCCACATGCTCCAAACCAGTTGTGGGGCATATACAGGTCCCATCATTCTAAGATAAATTCCCATGCAGCCATGGAAATCCAAATTGCAATTAATTTTCTTTCTCTTTAGTATAATGTGTAGTAAATATGTCATGCAGAACAGCTTCCAGTCAGTGGTAACTCCTACAGAATAAGTGTATTAAAAAGCCAGTTATTTTGTGTACAGGAGGGATAAGACTGCTACAAAACCTGTGGATGGTTTTTAATGGTCAGAACTAAGCTGTGCCTGAGATTGCTCCTAGAAACCATGAGAAATTCACTGTATTCTGCTTGCTGGAATGACCTGTGACCAACAGGAGACACACCTGAAGGGTGTGGGTTTCCCAGTTGTCTAAACCAAAGAATTTGTCAGCATTTTCAAGTTCCTGTGGCAAGACCAGGGTATGGAAAACTCTCTGCTTTCTATATAGTAGCTCAGAAGACCAAGACAATCTTAGGAATAAAGGGAGGAAAGGAAAAAATAAGAGAGAAGACAAATGCAGAACCAAGTCTGACATCTTGGCACTCAAAAATCAAGACAGTAAAATCAAACAAATGAGTGGATAAAAGTTGAGATGGGGCATTTGAGATGCAATGGGAGTGCAGGGAAATGAATGCAGCTCCCAGCAGCAGTTTCTTTGTGGGAATCCTTTAACACCAATTCTTCTGGTTTTTCAAAGGAGCTGCAGGGACCTGGTGCACAGTAGGATAAGGAGCTTCCTCCTGCCTGAAGAGCAGAGGAGGCAAGTGGGGGAACAAATGCAGAGAGCAAGGCAGGGTGGGGAGTGCTGATTTGTGCTGCACAGTCTGGGAGCCTCCAGCCTGACTTAAATGCAGAGGACTGTAGTTATGTCTGTAATGAAAGAGCACCATGAAGAAAATTCAACAACTCAGTACAATATTGCCTCTTTTTGGCTACAGGAGAAGCAGTGCTCTTGTGGTTAGATGTGGAAGTCAACACATTGAAAAACACATGTTTTTATATGCATTCAAAGAATATCTAAAATATTTATTATAGCTCTGCTATGTCCTGATAATACTTAGAAATGCTGAGTAAAATGTGTGTGCAGTGACCTGCCATTTGTCTTGGGAGTGAGCTGAGTAAAACAAAACACCAATAAATGCCTGCAGATTCTACAGAGTTTAGACACACTGATTATTAGAGTTGCAGCCTGCACAGAGCAGAACAATCCCTAATTAGAGGGGATCTAGGGAAGTCTGCTCCAGCTGAAGGGGGAAAGAAAAGCCTGTTGTTTCCTATTTGTAGAGGCTACAGCATCTTCCCACTTGTAAATCTGCTACAAGCAGTAGACTTGTGATGGGGAAAAATAAACAACTTCAATTTTCATGCATTCTTGGCCATTGTAGAGAGGAACTGATTCGGGTCTGGGCTGGAATTTGCTCAGGGAAAATAATTTGGATTAAATTCACTGCGAAGTTCATCTTGCTGAAAAACACATTGAGGCAGGGAAATAACTTCTGAGTCCATCCAAGGAAAGTGAAGAAAAACTTAAAGTCACCACAAACACAGAAAAGCATCAGTGAAGGAGGTGGGACAGGGCCACCCGGGGGAACTCACTCTGTTTGGCTGTCAGAGCATGGAGAAATACATAGCACTGTCCAAAACAGAAATCTCATTCTCCAAAATTGAACTGAGCTAAAGAAACGTGAGTCAGCTGCAGGAACCTGTAGAACGTGGTTGGTTTCCAGCAACACCTTCAAATTAAATCACCTTCCCAGTGATGAGTAAAAAAGCAATAAAATGGCTAAAATGTCTTCTTGGCATCGAGTGAGATTTTCAGAGCTGAGGAAGGTTTTCAGCATGCACGGGTCATTTTGGCAACTGAAAACACAGCCCCTGGACCCCTGTAGCTTTGGGTTTTGTTGGAGGTTGGTCAGGAGTTGGTACCAGTGCCCCACGTGTAGTTATAAACAAGGCAGTTCCATCCTTGGTGCCAAAATCAGGGGGTGCATGTGGGGACCAGGAGGGTTCAACCTGCTTTTCAATGTGACTCTGTGCCCTTTTGGGATTCCCAGAACAGCGCTGGTGGTCACTGAAACAGGAAATGCAGCAAATTTCTGGCAAAAGAAGCATGGCCTGACAAGGACTGTGACATCCTAGAGACAGTAAACAGTTTATCCAGATTTGAGTTACCCTGCTTGGCCTTGTTCTGGGCTGGTGCCAGCCCAAATCAAGCAATTGCCTGGTACAGAAGATGTGCGTTTTGATGGTGATTGTGTTAACAGGGAGCACTGCCTGGTCTAGGGGAAGGGACACAATCCTGGAGAGTGAAACAGGAGGAGCCAGTTTGGATGAGCAGCCAGCCAGTCATGCCCAGGCTTGCTCTGGATATATGCTCAGGAGTTAATTAATTGACCAACCCCAGTGAGAAAAGCGAGGCTGAATTATTTACAGCATATTAACACTGTTGGCACATGCAGGAAGCACTAAGAAACTGCAGTAGACAAAACATTGAAAAGACTGAGTGCTTATTGATGAATGGAAGCCTGGGATCTGTTTTCAATAATCTGAGTGACAGCCAAGGCAATAGTGAATGACTTTTTAAAAAGTTATTTCCAGATTTACAGCGCTCATTTCTGCAGTGCTACATCACTTGTAAAGGAAGCATAACCACTCTGGGACATCAGGAAGCGTTTCCCTGGCACAGTGGTAAAGAAGTTAAAGGCAGCAGCTCTCAGGGCTGATGGGTGGTGGTGAGGGATCCAGGTAGAGCAAGTGAAACACAGCCTGATAGCCCCAGCAGCTTATTCATCCACATCTGGCTTGGCCAGACATTGACAAGGGACTGAAAAATACCAGCAAGGCATGCTGCATGTCAAATAAATGATAAAAATCAAGAGGAAGATCTGACAAAGAAAGATGACAGATTTTAATGCTGTTTTTCTGATTAGAGCAGTCTTAAAATAGGGCATAAATGCGTTGTGCATAATAACTCCAGAACATGAAATACATGTTTACCAATGCTCTGCACTGTAATTTAAGTTAAATTCTGTTCTGTCTCTCTTGTCTGGAACAGTTGATCGGGATGCTGCTGGCATGCTGTCTGTCCCGGTTTATTACTGCTAACCAGTATGAGATGGTGTAACAAGGTGAGCTTTTCCCATTTTCCAGGTGGTAAAACTATAAAAACCTTGCTGTGTTGTTGTGGCTGTGCTGCTTCTGCTGAAGGCAGCGAGCAAGTTTTACATTCTGAGCATGTTTATTGAGAATTAAGCTCCCTAAACTGTAGGGGTTTTTTTCCCTTTTTCTTAAAATTGTCCAAACCTGCTCTAAACTAAAAACCAAAAAAAAAACCACCAAAAATTCACACCTGTAACCCACAAGGTTACCTAGGCCACATTTCCCAACACCAAAAAAACCTAAAACTAAATAAACCAAACTACAGCCCATAAAAACAAAACTCTTCTAAATCTGGCGTCTTTTCAAAGCAGCAAAAAGTTTTGCTGTTTAATATTGTTCATTTTTGTGCTGGAAAGTGCTTTACCTGTTAAATAAGCAATTTTTTTCCACTTCTCTCCAAGAAAATATTTCCCCCAAACCAGTTTAAAAAAAAGCTGCTTAAATCTGTTTCCTAAAAAAAAACCCCATTCAAAAGTTTCCTCCCAAATTTACCCTAAACCAAAACACCTTCCCGTGGGCTTCTTCGCTTTAGGATTTTCTTCTTCTTGGGATCCCAATTTTGTGTGTGGTGGGGAAAAAAAAAAGGGGGGGTGGGGAACGCAGTGTTGAATCTCATCACTTCAGTTTTCTTGGAAAGAGCAGAAACCTGCTGTGAACCCTGTTAGCAACCAGCGCAACCCACTTGTTGGTTTGTTGGTTTGGTTTTTTTTGGGGGTTGTTTTTTTTTTCTTTGGTTGGTTGGTTGGTTGGTTTTTTTCTTCATCCTCGCTGCTCTTCAGTCTTTCAGGAAGTGAGAAGTCCAGAGCCTGTGTGACGACCAGGAGCTGCAGAATTGGAGGAAGACTGCCATGAATGTTCTAGCACACACCGTCTCTCTCGCACGCACGCACACCCCACGAGCCAGCCCGTGCGCGCACACCCGCACCCCACTCCCCACGTGTCCCACGCCTAGTGTCCCATTCTGTGAAGTTCCACGGTGCCACCGAGAGCCCACGAGGTCCCCCTGGGCCTCCAGAGCCAGACCCCATCCCTGCAGCTCGGCCCAGGACGGCACCGTCTGTATGTTCTTGGTCACACAGTAGTTGCATCGTAAGTTAACAAAGGTAACTCATTAACAGCATTGATCGGGCTGTGCATGTAGTGACTGGAGGGCATAATTAGCCTTTCACCATGGTTAATAAGTGTTGCACACGTTCATATAAACCGGTATATGAAATATATATTCTTTTGGTTTTATCTTAATTTCTTGTTTATTGCTTTACTAAGGTTTCCATCCTTTCCCCTGCGCCTGTCCCCCTTTCCCCAAAAACAAAGGAATCAGTAACATAAAGATACTTGAAAATGATGTTAAAATGTTGTGCTTGAAGGGAACTGTTACTCCTGATGTTCTTCTACATCTTTGATTCTTACTCAGTGTTGTATGCCTAGTGCGTATCCCGGTAGGCTTTGTCTAGTGCATTTTGCCTCGGAACCTGATCCTGTGTAATACTGTTATTAAGCTGTGTTGTTGCTTACTGTGAAGGCAGAAATTTTTGCTCCCTATATTTTTATTACGTAGCTATGAACTAATCGAACTGTGCTGTACTGCGGCCTTCATACTTTTTTCCTGTTCTTTCTTTTTTTTTTTTCTTTCTTTTTGCATTGAGGTTGCAGCCACCAAATACATTGTTGAATAAAATCGAAGTAAAAAACACACACACAGACACACACAAAAAAAAATCACAAAAAAAAAAAAAACAGTCATATGAAATATTTTTGGGGGAAAGCAAAAGTTTAAAACCTTTTTAAAAAAAATAGGACTTTTTTAATAATGCCTCTGTCTAGCATGCCAACGAGAATGCATTGATATTGTGAGTATTTGTGATATACGTATTAATAAATGGAACCATTACAGATTTCTAGCTGCTTCCTTCTCATTCTTTAGTTATAAGAAAACTTTTTTTGGGAGTGGGGAAAGTGAACATGAAACACCTGGGCTCAGCTTGGGAAAAGAAAACAAAAAAGGAGAAAGAGCTGGAATTGCTTCAAAACTCCTACAGCTGATTTCACCACTTGACAAATCTATATCCTCTGCTTTGCAATTTTTCTTCTTGTAGTTGTTAAGAATCTGCAGCGTTTAATTATCCCATCCTTAGTGCTGTGAGTGATTTTGACATTAAACATTTCTCTCTTGATTTTGGTGAGAAAGGAGAGCAGGAGAACAGGTGGAAAGGCAGGCAGTTACCTCTTTCTCATCTGAATAAGTGGAACGTCACAGATCTGACAGAAAACCCATGGGAGTTTAAACCTGGGAATTTTGGGCCAAGCCCTTAGCTTGGCAGTGGGGACAGAGAGGGAGATTTGAGAAATCCTGGAGCCTTCTGGCTGTGGGAGCTGAGCAGCTTTTGGACTCCAGTCCTTCCTCTGTCTGTCTGTCTGTCCGTCCATCAGTGCCACTGTGACCCCCTGCCCTGCCTGGTGCCTTCAGCATCTGATCCTGGTGAACTTTGAGTGGTGCTGCCGTGGTCAGGGCACTCCCACCCACAGCTCTAAAAGGGTTCACACGGACAGAAACATGCCAGCAGATCTTAAAAATCCCAATAGCATCCTCTTCAGCTATATTCACAGAGCACTTCCAGCGCAGGAAAGAGAAAAGGAGCTTTGCAAATAAAAGAGGAATCAGGTCCCCAAATTTAAATCTGCCCTCAATAAAATATCTGCCGTGAGGGAGCAAGGCGTTTTTAAAGGTGGGGATGCCAATACAGGTCCTGCGTCTGTGCTGGGGACAAAGCCACTGGGCAGGTCCCAGTTCTCCCATTTGCAGTCTCTTCTGAGGGTTTAAGGGCAGTCACAGCCGCTCGCTCGGTTGCTGGGGCTACGCGATGCTGGAGCGATGCCCTTCTCCTGCAGGCACAGGATGTTCACAGAGCCGTGTTTTTCCATAGCAGGAAGAACTGGCCCAGCAGCTGCCCCAGTTTCCCTCCGCTATTCAGTGCCGGGCAGGTCTCCCCCAGCCCCTCGGAGGGGAGGGAGGTGGGCGAGGTTGCCACCGCCTCCTTCAGGAGCCACCAGTGACCTTCCGGAGCACAAAAGCACCAGCCTCTCCTTGGTTTTCTTTTTTTTTTTTTTTTCCCTCTTTTCATTTTCCTGAAAGAAAGAGCTGTTTGTGCCAAGAGCTGTTCCTTTTGAAGATGCTGATGTTGGGTGACAGGTCAGCAGGCCCCCAAACGTGCCTGTCCCCATTCAGGAAAGCTGAGCTGTGCTCAGCTTTAAGGCGTAAGCCCTGAATTAAGCCCATTCAGCAAAGCCCTTCAGTGCGTTGTCGATTGTTTCCCTCAGCGCAGCACCGCTCCTGCTTTTATGGGGTAGGTGTGTTAATTGGGCTCTTGGCAGCTTCCCTGAAGAGGATCCGGCTGGTGGAGAAGCTGCCAGGGGCTTCCCTGGCGAAATCCCCCTGGCTCGGGCTGGGACCACACAGGCTGCGCTGGCTGGCATCCCCTTCCCCGGCTGGACATCCCCTGCCCCTGCTGGAGCATCCCCTGCCCCGGCTGGGGCATCCCCCGCCCCTGCTGGAGCATCCCCTTCCCCGGCTGGAGCATCCCCTTCCCCGGCTGGAGCATCCCCTGCCCCGGCTGGGGCATCCCCTTCCCCGGCTGGAGCATCCCCTTCCCCGGCTGGAGCATCCCCTGCCCCGGCTGGGGCATCCCCTTCCCCGGCTGGAGCATCCCCTGCCCCGGCTGGAGCATCCCCTTCCCCGGCTGGAGCATCCCCTGCCCCGGCTGGAGCATCCCCTGCCCCTGCTGGAGCAACCCCCGCCCCGGCTGGAGCATCCTCTGCCCCGGCTGGAGCATCCCCTGTCCCTCCCGAGCCTCCTCCTGCAGGGACAAGTGTGGTAGTTGGTAGGAAACAAAGTTTGTAGGAAACAAAGCCGGAGCTGCAGAGGACGGGTCGGAGTCAGCCGGGCACAAATGTGCGGGATTTTCCTTGCAGAGGTGAAGCTGCCGCAGGTACCAGGGGTCTGTGCCCCAGGGGCCGCGGTCCCTCTGCTCCCTCTGGTATGAGCTGAGTGAGCAGCAGAGGAATCAGGCTCCTGATGGCTCTGGCTGCCTCATCCCTCCCTGAGCAAACTGTGTTCTGTGCAATTAGTGAGCCCGCTGGGCTGAAGAAGGGTGGGCAGGTGTGGCAGTGAAAGCAGATGATGGGGCAGCCAGAAAAGCCCCAGGAGGGGTGGGAAGAATGGGGCATGACTGGGGGTTGAGCAGAGTGGGGCACCATAGAACCATTTAGGATGAAAAACACCTCTAAGATCAGTCCAGCTGTTACCCCAGCACTGCCAAACCCACGACAAAATCATGACAACAGAGGACTCAGGACTCTGGGAGGAGGAAGAAGGGGCTTGCTTTGGTCCCAGTGAGCTGCCAGCTTGGTTTGGCTGTGAGGTTGCCTTAGCTGGTGCATGTGCTGTCCTGAGCTTGTCCAGGGCTTGTTTCTGCCGAGGAGGACAGCCCTGAGCCCTGCTGAGAGGACAGCATATTGCTGTGAAGGTGATGCTTCATGGTGTCAGCTCTTGGAGGCTTTGCTGCTGCTGCCATCCTTGGGCAAGCATCGCTGCAGATGAGGTTGGATTTGCTCACAAGATTTCAGGCTGCTGCTCCTTGGAGGACCCAGTGCAGCCCCTAAGATGATTTTGTCTCCTATGATTCTTCCCTTGACCTTAATGGCTCATTACTGGTGAAGATAATTTTAAAGCTAGGAAATTAATTTGCTGCCAGCCTTGCATAAAATACCTGGCATCCCACTGGAGGGGAAGGACTGATCAGGATGTCAGACTTCTACCAGGGCTGAGTGAGGCCTGCTTTACTATGAACCTGTATCACAGAAATAAAAGTCCCCATGATTTGACATAGAAATTACACTTCTCTATTTTTCTTAAGTAAAAGTGTTTTGCCCTCTAAACATGTAAAGTGTGGTCAGCTCTCTGCAAGCTGTTTCTACCAGCTTGGCCTGATTTTGAAGTAAAAAGCTGTTGCTTTTGCCTTTTTCTTGTCATTGCACCTGTTCCTATTGCAACCAAGGAAACATTTTATTCAAAAGTCATTTCAGTTTTGTCCAGTGTGACTGGAGATACTTGGAATGTGCAAGCTCATTAGAAGCAAGCAGTGCTGAGGCAGCAAGTCCTCAAGCTCTGGAGTCTGTTCTGCTCCCTGATAGTTTCATTGTGATTATTTTTGGTGTCTGGAGTTGTCTGTAGGTGGCACCGAGGACTTATTTTAAATTGTGTCCTCTTGTGTGATCAATAACTGGGGAATGTATATTACAGACACAAAATATCCAGGCCAGGTTGGATGGGACCCTGTGCAACCTCATCCAAGGGGGCAATGGAACAAGATGATCTTTTAGGTCCTTTTCAATCCAAACCATTCTGTAACGCTGTGATTCTATCCCTGGTGCACTATGCAACAGTGCAACTCCAAACATTCCCAAAGCAACTACTAAATCACCTGAATGCTATTTTTTATTCACCATAGTTGGCCAAGACTTGCAGAAGCAGTAGATTCCAGACAACCCCTGGAGGTATTTCCAGAATCCTTTTAGAAAGTGCCAAGCAACCAACTTCTTAATCCAGCCCTCTCAAAACCTCTCAGGGCACTGAGAAAAGTAATTTCTGAAAGCCCTATCTGTTTCTAAAATGGAGATCATTCAACCAAGTTAAAAAGCACTGATATTTCTTAAACTGTGATTTCCAGGGGGAAAGGCAGAATTCTGGCTTCCATATGGAGGGCACAGTTTGTGTGCTTTATCTTCTTGAGTAGAGAATCAGAAAGTATGATGTGAGAGAAGACTGATGCCCTGAAGATACCTGATACCTGAAAAGCTGCTAGGGTGGGACAGGAGAAGAAAAAAGAGGGAGGAAAAATTTCTCCAGTCAGAGGGGGTGGAAATGGGAATTATTTCCATCTGATGGTGTGTCTGACAGTAGCTCCAAGGTAAGTAGGCTCAGCAGCTCAGGTCTCAGGTCTGGTCTGGAGGGGACTGTTGCCTGCCAGGACACCTCTTACATGCCCTGGGTGGTGAGAGCAGCCTTTTGTGGGAATCTGTAGGTGTCAGACAGGTAAAATCTACTGCAGTGCCCATCCAGTGAAATTCTCAGCCAGCATCAACCCATGGCACCTCCTGAGGTGTTGCAGGACCCTTTGGATCCTGGTAGTTTCCTACTCTGCCTCCCCCAGGCTGACTTTACTTCTGTGGGATTTGCTTTTAATGTAGTGTTTGTAAATTATTGCTTCCTCAATAGAACTAAAAGGACTTGGCCAGTGCCTGTGTTGATTTTTTGGTACCTTCAGCCCTGTAGTTACTTGTAAATAAAAGCAAACAAATTATTATCCGGAATTTTCTTCATCTTGGAGTGCAGTGTGACCCAAAGATCGGGTGAATGAATCTTCCTCCCAAGTGTAGGAACAGGTACATTGACCTCATGGGTTATTGCTGTGTGCTGCTCCTTTTGCCTTCATGCAGTCCTGGTGCTTGCAGGGCCAGGGGTTGCCTTGTTCCTGCAGGCCAGGTGGAATTCAGCTCTGCAGGGAACCTGCCTGAGCCTTGTGCATTCCCTCTGCTCTGCCAGAGCAGAATTCTCCAAGGCCTGCCAGAATCAGTGCTGTGCCTTGGGGGAGCACAGAAAACAGGTCTCCACCTGCTTGGTGAAACAGGAAGGTATAAAATCCTGGCCAGCATCACAGCAGGCTCAAGCACTGAATTGAGCATAGACTGGCATGGTCCACTGGTCTCTGTAATGGTGGGGTTTCCTCCTCATGCTCATCTGGATAACCTAGCTATTCCCAGCTTCTTTGGACTGTGCATTAAGTGTTACAATATGAGAGGGAAATCAAAACCCAATCAAAATTATCTCTATGAGACCCATTCAATAAAATAGTTATTGGCAGTTAGCACAGATTTTTTATAAAGAAGTAATTAGCCCTCCTGCCCTGAGCATTAATGAATGCTTTTCATTACACCCCAAGGGGTAGTCAACCCGATAATAATCCACTTCAACACAAATGTTGTTATAAAACAACGTTGTTTGACAACAGAGGCAGCAGGACAGTCACAAACAGGAGGCAAGCCTGCTCTAGTCAGCACTGGAGCTGGTTGCATAAAAATGAAAGATCATTAATAATTTGCTTGGATTGGTGCTATAGACTTGTCCTCTTACTCATAAAGGAAATGAAGCAAGGGATACAAAACACAGGGTCTCATTTCCCTGGGTGAAAGCTGAGAAAGCCAATGGAGATGCAGCCTTGGATTGATGGTGCCTGTAGAGCCTGGCAGGGTGGAACAGGACTCATCTGCATGGAGGAGGTGATGTTGTGGTCTGGAGGTGTTCAGCTATTAGTGGCTCCACATATCAGTGGCTAGCTTCTTTTTTCTTCTGCCTTCACTCAGAGTCAGGATTGAAGCACGAGAGATGGGTTTTCATGTTTGGACTCAGCTGTTTCTTAATTCTTATCTATAGTACAGAGAGTTCTGCAGCACTTCTAGCTAACAAGCTAAAAGCAAGAAAATGGAGCTGTATCTTGCTCATTACAAGGTCTTTTAAAGGCAAACAATTCAATTAAAAGCTAAAATCTATATTATTTATACTTTTGACCCAATGACCAAACACCTGGAAGCCACACTGTGGGATTTTCTATCCAACCAAAAACTAAGAAGGAACAAGAAGGAAGAAGAAGACAACGCCCAAGAACCTCCATCTTGTCCCATACCTATTACTATATTCTAAAATCTCAAATTCCAAAACCTTCACCATGTGATACTGCACACTTCTATTCAAACAACACACCAGTGATTCTAACTCCATCATTCAACTTTGGAAGCCTTCTCCAAGGCCTCAAGCCAAAAGCAGTGCTCTTCTGAGGGTCAGTGGCAGAAAGCACAGGAAAACTCCCAGGCTTCAGGGTTCCAACATCCAGCAGCCAAATGGAGAGGGTTGTGTGTCCCTGCAGTCTCCACTGCTTAACTCTTTGGCACTACAGGGAATGGGAACCTGGTGACAGCACCCCTTCCCCCAAGTTCCTGTTTGATTGTTGGCATTTTCTACTGAGGTATGTGCTAGTGCAGATGCAAAAATCACATTGACTTCTCAATTCAGTGGCTTTGCTGCTCTGATAACCCATCCAAGCCACCTGGTTCTGCCCAGGGTGGTGAGCACAGCACGGGCAGGGCTCTCTGTCAGGAGAAAGCCATCACACACTAAGCAAATGAACCAATAGTTTCCCTTCCCCTGCTCTGGGAACATCTTTGCTGCTCCCCCCTGACCCCTCTGACCCCTCTGACCCCTCTGCAGCCCTTGCTCAGCCCAGGTCTAGTGGGAAACCCAGCTGCCACTTCTGACCAGGGACTGCTGGCACAGCCAGGCTATAAAAGCATCCCTGTTACATTTACAAACCTGAGGATTCAGGTGAACAGCTGAATCCTCCAATCTGGGCTGTCAAATTAGGAAGAAGTGGTCCAGGATGACGCTGGGGAGCTTGGCCCCAGGGCTTTTTCCTGTGGAAAGACAGTCAGTAATGGGAGGTCTAATGAAGGAGGCAAACACCAAATTTGCATGTGCTGCTGGAAAAATCTTCCTTGCCCACACCTCCTCTGCTATTTCACACTTATTTTCTGGGAAGCCCATTCTCACTCCAGAGTAAAATGATGCCTCCAGCCTGTCCTCCTTTCCAGCCATCCCTATGCTCCCATGGGAAGCAATGACAGTCCACCCAACAGTGGGGATGAGGACTGCTTGGAGACGATGCCACAGCCCCTGGGACAAAGTGTGACACTGGAGCCAGGGGTGGCAGCTGGCTCTGGAGCCAGCCCAGGCTGCAGCAGGCAGCTTTGCCAAACACCTCTGTGGTGGGCACGTCTTGGCTGCTGCTCCACACTGTGTGCAGAGAGAGGAACTCCTGGGTGAGCAGGAATTGTGATTTTTGCTCATCTTGCAGTGGTGCAGGAGCTGCCTGCAGGCCATGGAGTAGGATCAGAGCAGTCTCCCTGGATATGTCAGGGGAATTCAGCCATGCCAAGGAGCTAAGGCTGTAGGTGTGAGGGTAGGTACAAACAAGGGCAGAGGGCTCAACCTCCTTGTGGGTCCCTTCCAAGTTGGAATATTCCATGGGAAAAAAAAAAAAACACACAAAAGAAAAAAAGAGAAGATTATTGGCAGTGTGGAGGCTGTTGGGATCAGGGCAGTGAGCACAGAGCTACATTAGATTTGCTTTAGGCAATCTCGATTTTGGCATTTCGTGGATTATGGGTGCCTAATTTACAGCTGTAAGCTTCTTTGAGCACACATTTGTCTTGATGTAATTACTTTGCTTCAAAAATAAAGTACGTGTGGGAAAATACTTTTTTCATGTGGAACCATAACCATCCTCTGAGGTACCCTTGGCAGGGCTGCAATCCCTACATCAGCCCTTCAGTGCCTGTCTCACCAGCTTTTTATGGGATGGGAAGTGAGAGTGTTCAGCTCCTGGCCCAAAGGAAAAGCTGCCTGGGCTGTGGAGTCATGGGGATTAAGGGAATGCTCCCACAGAGTATGGGGCTCCCTGGGGAGGCTGATTTCCATGCTGTGTCATGATTTTAGTATAAAGAGAAAAAAAAGGTCCCTCAGTTTAATACTCACTAGAGTTTTATTCTCTATTATTGCTGGAAGGGTTGGCATACCCCTAGGGAAAGTTTTACAAGGGGAAAAAACTGATTTTTTGCAATGCAGAAGTTTCCAGAACTTCAACAAGCTGTAATTACCTTTGAAACATGAACTAGGAATCACCTAACTGCTACATTTAAAGTATCTGGTCTCAAGGATTTCATTTTTTGGTAATACAATGATATTTTAAATTAATAGAACTGTATTTGCAGGTTTCACTTTTTAGAGATTTGTCCCTTTTTTGGGTTGTATGCCTTGTTTTTCTTGGGTTTTCTCTCTCTGCCTTTCCTTTTAATTACAATTATTATTAATATTAGTATAATTTTTAATTTTTAATATATATTTTACTTTGTTTTGATTATTAATCTTGACCCACAGTTAGGTTTTACTTTTCTTCCCTGATTCTCCTCTCCATCCCCCTGGGGTGGGGGGTGAGTGAATGAGTGAGTGGTTGTTTGGTACTCAATTGCCAGCTGGGTAAAACCATTACACTGTCCCAGGAGGGTTTCAAATGCTGGACACCCTGCACAGTTACAACAGTCAGGAGGCAAATTCTACCAGGGGGACAAATGAGCTGTTGTGTTTGTTACTGACTTATTTCCAAACTGGAAAATCTATGGCTGTGACTGTTCCTCAGCCTTCCTAATTCTCTCTTGCCAACAACTGTCTTGTATTTGAGAATAATTGGACTCTCTTTTTTAATAAGTAGGATACATTTTTCAAGGCCATGCTAGTCCTCTGCTTGTGGTCAAACAAGCCATGCTGTGTGCACAAGTGCCCAAAAAATCACAGCAAACTTTGTCTGGGAAAAAATAAGCTGCTTTTAAGACATGGATTGCAACAAGGCACTAGATGGAGTGGGGCTCTGAGCAGCCTCATCTGGTAGATGTCCCTGCTCATTGCAGAGAGGTTGAACTAGATGATCCCTTCCAATCCAAACCATTCTGTGACTATGGATCTATAATTCCATGATTTCTGCTGCCTGAAGAAGGGCATATTTAGGAGGTGAAACAAGAGGCCTTTGCATCCCTGGAGCCTCATTTATCTTGTGATGGGGCTGCATCCCTCCAAACGGTGACTGTGCAAGGGCAGGTGCAATACCCACACTCCACTCCAGCCTGTGGTGCTCACCCTGGCACCAGCACGCCAGGAAGCAGCTGAGAAATGGCCAGGGAGGGCTCCTATCTCCCCTCTCACAGGAGTTTCTATCCCTTCTCTGGTGCTGGAGAGCACAGCTTCACCTGGTGGTGTTATGGGGTCCCAGCACACAAAAGATATTGAAAATCCATCCCTTCTGTAGCACATCCATGAAATGCCATGGGTGCAAATAGGAACTGACCTGGATTTTCTGCCATGCTGCAGTCAGTCCAATCCACCTGACTAAACCTGAGTCATGCTGTGGAGGACACAACCCAGAGCTCAGCTGCCAAGGTCTATAAGAACTGCATTTCCCAGTTCTAGAAGCCCAGTCCCATGTTGGTACTGACAGTGCATTTTTCAGCACTGCATTCCAGGACCAAGCTTTTTGTAATTTCTCCACCAAAGAATGTTTTCAATGTTTTGATTTCTTGAGAAAGGTGTGTGTCTGTGCCACCTGAGGAAGGTACTAGTGAGGGTGCACATCTCTCCATCTAAGTCTCAAGACAGCTCAACAACTCATGGCTGATTGATTTAAATAACAAACTGAATGTATTAGTGGCAGCCAAATGAACTGACATGTACCATCTTGAAAGTGGAAGATGGGCATGATACACCAGCCCTTCATGTGAACCATACCTTCTTTGTTTTATGCAGGTTATTGAGCAGAAGATCCCATGGAAAATGCTATAAACATTTTCCTATTTATCAGTGTTCATTATTTTTACTTGTTACCCTTCACAGTAAAATCATGATCAGATAAACTATGCTTAGGTGATAGTTCATATACTATTTTTTATAATGTAAGCATGTGGTAGCATTCACATCTGTGTATGTGTAAAAAAGACAGCTATTATGCCATTTATCATCATCATCATTATCATCATCATCATTGTATAATATACCTGTATAACTTATACTCTGATTGAAATGGAATACATTTTTTGCCTTGTGGGAAGGAAGAGAGTGTGGCAAGGGAAGGACAAGTTAAAAGTGTCTGGGTGCTTTTAAAGCTGATCTCTGAGACACAGCTCTCTAGGACAGCAGAGATTTAGCAGCTCACCACAGTGGCCCCAAACACTTTGTTCGAGGTATTCCCACTCAAAACAGCCCTCTGCTTATTCTGGACTGTAAACAAAGTCAGTGCTGAGTTTCACAAGCTCAGGGTTGTTGCATCCTTGGATGTCACCATCGAGGTGCACCACTAGGCAGAGGAGCCCTCGGTGCAATGCAACATCGCACCCACCCAGGCGATCCAGAGGTCACATTTCAGGTCTGCAAGCTGTGACAGCGTCCCTTTCAGCACTATTGCAATGACACCTGTTACACCACCTCTCTTCATCCCCACTTAACGTCTTGTGGCACCCGCGGTGGTGTTGCAATGACAGCTGACAGATTCCCTGCCTGCGCAGACCCGCTCCTGTCGCTTGCTAATCGGATGATGCTGTTGTTTCGGTGGCGCTCGTGTTCGTCTCTGCTAAATGACAAGCGGCAGCTCGTGTTCTGCTTTCTGGCACTTCCCTTTCAAGCTTCACAGTTGTACTTGCCATTTCACCTTGTGCGTGAATCCACGTCGCTCTCGCTTTGTGAGACATCGGGGAAGAATGCTCGGTGGCATCCCCGGCAGCGCCGGAGCCCGCAGCCCCCTCCAGCCTTCACCCAGCCTTGAATCCATGGCAAACAAAGGGCAGGCGCCTGAAAACGGTCCCCATTTGGCTTCTGCTGATGGATCTGGCAGCTCCACCGGGAGAAAACAAGTTATGATGGATAATTATTTGTGGGTCCACTCCCTTCATCGCAGGAGTGCTTTTAATCAGGGTCCGGGGAGATAAATGAAGGAAGAGAGGACCCCTGTCTCCCAGCAGTGGCTGTTCCTGTAAATCAGCTCTTACTAATGAGTCCAGGTGTAAATGAGGTAATGCTGAAATGCACAATTAGACATGCTGATCATCAGGGGAACTTGATACAAAGATTTCTGCACCTAACCCACAAGGTTGGAAAATATTTCTCTTTCTATATTTAGGATCATGGGTGTAAAACTGAGGATTTAGATATTCTTCTGTTAAACAAGTTGGTTCACCAGCACCAGTCCAGAACAGCTCCAGCCTCTCCCAGGCAGGGCTCTGCCCCTCACACCGTGTAGCCAGGGCTGGTTCAGGGCTCCTGTGGCAGGGTCTGAACTTTCATGAAGCTCAGGCGCTTGGGAGAAGACTGTCTAATCAAGGAAAGGTGCAATTAATAGATTGCCTCTGTGTGTGGGATCAGAGCAAGGAATATTAGAACTTAATAACACCATTCCCCACGCTGGCACAGATAACAGATGTCTCATTTAGTGAAGGTTGAAGAGCCCCTGTAGGGCAAGGCTCAGACTCTGCCCAGAGCAGATCTCTAGGTTATCTCCAGGGAAATGTCAAGCCCAGCAGAAATTCTGAGCCACTGTATCTCTTCATGGGTCACTTTGGGCACCAAGTTTCCAGCTGACTTTGATAATGCTTTGAACACAGAGCTGAGAAGCAGCTCCAAAATGCACCCAGACTAGAGCACAGTGGAGTTTGCTTTGTTTACTTTAGAAATCTTACTAGAGATCAGCCACTGAGCTTAAAAGATTAAATATAGGGAACATGGAAGCATGCCATGAAAAATAAATCAGCTAAAGGCCTGCCTCTTGCTAGGAAAATGGGAAAGAGCACAGTCAGTGTCACTTTTTGTTGGTTTTAGTGGTGGGAGCTGAGAGCTGAGGGTGAGGGTAAGAAGGGAAGAACATTACTTCAGAAATTATACATTTTACATAAATGATCTACCAAAGATCAGTGTTCTGCATAAGAAGTAAGAGATTAAAAAAAATCCTACATATTTAAAACAGACTTAAAAGAAATAATTATCCTTGTTAGTCTGGCACATTAAAGAAACCCCATAACTTCAAACTGGTCAGCTCTTGACACATCTTCATTTAGCATGCTACAGGCAGGAAGAATGTCTTCTGTTGGGCTATAGAAAATAAAGATACATAGAAAAGAAAGATAATAGAAAATAAAAATACAGGGCAGTCTCTGTGTGGGTGCAGAGATCACTGGGCAAAGCGGAAATGAACCAACACATCTGAAATGTGGTGCGTAGAAAGCATCAAAGAGCATGTGGCTGGAAACACCAGAGTAAAGCAGACAGAGGAAAAATGCATAAAAATCCCAGGGGAAAGGGGGAATTCTTTCCTACAAGGAGTGATAACATGACAGATTGGATGAATACTTTGAAGAGTTCCAACCAGAAGGAATCACAAGAAGCTCAAAACGGGAAAAACTGGAGGTGAAGGTTAAATGTGGAAGGTCTTTATAGGAAAGATAGGAGCAACTTCAAGCACAGTGAGAAGACCATCTGTCAACTTTTAAGGCTCTCACTTGTGAGAGCATCTAGTGACAGTCACAGTTGACCATGGCCAGGCAAGCAAGCAAGGGACCCCAAAATTCAGGAAATTCAGTATGAAGATTAAAACTGGCCATTCCAAACTTTCCAATAGTGACATCTCTAGATTGGGTACCTGTCACTTAATCCATTAAAGTCAATGAACTTGACAGAGAAAAGCTGTAGGCCATGAGACTGCATATATCTGAGCTGTTAGGCCTGAGACCAAGAGGGTGCACATCACCAAAAGCTACAACAATAGAAAGAAAAATTCTTCCCAGAAACAAGGGCTCAACTGCATCAAGGAAAGGCACAGGGCTGTTCACCAGAAACACAAGAGTATGTCATGGAAAAGATGAACTCTGTTCTTGTCACCACCTGCAATGTTTCACAAACCTGAAATTAAGGGATTAAAAGAAGCATTGCAGATGAAGAGTGTAGATAGCACAGCTTGTAACAAAGGAAATGAGAGAGAGCTCCATAACAGTGTGCTGGTTTGGGCTGGGGTAGGGTTAAATGTCTTCACAGTGGCTGGTATGGGGCTGTGTTTTGGATTTGCTGAAAACAGTGTTTATATAGAGGGGTTTTTGTCATTGCTGAGCAGCACTTGCACAGTATCAAGGCCTTTTCTGTTTCCCATACTGACGTGCAGGTGAGGGGGCTGCAGGTGCCTGTGACACTGAGAGGAGACACAACAGGGACAGCTGACCTCGAGTGACCAGAGGGATGTCCTATGCCATATGGCATCATGATCAGCTTACAGAGCTGAGGAAGAAGGAAGGGGGAGATGTTAGAAGTGATGTTGTTTGTCTCCCAAGTCACCGTTACCTGTGAAGGAGCCCTGCTGTCCTGGGGATGGCTGAACACCTGCCCAGCCATGGGAAGTGGTGCATGAATTCCTTGGTTTGCTTTGCTGGCACATAAGGCTTTTTGCTATTAAGCTGTCTGTATCTCAATCCATGAGTTTTCTAACTTTTACTCTTCTGATTCTCTCCCCCATCCCACTGTGGAAAGAGTGAGTGAGCAGCTGCCTGGGGTTCAGTTGTGTCACTTTGGGTTAAGCCATAAGAAACAGCAGAGGAGAGAAGGGGCACAGGAGAGGAACCAGGTCTTGCTTTGACCCTTTGGCAAGATCGTAGGATCTTGCCAGCAGATCAGCAGGAAGAAACCAAATTCTTCCATGAATCAGTTTTTTGTCAGAATTTTATCAACCTCTGAAGGACCAAGGGATACTTCAAACGAGACCTCTGGCTGGGTGTGAAGACACCAGCCCTGGAGAGCTCACAGCCCTCCTGCAAAGGGATGGGGACCCTTAGAAATTCCTGTAGCTCGATGCAGTCCTGCTGGAGGCTCCAGCATGCACAACAGGCACAACAGCTGAGGCTGTCTTGAAATAACCTTCCAGAGTGCTCTGAGAGCCAGAAACACTTCACTGTGTTATTGTAGCACAAGGGAGTCTTCAGGAATGAAAGCACCCATTGATGATGTGCCATGCCCGGGCAGGCAGTGATCAGAATCCCAAATCAAGGAGGACATTGAGGCAGCCAAGAAGATGCAACCCAAACCTCAGCAGAGCCAGATGTCAATCGCAGACAATTTAATTGTGTCTGGAGAAGCCACAAAGGCAGTAAAGCCTGCTGATTATAAGCAACAGTGAACAAGCTGACAATGGAAGGGGTAAACAGGGAAATTTAGAAATTGCAGAGGAGGTTGAAGTAGGTCAGTCTGTCCACACCCAGCCATGCAACTCAAACCACTTGCTAAAGAAAGTGCATTGCTCAGATCAGAGTAACTATCACAGCTAGAGCAGTGGACATGGTCCCTTCCAACCTCACCCATTGTGTGATTCTGAGACAGCAGGGACCTGAAGCATTTACAGGCATCATCAGTATTCCTTCTCCTTCACCCTCCTACCACTGCAATCAGGCTCATGCTACAGGGCAAAATGCAGCTGTAAATAAATAATAGGACTTTGCCAAGCTGTGTCAATGACTGCAAAATGTTCCATGGTCTGCAGTTCCCACCTTCACAAGTGTCTCTTTCATTAGGATGGCCATATTTTCGCTCTTAAACTATAATCCATCAAACGGTGTGACATCTGTTGATGTGCAGCACAGACTTCACATGCTTGGTGAAGCTGAGAGGATGATCAAGTGTCTCTGCCTTTGGAAAGCTGCTAATATGAAAAAAATGAAAAAGAACAGGATGTCTACAGGGAGAACTAAAGAGAGGAGAGGTGGTGTGCCACCCAAGAAATATAGGCTCAAGTCCCTGTAGCCTGTAGTGGATTCCACATGAGGCACTGCAAGGATGGGAACAAGTTTAGGAAGATGTGCCAGGCCATGTAGGTAGCTGTGCATTCTTTTTTATGGCCATCCCCTCACTCTGTGGCATCCTAATATAAATTGTACCTAAACATTATAGAAAAGGTAAAGATTGGGAGTAGCACCTTGGCAAGTAACTGTGAGTGCCTTTGTTAGCAGGTTGAAAATCTGGATGAAAAATTATGTCAATTCAAAAGAGCAGCCAGCATTCCACCTGGTAATTGTCAGCGTGTTCAGCTTGATGAGATACAAATGATTTGGAGAAAGCAGAAGCCTCCCATGTGAATAGAAGGCCTAATGTGCTGTATCTCCAGCAAAAAGGGGGGAAAATGCAGTAAAAGGGGAAATACTGTAACAGCAACAAACCCTCAAAGTACAGGTTGGTGTAACTGATCCCCCCCACGAACATTCAGTCATTTAGGGAATATTCATGAAAAGTGTGGGCACAGTATTTCCCACGATGCTGAAAAGGAAGGAGTGGGAGTGTGGGAAAGCACTTTGCAGTGACTCTGCTCACTGACACTGAGATGGAGAGAAAATAGCCTGGAAGTTGCAGGGTGGGCAGGCAGAGGGATCTCTGTGTCTGCCCTCACAGGCAGCCAGGTGGGGGCTGCTCACCTGGAGGCTGCTGACTGAGGGGCTCAGGCCAGGGCTGTGAAATCCCTCCTGCTGCTGCTCCTCACAGCATCCCCAGTGCTCCAGCACTGCTCGTGCCCAAGTCCCCCAGCAATGCTCCTAAGAAATAATTCATATCTGAGGCACAGGAGATCTGTGGAGTTACACAAACAGTTTACAGACTTAATGTCAGGCTGTGACCACACATTACCCACAGCTTTTTAAAGTCCAATCTGCTGGGATTTTATCACAGCCGGAGTATCACTGTCCTTTCCAACTACCAAAATCTGACTTCTGAAAAGGCCTCCATCTGTCTCCCATCTTACTTTAATTTACTAAGTTGTGCCATATCCCCATCTGGCTATTGGCTGGAATTTTGTTTTATTTTGTCCCCTTGAGTTATTCAAGGAGACACAGAGCTGGCTGAGTACATTAGATCATTCTATGTCTCTTAAAGCAGTTGTTGGATTTATTTGAATAGGGATTAGCAAGATTAAGAATGTTTTCTTTAAATTACTGTAGTAGCCTACAATTTTCAAATGGTAATTTTGTCCATTATATTGATTTGTATTTAAAGGACTTTGATATTTTTCACTACAGTACAAAGAAGGCAGTTAAGCAATGCTCCTGTGAAAACCAACAGTTTTAGAATTTTGTTCAAGACTGAAATAAGAGATGCACAAATCCCATTAGAATTCGATGGAAATTGACCTCACACCTCTGTAAGTTGCTTGAAAAGCTCATTTATAAAATTTCCAGAAGTAGCTTTACATACAAATGGTGTTTCCTACCAAACATTCTTCATACAACTTCACATACTGTTATTTTGGAAGGAAAAATAAAGAGCATTCCTGGCACAGCATTACTGACATGGAAAAGTGGTTCAGCCCTTCTGAAAAGTGCTTCAGTCTTTTCCTTATCTGTCTTTGTCTCTCTGAAGTGTTGGACCTCAGTTTAGCTATCTGTGCTGATTGCATCAACAAGGTACAGAAGGAAGCCTCAGTGTAGTTTATCCTTTTATCATCTCAATTCCACCTCCAGCCACATCCATTATTTAATTAAAAACAAAACAAAATATAAAAAAAACGAAACAAAACGGAAAAACCCCCACAAAACAACAAGTGAGCTTCTGTAGCTCAAAGGAGTTTTATAGGAGCCATCCAAAATTGCTTTATCAGAGGGGAGCATTTGGATGGGGGCTGGTTAGTGGGGATCCCATCCCATTGATCCATCAGCTCCGTGCCCAGACCATCACAGCTGGTGTAACAGCAGCACCTGGGGTTGCTCCAGCATCTCCTGGCTGCTCTTGTGTCTCACTCAGGGGGAGATGGACTTGGCTTGTGCTTTCATATGAACTTTCAAAGGTGTGCCACTCCTTTCTCCCGCTAAAGGTCATCCAGGTGTTGACCCTTCTACAAACCCACTCCTGTTTACTGTCTATGCCCATCTGTTGGACTTGGCATCCAATGTGTTTGGCATCCACCCTCTGGCACAGTTTGGGTCAGAGACCAAACACTGGCTGTGTGCAGCCCCCTCCTGCCCTCACTGGCACACAGGGAAGTCCTAAGATGAGCTATCAGAAAAGAAGGTTTATTTATTTGTTGCTTGTCTCCTGCCCAAAGTTCTGTGCAAAAACCATGGGATTTTATTCTCCTTTCTAGAGGGAACAAGATGGAGGCAAATGAAGTGCTTAGAAACCCTTTTCTTTCCCAGTCATGCTTTGTCTGTCCAAATTATTTAGTCATTCTCTATGCACACTCACTGGGAGAAAAATAACAACAATAATAGCAATAATAATAATACCTTAATTAAATACTGTAAAGATAAACTAATTAATAAGTGTTATAGTATCCTTTCTGCATATTTTGCAGACAATCATTGTCTCTGTGCTAATAGCAGACAAGTTCAGCCTCCCCTCAATGTATAACTACCATCAATTTTATAATCTCTAAGGTATAAAGTATTCAGTAATTTTTCCTCTCTATCTCTTTGTATGCATATCCTAGTGCATGCAGAGACTCCACAGCTCACATTTTTATAAGAATACAAGCAAATATCCTGCCCCAAAAGTTAAACTGAACCACAGCTCAGCAGCAATCCTTTCAAAAGCTTTTCAATGGCCTGTTCTCTGCCTTTGAACACATCTTTGGCATTCAAGTCCTCAGAAGAGAGGCATTTACCAGTTTGGATCTGAGGCATTATCTGGTGTGTGCTCTGGATGTTTTAGGATCTGTGCGATCGCACATCACTGCACATCTCATAAAATCAACATTTCTGGGTTTCTGTACTCACTATACACCTCTGATCCAAACTCAGCTCCTTGTTTTGACAGGAGATTGGCTTTGGGTGTCTCACCTACAATGACGCTCAGTTTCCCCAGTCTAGCAGAAAAAACACTGAATAAGACATCTACTATCTAAGTCCTGCCTTCCTTGCTTTAATATGAAAGAAACCCTGACATTTTATGATAAAGCAGGAATCTATCTGAATGTCTTTGCCTAAAGTTTCCTCTCCTCCACTGATGTGCAGTGTGCTGCAATCCATGTGATTGTCTTTTTCCTATTCAAGAAGGGACTGGGCTATAGCAACACTGAAAAAAAATGCAATGAATTTTGAGAGAATTACTCTGAAAGTGGAGAAAAGAAGCTGAAAAGCACTTTGAGATGTAAGCTATTACGTAAAATCTCAGCTGTTATTTTTATAACTTTATTAGTCATTATTGTTGATAATGATGGGAAAGCTTGCCAGGCTCAGAAAAGGTCATCCTTTCTGCTGCAATAGAATCCTTTTTTGAAGGCTGAAGTCTTTATCCCTCCAACTCTGTGTTGAATAACTTGAATTTGCTAAGGAAAACAGACTAATTCAAGCCATTTGTTGATTTTTAGTCCAGGTAACCTCAACAGTTTTCAAACTTACCACCCAATTTAACCAAATGTGACAGAGGGCCAAAGATGTCTAAGTCAGACATTTCCTGTGGGTTGCAAGAAAGCAGGAAGGTGGATGGAAAAGACCTTATTAATATTCCCAGCTGAGGGAAAGGGAAGAGTGTGGACATAACTGCTATTACACAGTACAAATTCCTCTTAGGTGCTCAGCCTTAAGCCATGAATCTGTAGAAAACCAGGTCTCGCTGGATCTTGTCTTCAAATATTTCTTCATTATTCTCCCTTGATAGCAAACCAAATAACCTCCTAAGTAAAGATTTGAATTGTAGATGACAATATAGCCTGTGCTAGCATGTAAAATGAAACTTTGGTATTATTCATAGCTCACCAAGCCTACAGGGTGTGGTATGGCTTTACCTGAAACCTGCCAAGTTTTCTTTGTGGTGGCACATCTGTTGCCCTGTTTTCCTGTGCAGCAGGAGAGGCATTTTGAAAACAGCTCATTAGTTTATTATTATCGTCTTTACCCTTTCTGACTGTCTCAGGTCCAACTTAATTCAGTCTCATTTTGCTTTGCCTCATCATTATCTACTTTTTAAGCTGCTTGGCACACAGTTTATATGCTTGTCCTTTACCCAAGCAATGCCAGCTCCTCCCTATGACAATTTCTTAGGCCTGTAAAGATGTTTGTGTGGATCCAACTGCTGAAGAAAGTTTTACATACCAAAACCAGAAATTATTTCTAAAACTCCTCTGGAAACTGGTTGCCAACAAAAAGATTGGTTTTTTTCTTGTTTAAGGAAATGGTATTCAAAGTCCAAACCTGTCCCTGTTAAATTCATTCCATGAAGCATGAGACCTTTTAGTTTTACATGCTGGGAACTGATTGTGAGGCAGCCAAACTCACTTATCCATGCCCTCTCTATTTCAGAGGTGACTAGAATTTGTTGAAATTAAACCTAAAACGAAAAGGTTCAGCAAATATTAATTTGTGCTTTATGGGAAATTAGGTTGGATTTGCATCTCAGGCATTTTTTCATATCTAGTTATAGTCTTAAAAATGTCACAGCCCCGAAGTTTGTAGACACAGCACTCTCTAAATGAACAGGGGATAATTATTTCAGAGCGTAAATCAGAAATTCACACATGTGAGTAAGCCTTGTGTGTCTGGACCAAAAGGCTTAGTACAGTGTTCCCGTGCTTCCAGTCAAGCAGCTATAATTCCTGTGACTCCAGGGCCCCCCAATAAACTGCCTGCACATCATTTAGGGATGTCCTATGTTCACTGAAATTTTTGACCCAGAAATTTAGAAGAATGAGTTAATGTGAGAAAATTGTGACCTACTCGTGGACAATTTCCAGGTGAGAGGGAGGGTCCACAAAGCTGATGGGATCCATTACTCGGTGTCACTGAAATGGATTCACCTGGCTCTGCTCCCAAGCCTTCCCTTGTAAATCGTGTCCCTCTCAACCCAAAGCAGCCTCATTTCCAGACAAATTGAGTGGTGGCAACAGCGGCTTCGGTTCCCTCACATTTCAACCCTTAATCAGGAGATCCGAATGACACTAAATATCCACTTTTTCAGTGAGGGGAGGGTTTCCCTGCGAGCCACAGGCAGCTCCTGTGGCCACCAGTGATTTATTCCCTTCCCACTGCTATGGACCGCACGAGAAGCGGTTATGCAGCCTTTGCAGCACGTAAAATATTGATGCGAATTAATGCTGAAAAACCCCCCAAAACAGCTCTAGCTGAAGTTCGGTGATTCCGCCTGGGCCATAAAGCTGTTTTTCCGTGCGATGCTGGCTCTTGCAATCCGGATGAGCGGCACTAGATGGCAAAGCCGCGCCAGGTTTGGCAGCGCAGCCCGGGCTGCGCCTCCCCCAGCCCGGCGGGGTCCGGTCCCCACGGGCTCCGCACCGAGGAGGGGCTGAGCATCCCTGTCCTGCCTCCGGTCCCCACGGGCACCGCACAGGGGATGAGCATCCCTGTCCTGCCCTTCTTCATGCCCTGCCTCCGGTCCCCACGGGCACCTCGCTCAGGAGAAGCTGAGCATCCCTGCCCTGCCTCCGGTCCCCACGGGCACTTCGCCCAGGAGAGTCTGAGCATCCCTGTCGTGCCCTTGTGCATGCCCTCCTCCCTCCTTCAAACCGCGGCGAACAGCAGGGATCGCGCCCTAAAGATCGGGGGCAGCTCATAAACACCGGAGGGATTGTAAGGATGCAGACGTGGCTGGTTTTCTTATGGCTGGTTTTCTTATTGCTCTTGCTGGCAATAGTGGCTTGCACTGTAGTTGCCCTCAGGAGCTCGAGATCCCGTGCAGGACAAGCAGTCCTCCCTCCAAAATAGATTGCACAACAACTGAGTGGCAAAACTTGTCTCATCCCCTTATTCAACAAAACGAGATTTACATTTAGTAGTCCCAAGTGGAAACACTTCTCCTTTCAATCTCGTGTCAGGTCTATGCCTTGGGTGTTTTACTGTGTGAGGGAACCTACCACCTGTGCACTTAAGGTGTGAAGTATTTTTATTAGGAGTCTGTTCTCCCTTTTCCCTTGTGTACAGATGATACCTGTTTATGCTAAAAGGAGTTACAGAGGGAAAGGTGGAATCTTCAGGATCCAGTTTTGGACCAAATAACAAAAACCTTTTAGGTCTAAGTGAAAAAAAAATCTCTGGGCAGGCCTCTAAATCTCTCTCAATTTTTTGTAAGGGAGTGTCATGGTTTAATCACTCTCTTAACAGGGAGTTAAGGTCATGTCAATAAATTCATTCTCATAACTGCAACACTAGAAATTATACCATTTCAGGGTTACCTCTGTTGTCACACAATATTTACCTGTTAGAGTCCAAGGATCAACTTAAGTTGGAGATTGCAACCTTTACAGTTTCATCACAAGGGGATATCAAACTCCTCTGCCCTTTCGGTGCTTGTGAACACAGGATTGATGGCAGGAATGTTCCTCCTCTCCTTGACAGCTGCAAGAGAGTGTTTAAGGCTCTGGATGCTAATGGCCGTGGTGTCACCCTGTTGGAGGTGTCTTGTGCATGGTCCCCTTCTTGGGAGCAGCTGAGCCCATGCTGCTGAAACATGATGTTCAAAACAGAGCTTTCACTCAAAGTTTTGCAGAAACTTTGAGCTTTCTCCCTCCCTTTAATTTTTCTCTCCATCCTTGCAATATTCAATCCTTCCCCCTCTCCCTTGCCTTCTATGAGCTGCTGGTCACTCATTTTGTAGTCCCAAATGAGCTAGGAATCTCAGAAAACTCTGTTTTAAATGACAATGCTCTATCAAGTCCCAAACATTGCACTTGGGAACAAAAGGGCAGCAGTGGGCTTAAGTAGGCAATGCACACACACTGACAGAAGGGCATTTGCTCTTCAGGGTTGAAAGAAGTCAAGATACTTGCCAAATCTAGATTATTTCTTCAGGACAGAACAAGACTAACATTAAAAAAATTATGCTTTCTGCTCTTGTGGGCTTTCAGTAAGATGTATCATGCTTGTCCTTTGCTATTTAAATAACACTGTCTCACTCTGTATAAACCACCTTACAATATGAATGAAAAAAAAAAAAAGCTATGGATCGTGAAGCAAGTGGGAATGGATAATCAATTTTTATCACTAATATTGTGTGTATGACCAATAACTCTGAATGAATTATGGAAGCCTTTGCCCTGAGCAGATGTGTCTCCTTTCAAAGCAGTCTCTTTCTGGAACTGCCTTAATAACAGAAAAGTGTTGAAAACTAAACAAACATGTATTTTCATTGTCCAATATATTTTTTCTTAAAATGTAGGAATATTAAATTCTCAGAGGTGGGCTGGCTGTGGGAGGCACAGCAATGGATTACAAAAGCTTTCAGCTTTACAAACATGGGTTCAAATCAAGCTTAAGTAAGTGACAGGCAAAATGGGGCTATTGATTTCCTTCTAGTCCCATTTGGCTGGAGCAAAAACTGGGCACAACAGTGTCTTAACACTTAAAGGGATGGCATCAGCCAAAAGATAAAGCTTCTGCAAGAGAACATTTGTGGTGTTATTTATAGCAATTGAGATTACTGGACTACTTGAGATAACTCGTGCTGAAAGACATCAGAGAGCAAATTCACATCCCCCCATTTTGGGAGGTGTGTTTGCCTTCTGAGTTTGTGTTTTCTGGCAACCCTGTGCCCAAAGCTCCCTTCCAGTTACATGGTAGAGCAGTCATGATCCATATGTGCAGGTCAGGCTGGGAAACATGTTTTCCTTGCAACAGGCCTGTCAAAGAAAAAGATTCACACTGAGTCAAAAATCCTCTGCTGGCCAGGAACCAACCTGCCAGGCAAGTGATAAGGTCTGCTGATTTTCCTTCCTGCCCGTGCACTCACGCTACAAGAAAGCCCAACAGGTCCTTGAAGCAAATGAGGTGGCCAAGGCTGTGTCTCCCTGCAGGTGACAACACGTCAGGAGCCAGACCTTGCCTTGACTGAGAGGTGTCACGAGTAGAGCTGTAACTGGGGGGGATCACAGCTCCATCATGAACCTGTAAGATCAGACCTTAGGGATCCTTCTTCAAAAGCTCCCAGCAGACACCACCAGGACTTGGTCTTTAAACACCTCGATGCTCTTTGGGTGTGTAAGTCAGGTCCGAGGGGCTCAGGAATGAGCACAGAAAGCTATGTGTAAAGCCTGCCCTGCACTCTGGCTGATTAACACCTGAATGTCTGGCCCAAAGTGTCTGACTCAGGGCCTTTGAAAGAGCCAGGGCTAAAACGCACGAGTTTCTTGCTTCTGTATTGCTCTTCTACCTTTCTGAATTAGGTGCACCTCTCCTGCTGCTATTTGAAGACACAGCAGGGCTCAGTGGAAGGTTGTGTGGCTGCCCTCTCCATTTCCTTACATCAGGGGATTTGTGTCAGAAGTTCAGCATTGCCAAATGTCATTTTGAATGATTTTGTAGTTCTAGGTCAATAAACTGCTTACCATCATAGGGGAACTGAACCATGAATTACTCCAGTTGTTACAGTGCATCTTTTATTTAGCCATGTACACAGAGTGTGCAGGTCAGGATGATTCTCAATAGCCCTACATTTTCTGATTCATATTTTTAATTAAATATCATTTTCTTTCTTTTGTTTTCTAAATGGCATGCAGTGTTCTTATATCTCAAGGACCACCAAGATGAGAATATCTCAACACTTCACAGCTGCAAAGCTCCACTTTTTCTGCAGAGAAGAAAATGTCAGAGAATAGTGAAATAGAAGGGCAGAGAGCGAGAATGGTCTCTTTGTGCTTCTTTTTTGCTTTTATTTTTTGCTTTTTTTTTGTTAAATTACAGGGATAAACATCATATTAATTCAAAGTCTCTTTGTAGTGACCTCTGTTCAACAATATCTGAAGATTATGTTCATTTCTTATTTAGTGAGGCTTCACTTCAGAGGAGGAATGGAGTGAAAATCCCTCCCAGCCCAGGAAGAACCAGGATGAGAATAAAATATTTGCTGGTGGTACTGTCTGCAGTGTAGTAGGGAGCAGTAATATGTGGTATGCACCTTCCCACACGTGTAAGAAGGGTAGATTCACAATCCTCTGAAAATTATCTAAAACACATGCAAATTATATTTTATACTCATATATCATTTCCTTGACGCTGTGGAAGACAAATACCCAGAGATGGCAAAGATCCCTTTTGGTGCCTTAGACTGCTGAACGCTGGATGTTTCTCCTCTTAACCATTTCCTCCAGTTGGAGGCAAGGAACACAGTTTATAATTTTTTACCGACTTCCCTAGGTGTGAGCCAGGCACAATGGCTATGATTTACCTCCCAGGGGTGTCCTTTCCCTTGGAAGCTGAGGAGCAGCCAGCTTTTGTAGTGAATCCTGCTCAGCCCTTCACCCCACAGTGGGGACGGGAAGTGTGGCTGCTCCTCTGCCCACTCCCATTCCTTCCTGCAGGCACCACGTTATATATCCCTCACAAGCCTGACCACAGCTTTCAGAAACATCCCATAAATCAACAGTTAAAAGGGAAGAGTAGACATGGGGAGCAGGTGCTTATTATGTGTGCATCTCTGGAGAAGAATAACCCACAGTGTATTTCCATGCCCATTTGAAATGGAATACGACCATGACCCTGCAAGTGGCTCTGCTTGAATTATTCCTGGCATGATGTTTTACTTCTAATATTTTCATTGTCTGCCTCCATCAGTTTTACCTCCCACTGTAGCATTAATTTGGTATGTGAATATGGAGGCTGTGCTTTAAATAATACAGCATATGCTTTTTATTTGCCATGTAGAATAATATTTTTTTGGCTGATTTAAGTTCCACCTGGACAAAATTATGTTTTATGACGGGTTTATTTCATTTATTCCCACATCCCCAAATGGGGGTGTGGGGGGTGTGGGGGGGAAAGAAAGTCTTGTAAACCACCGATAATGATGGACACAAAAATCTGCTTTGAAATACAAATTTACTGCAAAAGCAGATTCTCTCCAGCCATGTAAATGAAAAAATACTGTTGTAATAATTTTAAGGTTGCAAATGCATGTTACTACTGGAGAGAGTAATCTTCAGGCTCTTGTGTCATCCCTTACACAATGCTGGGAGTATGGAGAAATTCACTGACAGCTATAAGCTATTCCAGTAGAACAAAATTACACATATGGCTACAGCATGGATTTAATTTAGCTCTTTTCAGAACTTCATCAAAGCCAGGACAAAACCCTGTGGTCTTTCAGTTTAGAGATTTGCCCCAGAACTTCACAGGCTAAGCTGCCAAATCTACCTTATTTCCAGTTTTCACAAGGACTGCGGAAAAAATATGGTACTTGCTATTGAAACAAATTAATTTCAAACAGATAATCTGAGTTTCAATTAAAAAAACAATATATGATGTACCTTGTGTTTTACAATCCTGAAAAACTGGCAGTATTTTTATGTTAATCTATGAGATACAGAAATATGCGCTATGAATAGATATATTGGGGAAAAAAAGTTATATGCAGTCGTTAGCACAACTTTGTTCTGATTTTGACTTCCAGCTTTTGGTGCTTTTTGTAGAGCAACTAAATATTAATCCTACGAATTCATAATAGTCTCAGCATTCGGGAAGCTCTGGTACTATTTTTGGTTATAATAGTCATCTTTAACCACACAGCATCCTCCAGCCAAAACCACACTATAATAGGAGTGCTTATAATAAGGACACATAACGCCTCCATGTCAGCTCTGAACTACAGAGCCAGGAAAAGTAGGATATTCTTTCAGAACAGCTTCTCTCATAATGCTGAATGCAAAATGAAGAGATAGGACTTTGACAGGAATATTCTGCTGCTTCTAGTCCCAGCCTCTAGGTCCTCATCAGACGGCAGAAATCCAAGCTGACATCTTCCCCTTGGCATCTTCTGGCACAAGCAGATGTGTTCCTAGGCAGGTCCCCTCCTCCTGTCACAGAGCTCTCCTCCAGCCCCTCGTCCTGCCATGTCCCCAGTTCTCGCTCCACCGGCTGGCACGGAAAGCTTCAGTGGCCACCTTTGTAAAGCTTCAGTGGCCACCTTTGTTCTCCTCCTTCTCCTTCTGAGCACCGGCAAGTGAAGAATTCATCCAGCGAGGCGCTGAAAATCAGCGACTGGTTTACAACGAGGAATTACAATTTGTAGGACTGTATGAAGGCGTATTGTATTTGTTTCACCATCTGGACAGCTCCGGGCCTTTCAAACAAAACCAGAGCTCCCGTTTTTCCGCCAGCTCCGGCGGGAGCAGGAGGGAAGGGGCGGCAGTCCCAGCAAAGCGCAGTAGATGGAGCCGGAGGGATGCGGCAGAGCCCGCGCGTCACCTGAGGATACCTGCGAGATCTCCCCCTCTGCTAAAGCGGGTTGGAAAAATGTGCAATTTAGATTTATCAGTTCAGGAGGGAGATTCAGATAAAAACAGTTGAGCCGGTGAGGTTATTAAATGCAGAGCCCCACGCCGAGACGATGCTTACCTTACTACGCTTGCTGGTGAAGGGGACAAAGGGCACTGACACCCCCTCAGCTGCACCCAGGGGGTTACAGGGGAGCAAGGGGATGGAAGGAGAGGGGGAACATCGCGACAGAGACTTTCCTCCACCCAGCGACCTCTTCAGATGGCACCCTTGGGATGGGGATGGCAGAAGCAGCAGGAATGGTGCGGGTTTGGGTCAGTGGGAAGCACAGGTCGGTATTTCCTGCTGTCAGCTCCCGTGTATCAGCCCCGTAATGTCACAGAAAGGTGGTCTCGTGTATTTAATTTTATCAGGCGGAAGAACTCTGATATATGCTGCGCTCAGTTCAGCGCTCCCGTGCAGATTTACTCGGCGCTTTAGCATGCGTGCTGCCTCGCTGACAGAGATTAAAGGCTCTCCTCAGAGCCCCAGGTATTACGCTCAAACGTATAAATCAGGGCTTAATATATAATATTTGTCCATAAAAATATATCACAGTGGCATTCGTTTGACTATCCGCATATTAAATACCATTACAGAAAAGTCCTGAGCTTTTTGGGGATTACTTTGCTACACCAGCAAAGTCTCCTGCCATCCTAAACAGGTTTCTTTGCTGCCAGAGCGTGGCCGAGAGGCAAAGAGGAAGGGGCAGGTTTGGCTGACACTGTTCATGACCCCACACACGCCCCAGCCGTGCAGAGCTGTGCCAGGAACACACTCCCAGGCAGGCCCTGGTCCCGGGCTCAGCGGCAATGGCCAGGCAGGGCAGGGATCGGGAGGAGATGACACCGCAAGCCTCGAAAGGAGAAAATTGCATGATGCATGGCCACTCACGAGAGTGTGTCAGAGAGCTGTTTAGAGCGAGATTACAGTCTCAGAGGAGACTCTCATGCCTCTTGGTCACAGGGTTACTAAGATGATGCAGTTGTAACTTGTATGCGAGAGGTAGGAGGGATTTAAGCAATGGACAGAATGAAAAGCTGAATCAAACCTCCACAAACCATGCTCAGATTAACCCAGATTCCCGAGTCCCCAGCTTTGAGGGACTTGAAATCAGCCAAATTGCTTCCTTTCTCTTGAAAACGAGAAAAAATGTGAGGGACATGATAAAGTTTATACTTGGGCCACAAGTTTATGAGCAGCATTTTAGAATGAACAGAAACAAAGCTCCCCAAAATAAGAGTTTGTGCAGTACAGAGGTCTTGATGCTGCTCGTGCCAATTCCATATTAGCACAGCTATAAGGATTTCTCTGCATTTGCTGCTGACTTACAGAGATGCAAGGCAGAAAAAAATCAGACCCAGTTGCAATCTTTCCCCCTTCATCCTCTTCATATTCAAGCTCTTTTTTTTTTTCTTCTAAGTTCCTATTATTAACACAGGTGAAAAAAAAAAGAAAAAAAAGAATCCCTGGGATCCCTGGTGCATCCTTGGAGTGGCTGCAGCCTCATCATGGATGACTAGACAACCGCCACTGTGCCACATAATGAGGAGCACACATGCTGCACCGGGAGATACTAATGAGGGAGCTACAGCCCCCTTAGCCCTCTCCAGTAAATCCGTGTCTGCAAGCCATGTTTTATTTATCAGGCTTATTATGGCAGCACTAAGGAGCCATTTGAAAAGGGCCGCTGCTGTCCTGGGCACTGCACACTGCAGTGCCTGCTCAGACCAGCTTCCAGGGAAGATGGATGAGCCTGGCAAGAGACAGGGGACAGGGATGCTACGCACACGCCATGCAAACAATCTGTGGCAGCATTTGTCCCACCAGCTCCTTGAAGGAGGAAGAGGATTCAGCCTGTTTTGACCTCACAGCACTAGCTAGATGATCCCAGGCCCTGAAAGCACACAGCAACTGGCAAACAGATTGAAGCTGTGCATGTAGTAATTTCCAGGAAAGCTGAGGAAGCAAGGACTTGACAGACCTGGAGAGACCTGGGTGCAAACTGCAGGCAGGCAACTCAGAGGGGCTTTGCAGGAGCTCAGCTGCCTGGGACAGCTGCTTACCTGCCCAGCACTGCTCGCTGATCCCACTGCCAGCAGAGCTCCTGCTGGATCCCACACCTTTCACCACGCACTGCTGCTCTGTGCCAGGATGTGAGGATGCAAAGCTCTTGTGCTGCTCCTGGCAGTGTGTGGGCTCGTGCAGATCTGTGTGTCTGCCAGAGGGAAAGGGGATTTACTATCACCACTGCCACCTCCAAACATCTTCATGACCCCTCTGCACATCCTCACAGAGGCTTCTGTGCACTTCAGAGAATCACTCCACTCGCAGAGGACCAACAGAAAGAGGAGTAAAAGGCAGCTAAGTGAAAGGTAGGAGAGAGATGAGTAAATCTTTGCAAAACTTACACTGCAGGTCTCAGCAGGGCTCAGACAAATTGGTCTGCATTCCTTTAATATATTAGATTTCTACTTACCCTGTTCATTAGCATGTTAAGCTACAAGGGCTGATTATATGAACCTCATGGAGAGGCATCAATTAAGATGATAAATTTACATACATTCCTTCTGGATGAGAAATGACGGTTTTCCCCGGTTCAGTGTTTCGTACAACTGGACTCGCTTTCAGAAAGAGAAAGAAGTGTTAAATGCGTGCATCTGTACTGCTTCCCAAAATGATGGGAGCAGTTCACAAGTTTGAGCAAAAATGTATGTCAGATAGGAATAGAAGGAAACAACTCACAGTTTCCAAGGCTGAACTCTAATCTGCCATGTCACATTGACAACAGATTATGAGAGGAAGTGAAATTCCCAGGAGATGCTGCCCTTACAGGGCTGGCCCAAATGGCGCTCCCAGCCTGAAGAATGCAACACTAAATATTTGCACATATTTATCACTTCTTGCCCGCACAAGATCTCATCTTATTTTGCAAACACTGTGCAGCAGAACAACTTCATAGCCACCAAAGTGTAGCCATTTCTGGTCTGCAGCGTGCCAGTGGCACCTCTTTCATGCCAGCACGTGTCTTGGGAAAACTGTGAACAAAGACGGTTTGTTATCCTGTTGCCACTGAACAGAGAAATTAGATAGGCCTTGCAAATGGTATGAAAACCCACGCAAGCTGACAGAATCATCTGTCTTTACTTGAAAAACACTGCACAGCTGCTAATGTTGCCAGAGGAGACAGGCCAGTAGCAGCTCTGTTCCTACAGCTAACCTTTGTGGTGCTAACCTCAGTGTTCCTGGGGCTAAAGACTGGTTTACAGCTAAGTCAAACAGTTAATGCCATTAATAGCTCAGGAACAGCTAAACAGTAACAGCCATAGCTCATCCCTGTTCTTCTTCAGGAAGAAGAAAGCAAGCAGGCTTTTGTCCAGAAAGGGCTGCACACCACCAGCCCGCATTCATTTCAGAGAAAATTAAAGGTTTTTAGCTAACACAGTAACTTTTATGTGACTCATGCTTTCCTGAAGAGTGGAAACAAGTTTATTTGAGCAGAAAGGTGTTTTCACCTCACACTTCTGGGCTTGTACATCAGGAGTGCTGAGGTGCTGGATAAAGATTACCGTTGCATGTTGTCATATGGGTCTCCTTATCCAGGACCATGCTGGGCAAAGGTACACATTTACACTTTCTTGGACTGCCAGATAGCGAACGTGCAAACTTCCTCATGGCTCAGGGCACGATAAGGGGTTTCCATCCCCTTCCAGGGCCTGCACAGCCACGATAACCAGTTCATTCTGAAGAGGACATATTTCAAACAAATGCCACTTGCATATAAAAGTTTTTGCCTTAAATGAGATGATCTTTTCCTCAAGAGGAGTGGAAAAAGTGCCATTTCTTTTTCTCTCATGTGCACAGCCATGTCAATTACATACCACTAGAGTAAGGAATATGTGCTCCTTAATTTTGTTTGAACCTAAGAGCAATCAAACCTACCCAGGCTTGTGTTCATGATGAACATTATATGTACCAGGGACATTTATGTCACATATCAAAATCAATCAGAACATAAGGAAGGTAAAAAAGTAATAATAATAAAAAGAAACCAATTCCCTTATGCTGCTAAGTTTGACTTGAATATGATCTGTTTCAGCCTAAGGGATGAGGCACACACCTCACCAAAATAAGGAAAATAAGGAAACAGGCTGGAAGCAGAATGTGTGGCTATACCTTTTGGGAAACAAAGGAGATAGGTGTGAGTAAAAATTATTTCATGCTCAGGCCCTAATTCATATATTACCAACACACTGAAGACTCAGGTACTTCCCCCCCTTTGCAGCTCCAAGCTGGGTTGTTTCTGCCAACCCTTCCTCTTCCCCAGCCACTATGTTGTAACCTCAGGTAAAGACTTCAGTTTTAATTTGTTCAAATGTTTAATTGTTTTAATTTGAAAAGTTGGACAATAAACCAATTCCCCTTGTTTCTAAAGATTTATTGCTTTTTCCAATTTATTGAACGTTCAGTGCAGGCTGTATTTCAATTAAAGGCAGCAAAACTGTTAATGGTCTATTAACGACACATTGCATCTATATAAAGACGCAAATATAAGTCGTGGCCAATTTTCTGGCCCGGCGAGATAATTTCTTCTTTTCCCCGTAGCGAATTATCTGCGAACAGCTCATAATTTTATACCAGCCCATATATCTGGCTACCGCTTAACCGCAAGTATCTGCAGCGCACGAGCTGCCCGCGGTGCCATCCCTCACACAGACAGTTTGTCACTCAGGGAAGCGGCCTCCCGCCTTCGGGCCGGGGCTGGGCGGCAGCGGGGAGTGCAGAGGTTGTGGGGAGCAGGGCGGGCAGGCGCTGGGGCAGGGTGCTGGGCCCCTCTCAGGCCGGTACTCGTATTTGGCATCCCCGGCGGCGCGGGAGAGGCGGGCCGGGCGCGCCGGGTGATGCTCCCGCCGTTACCATGGCAACCACCCCCCCCTCCATCCCGCGCCGCTCGGCCCCACGTGACCCGCGGCGGCGCTCGCGGCCAGCCCGCCTGTTACCAGGGCGGGGGCGTGTGGGGGGGGCGCTCTTGTTTCCCATTGGCTGCTGCCGCGGCTCGCTGATTGGCGGGGGCGCACGGGCCGCGCGCCGATTGGCGGGGCCCGGAGGTGAGGCTGTGGGGTGATGCCGGCCGCCCCGCGCAGCGCCGGGACACAGACAAAGGCTGCCCGGAGGCTGCCCGAGCTCCCCCCTGCGCCCCCCGGCCTGGCGCGGCGCGGGAGGCCCGCGGGCGGAGCCGCGGCTCTTGGCGCGCTGCTGGGAGGTGGCAACGCGAACCTGGCCGGGCGCCCGCAGACCCCGCGCCCTCCCCGCCCGGCCGCCCGCTCCAACTGGCGGCGGGGCACGCGGCGCGCGGGATGGGGGCGGAGCCGGTGTCACGCTCGCCGCGCGCCCGGCAGCCAATGGGCGGGCCGGGAGAACGCGGGCTGCACGCGGGGCCCGCGTGTCCCCGCGGCACGGGCTGTCAATCATCCGCCAGCCGCTCGCCCCGCCCCGCCCGCGGCTCCCCCGGCCGGCGATGGGGCAGGGCGGGCCCGCAGCGCTGCGACCCGCGCCCGGGGCCGCACCGGCGCTGGGGAGCGTTCTGCCTTGTCCCAGTGTTGGGCTGCGAGGGAGGTGCCGCCGCACTGGAAGGGCTCCCCTGGGGCTCAGCCCCCCAGTCTCTGCCGCCAGCGCCAAGCTCGCGGCCCGGCCCCCTCGGGATGCCCGCGGCGCGGGCTCTGCTCCCGGCGCCCTCCCCCGGTGGGGGGCGAGAGGCGGAGCTGGCGTGGCCGCCGCCCGCCGCCTTTATCTGGCGTGGCGGCGCGGGGGGTGGCACTGGGGAACACCTTGTTGTAAGATACGCGATATAAATTCGGCGCCGGGGATGGGAGCACGGCCACGGGCGGCGGGGAACAGCTCCGGACCACGGTGGGTGCCTTCCCCGCGTCACGGCGGCTGGGAACCGCTGGAATTTTAATTCACCGGTGCTGGGCTGCCATCCCCTCGGCCACCCCCACACCTGGTTTGCGGGGAGAGTTCTGCGTTTTGCCGCCTTTCGTACGGAGGAGAGGCGGCAGCGAGCCCCGGCGGCTGCGGCAGGGCAGGCGGAGGAGCGGAGGGTGAGAGAACGGACGGGGAGGGGAAGGCTGAAGGAAGGACGCGGGGCTGGGGATAAAGGCGGCGGGGGAGGAGGAGAAGACGCTGGCGGGAGGGGACGGGAAGGCGGGCTGGGGGAGGGAGGAGGGAGAGCAGCCTCTAACCCCGGCGTCTCCGCCGCCGCCTCCCAGCAGGACTCTGATCGCGAGCAGCCGCTGAGCCCAGCCCGCCAAGGAGGGCGGCCGGTGCCGCTAGCGCGGAGGAGGAGGAGGAAGGGGAAGAGTTCGCCGCCGGAGGAGCCCCGCGGTCCGGTCCGAGCCGCGTCGCTGAGCACTCCTGCCCGGCCGCCAGCATGATGCAGATCTGCGACTCGTACAGCCAGAAGTACTCCCTTTTCAACGCCATGAACCGCTTCATCGGCGCCGTCAACAACATGGACCAGACGGTGATGGTGCCGAGCCTGCTGCGCGACGTGCCGCTGCTGCTGGAGGAGCTGGACGCGGCGGGCGCCGTGTGCCCGCCCGGGGATGCTGCCCTGCCGCCCGGCGACCCCGGCGCCTACTTCTCCCGCAGGGACATGTACAGCCATTACATGCTGCTCAAGTCCATCCGCAACGACATCGAGTGGGGCGTGGTGCAGCCGCCGGCGGGCGAGGAGGCCGCCCGCAAGAAGGACAAGCTGGGCGGCGGGCCCGCCGAGGAGGGCGAGGGGGAGGAGGACCTGGAGCAGCAGTTCCACTACCACCTCAGCGGACTCCACTCGGTGCTCTCCAAGCTCACCCGCAAGGCCAACGTCCTCACCAACAGATACAAGCAGGAGATCGGCGTCAGCAGCTGGGGGCACTGAGCGCCGGGGGGAGCGGGGGAAGGGGCTCCGAGCCGGCGGGAGCGGCGCGTCCCCGCCCGGCGCTGCCGCTGCTGCGGTGCCCGAGGGCAGCGCCCCGGGCCGGGGCTTCCCTGCGCGCTCCCAGGACTGCAGCAGGTTTTCTACCAACGCACAAGCGAGAGAAAGAGATGTAAATTAATCAATACTAGTTTATTAATTATTTTGACCCCCTCCGTGGTTTTTTTTTTTTTTTTTTTTCGTTGTACGGGCCAGGGCGAGCAGTCGCTGTGCCCGCCCCGGTGGGGAGGCTGAACCCGTACGTGTACGAGGGGTGGCATTGCTGGCTGATAAGGAGGCTCCACTCAAGCCGATGAACATAAAGAAACTGGCACAGAATTGCTTCTGTCACCCCGGAGGGACCCCAGTGAGCTAAGGAGCATCCCTCTGTTGTGGGAGAGATGGCGGGTCCCATGGCTGTACATGTACTGGAGTTTATTTAAACTTTTTTACTCAGATGTAGAGTATATTCTAAAATAAATACAAATGTATTAACTAAGAGTGACCTAAACTTTTGGTATGATTTATCTTTCTTTAATTAAATGATATTTTTAACGTCTGGAATTCTTCTGTTTTTCTTCTATGTTACATTCCGACTTGCCTTACTAGATACAGAAATCTGTGTGTGCAAGAGAGGGGGTTTTGTGGCTTTGTTTTTTTCCCATCAAAGCAATTAGGCAGTGATGATAACCTGGCGTATCTAAAATGTTTGAATGACCATATTAAACTTAACCGTACATGGCTTGAGTTTTGGTAAGCTGTTCCCAGCTGCACAATGCAGTTGCTCTGTGTGAGTGTAGGCTTGAAGGTCAGTGCCTCTTTAACAAAATCTGAGAGGATCGAGTCATGGTTACTCTGCAGGCAGCGATTCATGGAAGTTGGAGCAAAGCCTAGGAATGACTCTTGCTTTTTTCGGGAAGTATCTTAATGTACTATGGGGAGCTCTTTTCTCTCCCTCTGAATAGGTCTGGCAGACTTGCCTCCCCAGTCTCTTGCATTTCTTTCTTCTAATCTTCCTTGGATACCAGGAATTAATCGGTTTTATGTTATCCAGATTGTATTGATTTCTTTCTCTCTACCTTTTTTTTTTCATTTCATGAAGTAAAGTAACTCAGAATTGAGTGTCTATATTGTGTTCTGGTATTAAAGTGCACTTGTGGTTGTGATACAATATATAACAGAGGATAAATGTTTAATAAGTATGTAAGTCCGTACATTATGTAAGTTTTCTTCTCAGGCCCTGAAATGCCAAGTTTGTAGACATACTGAGATTTTACTTTGTATTACTGTCATCAAATTTAGAGCTTGTTTGGTGGTGTTTGTTTGGGTTTTTTTTTTCTTCTAAAAATAGAAGAATTTCTCTCAACTTCAAGGATATTTTTGTTAAAATTCAGGTATTCCTTAGCACTTCGGACATTGTAGTAAAGCATGAGCACTCCAGGCATAGTACTAGTTGGCAGACGTTTGTGTAAGTTAAAACACTCAGCCTAAATCTGTGTTTAAAAATACATATTTGGGAAGGTTTTTCCCTTCTGGGGTAAAGAAGAACTTTGTAAGGCTGGGTAATTTTTAGTTTGGCGATGCTTGTTCTTTTCATAATGTTTTTAACTCCTCTTCCCCTCCTCTCTTGGGAAGCTGCCAGGAAAAAATCAGAAACAAGGAGAGGGATTACCCTGGTTTCCTAACATGTCAGCTTGCCAGTCTTTCTGCGGTCAAACTAATGCAATGCAAAAGAAGCAGTGCCCTGTGCTGGATGGTGAAGTTTTGGTCTGAAGTGAGAGGTGAGAAGGAGAACCTGTTCTGCTGTGTGGCTCCTTCTGGCCCTGCACTCCATCAGCTGGAAACCACATTACAGCCTCTGCTGGGGAGCGCCGGCGAAACCTCAGACAAAAGCAGCTCATGCAGTTTCACCCGTGAGCCTTTTGATCTCCTGGTAACTTCTCCTGGTATGGGTTTAGACAATACTGTTTAAACGTTGCACAAGAGACAATGTGATGCTGATTTAGGCTATGAGTAATGTCAGAAAAATAGTGTTAAATTAGTGCAGCACAGCCATGAGAATGGCATCCCTTCCCTTTGCATTATAGAAAAAAAGCACAAGAGGAAAGTTTTGGTGGGAGAGCAGCTGAAATGTAGCACTATGGGACAGCAAATGGTGGCATTTCCTTACAGGTAAGGCTTTGGGTGACAGGAGCAGGAGGATTCTGTGACTCAAGGGTTTGCCTTGCCTATGCTGTGACTAAGCTGGGGTTGCTGAGCTCCCATGTGGGGGCCCAGCTCTGGGCTGGCAGCAGCCCTGATAATCCCAACTCAGCCATGCAAAACCTGCTGGGAGTCACACCAGCTGAAGAGACTCCTGCCACCTCCCACTTGGGAGCTGCTGTAGAATTTCCCCTTCTCAAGGTCATGGGAGAGGATTGAGGCTCTTGGGATCAAGAAAGTGATCTCTTAATGCAGAGGGAAGACAACAGCAGGTAAAACCAGGGATGTATTTCTCATGCAAAGGACAAGGGGTGGGACTGTGCTGCTGGCTGTTGTGTAAAACAACTTGGCCTAAAAGGTGGGGTGGTCAGGCAATTATGTAAATGCTGACTCCTGGCATTGCAGTAAGCAAAGATGAGATTGCAGATTTTGTATGTTAGATGCTGAATTGGGAAAAATTTCCGTCAGCAGATGGAAATACAAATATTTATAAATATTAATATTTATATATTTTATATATATAATGCATATTTATATTTATAATGTATAAAGCAATTAGGTTTATTATTAAGGAGTTATGTTTCCTTTTGAGGGACTGGATCACTTTAAGTCTCACAGTTGTGTACAGAGTTCAGCAAACCTTTAGGCTGCTCTGGTAAAGTGATTCTGGTACTTGTTAATGACAAATTACATCAGTCTAATGTAAAAAGTATCTTTATGATCTCAAATACTTTGGGAAGTGACTTAATTTCTTAGTCACACCCAGGCGAAAAGACAACTTGCCAAACTACCCCAGCCGTGCTCAAAAAGGAATATGCAGAGTGAGAAGCAGTTATCATTTTTAGCTCACTTAAGTGAAATCGACTCCATTTAGAGTAAGACAGGCATCAGAAGAGCAGTAAATAATGAGATTGAGAGCTGTTTGCACTAACAAATTGATTACAGCAGAAGTTATCTTACAGCCAAGGAGCCTCAAGGACATTGTTCATGGCATGCATCGATTAATATATAAAAGTGCACAGTATCTATCATTATAGTTCATAAGTCAACTCTTGGTTTTGTGCATACAAAAGGAGGACAAATGAGGGGAAACCCATGCTTTTCTCTCTATCTTTCTCTCCATAAAAATAAAGGCATTAGGGATGGGTGTGAGTTCCATGGAAAGAACAGGAATCATGGGCTGGTCAGTGCTTGGTGGAAGCAGATTACGCTGAGTCAGGCTAGGCTGTCACCTTCCTGCTTTCCCTCTGAAAGCTCTGCCTTGCAGAAGGTTCTAACTAGATCACAATATGCATGTTTTGTGGTTTGTGTCCTTCCCCCCCTGCACGGGCTCTTGCACCAAGACAACGTGAGTCATCAGTAGATTGGCTTTGCTGAAAGATGCACTGATGTTAGTGGTCAGAGGGAAGGCTGTGTTAGGATCTTATTATCATGTACTTAAGCATCCTGTTCTACCAAGGAAAAAAAAAAAACCCAACCAAAAAAACCAACCAAAAAAATCCCACAAAGGAAACAGAAAGCATCTCCTCTCTATGCCTTTGGATTTGAGCTAATCTCTTTGCAGAAGAGTCTGCAGCAATTTTCCCTCACTGATTTATTTCCCTGAAGTATTGAGTATGGGAGGAGATTGAGTGAAAGTATTGTTTTTTATTATTAATACGTTTAAACTTTTTAATGTGTTTATTATTTGTATCCAGGTAACAGCATGTTAGGTATTCCAAAGAGCTCAGAGATTATAAAAACAGAATTGGATAGGAAGAGGTGTAGTTTTAACTCCCTTGCCATGGGCAGAGACACCTTCCACTAGCTCCGGTTGCTCAATGCCCATCCACTGTGGCCCTGAACACTTCCAGGGATGGGACATCCACAGCTTCTCTGGGCAACCTGTTCCAGTGCCTTGCAATGCTTAGAGTAAAAAAATTTCTTTCAATATAAACCTATTTTTTTTCAGTTTGAACCGATTTCCTCCATCCTATTTGTACATGCCCCTGTCGAAAGTCCCTCTCCAGTTTCTTGTAGCCCTCTTTAGGTTCCAGAAGGCTGCTATAAAGTCTCCCTGGAGCCTTCCCTTCTGCAGGCTGAATATCCCCAATCCTCTCAGCCTGTCTTTTTGGGAGAGGTGCTCCAGCCCCTCTGATCATCTTTGTGGTCTCTTCTGCACTCACTCCAGCAGATCCACATCCTTCCTGTGTTGGGGACTCCAGAGCTGGATGCAGCACTGCAGGTGGGGTCTCATGAGAGCAGAGCAGAGGGGCAGAATCACCTCCCATCACCTGCATCTTGGGATGCAGCCCAGGACATATTTGGGCTGTGAGAACACATTGCTGGATCATGTCAAGCTTTTCATCAAACAACATCCTCAAGCTGTTTTCCTCAGGGCTGCTCTCAACCTGTTCTCCACCCAGCCTCTGCCTGTGCTTGAGATTTCTCTGACCCATATGCAGGACTTTGTGCTAGACCTTGTTGAAATTCTCAGGGTTCACACACGCCCACCTCTCAACTCCCCCAGGTCCCTCTGCATGGCATCCCTTCCTTCCAGTGTGTGCACCACAGCCATTGTGCGTGTGCTTTTTATTTGCCATGTAGAATAATATTTTTTTGGCTGATTTATGTTCCACCTGGATAAAATTATTTTTTATGACGGGTTTATTTCATTTATTCCCACATCCCCAAATGGGAGGATGGGGGGAAGAAGAGAAATCTTGTAAATCACTAATAATGATGGACACAAAACTGAGGGTGGCTCAGTCCCACTGTCCCTGTCACCAACAAAGTTGTTGAACAGTGCTGGTCCCAATACTGGCCCCTGAGGAACGTCACTTGTCACTGCTTTGCACTTGGACATTGAATCACTGACCACAACTCTGTGAGTGCAACCAACCAGACAATTCCTTATCCATGGAGCTGCCCACCCATCAAATCCATGCCTCTCCAGTTTAGAGACAAGGATGTTGTGTGGGACAGTGTCAAATGCTTTGCACAATTTCATGCACATGACTTCAGTTGCTTCCAGAGATCTTAAGTGATAGTACACGAAGGGAAAAAAGAAGAGCACCATGGGTTATAGCCTGACACAAAATGTGAAGGAAGTGCAATTAAGGTGAGCATTGCAAAAGCATCTCCAGCTCTGTACGCGTTTTTCTGTTATTTGTAATTGTCACCCCTAAACAAGCAGAAATACCTGAATGTGTGAGTTCTAATGTTGCAATTTCTTTTCCAGACCACAGACTTGCATGACAAGTTTAGGTCAAAATTAGTTTTAAGGAATGAAGCTACAAACGCCTTTCCAAAAGGAAATTTGCAAATAGGAGTGGAATAATAGTATATCTTTTTGTTGGTAATCAGCTACCAGAATGGGCACTCTTTGTAAAAATTATTATTTTTTCACTGTTCAAACATCCTTATTTGACTTGGAGTGATAGAATGAGGAAAACACCTTCCAGTTTTTGTGCTTCTGAGTTTTGGTCTGGAAGGAATGTCACAGTAGAAGCTTAGAGAACTTACAGGGAAAGCAGGTGCCTCTGTGTTAAATCACAAAACAGTGAATGAGCTTGCCCCATATTTGTAAGGTCTGTCATAGTATCAGTTGTATCTTTTTATCATGTATATCGACATACATCTGATTATAAAATGATTCTGTCTTTTAGTTCTGGCCTGTTTTATCTTAGCAACTTTGGGATACAAACAGCAGGGTCAATATCCCACGGGCCCAGGTACACCACTTTAGACACTTCAGCTGAGTCTTTTTTAAGTGCATCTCACTTTCCCATCTGTATTTGAACTGATAAGATGGGCACATCACTTAAAGCCATGATTCAGAGTACAGCACAGGAACACAGCAGCCCCCTTGCTTTGGGATTACTTTTTGGTCTTGGTTTATGTGCTGCAGCAGGGAAACAGATGCAAGGTGAACCGTTCCTTCAGGGATTTACTACAGGTAGTACAATGTTTGGAAGGTAGAATGGCAATGGTGAGTTTTCTCACATTGTAACCAGTATATGTCCTTCCCAATTACTTTTCCCCTCTCTTTGAGAATTTTCCTCTCTGAAATTCCTAGTAAACCAAGACTGTTTTGTCACCCAGACAACTCTCAGTTTTGAACTGAACTACAATTACTAATAACAGGAATATTAAGTGAGAGCCCTGTAGAGAGCCTGAACAGAGACAAGGAAAAGCAGAGGAGCTGGTAGATCATGGCCTTGGCATTTCTGATATGGGCTTTTGGTTTCAAATTCAGTGTAATGCAAAAGAAAATGCCTCATTTGAAGAAGCTGAGAAGTCTGGTTATAGTGAAACAGGCAGTAGGTTTCTTTCAGCTTTCACTGCTATTGGTACGTGGTATGTCACAAAGACTGAAACAATTCCTCATCCAGGTGAATACAATCATAAAAGACTTAATTTCAACAACCAAGCACAATCACTGTTTTTGAAGGTCTTTTTATTTTAAGACCCAGCAGGGACTGTTTCTTGACTGTTCTAAGCTTAGGCAGTGCCAAGAAGGCTGGTCCTGTTCTGTCCCCTGACTCCCATCCCAGCCCCGTGAACTCTCCGGTTCTGTTGTGCTGGCACCAGCACTCATCCAGCAATGGAGCTACCAGACTTAGGGAGCTGATCCAGATGAAAATTAGTAGAGGAAGAAAGCTTTCAGCTGTACTAATTCCCTCATTCAGCAGAAGGTGTAGCTGCATTAGCTGCAGGCTGGTGTTGGAGGAAGGGTTGGGAGCGCGCTGCCAGAAGGCAGAGTCGGACCTCCCCTCTTGGCAGCCACTTTCAAGGAGATTGGATTAAGCATGTTGTGAAAGTGTCATCTGAGTCCCATCTTCCAAAGAGGTTTGTATGCTGATGAGTTTCAGTATCACTGAAACTGCTGGCTGCCCGGGGCTGAGATCCCGAGCAGGACGAGCACTGCTGTGCCACCTCTGCCAGGCACCAGCTCCTTGTGCCAGAGCCTGCAGTCCCTAAGGAGGCGGTGCCGGCTCCCTACGCCACCCTCCTGGCAGCTGGGACACTCAGCAGGGCAGCAGGAACCGCTGGGGACAAGCTCTGAGGAGGCTTTGGTCACACCTTATCCCTCTGGCTCTTGGGGTCACACCTCATCCCTCTGGCTCTTGGGGTCACACCTCATCCCTCTGGCTTTTGGCTGCCTCAGTCCCCTCGTGGTGGCCATGGCAGAGAAGAGATGCTCCCACATGGAGTTTAGGAGTGAGACCAGGTGCTCCTCCAGACCACAGCCAACAGTGCTGCTGCCATCCTGCCTCTGCTGGTGTCCCAGCTTCTCAGAGAATTCCTACAAGATTCCATGGGACAACAGCACTGAGTACACCATGGCAGCAATTTTGCTTGATATGAAAGGGTTTAATACTTTTGGATTGTGTGTGAGGGAAAGAGGAAGGGACAACAGGAGCCCAGGTGCATCTTGTATGCAGGCACTGACACATGCCAGGTGTTGGTGCAGGGATGGGAGCCCAGGACTTGCCCTCCCTGGGAGCGCCCTGAGCACAAGGTCTCTCTTGCTCTCTAATTAAAGGATGCCATGCAAAATAAGGCTGTGACCAGAAGACTGAGAGCCAGGAGAGCAGGTTGCTCCTGAAGTGATGAACCACTCTTAAAGAAACCTCGAGAGGTGAACTTGAAGCTACTTGGAGGGTTGAAAATAAGGTCTCTGCTACTCCTCAAAGGTGCCAGTGGGTAAAAAGGCAGAGTATTTTGTGGGGGGTCCTTCTCAGTAGACCTGCTGTGAGACCACTACGAAGCCTAAAACTATTTCTTGTGGGAGCTGTGGCTTATTGGAGTGCAGGTTTTGGCACAGTTCTCTCCTCTGGCTCACCTTGCCTTCTGCAGGAGGAAGGATCTGACTGCAGTACAGGAACAACGAGACTTCTCTTGCCTCCACATCACTGTGCAAGGTAAAATTTTCCATTGCTGTTGCTGCAACCATCATGGATGAAGAGCAAAGGAAGGCAGCAAGAATTTTGCCTAATTCTCTCCGTTGGGTAGGTAGATCTGCATGGCAATGCCTTTCCCAGCCTGCCTCCCTCTCATACCCTCCCTGTGGCACTGGAGCCCTGCCATGCCCTACTCTGAGTCTCAGCTTCTGTTCCCTCCCTACTCTTAGAGCAGCCACCTGGAAAACACAGGAGGTTGCAGACAGGAGCCTGTGCCACCAGGAGGGAGTAGGAGGGAATGCCTGTTGATTTTGCTGGAAGATGCTGCCTTCATGAAAAGGAGAAGCAGAAATGAATCCACTGCAATGTGAACAAGAGCTCTAACCCACAGTGTTCCTCCAAACTTCCTGCCCAGCTTCCTTCACAGAGAAAGCAGAAAGTAGGGGAGAATGTTGTTCACCATGCCCCGTCTGACCTTGAGTCACCACGTAGGACGAGGAAGATGCCTCCATGTCCACGGTGCCCTTTTGGTCTGCGTGTGTAACGACTTACTCAGAAAATTCCGGGGAAGAATTTCCATCAAAACATGGCTGAGGGCCCTGCCCCATGGCGTGAATCACACAGTCACACATGGTGAGGAGGTTGATTACGTTGGGGGCAGTAGGAGCCCTCTGCATCAAGGGTTGGGCTTTAGGGGCTGCCACACCAACTCCCTCCTCTTCCTCTGACTCAGTGCTCAGGGGTCATCTCCAGGGGCAGTGGCTTTCTCCATGACAGTCAGGCTCAGGAGAGAATGGCTGTCAGACTCTGAAGCACTTGCTGCTTTTGACTGCGTGTTTTGGACAGAATCCCCTTCCATCTGCATTGATGCAGCTATTGTTTGTATACATGATTTTAAGAAGGGATTTCACTTCCTTCCTTCTCCTTTTAATATCATGTAGCAGCTAGAAGCAGGGAAAAGAGACTGGCACCATATGACCAACCAGCTGTCTGTGGACTGTCAGAGCATATTGAGGGGAACACAATGTGACTACCTTGGGTGCTTGATCATTCACTCTCTGTTGGCTAAGCTATACACTATCTTCCTTGCACTCAATTACCCTGAATGTCACTGGGCCAGTACATGAATTAAAAAAAAAAAAGTAATCTGATCCATGTCCAGTGCATGGTAAGATCCCCTTTCTAGGAAAGCAGCATGACTCATGCTGGCAGAGCATCTACTGCCAAGTCATCCTTTCTGTTACATGGCAATGTCTTCACTTTCCCAAATTGCCTTTAAAGGCAGGAGAGTGGGTCACCTTTGCTCCAGCTTCAATGTAGCAAACATAAGTGTTTAGGAACAAAAATACCAAAGGATGTGAAGCAAAGCTAAGTATAGATGGCTCACATTGACTAACGTTGGAGAGATGGTGAGTTGTCTTTGACCTCAGTCCTCTCAGTTTTCTCTGCAGAGGAAACACAAATGCATTTTAAAGATCTCTTCCATTATTTGTGAGTTTCATGGATGTATGAAGACATGAAAGTATCCTTCAGTTTCCACTAGAAAATCAAAATGCTTTTACAGAGGGAAAGGAAAGCACCTTGAGGTGCACAGACAACAAAAGGCATGATCTGTCACTGGTGCAGTGGGGCAGAGAAAGGCAGTTTTGGGGGACTAGGGAAAAGATAATCTCTGCCACTAGAGGAATTTATCAGGTAAAGGCTTTTCTGAGAATGCTTCCTAAACTGTGCTCTCTGACACAGCCAGTCTCTAGAACCATTAGGAGCAACTTCTTCAGGTTGAAGTTTGATGTGGGGGGGTTCCCCAAAAAATTGACCCAAAGAGAGGAGATGTTTCTTAAAGAAAGAGAAAAGAGTCTTTTCATAATTAATTGGTTGAAATTACTAATTTCTAGGAAGCCCTAGTTTCTAGTTTCTCTGAATTGGCAGATTTGACTTTCCTCAATATACAGATGACAGTATTATACTCTGCACACTTTGCCAGCAGACATACTGCCTTATTTACTCAGGAACATGTCGTGTTTTACTTGACAAGTGGTAAAAACATGGTCTGCTTTACTTCTCTTTAACATTCTAATTTTTAGGCTACTGAGGCTTCTATACCTTCACCTATTCAAGGATAGGTTCTCATAAAAGCTGTATGATGATTGTTATTGATTATGAGCAATAATATATTATTTTTGTCTGTCCCTTCTTCCTTCCCTCTTGCATTATTTATGCTGCAATCCCTTTCCTTCTAGTGACAATCAACATCATTACCTCTCTTCACAAGCTACACATTGATGTTTCTCAAGTCTACAGACTTTTGCAAGCAAGTTTCCAGTTATTCTTTTGGGGTTGTGATTCATCTGAATTGACATGGAATTATTGCATTTTCCTTCCTGCAGATATTTCCCTGCAGTTATGAAAGTCTGTGGAAAACCACACCACATAAATTCAGCGTTGTGGACTGAGAATGGGACGTGATCTGGTCATGTACGTGCTGCAAAGCCTCAGTATGGCAGAAAGAGCTGCTAATTACACTGCCTGGAGTAGAAAGCTTGAGTAATCAAGGAAGGGGAAATGGTGAGAAGCATATGAGCAAAGTTGTTCATAATTTCCATCTCAGCTCCTGCCATAGGAAAGGAGGCATTGGAACATCATGGGAAATGCACATAATTTACTGCTGATGCACGTAAAGAACTGTGGTGTCTAGATAAGGCAAGTCAAGGCAGTTCTAACTTACTAACACAATTTACTTAACATAAAATAGCTGATTTGTATTTTTGTGAATTAAGATATTTTGAATTAAAATTTTTTATGATCTTGGGTTTTTTTCCTTCTTTCTCCTTCTGCATATTCTCTTTCTTCCTTTGTCTTTCCTTCTCAGAGAAGCTGTTTGGCAACTTGGGGTGGTTTTCCTGTGTGTATTTTTTTGCATTTAGCCCCTGTATTTTGGAGAAGTGCCTGCCTGCAGCAGCCTAGACAGACTTCCAGGGCTGGAGCACGTTTTCTAAAACATGGGTGTAAGTTTACTTCACCTTTGACCCTTTTCCACAGTGGAACCGAAGAAATCTCTGAAGAAATCTCAGGGCTAGGTTCATTTCTCTGCTTCCTACATTGCTCCCAGAACCCTACCCTAAATATTACTGCTTTTCCCAGGCAGATGTTTCACAGCCCAGGAAAATCTAGAAGAGGCTCTCATCCTCGCTTTCTGTCTCCTCTCTCACACCTAAGAAGAGAGTAGGAGATGCTCAGATCTCTCAACCTCTCTTGTTCATTTCTGTTTCCTTTCCCTCCTGGCCCCACAGAAAGAGGAGGTACTCCAATAAACGTCTCACTGTCTTCTCTTCCTAGTTTTGGGGACAAAAAGGAGCAGGATCCACTCCTTTTTGTTATTGTCAGGGTTACTGAATCCCATCCAGACGTGCTTGAACTTCTGTGACCAAGTTTGGGTGATACACAAAGTTTCCCATTTCGTTTTTATTTCCCAGAACAGCACAGAAGTTTGAGAGAAGCAGTGGCTGTGAGAAAATTACTTTCCTATGAACTATGAGAGAAAAAGAGCTGAGATAATGATGAGTGGATCCTTCTTTACCCTACTGTCGAGATCAGCTTCCTAGAATAACTTTTCCAGGGGGTGATAATTTGTTTCAGTGAAATACAGATTTCAAGGGAGATCCTGATTATAAGGGAGAAGATCATGTGTCAGGTAACATGGGCTTCCTCTAATATTCCCTTTTATTCCCATCTTCTACAGTCCTCTCTCCCATCCAGTTCTTTTTGTTCCCACACATCCTCTGCCAATCTCTTCTCCCCGGGGTCTATTCCTGCTCCTGTGGAGTTTCACTTCAGTCCTTGCATGGATTTGGATGATATTACATCAGGCTTCATGTCGTGTTCTGGGGCAGAAAGCAAGACAGTAAATCTCTCCTGTGTTTAACAGGCTAATTATAATTTTGTGTAACCCACATCTCTGGCTTTCTGTTTCTCCAGGAGAGCTAGGGAGGAGCAGGGAAGGAAGAGGCAGAACTACTGAACAAAACCCCACAGCACAACAAAACCTTTTTGGCATCGTTTGTGAAGGAAAAGGGAGAGAACAGGAGAGATCCTAATCTTAGTATATATTAGGTGCTCCCATACAACAGCGGTGGGTGTGGACTGAAATGCTCAGTAGCCAGCGAGATGGTAGATTAGGCAGATCGCTGTGAGATGGATAGAGGGAAAAGAGCAGCAAAGACTCAAGGAGGGGCTGCAGAAGGGTTTGAGGTAAGTAATGGAAAGAAAAGTTCTAGTAAGTTCCAAAGAAGTTGAAAATGGAAGCAGGAACTGGGATATTTCGTCTGGGAACAGACAGAGGATGCAGGGCAGAAAAAAAATAGATGGGAAGATGAAAGCCATGTGAGTTAATTCAGCTCCTATTAAAGCTGACAGCATTACTATTTACAGATAGTAGGCTTGGCTCAAAGGAAGATTTTGAAATAGGACAGAAGGAGGAAAGAAGGACTGGTAAACAAAAGACAGAGAGAGCAAGGAGAAGGAATATGCAAAAATGGAAATAGGAAATAGTTGAAAATGAACACAGGGAAACATACTCTGTATATTGGAAGTATGCTAGAAAAGGGAAAGAAGATTGAAACCAGAGCAAAAAAAATAAATGCATGAGATCATTTTGTGATTTCAGATTTACATCCTAGGGAATATGAGAGTCCTGCCTGTAGAGCTGAGACCTTGAGAAAAACCTGTGGCAGATGTGAAGATGTGCAGGGCAGAATAAAACTTCAAACTATAAAATGTATTACTTTATGAAGATACTTTCCTCTTAAGCTGTAAACCCCAGGAGTGGAGTGGGCTCAGAGCGTGCTGGGGGCTGGGTAGGGAAGATGGGAAGTAGCAAATAAAAGAGCTGATGGCCAGATGGTTTGGTACAGATCTGTGTCTTGGTGTTGACCAACTCTGACATCTAAGGAAACGAAAGCTTCAGCTGAAGCTCTTCTTGAAGCTGGAGCAATATGAGGTCTGTCTCCACATTTTATCTGGCATAGGGGCTGCCTGCCAACAAAATATGACTTCATCCTTCAATCTTCTCCCTGGGGAGAGCATGAATACCCAGCTGCCTGTTCCCACAAAACCTGCAGAAAGCCAGCCAGGTATCTCTGGCTGTGTCTGGACTGCAAAATCCCCAAGTCTCTGCATTCCTGGGTTCCATGGATTTACTCTGGCCCTGTAGGAGGGTAAAACATAGTCCAGTGTCAGTGCCCCAGTCCCTCCAGCCCCAGGCTCTGGTTTCCAGAAGAGGGAAATGTCCAGGTGAGGAATGTGACTCACTCCACCAGGTTCCCTGATATTTCCCACCTCCCAGGTCTTTTAGCTCAGCAAGTAAGTGCAGCTGGAAATATCAACTCCTTTGTCAAACCTGGCTGAGCTGGGCTGATGGATTCAAAGCTGGCTGAGAGACATCCAGGCATTTGTACATGCACAGAGTAAAATCATATGAGCTTTTTTTTCTTTTTCCTGAAAACCAGGCTTAAAGCAAGACCCTTGACCAGGCTTAAAGCAAGATCCTTTCCAGAAAGAAAAATCAGCCACAGGCTGCCTGTGAAGGGAGAGCAGGCTGAGTGGGCCATATAGGCTGCTGGTCCCATGGCTGGGAGAAAGCAGGTCCCAAAACTCAGAAAGGTTCATTGTACACAGGGGTTGACTGCCTGAATGCCTCAGGCAGGTATTGAGGGACCTGCCTGCTGCAAGGTTGGTGAGATCCCTGCAGTGTGTTTGGATGAGGGAAAACTTCCTCCAAAGTGTGAGCAACACCTGAGCCTGGGGCAGCCCGTTGGGTTTGCTCTGGTGCCTAAGAGCTGGACTCTTGTGGGTCCCTTCCAACTCAGAATCTTGTGTGGTTCTGTGATTCTTCACCCCTCAGTGTGAAGGCTCTGCTCCCACAGAGTCCCCCAGGGAAAACTCCTGCTGGGATGGGCCAGACCTGCTCACACATCCACAGCTGGGCTGCCAATGCCAGAAATATCACCTCACCCCATGGACCAGCAATGCAACTGAGCTGTAATCCCAGTGTCCCTGTGGGCTGTAATCGAGGGGGACATTTGTGCTGAGACAAGGTGCTTTTCCATGTGCTCTGTCTTCTTGCCTATGCATTTTCGTGACATGAGCAGGGTCTGGTGAGATTATCTTATTTTTCTCCTCAGCATGATAGCAGGAATCGATGGGAGTGGTGTTTAGAGCTTCACTGCCTGAGCTGCCTGTGCTCAGCCTGAAAAAGCACATCTCCAGCAGGAAAAGAGCATTTTAAACAAACAGGATCCCAAGCTTTAAGAAGCCTGGAAGGTTTATGGCAACGCATTTTCAAGAAAGAAGTAGAAGCAGAATAAATATCTATTCCATTGCATGTGTTTGTTATAAACTTGGTATGGTGCTGAGAGCATTCAGTGTATACAATTCATGGTTACAAACTTCCCAAATTCTTAAGCCTCCTCTTCTTGTAGTATTCCCTCCTACCCTATCAGACAGGCATAACCCCTGAGTGGCAGAAAACTGCTACCCCAACTCTTCTGTGTTTGATCCCAGTCCTAAAGAGCCATAAAGTAGGGAAAATGGGAAAATATGGGAAATATGGGAAATATCAGGTCTTTTATAAAATAGGGAACTAAAGATGTGTGAGGTTTCGGCCACAGCCATCGACAGTTTAAGATCCCTTAATTTTTCTTTTCCTGGGCTGTATATGCAGCACTAATTCCCCAAGGCTGGAGGGTTTGGGGTTTTTTCATTTTCAATCTTGGTGCATTTTGTTCACTTTTCTTCAATCTATTTATTGATTCTCAGCTTTTTTCATGACTCTAAGTGCCCTCTTACTTTGTACTCCTCCCTTTCCTCCCGCCCCCCAAAACATACCAGCCTGCATTCACTTTGGCTGAATCTCAATTTATTTACTGCCTTTTTAAAAGCATGTTTTTTTCCTAAGGCTTGCTGAAAGAGAGCTGTCCATTAAGGTCCTTTTCCCACTGCAGAGAAGGCTTTGTCCTGTTTTCTCCTGGTGTTTGTGGCAGATATGAAACTGTTGAAGACAAAATGTACTTTTGAATTGCTCAGGCTGAAGCAAATGTGAGCTCTGTGCAGGCAGATGGAGAAAGGGTCCCAGGGTACTTTTCAACTCTGGGACAGGACATATCACTTTAGCAAATTGTTGCTGGCATCTGTTTTTGCATGGGGCAGTTCTCTAGCCCCAGATAATCCACTCTGAGTGCCAGGACTGGCTGTGCTGTTTGGCTGCTGATCTGTCACTTCCCAGCAACTGAATTAACTGCTTCAAAGCAGCTATTCCAGAAGCTACATTGCTGTGAGATGCATGAATTTATTTAAGCTTTCTACATTATTGTCAAAAAAGTGTGGGACTAATGTATGAAATTTGCTCTGTGTTGATATTCATGATAAAGAGTAAGAGAAGCCTTTGCCAATATTTAACTCTCTTATCAAAAAAAATCAATAAAAGTGCTTCCTGGTAAATAGCACGTTTGACATGTGGCCTGTCTGTCGGGGCATTGGAAAGGCTGATAAATACCCAGTACCCTTACTACAGTGCTTCCCTGGGAAACAAACAGCTTGGGGGAGAGAAGGGGCTGTGCAGCTCTGTCCTGTTTCTGTGCTCAGCATCCAGTGAGCTGCTGAAAGTCTGGATCCACTGATCCTGCTCCTCTCCCTGTACCCTCTCTCTTCCCTCTCTTCAGACCAGCCAAGGGAACACTGCTCAGCCCCAGCCACACTCAACCCATCAAGGGCTTTTCTGAAGGCTAGCCCAGGCTCTTAGTTCGGGACTAATAAATTCTCATTTATTCATGATCCTAAATGTGATTTCAAGCCCAGGTAACACTGTTACCAGCCTCCTTCAACCTCCTCCTCATGCCTCCCCCCATTTCCTCCAGAGCCATGTATTACTTGCCCTGCAGTCAGTACAAAGCTGGAGGTACAGCTCTGATCAGAGGGTCCTACACTCTCTTCAGACTTGCTTAATGCAGGTCCAGGTATGTTCAGCAACACTTTACTCCTCTCATGTGCTGCTCTGCAATGTGTCTTCTTCTTCTCTGCCATTTTTGATTAAGGTATGCTGAAAAAAATAGAAGTGATTGGATTTCTCTCCCCTGATTATCCTTCTGCTAACATAATTCATTGTCATTGAGAACATAATTTGCTGCTAGGGATGTGATTAGCTTGGATTAAGGCACCATTAAATAAACAAGGCTGGGTAAGAGTAAGATGGCTGCAGAAAAAGACAGATTTGTGCATCAGCTCACATCTTGTAATTAGTTGTGATTTAAAAAGAAATGCCTGAAAATTTCTTCAGGGCTGAGGGAAGTCCTGAAGCAATCTAATCCAGTATTTTAGAGTTAGTTTGAATGTGATCAGTGATCTTAAAAACATAATGATGGACTGAGGAGTGCCTGTATGCCTCCCATAGAATCTCCTCGATTCCTTCCTCATCCTCCATCCAGTGCAGCCCTCACTGGATGTGAACACTCACATGCTCAGTTGAAGCCATGGCTCTCAGTCTTTGTACTACGTGTTCCATGAAATGTGAAGCTTTAGGGAAATTCAAGTATCATCCTTTTTTGGAATCCTTCTCTGGAGTATGTGGAGGTCGAAGGGGAAATTTGTTGAATCTTCAGCAACGCTACGAAGTCAAGAAAGCCATCACTTCCACTCACGAGCTGCAGGATGAGTTCTGCTTCAAGAGCTTCTGGTATTCACATTTCTATTCTATCCAGGTGGAATATTAAAATTCACATTTATCCAGTGGCTGCAGAAATACCTTAGAACAGCCAGGCAAAGTTACCATGGCTGTGAGTGGAATGCTGTTAACTAAACGTAGGACCAGGCCTCTGTGCTGCACATCAAATGGGAGTTATAACATTTTCTACATGTCCTTAGTAAGACCTAAGGACAGATTTAGCTGGGAAACAGAATGCATTACTGGAAAAACTAGTCTTTTATTTCTTCTCATCCTGAACCTCTCCGAGCCCAACTCTGCCTCCCTTAAAATAAAAAATGTGGTTTTGAATAGTTCAGAACAGGTACTTCCAAATAAAGCTGTCTGTGTAAAGAGTAATGTAAGTGGGTTCCCAAGAATTTATTCTGCAAGTTACCTGACCTGCTACCTTGTGTTTGCATTAATTTGGCTGTTTCATCTGATCCACAACTTCACTGAGAATAGATCCCTTGAAATTGAAACTCGGGCCAAAACTCAGGAGCCCTCCTATAAGAAAGTGTTTAAAAGCTACAGGTTTTGACTGTGGTCCACAGATTGTGACAGCTAATCTTTCTTCATCACGTGTAGAAACTCAGAATTAGAAACTTAAATATAGAATTGGCTGATTCACCAACTTAGTACAGTTAATGATGTGGATTAGCCTTTTTTGCAAATGCTTTTGTGGATAAACAAAACAAGCAGAGGAACTTTGTACTCCAATTTGTCTAAGTGTATCAGAGCTAGAATGAAATTTGCTCAGTATATATTTTCCCAGTTAGAAAAGCTATGCTTTAAAAAGTCTAAGTGAACTCAGTGGTATCATTTGTTGACCCACCTGGAAGAGATGACCGGTCGAGGTTTGTTGACTTTCCTGGAATAGCTGGAGTAGGCTGTCAGGGGGACACTGACCTGCAGGCCAAGGCTTTTGGTGGAATATAATCTTCCTGTGTTGACTCTTGTGTGACATTAGAGGTGAGACTGACATTCATTTACATTCTTCTGTTAAGCAAGCAAAGGATTCTTGTGTTGCCTTAGCCCTGATCAGCACAGCCATGGGTGCTTTGAGTATGTGCAAGGAAACGAGGAGCATGGCTACCACTCATTGGAGGGACAGGGGGTGGAATGCTCATCAGGAAACATAAAAAACAGTATGTCCAGATCCCTCAAAACCTGATTTGAACAGGTGAAATTCCTTCCAGTAATACAACTGCATCTACTTCCAACAATAGCCTAGGGAATCAAAGGGAAAAATAAATGTAATCATGAAAACCTTGAGAGGAAACTGTGCCTGTGCAGCATATGGTAGACATTTGGTATGACCCTTCACATGCTAGCATTGCACAGGAGCCTTTTGAAGGAACCCTAACAACCACAAATTGTAGCATTTTAGAGCACAAATCTGCCCTGAAAAGGGTCTGGTTAACTTCAGCCTCAACTCTTTTGCTTCCCAAGCCTGCCCAAACTGGGACAGCTGAATTTAATGACAGAATAAGTTGTTATGATTTCACTGCTTTTTCTCTAAACCAGATCCAGCTATGCTTTGGAAATGTAAGCTGTGCTGGCCTTTGCTTTATAAACAGGAGCATTCAGTGGATTCTAGCTGTAATAACTTGACTTGTGGGGGAGGAGAGCCAGAAATCATCCATCCTGATGAAAGGGCCAGTAGGATTTGCAGCACCTGGGCAGTGGGAAGGGAGCACATCTCTGCTGCTGTGAGAAGGTGCAGGTCCACAACAGAGCCTGCAGTGGCCTTGGTGACATTACAAGGAAACCTGCAGGCAAGCAGGGAGCCATGGGATGTGCCAGGTCTGCTCCCAGGACTGAGACCGTGGTAAATAGAGAGCAGACCTGACCCATGGTTTAGGTACACAGGGCAGATATTGCGTTTTGTTTTCTTTTTCTGCTAGAGCTGGGATGAAAAGCTCCAGAGATGACATTTCTTGTTTGGACTCAGATGTTTATTAATTTTTATTTACATTACGTCCTCAGAGACCGTGAGTTTTACAGTACTTTTAGTTAACAAGCTAAAAATAGAGACATATCTCACTTTCTACAACGCCTTTTAAGGCCAAACTGTTCAATTAAGAACGGACACTTAAATTATTTTTACTTTTAACCCAATAACTAACTACTTGTGACCCGTAATGTGGACTTTTCTATTCAATTAAACAAGATTCTACCTAGACTCATGAAGAAGATGGTGAAGAAGAAGAAAACCTTCACCCTAAAACTTCTATTTTGCTTTATACATATTACTATATCCTAAAACCTCAAGTTCCAAGTTTTCTTCCATGTGATATTACACACTTCTATTTAAACTACACACCTGTGATCTTAGTTTTATCATTCAATTTTGGAAGGCTTTTTCACTTCAGGTTAAAAGCTGTGTTTTCCTGGGGGTCAGTGCCCATCAGCACAGAAAGTCCTTTGGACTTCCTCAGTTTCCAGGGTCCCAGCAGGGAGAGGAGGTAGCTCTGTGCTCCGGCCAGTCCAATATCCCTGTCAGCTGGATTTAACCTGTGTTTGAGGTGCACCAGGGCTGGCTGTGTCCTTCCCATGCCAGCAGCTCATTCAGGGCCATCTCATCTGTCCCTGCCAGTGCTGCTCTCTGCAGTGCAGACACAGTCTGAGCCCTGCACTAACACTTTCCAACCACCCCTTCTCCCAGAACAAAATTGTACCTTAGCACTTCCCGATGCTCCAGTTGGAGCTGTCTTCCTCTGTTTGTGACCTGTGGATGCCTCTGGCAGCAGGCAATTGCCATGCTGCAAATGAGAGAGGGGAGGATGGCCTCAAATGCAGGCAGGCAGGCTCTCTGCTCACCTGGTTTCATACCTGCTAATCCCTTTCATCAACAGCAACAGCAAAAGCCCAGTAGATCGTGGGTTTGGGCAGAGGTCTGTAATTTCTATATATTCCAGCACAGACTGCCAGGAGCTGGTACTTTCTCAGTATAAAGTTTGTTGTAACTCTGTAAATTGATCTAATTTTCCTCCAGGGTTGTTCCTTAGAAGAGGGTGACTGTAGAGAGGAAAGCCAGAAAACTTTGCATGACCTTGCTGTCTGAGACTCTGCTTTTTCACTCTTACTCCCAGGTGGGGAAGTCTCAGGATTTTAGTGAGCTGAAGAGGTGGTTAAGTGTTTTACAGCAGTGTTTACCTAGCCCAGAACTGAAGCCCCGACTCACCTCTGGATCTCTGTAGCTCCAGAAACCAGGAATTCCAGGACGGTAACATCTGGATCCAAAATTAACCATCACAGTGTTGGCTCTTCTCACATTCTAAATCCTGCTGTCTGATCTCAATCCAGTGTACTGCCAGAATAGAGAGCCCCCAGCCAGAAAGCTGTAAAGTGATGCATTTAAAATAGCTGAGCCACTGAAGGGTGGGAGCTGGAAGGTGAACAGGGGTGGTTTTTTGAACCACTGCCCAGCCCTAAAGGACCAGGCTGCTGTTTCCAGTCCACTTCAGGACAAATTCAACAAGAAAATTAACACCTCTGTCACCAGAAGAAGATCATCCCTTTGTCATGCATTTGAAACAAACAGAGGTCCATCAGGCAGCCAAGGTGAGAGGAGCAAACTTGTTATTTGATTTCATGCAAAGTCCTACAGTGGAACTCAACAGCCCAGCAAAGAGCTCAGCAGCAGAGCTTCACCCAGCCTCAGCATTTCACACACACCTTGAGGGGTTGTCATCATGTCTCAGTATATGGAGAATGCTCCCCTCGATATCTCAGCTCACAGAATTAAATCCTGCACTCATCACCTCTCTGTGCCTCGTGGTAAATAAGTAAATAAGTACAAGTTTCTTCTGTAACTTCTGAATTAATTCAGTTTCCTGCCCTGTGCTACGTCATAGCTCAGTGCTCTCCTGGATATCTGGGTGGCACAGTGCATATTTTGGGATGTTTTGCATCTGTTACAGGCAGATCCCTTTTCTCAATGGAACTTTCTAAGCTATTCCCCCCAGTGACATCATGCCTTCTCTGCTAGCACAGCCACAAAGGCATTTATTGATAGGCATGACATTTTCCTTTAATGCTTTCATTGTTTCCAGAGGTTTATTTGGGTTGTTGTTGGAAGTCAGAAAAACAAGACAAAAGGCGAAGTATGTTAAGCAGGAGACTTGGCCTGCGTGCAAGTCTGTGGTGAGAGAAAATCTCTGGGGTAATTTTCAGGGAATCTGCTTTCCACAGGCTTCTCCACAGTGACAAATGAGTGTCATCCAAGCCCCCTGGAACTGCCACCTCCTTCCAGCAGTTTGCTGCAGTCCAATGCTTGGGTTTGGTGCACTGTGCAGGCATCTGGCATGGGGATTTTAGAGCACTTCTCTAGATGTATCTGACTGCCTTGCTCTTCTTCCCTATTTGCCTCTTTAGATGCCATTTTTTTTTCCCTGAGACTTACCCACAGCACTTGCAGTGAGTTGTTGTCCAGAACGATGTGTTAGTTTATAGATAGATAAACTGACTGTTACATATTTCATTAAATATTCCTTAAGAGTTGCTTTGTGTCTAAGGGAGTTTGCAGACATCCATATAGACCCCTCTTAAAAGTTAATTTGTCTGGCAGTCTGGACAAAACAATACTCCAAAGGTTAATAAGCATGAAATGAATGGCTTGGTAGGCCTGGGCTAAATGATCATTTGGAGGAGGGAGCAGCTTCTGCTCTATTACATGCTGCTGCTGTTAAACCTCAGCAAATCTGCTAAGTGAGGAAGGGCACAGAAGAGAGGGGCCCTCTAGGTCTTGCCCCTCAGTAGCCTCTGGCTTTGGTCCCACATAATGCTTGAACTGCTTGACAGACCTATGAGCTCTGCTGGGAGGAGGAGCCCTGTGGGTTTTTTAAAAAATCTGTAATTATTATGATTTATTTGGCAGTGTTTTTGTTGTTGGGGTTTTTTCTGGTTTTCATTTTTTTGTTGTTTGTTTAGGGTTTTTTGTTTGGGTGTTTTTGGTAGTGATGTTTAGATTTCGGTTTTGGGTTTAGGTTTAGGGTTTTTCCCTACAAATTAAGACCCAGTTAATTGAGATGTGATGAGCCATGAGGTCTTGCCAGTGCAGTCTCTGGTGAAGAGAGGAGACTACAGAATATGGTAAAACCTGTTCACCCAGGCTGGCCAGAAGCCAAGAGCCACTGGAGGTGCTGGGAAGACCACCAAAATCTTCTGGGGCTTTGCTTTGCTCTTTTTTTAAAATGGGGGGGAAGGGGGGGGGGGGGGGTGGTGTTCTCCTGTTTTATTTCTTTGGTTAGTTTTTCTTTTCTTTTTTGAAAAATGCATCTGAGCTGCACCCTGCCCTGTCGGTCCCAGCTGGGATGGAAGCAGGTGAGTGCCTCCCCACGTGCCTGATGCAGAGAAATCACCTGCTGCTGGGGAGGAGAGAGTGTGCAGGTGGTGATTAGAGGTGACCCTCTGTTCTGGGGTTCCCTCCACCCCTTGTCAGCTGCTGACACTGAGGAGCTGGCTGACCTTTTCTGGCTTGCACTGGCCATGCTTGACTGACAGATTTTCAAGTAGCAAACATCCCAGTGCTGCCTGAGCTCCTGCAGAGACCAGGGTGGTGACAATAGGGGTCAAGTCCCTGTGCCTACTGCAGAAATCTGCAGAATATTTATAACTTTCACAGCTTTTCCCTCCCCTGCAAGATTGACTCAGAAGTTAGACCCGACATGTGGCTGTGTAGAATCACCTGTGCTTTACAAGGACCATCAAACCTGTGTCCATGCAGAGTCCCCTGTGCTTTACAAGGACCATTTACTCGGTCTGAGATGCTGCTGCAGAAGACAACTTATTTTTGCCAGTAACAGCACCAAAGCAGCCTATTGTTCCCTGGCTGTGTGGCGTTATCAGGTGCAGATAGTGCTGTCTAGAGTGCAGCTCACACCAGCACGGGGCTGAAGTTGGAGGAAGTAACATGCCAGAAAGTGGGAGAGAGGGCTGCTGTGAGAGTGGGAGATGTGAGGGGAAGACCTGTCCTGGGGTGACTTTATGATGCTTGTATCCCCAATCTGTTCTGTTGGTGTTGAATATTGAGTTCTGCAACTTTGAAACTGGTTCCAGGAGTGAAGGGGGGAGAGAAGAGGTGCAGAGTTTGTCATCAGAGACCACACTGGCTCCCCTGCATCCTTCACACAGACTGTGTTGTCTGCAGTGGACAGCAGGAGAGAGCTCTCCTTTGCTTTAGGTTAGTTTTATGGCTAGCTGAGGCAAAGAAGCTCCCTGGACTGTGGTTTGTTTTCTCCCTTTTTCTTGGAATTGTTTGAACCTGCTCTGGACTGAAAACCCAGGGGAGCACCAGGAGCTCACAGCTGTGGCTCACCTGGATTGTGACATTTCCCAGCTCCAGAGGAACGGAGAACAGACTGAGTGAGCCAGGCTGCAACCCACGGAAGGGACTCTGCTGAATCTGTCATCTCTTCGGAGCAGAGAGAGGTTCTGCTGTTTAGTATTGTTCATTTTTGTGCTAGGAAGTGCTTTGCCTGTTAAATAAACAGGTTTTTTCCCACTTCTTGCCAAGGAAATATTTCCCTGAACCAGCTGGGGGAGGGACTGCTTGAATCTGTTTCCTAAAGGGACCCCATTCAGAGGTTTCCTCCCTGAATTTGCCCTAAACCAGGACAAGACCCAACAGCAAGGTGAGGTAGGGCCAGGTCAGGCCATGGCCTTCCTTAAAACGGCCTTTGTCACCTGGCAGCAGCAATCCTACAAGCCCTTTATATTTAGTTCTTCCATTGAATTACTTTCAGCAAACAGAGGTGAACCAAAACAACCCTGCCTTTTGCCCCGGGTTTGGCTCGGGGAGCTGGCTCCACTCTGGCAAGTGTCCACCAGGGCAGCTTGTGTCTGTGCCTGCACGTGTGCCCCAGTGCTGCTCACTGAGCCCTGCACAGCTCTGGGCATGTTTGCATCCTGCAAATCAGTGCTTCATGTTCATCCTCAGCTGTGGTGTGTCCAGGCAGAGCATCCTGCCTGAGCTTGGGGTGATGACCAGGGAGGGTGCCTGGGGCTCCTCTCCTGTCCTGCTGCTCTGTGCCAGGTTAAAGGAGCTCACAGAGCTGTCCCATCTCCTGTCCTGCTGCTCTGTGCCGGGTTAAAGGAGCCCACAAAGCTGTCCCATCTCCTGTCCTGCTGCTCTGTACCAGGTTAAAGGAGCTCACAAAGGTGTCCCATCTCCTGTCCTGCTGCTCTGTGCCAGGTTAAAGGAGCTCACAGAGCTGTCCCATCTCCTGTCCTGCTGCTCTGTGCCAGGTTAAAGGAGCTCACAGAGCTGTCCCATCTCCTGTCCTTGAGAGTTTGGCCCCAGGAAGGTTCTTTAAGGCTTGCCAGTCCCAAGGCACAGTTCAGGTCTGAGCCTCCAGGGCCTGGGAGCTGCACCTTGGCTGAGAGCAGAGGTTTCTGGCTCTTGGCCAAGAGGAAACAGCTAATAACCATAGGAAAGCTGGCACAGCAATTTCTTCTGAAACTGCAGTCCCCTGTGGAAGGCTGACAGCTCAGGATCCTGCTTTTGATGAGGTCTGTTGCCAGCAGACCCAGGAGACACTGCTCAGTGCCTGGAGCATCTGCCCTGTACCCACCTTGTTCCAGCTCTAAGTGCTGAGAGACCCTCCTGACGTCCCCTGTGCCTGTCACAGCCAAGGGGACACACCAGGGACCTGGTGAGCATGGCTGGAGCCCAGGGATTTAAATAAAACACCCTGAATCGACAGCTCTCTACTCCTCCTGGCTCCTTTCATCTCAAGGAAAGGAAGCCAATTTCCTTTGCAAAGTAATCTGAGCTCCAGGAGTTAAAGGTGCTGTTTAAAGAGCTCGCTGGTGATGTTGCCCAAGGAGTTTGCAGGCTGGAGAAAGCTCTCTGCCTCAGTGTGCAAAAACTAGGCTAATGTTTTCCTGCCTCACACAAGCTGGCGAGAGTTAATTAATTTTAAAAGCAATCACAACATAGGTTCTAAGTTTTATTTATTAATATTCCATATTCAAAATGCAAGACTAATTATTTATGTGCATTTCTGTGCTAGTAATTCAATTTTAATGGTTTAGGTGGTACTTGCACTGAGCTGTACTCAAAAAAAGTTGCATTAGGTAAAAATTGCGTGTAGGTCTCTCATTAAGTGTTATCTTTATTATGCTGGTTTAAAATTATTTCATGCTGAATTTGTCAAGACCAAACATCTGGCTTTTGCTGTAGCACACGGTGCTTCCTGAACTGCCAGTTCCAGGAGGAAGGGGCTCAGAAGAAGTGCATGGAAGTGGAGGGGTGGGATGGAACCAAATTTGTTCCCTGTGGTTTTGTTGTCAGTGACAAGAGAGCAGAAGGGGTTTGTGCCTGCTGTGGAGAGGGATGTGGAGTCCGTGTAGGTCTGATCTGAGGGTGTAGAGGTATTCCCTGTGCATTGATAAGGATGCAAGGAAAAACACCCACCAGAGAGCTTTTCTCTCTGGGTACCACTGGCCTTTGCTGGTGCTTTAACCCCTCTACAGTTCGACCATGTTTTCAGAGCTCTAACAAGTTTACAAACAAAAGAGTGGGATCTTGCAAACAATTATTTCTGTGTCAATGGTTTAGAGAAGACATCCCAGTTGTACATGCTATGAGGCAGCGATTGTGTCTTCCTACATATTTGAATATAATTTAGAGTGGCTTGGCTCTAAGTGGAGTCCCTGGATGCCCTAGCAGTGAATAAGTTCCATGTTCCACTCCAAAGAGAAAAAAAAAAAACAAACAAAACAACCAAACTATATTTGAGAAAATCAGAAATGAAACTGAAAAAATCATATTCTTTGGAGTTTTTTCTCCCTACTGATTCTGATGAAGATGGAGAGGGTGCAGAAACCCCCTGCTGTGGTGACATTTTAGCAATAAGGAGATACAGATACACCTTCTAATGTATGTATGAGATGTGAAAGAAGTCCTCTGCTCCAACTTATCTAGGAATTGAAGTAAACTGACACTTCTTAGAGCTTCAACCACATGCACAGCAAGAGTTTCAACTAAAGATGGTAGATATGGGCAGCAAAAGTCACATTTGCTCCCCTCATCTTTGAAGGTTGTCCGAATTGCAGCTCAGTGAGGTTGTCACCAGGTTATGGAAGCTAAAATGTAAATGCATTGAAAGTTAAATGGCCTCAGTTTGGGTGATTTTTTAAGGAGAAGTCACAGTGAAGAAAGCTTGGTAATGCACAAAGTTCAAAGTTGGTCTTTGCATGAGAGCAAAAGATCCATGTGAAGGGTGACTCAAAATTATAAGTAGAAATTGGAGAGGTGCCCACTGTGATAGTCTGAGCTCAGCTTAGACGCTGATAAAGAAGGAAAGTTAAAAATTAACTTTAAGTTTTGCGCATTAAGAGATGTGTTGTATTTCCTTATGATGCAGTGTAATGAGAAACAGAATTATTATTTAGTGACTTCACATTTTTCTCAAAATGTATGAATCTGAGACTTGTGTATTGGCTGGATCTATGTCTGCCTCACCCAAACTTGCCAGTGCTTTTCTGACAAATGCTGTTTGCTTACAGATAAATTCATATTAATACTGGCTCTCCTTTATCTATCCACAGGGGAAGGGTGGGAGGGGTTAATAACAGTCAGATTCTTGCTGTCTTGGATAAAAATGCCATGTGCTGATGGCATCCATTCCACTCTTTTCATCCTAACTGAAGTCTCCCATGGGCTCAAGGGAGCTATCGCTGCCCAGTACCCCCACCAGCCCCTCTTTCAGTCCCTTGGTACCTGGGCTGGGCTGGGGAATTTCCTTCCAAGGGACATATTAGACTCTTCTTTCTTATGGTATTAGGTGCATTTTCCTTCTTGAAATTATGTTTTCCCTTTAGCTCATGGTTTTTACAGACTTCCTTTCCACCTTGTATGCATATTGTGAGCTGAAAAAGAAACCTTTAAATGGCTTGAAGCTGCTGCTGGCTGTAAAGTAACTGGAGCTGACAGTGGGCTTGCACAAGCCCAGAGCTGTAAATCAGTTAAATGTATTGCACATAATTTCCTGGTGCCTGCTCTCCTCGGGAGCAGAGCCCTGCTGGGATGAATGTCATCACAGCATGCAAACTCCTGGATTTGATGCTCCTTTTGTTTGCAGGAGGAATGGGGCTCGTCTCTGCCAAGAATGGTAAGTTCTGCCACAGGGTCACCAGCCACCTGACTTCTCTGCAGCCTTTCCCTCTTGCAGCCTTAAAGCTCTTGTACTTCACCCCACGAAATGCCCAGTAATTTATTTGAGGTGTACAGAACAGGTGGGAACTCTCTCCTGAAGAGCTGCTATCTTAAATGGCCAATCCATGGGGAAAGAATCTCTGAGTGATTGAGGGTACTGTGCTTCTCTGTGTCCACTGGTAACTGGAGATTAAGCTCTTTTTTTCACCTTGGAACTTGGAAGAGATTTTTTAATTACATTAGTTATTAAGTAAAATTTTCACACTCTGGCTAATGCATGCGGATCAGCATTTGATAATTTAAAACACAAAGTAAGAACATAAAATAATTTCATAAAAAATTCTCAGAGCTGGCATTTTTTGAGCATTCATTGTAACTTCTACTAAACTGCTGAGTGGCAGCAGCTGCCTGGAGCAATGGGTGGCACTGGAGGCTGTCACTGGAGAAGCAGCCATTGCCATTCCCAGTAGTGCTGGACTGGGAGCAGTGTGGCACCACTCCCTTTGGATCACGGGAACTTACCCTGCCATGCTTTTCTCTAGATCCAGTCCCATCTGGCTCCAAGAGCTGCCAGCAGATCGGGTTACTTTTGTAAGCATATAGCTTTATTTTTCATAATATTTTCCTTTTTTTTTTTCCCCTGAACCCAGTGATATTATACAATTACAATGTGTATTTATTTCTACTCTCGCTACTTCCTCTCGAAATTATGCAAGCTGTTTAAATCTCTCTGGCATTTTCATGGAAGGCTGGATTCTGCAGGGTGTGGGAGTGTGTGTAGCAGCCATATAATTTCCTGCCTCTGATTTCCCCTGGGGAAGGGGAACGAAGCACTGGCACCATCTGCACATTTTGGGAGGCCCTAAGAACCTGGCACCCTGAAAGTCAGCTGAGGGGGATGCAGCACCCCAAAGGCTGGTGTGGGGGACCTCAAAGGGAGATAATTATTTTAGCCCTTGTAATAACCCCTTCTGGGATGCAGAACTGGGACTGCTTGATGGAAATTGCGACAGATTTGTGTCCTTGGGGAGCTGGGCATGGGAACAGTCGGGGCACGAGAGGGAGCAGATAAAAGAAACACTTATTGCAGGTCAGCGTTTGTTCTTTGTACCAAAAGCCTGATTCTTCCACAAACACTCATTTCACAAAACACCACAAACATTGCGTTAGGAAACGCTGAAGAAAGCCACAAAACTAATCTGGATGTAGATCTTGCACCTGCTGTGAAGTGACCCTGCCTGGTCAGTGCTGGCTGAGGAGGTGAGGGCGGCCGGGCATCCTTTTATTGGCTCCTCCATGGTAAAATTGCATCAGCCCCTGGGCTGGCTGCCCTCAGCCTGCCTTCACCTGCCTTGTGGGAGAAACCCGCCCATTCCTGCCTGCTAGCTGGCCTCCCCCAGAAAAAAAACTTCATGAAAAGTAAGTACACTGCTGGGATTTTTATGAGATTCCAGCTCTTTCAGCCCTGAAGTTGAGAGGAAGTTGAATTGCAGCTTGTTTACACTAACTTAACTCCCTGAAAAAAAAAAGTTTCCCAATCTAGGCTCTTAGAGGTAGGCTCCAAAATCCCTTCACACCCATGAGCCAGGGCAGCTGTACCCAGTGCATCTATAGAGAGCAGAACAGGATTTGGGGAGCTCTGCTGGTACTGAGCTCTGCTGAGCCCTGGAGATTTCCATTATTTCTGGCAGGCTGCTAAGAGCTCTGCTATGCTGGAAATGAAGTTTGCAGCATGGATTAAATAGAGAAGAGGCAGACTGAGGCACTTTCCTCCAAACCCCACACATTTGGGTGCTCTGGACATAAAATTAATAATCCTTGGTGAGGTCCCTCACGTCCACCACAGTTTTCTCTCATGGTTGCAAAGATGAAAATAGCAAGTCTGCTGGTGTTGGATTATCTTTTTCCCTCAAAAAAATGCTGATAAATCTCTGCAAATTTACATATTTTGGGCATGCCAGTGGGTTTGTAGCATAAGCAATCCAGGAGGATGGGTAGCACTGAGATCACTACACATCCATGGCACTTTTCACCCTGTATCTTCTTTTCTTCCTCCTCTGGAAATTCAGCTGCTGCCTTCAAAGTTTGTCGTAACATTAGCCAGGACAAATAGATACAAACAAATGATAGTCTGGGGGCAAAACCAGAAAATTTTAAAAATCCTGTCTACTTTAGAGAAGCAGCTTGGCAAACTATTGAACTTTTTGAAGCTTTCCTTGACAGTGTGTGATTGGCTCAGACAAGTAGAGAGATCCCTTTTGTCCCTGTGTTTCCAGTGCCAAACACAGCATTGCTGTTCCAGGACACAGTAGGTGGGTGTGCTGGAAAGATGCCTGATGTTTGGGGAGTGAGAAGTGGATTTGGTGTGATTCAGTCCTTTCTCCTCTCTCAAACCTTTTGCATGAATAAAGCAAGTCTCTGTCTCAGCCTCCTCACAAGTGAAAGGGCTGGGGAGGGAACAGAGTGAGGAGAAAAGCCAGAAAAATGGGGCTAAAGAAAAGAGATCGCTCCCCTTCCCTGCCTAAGTCCTCTCCAGAAAGTTCTCCAGGCCGTCCAAAGGTTCCTGCCATGATTGCTGCTGTACCTTCTCCTGCTGACTGGCAAAGTCTTTTCTGTACTTTTGCCAAGCCACATTTGGAGAACAGAAGAGGGACAGTGTGTCTTTCCCAGCATCCCAGTCCAGCACAGGCTGGGGCAAGAAGGGAATTTGCCACTTCTTGGTCTCTATTAACACTTTCCTCCAGCTTGCCTTTGGCTGGTTTTTTGGTTTGTGGCACCTCCAAGTTTTAGTTATATGTCATGATTAACTACAAAATATTTCAATATCCCAGTCTGGGCTGCATTTGTGGAGTAAAAACCACCCATCATAGAATACACAACATTCACTGATGCATTGCACAACTTTTGGTGCAAACTATTTCCATTTGGTCTCCACTCACAGTGCACAGTTTGAAAACAGGTAAAACGGAACTCTGTGTGTGTGTGTGTGTGTGAAGTGAGGGGTGCTCTGAACAACATAGGGTGTGATATAATTCCATGAGGAGCAGGCCTCCAGTGCTCTGCAAGGGGGTCATGGGGGTGGATTGAAGTGGGATTTGCAGGAACTGCTGCAGGGTGATGGGGCTGTTTGGGGTGCAGGCTGGGCACTGTCAGCTGCTGGGCTCAGGCTGGCACTGTCACTGTCCTCCAAGTGCCCCAGACAGAGGAATAGTCACGGCAGGCTGGGACCAAAGGTGCCTGAGGAGGAGACCTGCCCTACAAGTGCGTGTTGGTCTGTGAAAGGTCAGTGAACGGCAGCACCCTCTGCCTCTCCTGGCTGCCCTGTGCCCTGCAGACATCTAAAGCTCCCACGCCTGAGTGCAGATCTCCCTAATTCCTGCTGTCCCTTGCATTAATGTGAGGAGTTTCCTCTTGTCTGCAGCAGGCTCACCACCTGGGAGTTCTCCTCTCTGCCTCTGCAGAATGTATTTCTTCCTTCAGCCAGCTAAACCAGGCTGGCTCTGGGTCTGTCAGGCTGCTGCCCCACACCCAGCCCCCAAAGTACCTTTTGTGAGGAAGGGTCCCCCTGCCTGACTTCCAGCACTGTCCCCTGGCTGATGGTTGTCAGATGGGAATAGAGATGCGTGCAGTGCTCCAGCCCACCTGGAGACAGCTCTATTTATGTCTTATCTGTGATGGTTAATCATTACACTTTATATGCATCCCCCTGGCACGCACTTACTCATTCTGGAAATGAGCTGAGTCTCCTGAGTGTGTAATGGTAAAAAGGGAGAACAACTCCGAGAAACTGAGCTGAGTGTCTCTCATGGCCAGGTGTAGTGCACCTGTATGACCAGACCTAGGGCATTTCTGGAGATCCCGAGTCCCTGGGCTGCAGCAGGGCCAGGGAGGAGGCTGAGCACATCTGCCTCTCAGAAATGGAGCAACTTTCCAGAGTGTGAGTCCTTGGGCAGGGACTCGTGGGGGAGGCACCACGTTCTCCCTCCAAGGCTCAGAGATACTCAGCAGATCCTCTAATGCTGATCTGTTGGGGGCAAGATGAAGTGAGTTTCAGGTCTCACTAGATGGTTACTTTTAATCAGCTCATGTATTTAGAAAGGGCAAAATTCTGTGTGGCAGCCTGTGTGCCTGGCTTAGGGCCAGACAAGGAATAAGGGAAAAAATCTTTTACAGTGGGGGTGGTAAAACTCTGGAACGGGTTGTCCAGAGAGGTGGTGGATGCCCCATTCCTAGAAACATTCAGGGCCAAGTTGGAGGGGCTCTGAGTAACCTGATCTAGTTGAAGAGGTGAATACTCATTGCAAGGAGTTGGACTAGATGGCCTTCAAATGTCCAGTTCAATGCAAACTATTCTATGATTCAATGATTCTGTGATAGGGTCTCTGCTTGGGGTTCTGCCTGCAAGATTTCACTGAGCAGAGAGCAAACCTGGGTCCTGCATGGTCCATGCTCAGCTCCACAATGCAACAGCTCCTCCAGGCAATGTGCAAAGCTGCTGGAAACATGCAAATGCCCATTTTTGTTCAGCTTCTTTGAGGAGTCCTGCAAAATGGAGGAGGAAGGTGCTGGATCTATGAATATCTGGTAGTTGTGCTGCTAGGAGTTTGAGCTCCTGCTGGTGATTTTTGAAGGAGACATCTCCAGCTCTAGGACAAATATGAGTTAACAGCAAAGGGTAAAACAGTTGTTTCAGCCAAGATGAGAAGATTTAAAATGTAGAAAACACCTATGGGTTTGAGCACTGTACCACAAGACAAAAAACATGGATGTGGGGATTACAGGAGAAGTCATTACATGGAAAATTGATATGGCATGAAACAGTCCCATGAATTCCCAGTCCCAAGCTCCCCAGTCTTGAGCCTGGTTTAATAATCACAGCTTAATTGTAAAGTAGGAGAAGGGCTTTTTCTCTGCACTGTGGGTTGTTCCATAGGACTTTGGAAATCAGTTATGTTATATTTTCAAGATTATCAAGTCTATAAAGAGTTTTAAAATGTTTGAAGATGATCAAGTAGGAAGGATTTGTGAAGAATACTTGTTTTAAGGAAAAAGCTTAGTATAGCTAAAAACTTGGGGACTTAGAAGTTCAAACACTTTCAGACTTTTCTCCTTGTTAAAAATAACATCTTCCAGCTTGGGCCACAGCTTGAGAACTGGATCCAACACCTGAAGCTGATTTTAGTTGTTTTTCTCTATTTTTTAACTCTTTTAATTGTTTTTTGATGTGTTGATGGATTCTGACCTAGAGGCATAACTTTACTATGATGAACCAAATACATTCAAAATCATGTGTAATAAACCAGTACCTAAAAGATGCTGTCTCAATATTTTCACTACTTGTTGGGGTGTTATTTGGCATTCGGGTGGATTTGGTCTGTAGTTGTACCTCTTCCAGTTCCATTTATTTATTTAATTATTAATTTTAAAACATTTTTAATGCACAGTCATGAGATTTACTCTTTCAGTTAGACACAAAGATCATTTCACAGGACCAAGGTGGAGTTATTCTGCTATTTGTTGAGAATGCCAGTCAGAAACATCTTAAAATATTTTTTATAGAATGTGTATTTTCTTGACAAAAACTTATTTCACAATTCTGCAAAATCTCCAAGGTAAGAGTTAAATTAAACCTATTTCAAAGCAACGAGGAAAAAATAAGTGAAGTGGTCACAAGAAGGTTGCAATGTCCGTAAACTCACATATCTCCTGGAGTGGGTGCTTTAGCTGGCATACCAAGTGCCACAGAGCTTTTGATGAAAGCCTGAGACCTGGCTGCCAACAAATTAAAACATGCAAAAACATGTTTTCAACCAGGGGAAGTTTTACCTTGAATTGAAACCATGAAAAGAGGGACACTGTGACCCTGGCCATGCAGATCGTGGGCTGGGAACAGGACGATCAGCCTGCTGGACACACTTCCAGTGCTGTGGGGCTGGTCACTCTTCTCCTCAGGACAGAGAGACAGAAGTCCCTGCAGAGGATTCCATGGGGGTGGGCCATGATCCAGAGCCCAGAGAAGCCTCTGGAGAAGTCTGGCTTCCTCCTGGTTGCTGGAGTTGCTCTGGGATGTGCCACTGACCCAAAATTGGGAATGGGAGGTAAATCTCTTTGAAGATCTTTTTGCCTTGGAAAGAGGCAAGACAGTCCTTTAAAAAGATGCCTTTTAAAGAAAGACACCTGGTGTCCTGTTTCCTCTCCCTTCCCTGGGGGGCTGGCTGGGCTCAGGTGGAGCAGGCACATCTCCCATGAGCAAATTCTCTGTGAGAGCTGGGCCTTGCTTAGGGGTCCCCAGCCCTCTGCACCTGGCTGTACAACTGCACAGGATTGGCACCTATTACCTTTTTTTTTTTTTTTTTTTTTTTTTTAGTTAGAGTTGGGATTGAAAGCACAAGAGACAGAATTTTTTGTTTGGACTTAGTTGTTTATTAATTTTTATTTGTAGTACAGTGAGTGCTACAGCACTTCTAGCTAACAAGCTAAAAATGAAGACATGGTGATGTATTTCTCTCATTACAAGGTCTTTTAAGGCCTAATTGTTTAATTAAAAACTAACACTGAAATTATTTTTACTTTTGACCTAGTGACTAAACACCTGTGACCTGCAGTGCAACATTTTTTATTTAATCATAAAAGTACTACCTATACTCAAGAAAAAGAGGGACAAGAAGAGAGAAAACTTCTGCCCTAAAACCTCCATCTTGCCTTTTATTTACTACTATATTCTAAAACCCCATATTCCAAACCCTTCACCATGTGATATTACACACTTCAAACTACACACTAGTGATCCTAGTTTTATTATTTAATTTTGGAAGGCTTTTCCAAGGCCTTAGGTCAAAAGCAGTGCTCTTTTGGGGGTCAGTGCCTGACAGCACAGAAAGTTCAAAACTTCCTGTTTCCAGGGCTCCAAGAGTCACTGAGGTTACAGGATGGAAGCATTTAAACTCCTGCCCACTTCAGTGGCAGCTTTTTGGGTAAATACCAATATAGATAACAGGTTGCCACTAACACGTGAAGGCTGGAGCTGGGGTGGGGAGAACAGTGCAGGAATTTTCCAGAAAGACTGTGTGTGCTGCTGCTGAGTTTTATTCATTAGCTGGATTTTTAATCACCTTCAGCCTGACCAAATTAACAGTGACTTCAAATCCACTGAGAGAGGAGTGGGGAAAGCACAGCAAAAAAACCAGGGAAACAATGCCTTTTATTACATATTGATAAAAGACAACGCTTTGCTGCTCACCTAAAATTAAGTGGTGTTACAAATAGTGAAATTCAGTGTGAAATGCTTCAGATTTTGGACAAAGCCTACTGCTGAAATTAGCAATGTAGGGAAGCACAGGAGTGTGACAGCAACTTCCCCACACCTGCAGTACTCCTGCTAAAGTAAAGACAGGAATGTTATGTGCCCTGGATAAGAGGGTTGGGACTCAGAACAAGTGGCTTTTATTTCCCCTTCTCTGTTGAATGTAGTCCTTACCCCTGGACCATGTCAATAATTCCTTCTTTACTTTTCAATCAATGGGCTGAACTCCATGGAGTGTTCCAATAATTAAAGCATCTGGACAAAGTGGCTGAAATATGTTATCCACCTGAAAAGTGCTCAGGTTTTTTCCAAGATAATAAAAGTGACTGGGAAGACTGGGTGTCCAGAACACTGAGGAATGATGGCAAAATTAATGACAGCCATATGGAGAGCCAAATGGGAGCAAACCCCACTTTATTACCTTTGGGAGTGTAGATATGAAGTTTCTGAGAGGGGGGGCCTGTGGGTGTTTCCAGAGATTCTCAGTAGAAATAAATACTTTTGTGGTAAAACAAAAATTCTGGGTGAAAGCAAAAATGCAAAAATAAATTTTCTGCTGAGTGGGAAGAAGGCTAAAGTGTGCTCCTGTGCAGAAGGCAAGCAGAAACCTGAGCACTGTTCAGGTCAGGTTGTAAATCCACTGAAGCCAGGGGTTATTCACAGGCACTGCAGGGCTAACAGCACATCCTGTTGTAAAACTGAACTTCAGCTTTTACTCATTTCTCAGCAACTGTTCTGGATATTGGCCATTTCTCAATATCCTCTTAAGTATTTTGTCTAGGAATAGAAATCTGGAGATCATTTCCATGTATCTAAATATTTATCCTGAGACTTTTCAAAGATTAATGTGCATTTAATCCCCTACCTATGTGACTGAACATGAAAATGCAAATATCTTAGTGACTAATTATATCCTTGAAACCTGGTTCTCTTTTTTTTCCTTTTTTGGTCCCCTAACTATTTTAGTTTAGTTCTCCAAAGTAAAACTCTGTTATCCTGGCATTCCCTGCTAGTCCTATCACCCCTTCCAGCTGAAGGAATGCTCAGGCCCTTGGATGTGCACTGACCAAGAGCCAACCCAATCCCCCAGTGTAAAATTTCTCCCCCAGATGAGTCACTGGGTAGCGAGCTCAGCCCTGTTTGCTTTCCCTGCCCTGCAGGATAAGGGATGACGTGTACTGCAAATCCTGAGGCCTCTAATGCAATTTAAAGCTGTTCACAACAAAGAACAGAGAATAATATCAAATTTCATTTTGGTGCACTAAAGGGAGAAGGTGCCATCTGTTCTTTATGTTGCTGTTAATGAATATGCAGAAGAGACAGACCCAGCCACAAGTGGCACCACGCTGCCACAGGAGCAGCAAGACCAGTCCCAAAAGGGATTTTCTTACAGCACAGCATCCAGGGATGGACACATCCCTGGTCTGGATTCCCAGGAAGGGGACTCACTGCCTGGCAGAGCCTGAGTTAGGACCTGCATTCACCTCAGCGACAGGAAACAGCTTTAAACTGGGAAGGGATGGGGGAGGAACCCATGTATGGAGCCAGACCTTTCCAGCAGGAACTAAAAGGCTACAAACTTGGAGAGTGGCTGGAAGAGGCTCAGCCACAGCCAGGGGCTACACACAAGCATTTGGGACCACAAAAAGATCTCTTCTGCTCCTTGCAATGAACACCACGCTCATGATGATTTGCAGTTAACTCAGCTGTGAAAATGCATGGCAGAAGCTTTTGCGTGGGGTGTGTTATGTCAACAGGAAACAAAGAGATGTATCTACATCTTTTTTGCATGTGCAGGCAAGGGAAGAATGGTTGGAAAGGGTTTTCCAGCTGCAGAAATGCAGTCATGATATTAGGATCAAAGTCTTTTGTAAGATCGTGTTGTAATGAAGGTTTGGACTGAGACCTTCTGGGAGAGATTAAAGGAAGGCATGGAATTACTGCATGACAAAGAATGAAAGCTTGTCAAGAAAGAGAGGTAAATCATGGAGGGAGGAGGACAGTGCCTTGACAGAAGGGACAAAGTAAAAAATCAAGATGCTGCAGGTAAGGACTTGACATGAGGGGTCATATGAAGTTCAAAGTCAGAGTCACAAAAATTGGCATGTGAAGAGGCACAGCCTGTGACAGCCAGCATAAACTAACCCCTCTGCAGGTAAAGGTTGTGCAAAAATCTAATGCACTGCATTGCTGTGCAAAAGAATTGGCAAGAATCTGTGGACTATGCATAGCCTGGACAGAGAGAAAGAGAAATATGCTCCTACCCCAAAAAAATCCTGCAGAGAAACAAAACCAGTACAGGCTGGCAGGAGTGATCCATCTAAAGACAGAGGAATATCTGTGGATCCCAAGCTGGACACATGCAAGAGCAGTACAGACAAACTGTGGTGAAAAGTTCCAATTTCCAGCAACTGCAGGCAAAAATGCTCTTTGAGTTTCAAGGCTGCCATTCCTCTGTTCCCATCAGCAGGATGCCTTTATGCTGGGCCAGAGCAGTGAAAGGGGGATCACAGGGATGTCCTCCAGGGGATATGAGTGCTCTGAACCCAAAGAAGAGGTAATTCATGCAGCAGGGCTTTATAGGGTCTCCTGGCACACAGTGCTGACCAAGAGAAGTTCAGAATGTGAAGCAGAGTCCTTGATTCTGGATATTTTCTGAAGCATGGGCTATAACCCTTTTCCCTCTGCACATCAAACCTGGAGCTCTGGTTTCAGGAAGAGGCCTGTCTGCCAGGATGACTGGGCATCTTGTGCTGTAATTAAACCTCCAAACTAAATGGAAGAGGGTCACCTCTGGGCAGCCCACTGCCATCCCTCATGCTGACAGATGCTTCCTTTCCCCCCCAGCAGTCCTGGGCTGTGTTTGTGGCAGCACCCTCTGCCCCTCACACCAGCCCTTCCCTCTCTGTCTTCTAGGCAGCTGAATAGTTCTCACTGCTCTGATGTGAGCAGCTTCCCATGAACAGAGACTGTTTTTTCATTAATACCAGCTTCCCAGAGATTTTTTCCCCCAGACTGTTTGTTTACTAAAATGCTTACTCTGAAAATGTATGTCTCCTTAATTTATTGGTCCACTAGAGAAAACTTCATCATGTCTGAAATGCTTTAATAAGGATCCAAGTCGAAGGATGATCAAATAAATGATAATTACAGTGTCAGAGAGGCATTCCCAGATCCCCCACCCTCCTTCAGATGTCAGTGTGCTGCAATAACCCTGAGCAGGAGCAGGAAGTGGTGTTGAAAGCCCATGTGAAGCTCCTGGTAGCCACAGAGCTATCAGAAAGAGCAGCAGCTCTTCCCTGTCCTGCTGGAGGACTCCTTAGCCCAGCAGCTCTCCCAGCCGTGCTGGTGACTAACCCTTAATGAAGTCAGAGCACCAGGGGACTCCACAGCACGGATTTTTAATTTGTTTTTCCCCACTATCTCCCGTGGGTTACCACCCCATGTTGGTGGAAGATGAAAAGTTCGTGGTCTCTGGACAGTGGGGGCTCAGTTATGTCGTGAGCCAGTGCAGAAAGGAGGCAAGTCATGGTTGGTAAGAGGTAAGGTTGGTAATTCTGGAGTTGAATATGCAGGCTGCAGGGGCACAGGAGGGTTTTAAGGCAAGGGTCCCACACCCCTGTGCAGCATGTGTTCCTTCCTACATGGGGGATGCCTGCATGCAAAGGGGAAGGGTTTTCCACTGGTGCTTCAGGATACACTGAAAAGCCCTGCTTTCCTCTCTGTTCCTCTGTTACCAAAGCCACAGTCTTCATAGGAATCACATGTGTTGTCAAAGCTCTGGTAGGACCACAAACCTCTTTTACACAAGGTTTTACCCACAGACTTCTCTGTAGCATATTTAATAGCTCCAAAGGGCAAAATCTGTACATTACACACCTCAAAAACTAACTCCAGAAATGATGGGTACATCCATAACTGCAGGTTTGTCCTCATGTCCTGAGAAACACCTTCTGCTCTGGGCTTTGCCCTTGTGCCCCACGAGGGCAACTCAAAAACTCCCTCAGGTTTCTCTCAGGAGGGAAAATGTGCAAAATGTGGGTTGGGAAGTTGGGGAGAAGGCTTCTCTGAGGATTTCCAGTGAAGCTGTTCCCAGAGACTGAGCAGGGACCCAGCTGGTACATTGCAGGAGAAGAGGACCTTTCCAGCATGGCTCACTGCAGCAGCACATCCTCACACAGCCCAGCTCTTCCTGTGCCCACACAGGGCCAAGGGGCTCCCAGGCACCAATGGCCTCAACCTCCACCTCACCCAATTTCAGCCCCCCTGAGCTCTCTGGGTGGGAAGGTCTCCAGGGAAGTTCCTCCATAAATCATCTCTCTGCCTTTGCCTTGTACTGAGAATCCAGAAGGTACTTAATATTCATAATATGGATGATATTACACAGTGTATCAAAATAGGCATATTATTTTATATAATCTCTAATGCTGCAAGTAGTGTCAGCTCTTTCACCTGCCATTGTGTGCTGCTGGTGAGGAAAAATACTGGGCTTTAACCTACATGGTTAAAACCTTTGTGGCATAGGGCTGATTTACAGTGTGCTTCATGGGATGCTTTTTCAAAAAGGATTTAGTCCTTCTCAAGCGTTTCTCTTGTTGAAAATGTTTGTGGGAATGGCACGGGCAGAGCCCACAGCACCAGCAGTGACTGGAACCCATCTCAATCACCCACTTCTGACAATTCATATTTAAGGTACTGTGTTTGTCCAAACACAGGGGAAGGCATGACCTCTGCTCCCTGCTCCTCAGGCACCCTGAACCATCATGGCATGATTAGGATACTCAGAATCACAGGATGGGAGCTAAATGCTAAGACTGTCGGTGGAATTGATAATGAGGACCTACAGATGACACAGTGAATGATAGGAGATCAGTAATTGCTTTTTCCCTGTAGTGACTTAGCAATTAGAGATGGAAAAAGAAAATCGGGTGAAATTTGAGAGCTGTGCCGTTTGGAGTAGCTGCTTTTGTTTATTTTTAACCCTGTCTTTTGTCCCTCTAATCCCTTCTGCGATGATTTTGCTCCCTGGCTCTGCGAAGCGCTGCATTATGTTTGCAATGCCCTGTCACTCGCATCGTGTCTGCAAGCTGTCTTCTTCAGGCATGAGCTTATTTAGACAAGTTGTCAGGCTGAATGGGAGAAATCTTAAATCAATGTATTTCAGCATGCAATCATATATAGGCTAATTTATCTGCTGCCCCGTACAGCCTGCCAGGTTAAAATGAAGTCTTTCAGGCATGGTGCCTCTGAAAGCCTCCTGATTAACAGAGCCATTTTTATTGGTAAGGCGACAACACGATTGTTTTATGGTAATTGTTATCATTTGGACCTGTGTATATGCAAATGGGGGAGATTAAAGTAGAGAAAATATAAAGATGATGAATATGCAGCACGTAGCCAAGATGGCAGAGGGATAGAAATATTTTCCATGTTATGTTCTCCACTGGGGCTGGGGCAGTGAAGGGCTGGCTGCTTTTCCAGGCACAGGGACATCCCCATCCTGCAGTGGCAGCCAGCAGGACACCTGGCTGCAGGGGACAGAACTGTGCCCACTCTGAGTCCCACACTTCTGTCTCTCTGTGCCCTGACACTGATCAAGGTGGCTGCCTGCCCTCCCAGTCAAAGGGCTCTGGGGATGGAGAATAGATAAATGGACAGAGAAGATGAAGCAGTAGCACAAGTCACATCAGTGCAAGACTTCTTGAGGTGAATCCACTAGTCCTCAGGGTACAAAGCCTTTTGGGGTGAATTTAAACATATTTCAACTGTTTTTGGCTGGCTTTTCTGCTCATTACTTCCTATCACTTTTATTTCTCCTGCCTGTTTTTAAGTGAAGCTTGGATGTAATGCATTGTCTCTACAGGCATGGACCTTTCTAACCCTCACTGGCACAAAACACAGCAAGACTACCCCACTAGAAAATCTAATCCCTCACCTGGGAAGAACTACCTCTACAAATAAAGACTACTCCAGTCTCTGTCCCTCCAGCTCTGCTGCCCCTGAAATGGAAAGTAAAACCCCTGTGGGGAAGGTCTGGGCCATCAGTGCCAGACTTTCTTGAGGAAACCAGCAGCAGGTCAGGAGTGAGCAGATGCTCACTGAGTCTGGAGCTGCCCACTAAGAGCTGGCCTGAGCTCAGCAGCTCACTTCAGATAAATCACTGAGATGAGATCATACCCTTTTTTTTCCCTTTTTTACATTACGTTATGAGGCTTGTGGCAAGGGGAGCAGGACAGCAAATTTTGTCTCTATTAAAAACATGTCAGGCTTTTTCTGTTTTGTAATATATTTTAGTATCCATGTGGGAGAGCATCTCTGGCTGTGCCCTGCAGTTACATCTGCACAGCCTGAGCCACTGCAGCCTCCCTTTTTCTCCATCTGCTGGAAATGAGATCAGTGTAGCCCCTCCATCCTCAGCTGTGTATTTTTGCCTTGCAAGCCTTAACCACTCGTTCTCACTGCATCTCTCAGCTGCAAGTGGCTGCTGTTTGCCTGCTCCATCTTTCTCAGGAATGCTGCTGGAGCATGGACTGACTCTGCCTTGCCCAAAGTCCCTGAAGAAGGGTAATGGCCAGCAAAAATCTGTGTACAGCAAGGATCATGCCCAAGCTCATAATGTATCAGTGGATGGGACTGCTCCTCAGTTTTACAGGAGAACAGAAGAGATTTTACAAGTTTGCTGACATTTGTGCCTGAGCAGATCAGGCATGCAGACATGCTCTGCCTTCCACCAAGCATTGCTCAGGATTCTGGTCCTGTCCTCGAGGCCATGGGAAGATTGCACTGGTTTTCTCTGGGACAGACTTAATTTTCTTCACAGTATCTTGCATAGGGTTATGTTTTGGGTTCGTGCTACAAACAGTGTTGATAATTCCTGTATGTTTTAGTCGTTGATTCACGCAGAGTCAAGGCCTTTTCTGCCCCTCAGGAGGCTGGGAGTGCACAAGGAGTTGGAAGGGGACACAGCTGGGACAGCTGACACCAGCTGACCACAGGGTATCCCACAGCATATGGCCCTGTGATCAGCATACAGAGCTGGGACAGGAGGAGGAAGCGAGGGACATTCAGAGCAATGGTGTTTGTCTTCCAAAATCATCATTACACATGATGGAATCCTGCTGTCCTGGAGATGGCTGAACACCTGCCTGCCCATGGGAAGCAGAGAATGAATTCCTTGTTTCTTTGTGTGAGTGCTGCTCTGGTTTTACCTGTTAAACTGTCTTTATCTCAACCCATGAATTTTCTCACCTTTGCTCTTCTGATTCTCTTACCCACCCATCCCACCAAGGGAGAGTGATCAAGAGGCTGTGTGGGCTTAGCTACCACCTGGGGTTAAACCACAACATGCACATTTTCTTTAAAAGCCCTATTTCCTTAGCTGTCCAAGAAGACAGCCAGTGCCTACAATAGCAGAGGTTTGTCATGAGTGGGAAAAACTGAATATATTGAAGACATGTTTCTCTCTGCTCTGCTGTCCTGTTTTGTTCCTCTTTTGTTCCTCTTTTCCACTTTCTTTTCTTGTGTTTCTGAATGCAACCAAAACCTGGCCTTGAAAACCCAATACCAAGGTATAACATCTTGCCTTGGACCAGCAACTGTGTGACCAGCAGGAGCAGAGCAGTGGCCACCCCTCTGTACTCAGCACTGGTGAGACCACACCTCCAATCCTGGGCTCAGTTTTGGGCCTCTCACTACAAGAAGGACACGAAGGGGCTGGAGAAGGGCAATGGAGCTGGGGAAGGGTCTGGAGCACACGTCCTGTGAGGAGCAGCTGAGGGAGCTGAGGGTGTTTAGCCTGGAAGAAAGGAGGCTCAGCAGTAAGGGGAGTCCTTATTGCTCTCTACAGCTCCCTGACAGGAGGTTGTAGCCAGGTGGGGTTGAACTCTTCTCCCAGGTAACAGGTGATAGGACAAGAGGAAATGGCCTCAAGTTGTGCCAGGGAATGTTTCAGTTGGGTATTAGGAAAGATTTCTTCAGGGAAAGGGTTATCAGGCACAGGCTGTCCAGGGGAGTGGCTGAGTCCCCACCCCTGGAGGTATTAACAGATGTGTAATGTGGCACTTAGGGACACAGTTTTGTGGTGGACTTGGAAGTGCTGGGGCAATGACTGGGCTCAGTGATCTTAGAGGTCTTTTCCAACATAAATGATTCTATGATTCTATTAATCTATATTTACTAGTATTTCCTTATGAGCCTCTGTTGTTCCATGACTTTTGATTCACCTTAACAGAGAGGTTGTTTGGCTTGGTGTTCTGTTCAGCCACTGTGTGGGTCACAGACCCAACCAAGGACCTGATCGAGGATATTCCCTTACCACTCTCATCCCTCACACTCCAGCTAGCAGCACAGAGGCTGAAAATTTCAAAGCATCTCCACTAAGTGGAAAGGATAATAAAAGTGTTTTGTCATTGAGGGCTACCTCTGATTCTCTTCCTTTCACCATCACACAGCCTTTCCCTGCAGGGCTCACCCCAAATAAGCTGAGATGTGCAGTTTCATCACTTCTACTGCTTTCAATAATGTTTTCCCCAAGAAGTCATCTTGATAAAGCCACAGGCCTGTTCCAGCACACTCTTCTCTTTGAGGAGCATAGGCCAAGCATTGTGCATAAAGAACTTTCACTCATGAGTTACACAGACCTGAAGACATGTCTCAGAGCTGTTCCTTCCCTGTGTCACTGGCAGACATCTGTGTCAGGAATGAGGCAGCAGTCAGGCTCAGCTTTGTCCCAGCAAGGATCTTACTGCAGCTTGCAGTCCAGACAGACTTGATTTTTTTAAAGCTGGAAGTCAACTTGCTGGAACAGGAAAATCTGTTCATCTGGAGCTGGGTTGCAGAAGAGGATGAATATCTCATTTTGTATAAGACACCAGCAAGTAATCTGATGCTTTTCTATGACTAACACAATAGGTCATATTTGAATGGTCGATGGAGAGTTGAGAGGGTTCATATTCTATTACCAAATCCCTGAGCCATCTGGTTCCTAATGGCTTCTTTCAAAACAAAGGGAATAAAACTTCCAAATTGTGCAATGCACACTGACATCCTCTCTTAGATAGAAGATGCCCATTGCTTCACATCAGCAAATGAGATCAATGCCTCCATCAATTACAGTTTCAGGTATTTCTGCCCATGCCCTTAATGGCAAATATTTCCTCCTCATTGCTCAAGCTGGTTTAGCCCATCGCTGGGAACCACAGGTTGGAAAGTGGAGGGCAGTGGCTGTTGCCACAGTGAATGTTTGTTTCCAGTGGGGCAGGGGAGCTGTGATGGCACAAAGGTGGGGAAAAGCCCTGCAGGAGCGTGGGGCTTGGCAGGGCACTGTGGGCTGTGCCACCTGTGCCAGCTGTGCTGACACTGTGCTGGGGTGAGTAGCACACTGGGGGACATGTCTTTGTCCTCATCCTGTGCCCTGGGGTGGCAGCTGATAGCTGGGCTCTGCCACCAGAGCCAGCTGCTTCCTCATGACCCACGTGAACTGGAGCTGTAGGAACAGGAGCCTTTCCTGTGTCACATCCTTTTTCTGTGATTATGCTTTGACACCAGGAGCATGTGCAGTGTGTGCTTTGCTCATGGCCTGGCTGCTGCCACAGCTTGGCACATTTTGGAGAGCATTCCTCAGAAATGCTCCTATGCTCACAGAGGCTCCCGTGCTCAAGGAGAGGTGCCCCGTGCCAGCCTAAATCCTGGGCTGGGTTCAGTGCAAAGTGCAGACAGGAAATCGTGAAGAAATAAAGTGTTTTTTAGGGTGAGCAGCCATCACAGCCTGGGTAGATTAGCCAGGCTGGTGCCTTTTAAATTACAGGTCTGACGCAGTATCCATGGCAGTGACAGCCACGGGGGCTCTCAGCAGCCAAGACAAAAGTCTGGTCATCATAGCCCATGCCACACTCACCAAACTGGTAAAATTGCCTGAGCTAGTTTGCTTAAGTGATAGCTCAGTAATGTTTATTATTTGTGGTCACAGTGCAAATCTGCCCCAGGGAAACCCAGGCCAGGAGTTTTTCTATCCACACTTTCACTGTTGTGAAGCATTCAGTGATGTGGGTGTGCCTATTGTCTATCAAAGGCCCTGAGCCCCCTCCCCATGCTGCAGCCTCTGCTCCAGGTGCTCCTGGGCCTCAGCAGGATGTGTGCAGAGCTGCTGATGTGTTCTGCCTTTGGTCCTACATGTCCTGGTAATTTGAATCAAACCCATACACAAATGAAAGGACACAAAATGCATATATTTATTATTCTGTATTTATCGCTTGTATAGTTTAGCCAAGAACATCACACTGTTTGTGAGATGCTATCAGGGATTACATATCCAATAAGCATGGTGTATTATCAGCATACTATAGCCCCATTATGTATAATTATAGATGTTTATGGATACCCCATCACAGGCCAGGGTAGTTCTTGGTTACATCTGTGATATGCTGCTTGTTGCATCACGTTCACAAAATGCTCTGCTACCTCTAATTACATTCATTTACAGATGTATGCAGTACTTAGTGCACACTATCATGCTTGCACCATCAGTCAGAGTCATCCTGTTGATAGGGCAGCTGATGTTTATTTGCTTCATGTCTTCTGATTCTTTAAACATCTGTCTTTTAAGTGGTGGGTGCCTTACAATGGAATCATCCTGTAGTTAGATCTGACTTACACAACTAAATAAGTTGGTGAAACCATTTTCCCTACGAACTGCTGGCCAAGAACCTGGCAGTTCTATAGGGGCCAGGGTTTCACCACCTGTGACTGAGTTACACATCAGCTTATTTAGGAAGAGCACTGACTTTGGAGACTGAGGACTGACTTTGGTTTGAGGTTGCTGCAGACCCGCACTCAGCTTTTAAGTGAAAGGCTGGGTGCTGGGCTGCAACACCACCCAAAATCTGGGCTGCCAGCTGTACCTCCTCTCTATTTCCTGCTCAAGGGCAAGAATTCTTGGGTCTGCAAGAAGCATTGGTCTGCTCTGTTCCTTTGGTGTTTTTCCTAATGTCTATTGAATTGCTCTTCCCTTTGTACTGTATAATTTAGGTCTGGTTGAGTACAGAGTATTTTATTTATTTATGTATTCAGATTTTTAAAATGTATCTCTAGGCATCTTAGCAGTACACTGGGCGCCTACCACATAAATTAAAAATAACAGCATAAACTTAGACAAAGGACCTTCCATAAATAATTCCTCCTCAGCTCACACCCTTAGCAATAGCCTTAGCTTGGAACAGGGAAATAGATGGACTTTACAGCCTTTTGGGAAGGTTAATAAATCTGGGTGCTGATGGACCAAAGGAGAAAATGAGTTTCAAAATTGAAGCCCACCCTCTCCATCCCCTTTGTGGAGATTCCTTGCCTTGAACTCTTCACCTCACCTGGTCCTTAGTGGGAGATCAGATCCTGCTGGACAACTTAGGGTTAGAAACATAACTGTCAGGGACATCTCACCCTGCTACTGTGATGCAAATTAGCTGGCCACATTCTGATCACACAAAAGTTATTTTAAAATAACTTTGTCCACAGCCTCAAAAATTACTTAATTTAGCACTACATTTAGGTATCCAGACTAAGCCATAGTGGGTGTAGGTGGATAATCAAAAGATGTCTATTCATCCTTTTCTAAAGATCAGGCACCTTTTATAGATGTCAGATTGAGCACCAAAATCATTGGTTAGATCTGAAAAGGTAAATCTCTGTGTGTAAGTGTACAGGGGAAAACATGCTCTTTAGAAGTAATTTGCTGAAAACTGTTTTCGCATTTTGTTCCTGCCTATGGCAATTTATGAAACACAAATGAGATATTGCACCAGTAGAGATGCTGAAATAAATCACTCTAAAAACAGAACCGAAATTTTATTTCATTACTAAAGTAAATATAAAAGTGCTTTAGCACAGTTTCAAATTGGATTGGGGTTTGGTCAAGCTTGTTATAAATCTGATGATTGTAAAGCAAACGGCTGGGGATGACTCTCAGCAGAGCAGCATTGCAAACACAGCTAATGGGATGCTGTGAGGTGCAGAGCAATAAACAGGGAGAAACAAAGGTGTGGATTCTGTGCCTGCACTACCAGAACCAAAGGCAGTGATGCAGCATGCTGTGGCCAAGTCTGCTGTCCAATTCCTAAAAGGATGGTGAGAAAAGAGAGAGGGGGACAGAATTTACCCCAAAACTGTCTCACAGCCTGGACAAAATGCCTTCCTCTGAGCATGTGGAGGGAAGAGGCAGCTGAGCTCAACCCAGGGTCCTACAGCCCAGCTGTAAATGGTGCTGGAAGACCATCGAGAAGGGCACAGAACAGGTGAGAAACACCTGCAGGAGGTGGAGTCCCCTCTAATGGTAAAGGCCACGTGGTGAGACACAAGGTGCTGGCTTGTGCCTCTTAGAGAGCCGAGTACCCCCACAGCTCAGGGTACCCCCACTGGTAATCTCATCCCCAGGGGTCACTGATCATACAGAGGCAAGGAGATGTTCACTGGCTGTGGGTGGAAGCTGAGTGGAAAGAAACTTCATCTGGGTGGACTCTGGGAGGGGCTTGACAAACCACTGCTCCCTCCAGTTTACATGCCTGACATCCTCTTCTTGGTCTCAGCTTGCAGAATAGCCAACTCATCAGGGAGTGACAAGGAACCATCATCATCATCATCATCACCACTGCAGCCCATGGCCTCTCGGAGGGCTGGCTGTCCTGCAGCCTTTCTCCCATGGGAGAAAACCCCATGCTGGCAGTCAGTGTCTTTATCTCACCTCTGATTTCCCACCAGGGCCAGGTGCTGGCTCACTGTCCAGCAAGCTGGTGGCACCCGAACTCACAGCAGCCACCCTGGAAGGTACAACCCCTCCTTCACCTCCATGGGGCTTTGGTGGGACCCTGCTGGAAAAGCCCACAGAATAACCCTAGCTCATCCCTAAAACCTGACAGCTCAAACACCAAACTACCTTCCAAGAAGGGAGGACTTGATCCCATCAGAGACTCACAAACCTCTATCTAGCAATATGTTTTCCCTTCTCAGTATTTTCAACCAGGTAAAAATGGAGCTGCCTTGCTATTATTAACCTGCTTAGGAGTTGATTCAGAGATATGGAAGTTGTTGGAAAGATGCTCATTAATATATAAACCTCTGCATCATAATGACCAATAAACAAAGTCTGTTTTGCTGAAGAGGGAAAATTGAAATTATAGTTTCAGGTCATTTCCTAGCAGGGCAGATGCTGCAATCTGTGCAGCATCCTGGAACTGACATGTTTTCTATATTCTGTGCTATACCCACAGCACCTGCACCGATGTAACTGAGCATTATGCACGTTCATCAGCTGAACAATAACCCCTGGGAATTAATGATTCATTACAAAATGGTTTCTTCTGGAAGAGAAAGAAGGTTTTGTCTGATTTTTAGAAGTACCCCAGGAAACCTCCATTTATTTATGCCCGCTTTTGTTTGACAATAGTTTCTTTGTTCCCCTCTGCTGTTGCTTTTTCTAGTGGCAGTTAGCAGCAACGGCCGTGGGGAAAAGAAAGGAGAGGCAGAATCTTTGTCAAGAAGGAAAAAGAAATCTGTGCCTAACAAAATAGAATTGGAGCAACATGTTTAAGCAAACCAGAGGCATAGACACTTGAGGTTTTTCTCCATGCGTGTTTACATTTTCTAGTTATTGGAGTCTGTCTTTTCCCACAGTACTTCTGATTTCTCCAGGCTGTCCCTACCTCATTACCTTGCTCTGGTCAGAGGAAGTCCATCCTAAAGACTCGACTGATGTTTTGCTGGACAATTGTGGTTTAGAAGATATTCTTAACTGGGCACAAGTAGATTTGTATCTGTTAAGGCTTTACTGAATGTGCAGAGCCATCACCAGTAGTCATTATCCACCCATACAAGTCTACAGACTGCTTTTAGCCCATCACTGGTTCTTAAATCAATGACCTGTCCTAGGAGGTCATCCTATGCAAACAGACAGAAGACCTGGCACCCCATCACCTCCTGTGGCTGTGAAGCCCCAGCTCCATGAGAACAGATACAGAGAATGTTTCCATGTTCAGAGGCATTGTTCTTTTTATTTAGCAAGAAATCCATGGAGAGGAGGGGAGAAGTATCCCAAGGATGGACAAGAAGACCCATCTGTCCACTGATAAAATAGAAGAGTGGTGCTAGACATAAAAAAATACGTGAACTTCTTCAAGGCTTCCTTCTGGAACTTCTTAAAGTAGCTTCACTAATGAAAGCAATTTGTGGTATATGGAAGGGGTAGGAACCAGGACACAAAGAGGGACTCAGGAACATGCCAGAGTCTGCAAATTTGCCTTTTACTTTATAATTCAAGGCACAATAGGCATAAATAAAATGGGATGCAGAAAATCAATGCTGGTAAATAGTAAAAGATGCTTTGGGGGAGATTGGGGAGGAAAGGTGTAATTGCTGCTGAGGAATGCTTAGCAATAACTGAGATAAGGAGCATTAGGACAATGGTATATGGGACTGGTGATTCAAATCAGAGGCCCACCCTAACTCTTGGGACAGATTAAAGGATATCTTAAACAATCTCCTGGCTGGCATGGTTGAGATAAACCCAGCCCTGCAGATCTCCAGAGGAAAGAGCAGATTCATGACTTTGCCCTTTCCTGGGTTTCTCTGCTTTCACAGCCCCTCCAGCACCCCTTACAGTTTAACCATTTCCTGCAGCACTGGGGAGAGCTCTGCTCTGGCTCTGCTCCCCTTCACTCCTTTTAACCCCTGTGCCTCCAGCTCCAGTGCAGCATTGAGCCAGCCCACAGCCAGGCATCCCCAGCTCATTGCTGGGCTGTGTGAGCTGGGTTTGGGGTCAGCCAGGCATCCCCAGCTCGTTGCTGGGCTGTGTGAGCTGGGTTTGGGGTCAGCCAGGCATCCCCAGCTCATTGCTGGGCTCTGTCAGCTGGGTTTGGGGTCAGCCAGGCATCCCCAGCACGTTGCTGGGCTCTGTCAGCTGGGTTTGGGGTCAGCCAGGTGCTCCTGGTGCTTGTGGAGGCTGTTTGGAGCTCTCACCTGGAGAGAGGCAGAGCCTGTGGTTCCACTAAATCCTAAAGCAAGGTGGAAGCAGCTCCCAAACAGGGAGAAATGGAGATCTCTGCTTCTAGTGCAACTGTGTAGGAAAAAAACGAGGAGCATGGTAAAGGATAGAAAGGGCATGAAGTGGGCTGGCAGAGGATGAAAAGCAGTGGCACACAAATCCTGTCCACAGGTTTTATATGCCACGTAGGAATAAATACCATGGGAGTTAAAGCAGGGCACTGTGAATGAGTATGGAAGAACAGCAAATAATCAAGGATAAGGGAGAGGCATATGTGAAGTGTAAAACATCACCCCAGAGAAGGGAGGGAGGTGTTACAGAGTAGAGGGGAGAGAGTGAAAGGAGTTACACGCACGTGTGCACACACATAGACAAACACACAAAAGAAAAATAAATAATGAAAGAAATATTGTGCAAGAGATCAAGGTAAATATGAAACTCTTCAGAAATGCAAGGGAAAAGGTCTCAAGAGGAGATAGCAAATTTACTTGCACGACATGGTAAGGATCATTTATTGATGTGAGCTGGCCACTGGTAAATGGAAAAAAATATATAATTATCTGTTTTCCTGTGGGGGTGTGTGCTGGGCTTTGCACCACTTATTAGTGGTTTGTCATTAGTCTCATTTGTTTTCTTTCAGAGTTAGGATTATTAGAAAAGCGACTGAGACAATTTTCGTGTTTGGACTTGGATGTTTATTGTATTTTATCAGAAATTTACAGAAAGTACGACAGTACCTGTAGCTCCTTGCTAGAAGTGGGAAAAATGGCTCCAGCTGAGCCTGCTTCAAGGCGTTTTAAAGTTAAACAAACCAATAAAAGTTTAACACCTACATTATTTATCCTTTTGACCTAATAATAGATTCCCATGACACTTAGAGTGACATTTCACTGACCAGCTAGAGGTTGCTACTTAAGTTCTGTGAAGAAGACAGAAGAAGATGGACAAAGAAAAAGACACCATCCAAAATTTTCTATTTTGTTCTATAACCACCACTATACTACAAAAACCTTAAATTTAAAACTCATCACCCAGTGAAAATACACACATCTAACTCACTACACATTTGTGATTTCTAACTCACTATTCATATTTATAAGCCTTCTCCAAGGTTTCAGGTCCAGACCAGTGTTTTCCAGGGGGTCTGCACCTGAAAACACAGAAAGCTCAAAAACTCCAGATTTCTGAGATCCAACATTTTCCTTAATATTCCCGAAGGAGAGAGGCCAAAGCATATCCCACATTGATTTACATTGCAGGAGGACAAAAAACACTGGGAGAAAACAAGGAGGGCACGGCCTGACCATCAGAGCACTGAAGAAGCTCCAAGTGTCTGTGGGGAGGTCAGTGAAGTGCAGGAGGCAGGGGACAGAGGCAGGGGCAGGGTGACAGGGCTCGAAGGAAGGGTGATGGAAGCTGCTGGCACAGGTGTGGGAGGACGGGGGAGCCTCTGCTGTGGCACCATGAGGCTGGGAGAGCTCCTGTGCCTCCCTCATCCACCCTGCTCCATTCCCCTTGCAGACCAGTCTGCTTGGTGGCTTCTTGGGAATTATAGAGATGCCCACTTGTGGGAGGTGCAGCAAAGATTAGGGAAGCTTCCAAAGAGCAGGAATGCAAAATAAGCCATTTCATGGCAAGGCAGAGGGGGAAGAGTGATACTGGAAAAGTTACAACTGGACAGCAATCCAGGAAGTTTGGCAGCTTTTCTGACAGGAGATCCACCTCTAGACGTGCTGCTGCTCCTGCAGGAGGGCCTGGGCTCCAGATCTAATGAAACTTGACATTAAAGGACTCTCTGGTTTGGCACTGTGATACAAAGCTACACCTGCAGCATCCTTAGGGTGGGGTCCTGTCCTAAGCACCATCCCGTTCACGTTGTCATCCCAGCTGTGCCTTGAGGGCTGGAGGACCAGGGGGGAGCACACATTGTGCCCGTGGGGAGAGTGGCTGTAGGGACACCTGGCACCTCTGCCAGCCAGCAGGAACACTTGGCAGCATCCACCAGGCCAGGGACAGGCCAGGCCAGGAATGGTGAGAGTGCTCCAGGCAGCTCCTGGAAGGATGCTGAGGATGAGGGGAGGCAGATGAAAGTGCCACGTGGCTTGGTGTGGAATGACCATCACCCTGTTATTTACACACAAGTTTAAGAATTAACAGGATCCAATATTAGGGCAGCTTTTGTGACCAATGTGATGATCTGGTTTATCAGACTCAACTTTCCCCTCAAACCTGTACTATCAGCCTGTCAGTGTCAAGGTGCTCCCTTTAGCCTCCCCTTTCATATCTATGTAAGCTCCAAGGGCAAATCCTGTACCCAGTGAAAAGGATTGTGTACAGGAAACTGATAAATAACCCATGCCAAATGGAGGCAGCAGCATCCCTCATTTGGTTTTGGAGGACAGCTCCCAGCTGCATCTCTGTTAAAGATGTTAAATTAATTAAAAAATGTTAAAGAAGAGTATTCCTCATCTTTGCTCTGAATCTGGATGCTGAATCCTCAGGAAGCTCTATGTCCTGGTGGTTTTCCCTTCTCTGTTGGTCCCTATCAGTGTCAGCACCAGCTACACAGTGCTCTGGTGGGTACTGGCAGCAGCATGTCTAATACAAAAAGAGCATATTAAACTACTGGAGTGTAAAACAGCTGCATTGAAATAAAGGACTGCAGCACTTCTTGATGCTTATTCTCCAGGTCAGCTCCTAAGGTTTCTCTCTTGTTTCATCCAGCTAAATATATGTGTCCAGCTGCTTATGTAACTTTTGGTGGAAAGAGGCAATCTGCTGCTTCCCGCTTCCAGGATCCCTGCTTCTGGGCAAGCCCTGCTCTTAAACGTGCATTTTGTCCCCAGGGACCTATTTCCCCTGCAGTTTCCTGTGTTTCATAAACTTTACCCAGGCACCAGTTTTCATTGCATGCCCTAAAGATTACTGGAGTCAGTTTCACTTTGGAAATGCTTGGTGAGCCCTCTGCTTTGCAGACAGAAAACTTTGCTCTCCCTGGGGCAGGGAGCCTAAAGACCATCCTGGCACTGGAGGGGACTGTGACCAATTCACATCCTTCCCCACAAATGGATTGTTCCCTCCAGAGCAGCAAAGCAGATTTTGAGATGTGCCTCATAACCCTTCACATCCTGATGTTTGTGTCAGAAACACCTGAAGGGGTGGCTTGGCCCCCCCAGGGGAGGGGAGGAAGGTGAGCCTGAGGAGTTCAGCCACTGCTCTGGGGAACAGAGCCACAGGGGGGATACAAAGGGAGGGTTTTGAACTCCCTGCTGTCCTAGAGACTGTGGGCTGCCTTGGAAACATTCCTTTTTACTCCTTGTTATGTGATGCCCAGTGTGATGCAGGTCTCCTAAGTCACTCAGCAACACTCTCCTTCCTTTCTTCCCACAGGAGCTCGTGGATCTGCTCAAATCCACAGAGCTCTGACCAGGATAAACGATAGCAGGGATTTCACCTCCATCCTTGTGTTTGTGGGAAAGCTTTTCTGGGTGCAGTCTGAGATCCTAACACAGGGCAGCTACACTAGCATGCTTTTGTTTTTTGGTTTTTTTCTTCTTTTGTGGTTGAACTTTGGAAAGCAATGAGAAGCATATGGAGAAAGCAGCTATACCACAATAATAGTGTCCTCTCTGTTCCTGTGCTGGCAAAACTCTCCTGTGCAGGTGATGTTTAGGGTAGTCACTTGTTCAGGATGGGGCCTGAGCTCATTGGGGATAATCAGAATTGGGAATAATCAGACAGTTCCTACCAGCCTCATATGTCTCAGGAGAAGAAAAATAAGAGATCCCAAATTTGAATAAGCCAGAAAAGTAAGTGCCTGCATCTTCTCCCTACAGGATGCTGTCATTTTATTTGAAGCTTTCTATTACATTTTATATTTTTACTTTAAAAGCATCTCATTGGGGAAAAAAGCATATTTTATGCCATTTTTTCATTTTTTTCTGTTTTCATTTTGTCCTGTTCCACAGGGCACAGGGAGGAAAAACACTGGGGCCTGTCAGTTGTCCCCAGTGAAATAAATCCAAGCAGGAGGACGATGAGGTGCTGTGATTTCCTGCAGGAGCTGTCTCATACCCAGCAGCACGTGTGGTTTGCTCATGGGTCTGGCTCACACAGGCAGCAGCCATTTACCAGCCCAGCTTTGCAGGTACCCAGGGCCCAGGTGAAGGCGTGGGATCTGCTCAGGGTCTGAGCTCATCTTCCCTCCACGCTGCCCTGACACATCCTAAGGCTCTCCCAGTTTCCCCATGGCAGCGTTGCTGTCCCACTCTGCCCTTGGCACAGGGATGCTGCAGAGCTCTTGGCTGCCCAGAGCCAGCACATCCCTCCCCTGCTATGCCCCTGGATCCTGTATCCTGAGCATCTCAATAAAACTGTTCTGTAGGAGCCTCATGGGCGCTCTCTATGCCGAGCTCCTGCTTTCCTGCACCAGAACTCTGCGGGTATGTCCCAGCACCTTTTAGAGAACCGAGGAAACCTGAGGAGGGCACATTCAGCAGAGGACCTGCCAGAAACCTCCACCCTCCCGAAGCAGCTGCTGGGAATCAATCCGGATACCCTAGAGCATTGCGAATGGCACTAATCACCGATATTTAAACACCGGAATCCCATCTGGTAAACCAGCAAAGCCTTTTCCCGGCAGATCCCCTCCCTGGTGTGACAGGATGGGGCAGGATAGATAAAGCAGGACTGATAAAGCATGCCAGTATTCCCTGCTAGGCATTCCCTGAAGGCAGCAGTCACAGGAAATTCCCGTAGAGTATAGGAGATGGAGAGCCTTTCAACAGGCTTAATTTTAACCATCTTGCAGAGCCGGATCATTTCCTGGGAATACTACGGGTTTGTTTGGAGGTGTTGCCATTGTCAAACGAGCTCTTCAAAATAAATAAATAAATAAATAAATGGCATGCCCTTTTAAATTTTTGCTTCTTATTTGACTAGTGTTGGATGCAATCTGTAAGTTTAGTTCATTTTTAATTCTCCATGGTGTTATGAAGGCTGCCTGGGGTTTTGGGGGATGGGTAGGGTAAAAAAGGGTCTGTCATATCCAATAATATGGCACAGAGGCTATGTGTGTGGGGGATACACCCATTCAGAATGAAAGCTGACTCCCTGGTGTAGGTTACCTTGCAGCCTCTGGATGCCTTGAGCACATTACAGTAGGGATTTTTTTGTTCTGGTATCTTTGCTTTGTGAAGAAAAAAGTGACTGAGCCCCAGAGCATCTTAACCCCAGGGAGCCAGTGGGTTTCTTTGCCCCCAGTTACCCAGAAAAGTGAGGGCTGTGGTAGCTCTATGGGACTGGTCTCCCCTGCCTGAACACTGGGTTGCTGTTTAAGCTGTGCTGGAGCTGACTCCTGCAGGCTGGGGTAGCCTGAGTGTTTGGGTTTTGTGCCTGAAATGCTCTGATGCATGTCCTTTCCCAGCTCCACAAAGGACAAGTAAAACTTTTATTTCACCCTTGAGCAAAAGAGAGAAGGCACCAGTGACTTGTGTTTTATTAAAGCCAGGCCAACTGCTTGGGGCTTTCTTGTGACAGGAATTATCAATCTTAAATATATATTTATATAGTAGAGCAGGCTGGTTTTACCAAAAGCCTGAAGGATGAGCTGGGCATTGCACTGCTTTATGCAATGTATAAACACCCTTTTTTTTGGTGCCCCTGTGTCTGAGGCAGGGCAAAACTTCCTGGCCTAAGTGCTGCCCCTTCATCAGGGAAGCTTTGCCAGACAAAAGGCAGCATTCATGACCCTAAATACATCGTTATGCTGATTAGAAAGAGGGGCTCGGGGCTGTCACTGTTTTATCAGTTCCCTGGTTATTCCTGTGTTCCCCTCACGTGGGCTGGCAGCCCTCAGGAACTTGCACTTCCCTGAGGTCCCTCCTGAGCATCCCTGGGTTTGAGCTCCCTGAGCATCCCTGGGTTTTCAGCTGTGCTGCCAAAGCACTTGTCTGTGTGGTGTGAGACCCCTTGGTACCCAGCACAGGCGTGTGTTCCCCTCTGGTGATCAGGTACAGAGACAGGCAGCGATCCAGTGAGGCTCTCTCTGCTCTGAGCCTCAGATCCAAGTGTCACAGCCCTGCACAGTTCCCAGAGCCTGGCAGTGCCGTGTCCTGCCAAGCCCAGACTCTCAGGGAGCTCACTCTGCCCATTCAGCCTGGCTGTATGGAGCTGTTTGAAGGCTGTGGCTGCCAGGCATCCTGAGAGTTCAGGTATTGTCTGTCCTCCCACAGCCCTCACAAAGGCAGCACAAAAGCAGAGAGGGCTATTTTGCTCTTTGGCTGCTTCATCAGAAATAGCCACGCCTGCTGCCAGGCAGGTTCCTGGTGGAGGGGAATGCTGCAGTCACGGAGGGGAGCAGAAGCACCTCTCACTTTTCTGCCATGCACGGGGTCTGTGTTCTTTTGTTCAAGATGGTCAACAGGATCACAGGAAGAAATTATTCTTAATGTTTCCCTCATGAGAATGTAGGTCTAATTCCTCCCTCCCTAAATCAAAAGCAGGATGGGGAGGCAAGAATCCAGTTTGTCTCATCTCAGATCTCTGTCTCAGGATATAGGGCTGTAAGATCACTGTGTCCTAATAGCTTCCATCTAAGAGAACAATATCCAGAACAAACACCAGAATTGGTTAAAAAGAACCATTTAGAGAATAAAAGCAGGCTAGAGATGACTTCCCATCCCAAATTAAATTAATGTAATTGCTTCAGCCTTTTCCTCTCAGGACCAAGGTACTATGGGGCAGTTTGTTTTCCTCTTCCTAATACACACCATGTGTTTTTTGGACTCGTGCTCCAGTCACCACATGACCTGACAGCTGCTTTCCCCTGTGATGCTCAGGCAGCTGTGAGCAGCTGCTTCCTCTGCCACACCCACACCGAGCACCTCAGAACCAGGGGGGCAGGAAGGGAGCAGGGAACAGGCTCTGGCACTTGTGTCTCACTCCTTTTAGTGGCTGCACAGCTCTTCTCCTGCCCTGAAAGGCAAGAGCAGAGAGGGCAGGATGCCCTGCTGGACACCCCTCTTTTTGCCAGGGCAGCACCTTTTTCTGCAGGACAAATTTCAGCACTGCACACCAGATTTCAGATGGAATTTTGCAACAATGCTTCCTTTCTGGCAGTTCGGCTTTGTGCCCCCACCTTCTGTTAGTGCCACTGCTAATTGTCCAGAGAGCCTCGAGAGAAACTGCTGATAATTGTCCCAAAATCTCACAACTGCAACAAGAACAGACTGTTTCTAACCACGGATTGAGTGTGCTGCCAGGCCTTTAGCTTTTGCTCATTTTGCTGTTTAGGAGGCACCTTCAATTATTTTTTTTCTGTATTACAAAGTGAGAAATACTTAGCATTTATTTAATTAGCTTGGCTACAATACAGACGTTCCATGATTACAAACCAAAGTCAGTAAAATCCTAATGTGAATGGTACTTTTTTGTCCCATTGGAAATTAAAAATCAGTTGCACTATGATTAAATTGATTCCGGGTGGTTTCTTTTGAGCAATTATGTTCAAAAACAGTCTGCCAGTCCAATTTGCTATCAAATCTCACTTTATCGCTAGCATTCCACATGCAGGTGCATAGACAATATAAACCCAAAGTCCTACAGAATTATAATCCTTTTGTAGAAATGAAATGCTGATTGTTTATTATCTGATTTAATTTCTGGTGGTTAAATCTGAGCAGTCTGATTTAGCAACATTTTCAATCAACCTTACAAATATTTGAATGCACTTATGTAACAATTAATGTGCAAAATAGCGTGGAGCAAAGTCAGGTCTTTTTTTCTGCTTCAGTCAGGGCACCTGATTCCTTTTCCCTAAGGACTGGGTTGTCCCCAGGGCAGCCTGGTGTGGGACTGCACATGAAAGGAGCTGTGGTGCTGTCCTTTGGAAAAAGGCACCATCAGGACATAACAGCCCTTCTCCTCTCTGTGGGGCCACCAGCGAGAAGGGATGGAAGCAGGGCTGCCCTGGGATGAATTTGGGACCACAACCCAGTCCCAAACTTGTGCTAATAAAACTGGGATTGCACCCTTCGGACTGTGCTGGCAGCTGAGAGTGAAGCTGAGGTTTCAGGGCAGGGACAGTCCTGCTGCCCCTCTTGGCATGGTGAAACCAGGTCACCAAAGAGACCTCATTTGTGAATTCAGGTCACTGGAACAGCTCTAACACCACACTGCATGACTTTATTTATCAGAGACATTGAATGGATTCAATATTGCCCATAAGCTCTCAGTCATCTCTTTTCCAAGCCATGAAGCACCATCCCTATTTGCAGACAGGTGGAGGCAGCTCCCATGGCAGTGGATTGGAGCTGTGCCAGCTGCTGGAGCAGGGATGGGGACCCTGGGCATCTCTGAGCTTCACTGGTGGCACTCCTTACTGCTAAAGGTGACTGAGTGCAGGCTGGGATGGCTCTGGTGTCATTTCTGCACAGCCACTGCTGTTCTGGATGCCTCCCTTCCCCTCTGCACAGCAAGTTGTAGTTGGTAGTGATGCTGTTGACAAAGAGGTGACTCATTTCCACCACCAAATCTCTCTCGCACAATGTGTCTATATCCTGTTTAATTTCACACCTATCCTGTTTGCTTAGTTACACAGCATTGCTGTTCTATTTGGTGAATTTTAGATTGTATTATAAGGAGTGAATTTTTATAATATATTATACTATATAATTGCTCATTTAATTTTAACTTGGTAATATGTTTATTCTGCAAACAGTTAGGAAAATGACTTATAAGAGTGTTTTAACTAGATGTGTAATTTGGGGATACAAATTTAATATGCTATACAAACCTTATGGGATAGAATTGCTGTGCCCTTACTCAGTTAGGTAAATGTGAGTTTACTTGAGCACAGAAGCATTCGCAACCCAGGGAGTATTTTGAGACCACTGCTTAATTACAATAATTACTACCCATAAGCCACAAAATCGGATGTGATGTATCACCAGATCTGTTCCTGGCTTTGCTGCAGATGGGCAGTGCAGTGTTGAGCAAGGAGCACACAACCCGAGCTGTGAACCTGTCACCCAGCCCTGTGAGGAGTTACTCATGCTGCTCATTTTGTCCCACGAGGAATGAGGAGATGAACGCCCCTGTTTTCACCAAATACTCAGGAGTTCCTCAGGTGGATGGATGTTGTTGAAGCCACATCACTCCATTCCAGAATTCCAGAATTCCAGAATTCCAGAGCACTGAGAGCTTTGTGCATCTCCCTGCCAGCACCCCACTCCCTCTGCCCCTGAACATCCCTCCAAGAGCCACAATCCTTCTGGGTGCCCTCTCCTTGTCCTCCCAACCCTCTGCTCCTCTTGATCCCACTGAACCAGCACTTTTAAACTGCTCCTGTCCTTTGTATAATTAAATGAAGGAGCTGAGGGAATGGACGGGGATAAGGGGAAGATGAATGGGAGATGCTTAGATGGCACTGCAGGTCTTGTTGGCCTAGGGGAGGCCCCATGCCAGGCTGGCTGTCATTCCAGCTTTCCCAGCTGTCTGCCCTGTGTAGACTAAAAAGTTGCTCTCCTTCTGTCTCTGTTTCCATAGTGGTTTTTAGTATTGGATGAATGACAATGAAAGAGACTCTTCAGAGAACCTGGAGGTTTGGTAGGTAAAATAATTTGGCTTGCTGTGAACATTTGTACTTGAAATTTCCAATTTCAGTGCAGAATTAAATTTTGACCTCATCAGCATACCTGACTTAGCACTACTGGAAGGTTTGCTAACCCTTTATTTAATGTTCTGATCTACTGTTTGTTCCAACTTTAGCCAAAACCTTCCTTTTCTTTAGCAAAGTGTAGCAGCCAAGCTAAACAAATATCAGAAAATCATTTTAACTGTGTCCACTTCTTTTGTTTGAATGCCCCGAGCTTCCCACCCCATCGTGGCACTGCTCCTGCTCTGCAGCCTCACAGCAAAGGCACCTCATTTCTGCTGATCCTGGTGCCCAGAGGCACCTCCCTCTCAGCATCTGGGTCCTGCCTGCAAAAAGCCATCGTGCCTTGGCCCCTTGGGTTTCAGGCAGATGCCCATTTCCCCCTTTGTTCCTGCTCTGCCAAACTTCAAGCTCATGGTCCTGGGATGCAGGATCACATTGTTTTCCTAAGTCAAGTGCAAAGTCAGAGGCTAAGCAGAGATTAGGGATCAGGTATTTTAGTCAGTGACATCCTAAGAACTTGATCCGAATGGCCTGGCTTAAAATAAATAACCCATTTTCAATCAGGGTTTGCTTCTGACAGGCAGAGCTCCATGAACACAGAAAAAAGTAGGAGAAGGCTCGGGAGCAAATCCACTAGAGTCATGCACGGCAGTAATACCATCCCAAACAACAGGGACTCACTAATACCCGTGTTCCTTGGGTTAAGCAATGTGTCCTAGTTTTACATCTATGCAGTGTGCAGGTAGCCAAGTTCCACTGTCAGCTTGGATTCCTGTTGGGACTATTCCCATAAGGCCAATCTCAGAGGAGAAAACTCAAGGGATTAACAGGATGTTTTTCCCAGTAGTTTCACTGGATTTTGAATGAGGCCCAAAATGTTGTTGATGCTAAAAGTATGTGCACTTTTATCTGCAAAGACTTAGCCATGCCCTTTAATAATCTTTAATGATCTGATCCCTTTGCAGTACCAACAGTAATAACAGCACTGGGGTGATGCCAGGAGATGATGAGCCATCCTGGTTACACTTTAGTGCTTCAGGAAGACAAACTTCCACTGTTCCTGCCTAAGGAAAATGGGTCCCTTTTATCTCCAGTAACCAAATCTCACTCCCTCTTAAGCTGCCAGGTACTTTCTCCCACAAGATCCCACCTGCCACACTGAGTGCTGTGTGCCTGCTTCACTTGCACTTGAGGCTCAGCTATGAATTTTGGTTTTTTCCCCTGTCACATTGCTGTCTCATGAGCTGCAGGGATCCGAAAAGGTCTGGAAAACACACTGGCACTCCAGCCCCTGGAGGCAGGCCATTTGCACTGTGCTGCAGCCTCTGTTTTTGCCAGGCATGTGACAAAGTTGGCTGTCCTGTGTCATTGTGTTGAAGAGGATCTGAACAAGAGCCTCTTCCCTGGGCAGCCTGTGGTGCCAGCACACAGGATGGAGCTGCTGGGGCCCAGTGCAGGGACAACAAAGAGAGTGAGCAATCTCTGCTGTTTGCAAGGTGGAAAAGGGGCTTCTGAAGGCACCTCATGCTTCTGACAGTTTTTCAGATATGTTGCAATCCTGCGAAAGAAAAGCTTCCTCACATGTGCAGTTTCTGCACTTTTTCCTTGGTGCTCCCAAGGAAACTTCTCCCTTGTTCTCCTTCTCTTCTGGTGCCAGCGTTGCCTCCTTCCCCAGCTGGCAGATGAGAACTTGGCTGCAGTGCACACCTTTGACCAAGGTGTTTTAAAGTCAGCTACTGACCAACCTGTTGTTCAGCCAGGTGACTCCTGAGACAGTTATTCCTGCTAAATTTTCCCTTCCACAAACTCCTGGGATGGCTCTTTCAGAGATGCTTGCTGCTGTGGGACATAGCAGCCAGTGCTGCTGGGCTGACAGCACGGCCAGCAGGGATGCAGGAAAGTTCTCAACTCTTGCTGGAGCCACTGGAGGGTAGTTCATGGCATGACATCACCAGCACAGAGCAGGCATGAGCAATGACACAGAGGGGAATTGGGGTTGGATGCCTGGGGGACGAGGGAACAGGAAGAAAAAGAGGCAGAAGAAGAAGGTTTGTTTTCTGTTTCTTCACTGCAAGTCTCAGCAACTGTGTTAGAGCAGGATCTCTGGTTTTGGGACACTGTTAAAAGGGGAACCATCACACTGCCTTGCTCCTAACCAAACCCTGCTTTATTGTAGCACTTTCGTTGCCTCTAAGTAGTGGGAAGCTTGAAATCAGTTGTGTCTTAATTCTCCCTGGTGCATCACCAGCTCCTCTCCCCCCTGGCAGCAGCAGGGGCTCTCCCCAGGGTTCTCTGCCTCTGGGCACCACGCCCGGGCTGCTGTGCCATGGTACATTAGAGCAGATCTAACCCTGTCAGCTTCACTAATCCCTCCAGGGCAGGAGAACACTGTTTAATGGGAGGGATGCAGCACAATGCAGAGACTGTGAAGTGCAGACACCAGGGTTTACCAGGGGTACCCCAGACTCCTAATCCCCAGGTGTCACCACTGCCCATAGGTTTTGGGGAGGTTCTGAGGACACCCCAGGTTTGAACCTGAGGTCTCCAGGGCTGCAGCCACAGCTCAGTCCCTGCTCGTTGTCCACACTGCATCACAACCACCACGTTCAAAGTGTCCCGAGATGCTGTTCCCACATGCAGGGTTTCCTTCTTTCTCACTGATTTATTGAGAAGGGTAGGGTCTCCTGGTATCCCTCAGGATTTCTAGGGAAGGTATTTAAAAGAAAAACACTTGGATCTGTAGGTTTCCGTCAAAATAACGGCGCCTATGGTGACAGGCAAAGTATAAACGCTCAGGCAGACAAAGATAAGCGTTGGTGCTGTGGCTTCCTATTTAAATCAGATCCCCACAAACACCGGTGTGGACAGGAAAGACCCAAAGTCTTTCTTGTTCATTACGTGAGCCTAAGCAGAAGACCTTTATTTGAAGCTTATTTCTGCTTTCATATGTCACAGCAGCAGTATTCTCCAGCAGTGGAGGGCAGCTTTTCTCTAATTTTAGATCTTTCTCTCGGAGATGGCAGCTGACAACGGAGACAGGCCTCTGAAAAGGATGGATTTGAAGGCTTGCCTTTTTACTAAAGATGTACAAGCTGTGCAGCACGGCGGTTCTTGTGAGATCAAACCGAGTGGATTTCAGATTCAAATCCCACCCTACTTTGAGGTCAGACTCCAGGCAATGTGTCCCAAGCTGCTCACCAACAGAAAGGCAGGCGTCACTTTTTTTAGCAAAAAAATACAAATTGTGAGAGCTAAGAAAAGGGAGCAGGAGCAGGGATAAATGATTTACACACAGCAAACCCACTGAGGAAGTCAAACAGATGCTTTATTGTCTCCCAGGGCTCCAGGCTGGATATATCCATTTCTAAATAGAGCTTGCTGCACCTCAGTAAATCGTTTCAGGCTACAAATTGTCCTGCAAGGTTCAAGGTAAAGCTTCTCTGTTTCCCTCGTGAACAGCTCATTGCACCTGAGAAAAGGCAGAGCCAGCCCATAACACGGGCAGAGGTAGGAAAAGCCCCATCAGGTCAGTGCAATCCTCTTTTTTTGTGTACACAGTGTGTCTGATGGGCTTTCAATAGCAAGCTTAGGAGACACTTCAACAACTTGTCTTGCACCATCTGTTTCAGTTATTAGGAGAGAAGAGTTTGCACAAATAGGGAGTCAAAGTGGGAAAGCAGAAGCTACCAGATGAGTTACTCATGGGGGTGAGTTTTTTTTTTTTTCCATGGAGCTACTCCCTTATCACAGATGTGTCACCCTTTGTGTCCTCCCTTGGGGCAAGTGATGAATTCTCCCCGGGGCCCTTTTTCTGTCATGAGAAGGCAATGTAAAGTATCTATCTGTATATCTGCCTAATCTCATTCTAGCTGTTGCTGTGATGGCTAGATAACAGATATGAAAATTAGGGCTTGTCTAGCAAGGCTCAGCTATCCTCCTGAATGACTTCCCATAGGGAGTGACCAATCTTTAAGGCACAGAGAGCTGCCCTGACAGGCAGCAGCCTGGAGACCAACTCCCATATATGTTTGCATTCACTTCCGTGTAAATTTTTAAAGGAATTTTGTAGTGGACTTCGTTCAGGTGCACATTCGTCATATATCAAATTTTAAAGGGATGGTGTAAGGCTAAAAATAATCTTGGCTGGTTTCCCCTTTACTAACCAGGTGTTGACAGCCACACAAGCTGAGTGGGAAATGCCTGCCTCTGGTTTGCACTCCTTTTGCTCAGGAGATGGAGACAGGACAGAGCTCAACATCTCTCAGCAGGGCTCAGAACCATGGACCACAAGCATATTCTTCTTGGAGCGTTGAGCAATTCCTTCTCTAACTTAATAGACTGAATTTTAAATATCTAATTTAGCTTTCAGCTGCATGTTATTAGCCTTTTTTTCCCCTTTCAGTTTGAATTGTAAAAGAGGGGGAAAAAAAGAGAAAGAAAAACCTAGGCTTCCCTCGGTAGCCAGGCTCCCAGTTTGTTTTCCTTTTCAGTCTGATGCACAAGGATCCAGTAAAGATTTGCAAATGCTGCTGGAGAGTGTTCATTTACATCAGAACATGCTGTTTGCAACTGATTTTTAAAGACCCACTCTCCTTCTCTATTAATTTTATGCTGTGAAATAAAATTGTACAAAAATAATACATACAATGATTTTGACAGCAAACTAAATAGAGCGCTCTGTAGGAGATGCCATCACTGATTTTGCCCATTTTGTTTAGCTGAGAAAGAGGGGGGGGAACGCTTGCTTTAAGAAAAATCACTCTCCAAAGAACAGCAGCTGGGGAAGTGGAGGCTGGTAAGCAGTTGCTGCATGAAGATTCCTGAGCCTGGGAGCACTTACTACAGGCAGATTTCCCTTAGGAGGGTAGGGAGCTACGTGTGTTACTCTGCCACCCAAAGGGGAAGAATCTGTCTTATCTTCTAAAGAAAAAAATTTCCAGTGGCTCACTGTCCTCTACCAGGAAAAAACCCCACATATCTGTCTTCATCTTGCTCCTCTTCTTAAACTTGGAGTGCCTTGCAGTGCCAGCCTGCCTTTAGAATAACCTGGGGAATGTGCCTACAGACACATCTTGGCAAAGGGGGGAAAGGGAGGAGTGCAGAGCAACCAATCATGGCAAAGACTGTTGTTTTCTACAGGGAGCAAAATGAAGCAGAGACCTTCATGTGGAAAAAATAACAAACGCAAACGCAAAAAAAAAAAAATCTAGAAAAATAAAATTAAGAAAAAAGCTCAACCCATAGAAGTAGCATAATAAAAATCTTACACTTGGTCTGTGTGCTTGGGTCTCCTGTGATAAGACCATACATAAAGGAGAGACTGTTAATATTTTTCAGATAAACATAACACTCCCTTCCTCTGCTTCTGCTGGGAAAACCACCCCAAAGTGGTGGAGAAGGCAGCTTTTCCAAGAGCTGGACCACATCCCTTTTCAGCCCCGATGAGGGGATGCCAGGGTGATCGGTACACCCATTCCTGCTCTCCCCATCTGATTTATTGCGGTGTTCTCCCACCGGTGCCATTCCCCCCGATCCCAGAGGGGCCGAATCCTGCTCAGCGCCCCTGGGACGGCTCCAGAGCGGGCATTCCTGCCCATCCTACAGCTGCTGTTGGGATCCTTCCATCTCCATCACCGGCGCTGCTCCGCCGTCTCCTTCGCACCAAGCACATTACCGGCACTCGCAAATCATTCTCACGATAATTAGCAGCAATTAGCGACTTAATGGAGAGTCTCTGGGGATTCCTAAGCGTGCCTCACGAGCGTGGGTTTTTTTTAGGACGGTGGAAGTTGAGAAAGCCCTGAGGAATGCTGGTGGCATCTTGAGGCTGTCCCTTATCTCCAGTCGGGTTTGTTTGTGCGCGCCCTTCCCAGACATCGCCCCGCCGGAGGAATTCCACCTGCCTGCCTGCCTGGGGTGGCATCCCGGCATCCAGCAGCCCCTGGCATCTCTGCCTGCTGCCCCCGGCCATCAAAGCCATGCACAAACAAAGGCATGTGCACAGGGGTAAACTCCAAAAGAAGCGGAGTTTGCGCAAAAAGAGGGGAAACGCAGCGCGAACCAGATTAATCAGATTAAAAATCAGATTAATTTCCTTTGCCCCAGTAAATCCTCGGCTGTGCCAAGGCTGGGGTTCCCAGGCAGTCACACAGGGTTTGTTTGTTGAGAGCAGAAGCCATGAACTCCTCCGCCAAAAAAAAAAACAAACAAAAAAAAAAAACAAAAAAACCCCACCTCACCTAATTAAACTTCTCATTCTGAAAACAAATAGGAGTTCTCAGAGGAGACAACGCAGTCTCCCTGAGGTTGTTACTGTTGGGCAGATTTTTGCAAGTCATTAGCAACCTCGGGAAAACGTTGATCAAATGGCTGGAAATGCAGCTTTCCAGTTTTCCACTAAACCGAGCATAGTAAGCCGCTGCGGCATAAGCGTCTTCATAATGATGTTTCTGAGTTAACAGGAGGGGCCTGGGGTGTTTTAATTGCCTTAGTTTCTAAATAAATGTAAAGAGATTTGTACAGGTCCTGGATGCAAACGACCTCTTGCAGAAAGGCTGCCTGACTTTCCTTGTGGATTTTTGCCTTTGAAAGAAGGAAGAAAATCCCATTAAGGCTGGGCTAGGAGTGTGGTACTAACATGTGCCCAAAACTATAATTAATGCAGACACCACTTCTCGTTTTGAGATTTAACCAGCACCTCTATATCTTCTCAGCTGCTAACACAGGTTGTTAAATACTCTTTCGTCTAGCTGATTTTTTTCAAGATTTTTGTTCCATTTCACTGGCAAACTACAAGTGACATGAAGACACATCAATAGAAATAAGACAATTACGATGGATAGATAGATAGTCAGTTAGTCAGTGCTTAGGTCAGTATGCAAATTACTATTTTTAGAAATTACACATTTTTGCCCTGCATGTGGGCTCTCATCTTTCTGTAATTATGGGCATTCTGCTATATAATAGAGTCTACTTCTGTATGACAAGTTATTTTGTAACACGTTGGCAGCAGTTTCAATTGCACAAATCGATCCAGGCATTGGAAATTTAACACAGAATTTTTACCTTTATTGCCTAGTTTAGTTTCTACCTGTTCTCTGCAGGTGTGCAGGGAATATGAGTCTCGTCCAAATTCCAGATCACTATTTGCTTGGGGTAATTTTAATTGAGCTGGCTGAAGGTGAAACTCACCCCAATGAATAATAATACCTGCTCTTCTAGAAGAACGACAGAGATGAAAATAGAATTAATTCAGAGATCCATTCCTATGGTCTAGCCACTGGGCACACATCCTCCAAATTAGATTGGACAGAATGGGAACTCCTTTGAAATTACCAGGCAGCCAATTCAAAATAAACACAAAGGAATGCCTTTCCATAACATACATAGTTGAACTGGGGAACTCACTGCCACCAGTTAATGTGGAGGCCCCCAGTACAAACAGGTTCCAACAGGGTTTAACCAGAGTTGGGAAGTTGGACAAACCACTGCTGTAATCCCCAGAGGTTCAGCTGCCAGCTCCAGCTCAGATAATCCTTCAAGTTCCCATTTTCTGTGATGAGATGCTGAGAAGGTGGCCATGAGATGGATCATCTGCTCACCATGTTCCTCTCAGTCCTCCCCTCCCCATGCACCTCTGGCTGCTTTCAGGAATGAACTGTCAGGCTGACCCAGAAGCTTTGGCCCAGCCCTGTGCACTGCTCTCAGTTTATGTGTTGTAACATGGGGCAGGTCCCCAGGCACAGCTGATCACAGTCCATAAACAGAGAGCCTTGTTACACCCCTGCTCCACAGAAAAGACTGTTCCACACATCTCTCCTTTTCTAAGTACTGAGATTTGCAGAGAAAAGACCATATTTTACCAGAAGGTCCACAAGCAAACCAGTGCACTGAACCCAGAGCTGGCTCTGCAGTGCCTTGGTGACCCTGGAGAGGAGTTCAAGGCAGACTGCATTTTTTGTGTGTGTGCTTGTTATCTTATCTTTGAAGTCCTTTGGGTGGCCTCCATCTGCCTTCAATTGACCTGCACAAAGTCTGATTGCAAATCTTTGTTTAACGAAGCAATTGTAAGATTTTTTTAGCTCCCATACAACAGGTAAAGAGCCTGCCAAGTTCTGCCTTCACAGTTCATAATGTTTTCATTAGCATCACTACCAGAGATTCCAGGTCAGAGTTCAGCCCTCCAACTTCAGTCCAGCACAGTCAGTGCTCTCAGACCTCTTCTTTCCATAATCCACCTACCCCAGGGTTCAGGAGAGAGCTATCTTCCAGCTCTTCCAGAGAAAGCCAGGGGTGTGGAGTTCCCCCCAGTTCCTTCTCTCAGGACATTCTTTCCCCCCATACAATCATTCCCCTTCTTCACTTTGCAGCACTGAGCCAAGGGCTGAATATGTTCCTGTGGCTCACCAAGGGGCAAGCCACAGATGAACACCTGCAGAGTGGAGATGACAAGACTATTACAAAATACTGTAATTGTGATACAAGAGTCTGACTGCCTGGGTCCCACACAGTGGCTGCCTGCACAGCCATGGATCAAACGTTTTCCACATTCATGCAATTCCATAAATGCTCTTGGGTATAAGTTTTCCATAAACACTGTGGACAGACTCTGCTAAGTGATTAAGACATCCATTTTCTGTATAGGTGCCTACATCCCAAGGGTGTCAGTGGCAGTGTGCTGACTTTTCCTGTTTGCACCTAGGAGGCTAATTTCAATTTCTGCTCAGACCCCCTCCTGCACTCTGGCTGTGTGAAGGAGGCATGAATTGCTGACTAAATGTAGTGGTTCTCCATGAACCATGGGTAAAATTCACCCTGCCAGGCCTTGCTCCCAAGAAGTTGTGGCCCAATTTAGACAGGAGGATGGTGAGAGCAGCACATCTATAGAGAGGCTTTTCTCACTGTGCCATGAGAAGTCTTTCCATGCTAGCCTGAGAGTCAAAATAGAAAGCAATGGGCCAGGAGACAGATCAGGAGGGCACACAGGTCTGAGGTGAGTAAAGAACCCACAGGAATGTTAAATGAGTGAGCTTTCATTCTCTTTATTATCTGTCTTGGTTGCAGAGCTTTTGGACAAGATTTTTTTGGGAGATTATCAAGAGAGATATTGGCACCAACTGACAAAAAGTTAATTCCCATCCTCTTGATTCCTTCTGTGCCTGTGGAAGGCAAGGAAGAATTTCCAAATGCATGAATGGGATCTGGATGGGATCTGGATTAGTGCCAGCTAATAAACTCCCCCATGGCTCAGTTCTTCACCTGAGCAAGTGCAAATTCTCATCTTGCAAATGGGAAGCTCTTCTAACTTAGTACAACATAATCTTGTTTAAGTCAGAGTTTTTAAAATAGAAGTGCCCCTTGTGACATAGCATGACCTGCTCACCTTGGCTTCGGGTTTGCTAATACTTTGAAATACTTTGTGGCACCCATCATGGAAGTACAAACAACTGATGCTAGCAGGAACATTTCCTGTATGGAACAGGAGTTTATGGATCCTTTACTTACAGAGGAAGAATTGTACGAGTAGAGTTAATCTTAAGTGTGTGTCCTAACTGTGATGGACTTAGGTGTCTCCTTCCCCTGAACCCTCCTACTACCCTCAGGCAGCAGCTCTATCCTCCTGACCAGTGGTCATATTCACCAGTGGAGATGAAGCATTGGAAAAGTGACCTTCAGTGGTGCCACAGGAGGTTTTGCAGTTGGAAAGAAAATCCTTCTCCATGGTCCTGCTCCCTTGGCTGCAGCACAATTGCTACAGCAGTTGGTGTGTGCTTGGAGGGACCTACAGCTGAATGCTAAATTCATTTATTTCTCAGATTGGACTCTGCATATCTATTTACCAAGCATAACTGTGTGCCTCTCCAGCCTCACATGGGTACTCCCTTGTTTTCTTTTCCCACTGCCAAGAAATAGTAAAATGTTTTGCAACAGCTGGCTGGGAGCACCCACATCCCAGGGCAGCTGGAAGCCAGAGGATATAGAGACTCTCCTAGTAAAAGGCAAGAGCAGTAGATCACATTCCCCTTGGACTGAGTGGAAGTTTAACCCTAATCTCCTACATCCTGTGTGGATGTCCAATCCACCTCCTGCTTTGCTTGTTGACATGTAATTAAAAACCACAAAAGTTTACTAGAAATACAGGCCACGTTTTTACAGTGTCATAAAAGTTGTCCTTGCATAAAATGTACATTGAGCAAGAGGGACATAGATTAGTAATTCTTACAGTATTAAGACTTTTTGTTCCAACATGCTTCACTTTTTAAAAAGGTGTGTGAGGTTTTTTGTTTATCTGGTAAACTATATTCAATCAGGCACTTTGTAACAGCAAATGTAATCAGTGGCTTAGGAGAAGCAGCAGAGAGGAAGCACGTGTCTCATTGATACTGCAAAGGGAATTTAAGTAAATAAAATGGATAACTTGTGCTGGAGTCAGGATGTGACGTAGGCCTGAAGTCAGTCTGGTACTTGCAGGCAACCTGCTGGACTGCAGTGGGATATTTAACATCACAATTTGTTTTATTAGTGTCATAAAGTGCTCTGTCTGAACTAGTGGTCAGGATTTAGGAGTGGGTCAATATTGAAAAAAATCCATTAATTGATTATGGAATTTTTCAAACTTTCTGGACTGTGAACTGTGTTGTGTTCACTCAATCTGTCTGCAGAGAAAGGCTGTTTGCAGAATGGGTGGTTTTTATAAACCTTTTTCCTCATTAACACATTTTTCATCCAGCGAAGGCTGTAAAAATGCCGGGTGAGTTCAGTCACCAGTTGCACTCCATGATTGGTAAATTCTCCAGAACTGCCCCGCTGAGGAGTCCTAGGAAAAAGTTTGCAAATGGTTTACCTATGCTAAACTGTGTTCAAAAGAACAGGTGCCAAAATACAAGGAAAAAACCCACATCATCGTAGCCAAGATCAAGGATGAACCTGACTAGAGATTTTCTCACCATTTTTCTTCCAGTGGACTTTCCTGTCTTGGCTATTGAATGATGTCTTCCACAAACATGATGCTTTACCTCCAGTCCTGCCACAGTCACCCCAACTCAAGGTCCCCAGCAGCCACCTCTTCCTCCTGCAGCCAGGTCTTTTGCAAAAACACCCTCTGAAGGCATTGACTTGGCCTCATTCTTTGCCTGAGCTTCATCCAACAACAGCACGAGGAGGTGCAGCTGGGGGTGATGTTTGGAAAACCTCGTTCATGAAATGTAAATACTTGTAGGTGATTGTATGGATAATATGGTTTCATGAAGAAACCACTTGATGTGTCAGTGTTAATACCTACATCCCTTCATTCCCCTGGTGTTTGTATGCACAGTACATATTTTGCTTATAGAATACAGAGCAGGGTTGTAATAGAGATGTCTTCAAGCTACATTTATTTGATCTATTTGTTTTTACATTATTTTTATGCTACTAGCAAATGGGCTGTTTGGGAATCAAAATGCCAAAGCTGAGGTATGAGCAGGATTGCTCATCTCCATCCCCCATCATCCATGATAAAGAAATCAGGCTGGTATTGATTGTGGCAGAGGGGGGAGCAGAGTACACTAAGTATGCAAGTCCATGCCAGTCATTTAGCACCTGGGGAAAGGTGATATTTTTGCCTTAACTTCCTGGCAGTTTAGAGCTGTGCTGTGTACTGTGGGACAGCATCACGTCCTTTGGGAGGACACAACGGGAAATACCTTCTGGTAAACATCATTAACAAGAATTTTCAGCAAGTATTGGTGATTATGCACCACTCAAGGTTGGAGAATGGCAAGGGAAAGATGTGTTTCTTTAACCAGCAGAGTGCAGGCATTCAGACCTCAGTGAAGAGGGATCCCAGCAGGGCTGATCCCAGGGCTGTCAGTTCGTGCACTCTGTGTTTCCCTGTGTCCCAAGAGCCTTCCTCCCTGGTCCCAGTGACCTCGGCAGGTTTGCTGGCAGTGGCCTCAGCAATCACAGCCCCAGGGAGAGGTTGCCCCAATGCAGGGGCAGGTTCACACCCCAGGGCTGCCACAATGCACATCCCAGGGCTGACCTCTGTCTTGGAGAATCCCACACCAGGGTGAGTGCTGGTGGTCAGTTGGCTTCAACAAACCCCCCAAAAACCTTGATTTCAACCAAGACAAGTGTGCATCCTGCATGTTTTGGCCAAATTGCTATCAGGCCTGTCTCCCCATGGACATTGTGGCCATGAGATCCTGGAACCTAAACACCTCTTCCTCTTTATGTCACACTGCTGCTTCCTACAATTTCTCATATTTTTGTCTTTTGTCCTCCTGGACGAGGTCAGCCAGACTGTGACTCTCCTTCTGCCGAAGCTGAAGACCCATTAGCCCCGTTGTGCAGAGCTTGAAGGATTTGCATTTATCACCACCCCATGCATTAGACTTTGCTGAAAGTGCTCCTTATCTCTCTCCCCCATTGAGCAAGGGATGTAATAACTTCCAAGCCCTTACCAATACCCAGGATATGAATGCTGCCACCTCCAAACAGCCTGTGACACTGCATCCATCACCTTGTGTCCATCACATCTCAGCCTTGTGGGAGCTCTGCTCACACCATCCTCAGGCAGATACAAGTGGATTATGTATTTTGGTTTAGAAGCAGAAGATTTTTTCGCTTTCTCAATGATCATAAAATACATTCTTAGTTCTGAGTGTTCTTTGTCTTTCTCTCTTACCGGGAAGTGTGAAAAACAAGGCTTGAGAGTTCAAGAGCAAAGATTTTTTTTGTGCATTCAGGTTTGAGGTCCATGTGTGAAAAACCTACCACCAGTTCCTAAAACAAGATTAGAAGGTGTCACCAGCATGATGTACAACTGCCCAAGAAACAAGCTTATTTACACAGGAAAAGATGCAAACCAATTGGTTTGTGCATGTACAAATGAGAGTGTCTATGTGTGGACAGAGCAGGAGATACCAAACAGACCAGAAATGGAAAGCTGAAATATAAAAGGACAAGGGCATTTAAAAAATGCAAGTGTTTGTTTTTATGGTGCATTTATAACAGGCAGTTCATAAGCCTGTACCCTTCCTGGGCTACTGTAAAAGCAAAGTGAGAAATGCAGGGAGGAGTAACACCTTTTATCAGACCAGCTGATAACAGCCTGAGAAAACAGATATATTGGGACACACAAAGCCTTGCTCAGGCCAGAGGAGAGGTTTCTGTTCAGATCTGACAAGAAGTCCATGTACCTGTTAAACTTGTCTGTTTTCCATGCCTTTAGAGGTTACAGTTGCTGTCAGGCCATGGGATTCAGCTGTCAGGAGCAGCTGGGAGCTGGCAAGGGACCCCACACCACCAGGGATGCCTGGATGCTGTGCCCCCTTCCCTTGCTCATTCCTGCAGCTCCCTGCCAAGGGCCTCTCTGATGCCCAGGCTGAAATCAGGACTGCCTGGAACACCTTCTTCTTGGAAAATGTGCATTTGTGTGGTTAGACCTGCTCTGCAGGGATATAGACAGGACACCAATGGTCCCAAACACACTCCTCAGTTCCTGGTTTCCTCACCTCTGCTCTGGAGCTGTCCAGTTTTCCAGTATGCCCCATTTACCAGGATGGAAGTTTTCAAGAAGGGCTGGAAGCCTTGAGAGCCTTGCATAGTTGGTAGCACTTCCCTCTCCTGGACCAAGGCTAATCTGCTAAGAAGGGCACATTTGGAGGATCCTGAACTGGAGGACAGAGTGGAATTATAGTAGAATCATTTAGGTTGAAAAAGACCTCTAAGATCCTTTGGGTCCAACTATTAACCCAACACTGTCAAATCCACCCCTAAACCCTGTCCCCCAGTGCCACTTCCACACGTCTTTTAAATTATTCTGGGGACTCCTCCTGGGCAGCCTGTTCCAATGCTGGAAAACCCTTTCCATGAAGAAATTTTAATATTATCCATTTTAAACTTCCCCTGGAGCAACCTGAGCTCATTTCCTCCCATCCTCTCATTTGTTACTTGGGAGAAAAAACAGATACACACCTGGCTACACCCTGCCTGTCAGGGAATCCTAGAGAGCAATTAGGTTTCCCTCAGCTTCCTTTTCTCCAGGCTTAAACAACCCCAGCTGCCTCAGCCAATCCTTGTAGGATTTGTGCTCCAGACCCTTCCCCAGCTCTTCTCTGGTCCTGCTCCAGCACCTCAATGTCCTTCCTGAACTGAGGGGCCCAGAACTGGACACAGGATTTGAGGTGTGGAAAGTACAGGGGACAATCCATTCTCTAGCCCCGCTAGCCACACTATTGCTGATAAAAGTCAGAATGCTTATCCTGCATCAGTGCTTAACTAAGGGGTGTTCTGCTCTTTGGGGTTTCCCACTTACCAACTGGTGCACCTCCTGTGACCTGCATAGCCTCAAGGTAGGCTTTAAAAGGTCAAAATAAATTGTTTCGACCTTCCAGGGCTCAGGGGAGAAATTATTTCTATTCTGCACCACATTTTTATTCTGTGGTGGAATGAGATTTTTTTGCACCTTTTGCTGAAAATTGGGGATGTCTTGTAAACTCACCATTCCTTGACCACTTCTTTCCACAGCCCTTCCTCAGCAGCAGCTTTGCAGGCTCCTCTGGGCACGTTGCCAGATGGAAGGGATGCTTTCACAGGAGAGGTGAGGAGAGGTTGTTCGATTCTCTCCTATCTCTATATTTGCATCAACAGAAGCTAAAAAAAGAAATGTCTCCGTACCTACAGCTGCACTAAATATAACTATCTAGCTGGTTCTATATATACATTTTTAAAAGCATGATATGTGATACTTGCAAAGGGTTGAGCCTGGAAAATAAATTACAATGCCAGAGGGCCAGAGCTGTCAGTCACTCCATGCAAGGTAAACCACTGATTGATTTGGTCCTCGAGAATGGCTGACTTTTCTCTTTGTTGTCCTCTGAAATAACAAACTTAGTGTATTTTCCGGTTTACAAAAAAAAAAAAAAAAATTAAAAAATAAATGCTCAAAAATAGTAATAATAGTAACTGATATCTGAAAAAACAGGGAGAGCCAAGGATGTGGTATAGAGATTTTGGATCATCTAGGGTTAAAACCTCCAGTCCTCAGCGCCAGTGATATCAGTCACTAATAGTAACCTTGCGTAGCTGCATGCATTAAGGTGGTATTGGATGATAAGGCAGAGGAGCGAAGCAATCTGTTGGGTTACAGCTGAAAATAGAGTCACTGCTGCACAGGGAAAAGCTCCATCCCCTCCCTGGCTCTTCCTTCAGAAATGAAAATGCAGGGAGTCGTGCCGAGGGAAGGGAGATCTGATTTCCCACTGCTAAGAGACAGGGTGGCACCTGTGAGAAGGATTTCAAGGTCACGGTGGCGATGCTATCAGCGGTGATGGGGGAGCAGGCAGACAACAGGTGAAGGCTTCAGAGGTGGTGGGGCTGCCAGGGAGATCATCCGATAGCCATGGCCAGCCGCCTGCTGGGGGGCACCTTCAGCCCTTGTTTTCCACACAAAAGCACGGGAATCAAGGTGATGATGAGGGTAAGAGGTAAAGGATTGTGCCTGTAGGTAACTGAGGTTACACAGCCACCCACCCTGACACCCACCAGGCATCTTGGAGAATCCCCCTCCACTGCCCATGTCCTGGTAAACCTCCTGCTGCCAACAGGGCAGGGTCAGCCTGGCAACAAACTCATGTTTCCTTTAATCACACATATTCAAAGGCAAATCAACGAAATGGCAAGGAATAGTGAGGCTTGACCGAGGCCAAATGAACTCTCAGTGCAGTCTCAAAACTGCAGCTCTGTCAGTAAAGGCAAGGATTTGAGCATAGGATCTGACATTTCCACTGATAATCTTTGTTCCAATTGTGTTCCACCTACATTTCTAATCTTTGGCAAAGCACTTACCAGCTTGGCACCTCTGTTTACTCTTCTTCTTGTAGAGCAAAAAGAAGTCACGAACCACTTCACAGGCTTACATTAGAATTTCATAACTAATATTTATATGAGTGTTGGAGATCCCTGTCTGGGAGGTACTACAAAGGGGACCTCTACATCAAAGGTGCAAATATACACAAAAGTGGTTCAGGGAGTACATAGACTGGCTTTTGTAAAGAGGCTCCTGAAGTGGGGGCAGCAGTGTGAGCAAAGGTTGCACAACTCAGTCAGGGTATGTTCCAAGGTGATACTGAGACCTTAACTAAGACCTTTCTGGAGGGCAATGGAAATTTCACCCTGTTAAGAACAGGTGCAAGGCATTCAGAATGTCATAAATTTAATCTGGATTACCTTTCCTGGATTATCTGATTTGGATAGTGAATTTAAAAACGCCACTTAGCTTGACAATAAGCATTCTGACCTACCACTTTGTTTTTTCACCAGTCTTTTTTGTCCTCATTTTTTTGCTCTCCAAACTCCAGAGCTATCTGGACACTTGAAAGCCCGCAGTCAAGAGTTTCTCTGATTATGCCAACACTCATCAATCCCACTGGCAGAAATACTAACAGATCCTTGGTGCTCTTTTGTAATTAGGGAACAAGTATATTCTTGCACTTTAAGCACTGGGGAGGTGAGTGGGAGATGGGAATTAAATTTGCCCCAACAAAACCCTCTTGCAGAAATTTTCCTAATGCTGAATCTTTCTGTAACTCCTGAATATCACATGGCTCCTATTCTACATTCAGTGAATTTGCCCCGTGACACCTAAAAATATATTTATGGTGGTACTGTCTACCTGCTCTGAACCCTGAAATCTACCTTGTATATATTTATTTATTTATTTATTTATACATATATGTACCTCTTGTCACAACCATAGGACTATGAAGCTATGGGGACGTAAGTAATCTTACAATTTAAGGGCATTAGGACACAGCTTATATTGTTTGTTATTTTATTGGGTTAATTTTTCCAGCTCTTCTTTCCATTTCTCAGTTTTCCACTGCCCCTTACGGGGACATTGAGGACTGCCTGGGGTTGGCACCCAGGTGTTTTCCCGGCTGCTAATTTGTACTTTAAATAAAAGGGAAGTGAAGCTGATGCAGGTAGGGCTGGTGTGGTTCCAGCAGGGATCAGTGGGAAGGAGAAGGTGCTGCTTTACCCCACACTGGCCCTGAGCAGTGGGAGATTGAGCAAACAGCTGCCAGGACTGCACACCCAAACTGACCACTACAGACCTGAGACACCCTGCCTAACAAGGTGCCTAACAACTCCTCTGAGCCAGACACTGAAAATTAACTGAGAAAAGGGCAAACAAGCCAAAGGCAGTTGGGGAAATCCTGCTGTTCTGCCTTCTTTTGCCCATTTCTCAGTTCAAGGCCCTAAAGGCTGTATCCTGAATGGTGGGACACCAGTGCAATGTCCCTGGGACCATAGCTGCTGCCACTGCTTCTGTGGATGGGGATTGTAGGGGGACAAAAGGCTATTGCTGGTGTAGGGGCAAGGAGGATCAGAGGAATCATCTGAGAATTGATATAGGTGCAGCTGCCTGTATTTCATTGTGACCAAGAGCCCTCACTGTAGTGGACAGAACTTTATAAATGTAAGTGCTTAACACAGTCTCCTGCTGGGCACCGAACTGTGTGCATGCATGGTGAAATATTATGGTTGCACGACTTTGACTGTTGATTTCCTCAACCAGAATTTTCCTTGTAACTTTTGCCATTGTAGGGCTTTCCAGCCAACACTGCTATGGTATTTAACAGGTAGCATTACATTTAAACACTGAAAATAGGCTTTTCTAGCTTCTGAGCTTGGTCAGAGAAAGAAAGACAGTACACCACTACTTGAACACAATAAAATGTTTCAAACAGAACTTAAAAACATTTTCTAAAGTCTTTAAGAAATATCACATCATGGCTTTCCACAAATCATGCAAGAAATCTAGGAATGAATCACTTCCCAAGCAGATGCCCTGCTCACTGTCTAGTAGCCTGCTGCTGGCCATGCCAGGCTGTGACTTGCAGGTCACTGCTGACCTGTGAGTCCAGGGGACACAATCTCCAGCCAGGCTGCATCAGGACAGCTATCCAAAGAAACCCTTGTAGGTGGCACAGTGACAACCCTAGTGCAGGGATTTGGCTTCTCTCCAGCTTCATGACAGGTCTGCCCCAGCACGAGGCATGGCCCACATCCCATGGTCTGTCTGCCATGGTGAGCAGTGATAAAAAGGCTTTGGTCTACATTATTATGGTCTCAAACTGGGCTGTGTTTCCAGCCCTCCTTGCATGCAGAAAATGTTCACGAAGGATAATCTTAGGGTCAGAGCATGAGACAAAAAATCAGGTGAATTGGTTGCCTTTGTGACAACAGGGAAAACAGACATCTCCCTGCTTTGAGGTCAGGCAGAAGAAGAACTTCCCCCTAACACAGACCAGGGCTGTGGGAAGTACCCAAACAAAGCCAGATCCTTCCCTGGCTGCAGGAACTATCCAAGCAAAGCTGCATCCTGCCATTCTTACTCCTGTGCTGCCTCTTTCTGCCCTCAGAAGAGCTGTAGAGCTGTAGCATAAAAGCAGGTCCAGCATTCAGTCCAGCTGCACACACAGAGACAGCAGGAAAGCTTGTGGCACTCACTGTTTCCCCATCATTTCCATTTCTACTGCTGCATCCAGATTTTGTGTTTATCTTTCTTGAAGCCCTTCGGTGCACGCTGAGACTTTAATGCCTGGAAGAGATGTTAAGTAATGAGACTCTTAAATACAGATGCATCCCCTCAGGTATCTCCTGGGTCTCCTGTGGGATCAGTCTCTTCCCAGCTTTTGCCACTGGCACAAGGCTGTGCCAGCAGGGTGACTGCTGCAAGGATTAAACTAGGGTCACAATTAGCTCAAGATTTTGAGTACTGAGTCCAGGCCCTAAGGAAAGTGGCAGGGATCCAGAAAGGAGGTGGTACCCAGCAGCACAGTGGGTGTCCTGGGATAGCGTGGGCTCTGCAGGAGAGCTGCACACCACTGCTCTGAGCACCACAGATCTGCCCAGAGCTGAAACCCCAGGAGATCTCTGCTATCTCTGTTTTCCCCATGGTTTCTGTATGCAAAAGCAACCCACAAGTCTCATTTTTTAAGTCTTTTGCAAGGTTCGAAAGGAGCAGGGAAGAAGCATTGTTAGGGGTAACCTGAGCCTCAGGTTGGTGTTGTGAAATCCCAGAGGAAAGGAGCCAGGAAAGGGTAAAAGGGAAGTGGGAGGAGAGCTGAGGTTCCAGGAATTGTTAGCTGCACATACAGGAAAAATAATATTGCCCTCCCTTTCTCATTAGCAGCAGTGGAGATGCTTTGCTGTAAACATTGAAAACATTTGTGTCCTCAGTCAGATGACTACACGTGTGCTTGCAACAGTGGTCAAGGAAAAGGCTGGATTCTCTAAAAGCTGAGATGTTTGCCAAGCTGCACATTTGATAGAGAATAAACTGCTGATCCCTCCTGCATCCTCTCCTCTGCACCTGAAATATTGACCATCGTGCAGCCCCACAGTCTCGGCAGTTTTCAGGCAGCTCCTCTCCCTCCCTGTCCCACCGAGAGCCAGAAGCTCAGGGCACTCTGCAGTGAGCAGGGCTCCACGGACCCTGCTTCCTGCTTCCTAAAGATGGAGACGTTCAGGAGCAGCAGGAGTCATTCCAGATGATTTGCTAATGAACAGAGGTATGGCAGGAACATAGCCTACCTTTTATTAAAAAATCATTTCTAGATAAGAAATAAAGGACTGGGGGGGGAGGGAGGGGGGTTTCTTCCCAAATTACATTTTGCAGGAGAGAAAATGCAAATTAGCAGAACAGTTCTTTTGGTTAGCAAACTGACTTAAAATTTACTCATTCCTGATTTCTTTGCAGTCTTCTTTAATGTGAAAAATGTAATGTCCCTGCACCTTGGGGTTGAATTTTACTCAGTTTCAAGGAGAAAATAAGTTTTTACCTCGCAACACTTTATGAGGATGCCAAAGACAATATTTAATATATTTCATAAGTCTTAAGCCTATCTTCTCCAGAATTTCCAGTAGTGTCAGTAGAAACTTTATAGAATTGTCCCCATCATCTGCTGAAGAAATGCAAGGCCAAGAGCAGAAGCAATCATTCCAGATCCCTCAAAGCAGCCTAACCCTGATTATCAAACATCCTGTTAGATATGCTGGGTCAAATTTAGTCCTGCTGTAAACTAATGCAATGGTGTTTAGAGGATTCTGGCTTACAGCCATTGATGAGTATGTATTTGCCATTGCTTAGACAAATGACCTCATGGCAAAAAGTATTATTAATCTGGGGGATTTCTTTATGAAAACAGCCAATAATATTTCATATGGCATTCACAGGTTTAACTCCAATTTTATTGCACTTAACACAGGTTCTCTCATCTCCATGGGCTGTACAAGAGGACCCTTATGGACTGTGACTGCTGTTTCTCACAGTTTTCACCTGCTTCTTTCTTGCAGATTCTTGGCTTGGACAAACCTAAATGTCCAAGAGGAACTTATCTGCCACCTTGCCGAGAAAACAGTCAAAACAACAAAGTAATTAGATCACAATTGAATACTTTAGGGAAGCATGATTTTAAGTTTTGATCTGCCACAGGCTCCCAGTACTGGGTAAGTTACTTAGGCCTGTGTCTATTGCACTTAATTCTTGCTATATCACTGGAAGCTCCCATGGTAGGAGCATGGTCTGCATTGGGAAGCTCTGTTGCCTTGAGGGCAGGAAGGGAGCTGGGAGTTTGAATAAATTACCTTCCTTTGATACCTGCGTTTCACCACGAATTATGCAAGAAATTTAGTCTGCTGGCTTAGATACTTATGCTTCTTAAAGACACCAAGGAAAAGTCCAGGGTTTGACTTTTGCATGGGGTGGTTCCAAATGTGAAGAGACCCTCAGCATTTAGTCCACACAGCAGCACCGACAAGAAAAATATTAAATATAGTGAACTAATGAGACACATCCTTCTGTTCTTAATAGAGAGGGGGATAACTGTGAAGATTTTAGAAGAAAATCTGAAGGTTGGTTGGAATGCTGACACAGAAGTTAGTCTGGGTCATTTAAATCTGCACAGCATCTTATGTTTCAGAATATCCCAAATCCCTTAAAATTCTACAGTAATATTAATGAGCCTCTAGAATAATGGCATAACAGAGTTTTGTAGCCAGGATAATTGAAGGTCAGAAGAGAGAGCATTACCTCTTTCCAGAAGCCTTGCCTTGCTTTGGAAAACACAGCTTGAGGCTGAAGCATGAGATTAAATCCCAAAGTCCACATTTGGGATGATTTGTGAAATTCAATGTGAGCATTTGCAAAATGTTCATGTTTACATTTCTCCTGGCCTCTTGTTATCTTTCATCATGAAGTGCAGGTGTTAGAGCACAACTACAACCACATTGCACTCTCTGAGCTCTTATGAGCTTTTGATCACTTTAATCACTGTACTTTAGAGTAGCTTGATCTATTTTTTCCAACTAATTTGACATTCCACAAGGTAAGAAGGTAATTAGTGACGTCTGCTCTACTGAAAGGATATGGAATTTCACTTATTCCCCGAAGAGCTTTACATTTTGGCTACAACTATTGTTAGATAGAAAACAATGCTTCTTTCTTAAGGAACCAGAAGTAAAACACAACTTTGAGTAACCTGGTCATGCAGCTTGCTCACATTTTGTTTTAGTTCTGTCTTTGATGCCATACAAAGAATGAATTTTAGCTTTCCTTTGCCCTCGTGGGTCCAGCTGCTGTAGTAGTCAGTGCTAGTTACCTGCACATCTCTCTCTTGGTTATGTTTGCTGACTTTATTTGGCACCAGGCTCAGGTACATGGCTGAGAACAAGGTTTTCTTGTTTGGGGCATGGTTTTGCAACCCTAGGAAGTTAAAAGCAGGAGGTTCTGCTGCTTTTACTGCCTGATCTTATCTGAGTCACTTAGAAGGTACCAGCTGTCTGGGTATTAGCTAATTGCACAATTTGTGTGTGTTTGTGCAGGCTTTCATAAAAGATAGGAATGGTATCAGTGGGGTAATGCTTTCACCTTCCCCAGGGGACTCTCTGGCTGTGTGACCTGACAGTGTTACACGGCTCATTGCAGAACAACACTGGTCTGCTGCCTCCTGAGGAGTGAGTCTGACCTTTGTTTAGACAAACCATCTGCTTTCTCTGCTCTCTCTCTCTCTCACAGTCTCTGATCTACAGCCACAAAGGAAAAGGAGTGGCCTGCAGAACTTCAAACACCAAAAAAACATTTCAGCCTGAGTTTGCTGAGGTGCCTGGGATCCCAGCCTCCCCTGGGAGGTGGTGGCTGTATCAGAGCTCTCCAGCGTGTTCCCAAGGAGGAGATGCTTTTGTAGCCAGACAGGCAATTTCTTTCCTCTGAAAACCAGGGGCGGGCTGGATGGCAGCAGATGCTGCTTCAGAAGCTCCTTTCCAGGTTTTGATGATCAGCACACTTCCCAGTGCCAGCAGCACTCTCAAACCCAGTGCAGGACTGCAGTGTTGGTAAAGCATTTGCACTCTCACACAGGTGCCCTCTCACCCTTGCCTTTTGCAGGTAATCCATCCCTCCCCATCAGCCACAGCTGCACTGCTGGGAAATGAGATGCTGTGAGGTCAGTGCTGAACCTCAGAGCAGTTCCCTGCACTGTTTCACTCTTTTAAAGTGTGCTGGGGGGAAGGCCTTGAACGTATTGGGATTTCCCTTTCCCTGGGTTGCTCCTCAGGGCAGCAGCTGCCATGTGTCACTCCCCTGAGAAATGGGCAGGTTTCACCAGGCACATTCACTGAGCTCAGAACAGCAGAGACAGAGGCAGGGGGTCCTCAGCTCATCAGGACACTGTACTTCCATTCTCTTCAGTTTCCTTCTCTCCATGGATATGGGGTGCTATAATTGAGAAAGCAAAGAGGAAAGAGGATTTAGGTCCATCTCAAGACACCTCAAGGTCTATCTCAAGGTAGGGCAAATGTACACCACTTCACTAAACTTCCGAATTTTAGTTTCTTTTTAGAATTTGGAATGGTTACTCCTGCTCATATAAATCCTGCAGCCTCTCTAGCTGGAGCAAGGAGCCTCATGTAGCACACACAGTTCTTTGGAGTATTGCAGGGTTTTATTAATCCTTTGCCTCTATCTTAAGTGAGTTCCCCAGGCCCCACTGTGCAGATGTTGGACTGCAGCAAAATCCAGTCCTAGAGGGGTTGGTGATGGCTCCAAGTCTTCCAGCTGCTCTCACCAGCCTGGGAATGGCACCTCTAATGCTCCTGGGATCAGCTGATGCCAGCAAAGATTGGGCTGAGAAGTCCAGAGCTGCTCACACCACTGTGACCTGAAGTCCTTATTTAGCTTGTACAGTAAGGAACAAAATGAGGGTTGCCTGTTGTTACTGCACAGGGTCTGTTATGCAATAAATATTGTTGAAATAAATGGCCAAATCCCCAGTGCTCCCCAGATTATAAGATTTCATCCACCAGCATATTAGCCTGTCCATGAGAAGGACAGGAGGCAGATGGCTGTGTGGGGATGGACAGTTGCAGTGTAGGATTCTTCTTATTCAAGAGCTGCTGAGATGTTTGATCTTACACTACAGAAATCACATAATTCAAAGGCAGCAGGATCCAGGCCATAAGGAAGTGAAGATGGAAAAAAATCAATCCACCTTATCAAACAAACGTGTGTCTGCAAACACGTGCCTAAGATAGCAATGCTATTCCTTTGCATCCATGGAAATGAACAGTCTGGTGAGAATCAGTGGGTTTCCATTATGATGAAATCCTGGGTAGTCCATGTGCTGTCCCTTTTTGGAGAGTCCAGGTCCCAAGCTGGTGCCAGGGGCTGAGATCTTGTCACAGTCACTCACTGTCCTCTCTGCTCTTCCAGCCTTTGCCCTTCCAAACAGAGATCCAGGCTGCAGTGAGGGCCAATCCACAGAACCCCCCATGTGCCCAACCCCTGACATCTTCAGTGTTGCATAAGGAGCACGGTGGGATTTTTTTTTACACAGACAAGGTTTTGCTTTTGCTGGTTTCTTGCTGCAATAAATTGGCAGATGATGCTCTAATGAGAACAATAACGCACCACCCTACATGCTCTTTTGCAGCTCGTGAAAGGCTCTAAAAGCTTTCACCAGACACATTGTCTGATTTTTAGGGAGTGTCACTAGCACTGTTTACCCTAGACAGGCAGAAGCCTGTTTTTATCCCACATGGTTGCTGGACAATTAATGTCGGGCTAAGTGACCAATAATTAGTCTGATGCGAGGAGCCCTGATTCCTGAGATTTTCCAACAATTTCAGCAGCAGAGGCTGCCTCAAGGCAAGCTGTCCCAATGGACCACTTCAATGAACTCCTTCGTGGGTGGCATGCTGGGGTGCAGTCAGTTGGCATCAGATGTGCTGTGCCATTTCGCACCAGCTGATGGTCAGCACCAGTGACTGCGAGGGTGCTGTCCTCCCGTGACAAAGTGATCTGTGCTCTCCAGCGTTTTCTACTCGGAGATACCCATGCAAGGGATGGAGAAGCGTTTCACTTTGCTCAATTGTTTCCACTTGTTCTGTTCTCCAGCGACAGACTCGGGACTGTCTTTACTCTTTGTTACAAAAGTTATTTGGCAGCTCAGATGAACTCCCGTGGGTGGTTATCACCAGCTTGTGATTAAAATTATCCACCGAACAGCTGTTTCTTTGGAAGGAATGTATTGTTTCGTTAACCTGTAAACCCACAGCAATTAAAATTGGGTTTTGAAACTACAACAACAAAAAAGCTGTCTGCGTGCTATCTCACTGTTGAGCATGCCATTTCCCATGTGCTCTGCTTGTCTCCTTTTCCTGCAGCATCTCAGTGTGAGGAACTGAGCTGACAGGTGATCTTTTTCGACTTTCAGGTTACCTTTGTCTGCTTTAGGACCCACAGCCAGCCTCTACTTATTTATGCATCTTTATCTGAAGGGGAATCGACTCTACTTTAATTGCACATGAAGGGGATGATAATAAAATGTTAATTACTTTTTCTGCCCGTGCACTGATCTCTATCTGGCAGAATTTGCCCTTGATGATCCCAGAGCATCAGCACCACTGCAGACACATAAATGCAGACATGAGAATCCAGGGATCTCCCCCATTGTTCCCAGGCTGTTCAATGCTTTTCCATTTCAGCAGCTGCATGCAGCATCACTGATGTGGAACTGCTCAGCACATATGCTAATACCAGTATTCACTATACTGGCAATCCCTACATGAGAGCTAATGTGGGATTTCTTTCGGTGGTGTCTTTTTTTGCAGTACTGAAATCTTCTCATTGCTTAAACTGCCTAGAAATGGCCCACTTGTCTGCCTCAGAGGAATCTCAGGCTCACAATAGCCTGTTAAAACATGGAGCTGTTCAAACATGTATCCGTCATCCATAGCTCCCTATGTCCTGTAACACACCTACTGCTGGGATAACTGAGCACCTGTCAAGATTCTATATTGCTAGCCATGAAGTCCTCTCGAATTTATCAACAGAGAAGCTTACACTGCTGCCTGGCAAGCTTTTGTGACTCAACCTTGACCTCTAAGGATCTTCTGAAGATGAGAAAGCATCGCATTCTCCTTGCAGATTTAATCACTGTTTCCTCTGCTGTGGGCTCTGAGTGACAAGATGGTAGAGATATCCTTAGCTCAGGCAAAATCACCTGAATGCAGTCGCTGCTACAAAGACACAGATCATACACTTGTGCCAAACATTGTGTTTGGCATCCCAGGCTCCCAAACAAAGCAGAAAACTGCCCACAGCCTGAGTGACCGACTGACCATCAAGGTCAGTCACCTCCCAAACATGAAGACTCTGGGCCATGTTTGAACTGCTGGCCCAAGGGCAGGACACTCTCTATATCCTCACTGTCCCTAGAGCTTCAGAAGGATGCTTACAACCTTGCAAACTGCCCCCCCAAAACATGTCAATGAGGCATCAAGTGACACTAGACTGCCACTAGAAGCCACCAGAGGTGAGTGCTGAAAGATTCCCACGTGTTAACACTAAATTTTTCCATTATAACTCTAGTAAAAGCAAATATGACTTGTCCTGTGCACTGATATCTTTGTCAAGCACTGCTTCTCACAGAAGTCCAGGTTTAAGACCTCTCTCTTTCTTTTTCTGGGTGCTCCCCATTTCCCAGAACGTGTCTCAGAGTTGGAGGCAATTCCATTGCTGAGACACTGCATTTCTCACCTCCTGATTGCAATTAGCCACTGCCAGCCAGGGTCTGGTGAGCTCCTGGTGCTGAGGAGCCAACAAGAAGCAGAGACCAGCACAAGGCTTGGCAGCACACGTGCTGAGAACAAACAAGAAATGCAGCACTGTGTTCCTGAGGTGCCTCCACTGCCAAACAAGGTTCTCAAGGCTCTCTGTGTGTGTCAAAGCCTGTTTCTGGAGGCTCAGCTTGCTCCTCACACTCTTACACATTGCCATCAAGCGTTTGACAGAAAGGAAGCATGGGGAAATAAAGGTTGCTGTAGGTAAAAACAAACCCAACTGTGCTCTTGTTAAGCAATCCTCCCAGTCACCCCTATCCCAAGGCAGCATCAATCACCCCAATGGATAAATTACCTCTGATTATGGTGGCTGCCACACTAGGTGACCTCTGGAGGTGGGCAGAGCACCCCTGTCCCCTGTCCTGCCTGCTGTGCTCTGAGGCATACTCATGACCTCCAAAGCACAGTTGTCAATAGTCTTTACCTCAGTCTTCATCTATTTGTAAAGAAGCTTATAGCAATGCTGGGGCAGGTAGGTTTTCATCTCAGCTCTCCAAGGGAAATTCCCCTGAAATCTATGCAGCTAAGTCAGCCTCCCTCCATGGGCCCCAGGAAACCCTCCTGGCATCCTCTCCCTTGTTCATGGATCATCCAGTGCAGATGATGCACAGCAGACAAGCACTGTGTCATTGCTGAAAACATCCAGTGCGTGCCTATTTCAGAGCAAACAGCAATTCTGACCCATGGTCTATTCTCTCGAATCAATGGGAGCCAGCAGTTTAATCTACTTAGAAATTCCCAACCCTCAAGCCAAGGTGTTAAGAAGGTACATGCTGGTAAGGTCCTTCCCAGGACCTATGTCACCCCCTCCTCATTAAATATAAAAAACAGAGAGGGTTTGCCAGAGCAAGGGTGAATCTCAGACTGGAAATCTCCAGCCCCAGGGATCCCTGCATCCCTTCAATACTTCTCACATTGCACCAGTGCAGCAGCCCAAAGGGTGCCAAGCCCTCTGCTCCCCTGTTCCTTGATCTTTAAAGGTCCCTGGAAGGCTGTAAAGGTCTCCCTTACAACCTGTGTTTGATCTCAAGGACACAGCTGTGGAAAGAAATGGTCACAGAAAGGTGACCAAGACTACCAAGTGCCTGCTATGTATGGAAGAAGTCAGGCTAAAACTTTCTGTAGATCTGCTGAAAAGGGTCAAAGCTTGCTAGGCTGAAGGAGTGCCCTGGAGGATTAAGCTGTCCTACTGCCCACCTTCAAGATTTTTAGATGGAGTCTTGAGATTTTCAGAGTACAGTCTGCATGTAGGTAAAAGCAGGATGAATTCACACATTTTCCTCAGCACAGCTCTTTGTCACCTGATTTAATCTGGGAAGGCTGCTGCAGCACCATCCTCATTTTGCTGGATATAGAGGATCCGGCTGAGAAAAATGTAACAATTTTTTCAGCAAGTCAGATTTTTGGCTGGTAATTTCCACCTTTCTCCGGTTCAGCTCCCAGGGGATTTCACAAAGGGGTTTGTCATCTCTCTGGGTCATTCAGCACTCTGGAATGTGCTGTAAAATTATTTGCCCTGAGCAGCATTACAGGAAAGGCATCCATCAGTTAACTCCATCGTCAGCTTTCTCTTCTGAGGGATGTGTTGCTGATGATGAGTCATAAAGACATTGATTTTAACATTTGCTTTGAATCATAATTGCATTCGTAAGATTACATAGTGGCTCTCAGGGATCTACTGAGTTTTTAAATCTATGGTCAATGCCTATTCTTCTTAGTTAAGCACTATATAATGCATAGGATGACTGGATGATTTTTTATTTTTATACATATCGCTTTTGGAAAATGGTGTCTCATGCCTGAAAAATTAATATGAAAAGAAAAAAAGCTTTCTCTTTTTCCAATGGTAGTCTTTGTTTTAAAAATTCAGTATAATGGTTCAGTAGGGTGAAACAGTGCATTATAATTGAAGGTTAATATCCATAGGGAGTTAATATCAGAGGGGTTCCCATCATGATCTGAGATTCCAGTGTTCTGAGCTGCTATAAATCTAAACCAATGGTTAAAAGAATAAAACGAAAAAGGCATACTTGGGAATGAAAATGGGGTGCAAGGTCTAGTCACTAGGAATATGGAATGACAGCCCTATCTTACAGTCTATATTGCTGCACACTCATTTTTTTAGATAAATTCTTCATGGCTATTCTAAAAAGTGATTGTTATTGTTGTCATTATTATTATTATTATTATTATTATTGCTACTACTACCATTATCTTCCACTTTTTATTCCCAGAGAGAGCTCTCCTTAAAATTTCCTTCCTTTCCTTTTTTCCTCCTCTGGTCTTTACCTACAGAATGCTTGGGCAGCAGGCAACACCTCATGAGCCTCTCAGGAACCCCTTCAGCAGGAGCTGGCTCCTCCAGTCTGGGGGCAGTGTTTTCTCCAGGCATCCCACACCGATGGTGCTGTGCCATTCATGGAAAGAAATTGAGCTGTTTCTCTAATGTGAGCCTAATGGAGAAGGTGAGAGCTCCAGGAACACACTAAAACCCACAGTTTACTTTATTTGGTGAGGATTTTGTGTTCTAGGTGAGCATGAGAATGCTGGATGGACACTGACAGACCCTCTGGTAAACAAAACTCTTCCCTTGTGTGGTTTGTCTTCAGTGGTCATGATGCCCCTGAGGCACTTTCCTCCTTGGTGCTGTGGTCAAGGAAACAAAGCACTGTCACTTTACAGAACACTAAGAAATCTCCCTTGCTAGTCTCACATTCAGCCACCTCTCCATTAATTTGCTGAGTCAAAATAGTAAAATAAAAATCCCAAGGCATTAGTGAGGGCAGCAAGAGACGGGGAGAAGCTGATTCTTTTTAAAACCCCATAGGGTCTGGTCTCTGACTTGTGCACTTATTGGTCCTTGCCTCTCCTTTCCACGTTTTTTTTCACAAGTACTTTGCATAATAAGCTGGTGAGAGGTAGGAGCCAAGATCTTCCTAAGGTTTAAAAGCAGACAATAGGATTACAAAATTGTCAAATTAAAAAAAAAAATTAAAATAATTAAAAAAACACCAAAAAGACAAAACAAACAAGCAAACAGAGAAGAACAAAAACAAAAACAAGCCAAACAAAACTAACAAAAACCCAACAAAAAAACCCCACAAACCACAAACAAATGGAAATGCTGTCTCTCCGTGCCACAGCCCTTAACCTTAACAGTACTTTGAATATGATCAAAATCAAAATTGTTCTTTGCAACCTCCATGAAACATTTTTTTCTTCAACTGCCCTGTGTGTCTGAGTATCCTGCTGGACTCTTGTGGAAAATTTCTAGCCCTGGCAGGCAAAAGAGCCACAGGTCTGGCTTTCATTCAGGCAGATGAGGAAAGGGGTAAAAGACAGGTTGTAGTAAAGGTGTCTGAACCTGCTGCTCTGTTTGGGCTGCAAGAATTCATGGTTTGTGGTTCTAGAGCTATTAAGAATGCAAGTGCTAAATAAATGCCAAGTATGATATTCCTGGAGCTAAAAAAGAAGGCAATCTTTCCTTATCCTACAGCTGCGAGGTCAAGGGAAATGTGACTGTTCAGAAACGCTGCGGTTCTCAAGCCCCTGGGGGATTTTAATGTGTTTTATAAACTTGTTTCCAAACCAAGCTATTAGGAAAACAAGATATTTCTCCATAAAGCCTTTATTTTTCTCTCTTTAGGGACAGCACTGCCTGCTTTACAGTGCTTTAACTCAATCAGAATCATCATTTTTATAAACAGACCATTTTTCATGACTTGCTTGATCAACTTGGGAAGCCAGCTTTTCAGAAGTTATAGTCATACACAGGGAAAAAAAAAAAACATTTTACTCCACCTGCTACAACCAGAGATGTAATAGAAACCATGTCCTTTCTCTGAAGGCAATGCACAAAGAATAAACACAGACATATGCACTTGCCTTCCTTTCACACTCAGCTGCAGTTATGCAATATTACAAAGGGAAAGGAACAAGCTCTTTCACAATTAGGTTGCAGAGAAAAAACTTTTTTTTTTCTTTTGTACAGAAGTTTTTGGTGGGAGATGTCAATATTTGCCCAGGGCTTCACCTGTATCAGGAGGAGATTTCAGGCTGGTGGTTTTGAATACTTAAGCTGGGACAAAGAGGGCCTTGAGGACACACAACCCAAATAACCCTGGAAAACCATGGCAGCATTGGGAGCCAGGTGGTTGCTCAAGAGTGGATCAGCTCTGCTAAGACTGAAGTGTTTATTTACACTGGAGGTTTTAATTGCCCTCATTTGTCTTTATATCCACGAGATGGACTGTGTGCATCAAGGGGATTTGGTTTGCTTTTTGTCTCAGCACAAGGAGTGTGCAAAGGTTGACACCTGGGGCACACATAAGAAGGATTTGCTCTAAATGAACAGGGGAGGACTTTGCTGACTCTGTCCAGGGGCTGGGAGCCAGCCAGAAACCTCAAGAACCTTCTGAGTGTTGCAGGACTGCAGAGTGATTTCAAGCACTCCCACTTGGCCTCATCAATGCTTTCTCACACTCACCCCACCAGCCACTCGTGAGAGCTCTCTTTCCCCTCCAGTCCTCACACATGTACTCTAACTTGTAAAATATTCAGCAAAATAAAGATTTAGTGCAGCATCTGATAAAAACCTGAACTTATTCTGAGTCACAATGGTCTCAAAGCAGTACTGTCAAACTGGAAGTGTAGAGAGCAATCCAAAGAAGTTGAGACTGCTGCTATAGAGAAAATGCCACATGCCCCACGAAAAGCAAATATGTATAAGAGGAAATATCTGCTTATCTGAGAAGTAATACTAATCAAACATGCCTTTTGTGTCAGGAGAGAGGCAAGGTCTGCAGATTTAGCTGCTAAAAGAATACCTCCAGCAGGTGTGTTACACTCCAGAGGAATGGACTTTGCACCACAGCATTGATCTAATTCCACCCCAGCTCACAGGAATTGAGGGGTTTGATTGCCTCTGAAATGTCTCTTGACAGCTCTCTACAGACCTTTCAGGTGGAAAATTCAGCTTCCTAATGAGAGTTGAAACTTTTACATAGTTTGATTGAGAAAAAGGACATACATGTGTAGTTTCTTGCCATTTTTAAGTGTCTGTAGCTCAGATAGGGGAGGTAGTTAGACTACTCCAAGTTTGAAAAATGTGAATAAAATGCTAAAACATGAACAATAGTTTTAGAAAATTATTAGTTTTGGCTGAGCCCTCACTATATATCTACACTGGTTTCTCCTTTGCAGGTGCTGGTGCAACTAACATTTTTAATAAAGAATTTTTTTCCCAGTGCAGTGTTATAACTGTTAACAAACAACTCTAATCAATGTTCTGCATCATTTTCTGAGAAGAAGCATTAATTGGGGGAGTGGTAGTAGTGGTGTTTTCGTCAGAAAGGAGCGATAACAAAGCATCTTTTTATTTCTATAAACAAGACAAAATGAATAAAGAGAGAGGAGACATCAGCAGAGAGGGAAAGAAATTGATTAAATGAGCTACATGGGGTAGGGTTGTTGTTCTCAAAGTATAAGTCAGCTACCTCAAGAACAGTGCACATTACTCAAATTCCACCAACAGGACTGGGGACTTCCCTGGGACGTTGCAGCTGATAAGGTGAACAAAGGGAAAACATTATTAGCTGCTTATTATAGACTGTGATCCAGTGGTGTGCTGGGTAATAGTGAACGTTGAGTCAGAAGATTATCTTGGGATGCAAATTAACAAGTGCACTAGGAAAAAAACGTGTGAGGCAGAGAGGGGTTTGTGTTTCCCGTATTGCTCAGGGTGCAGCAGCCACCCGACACCAGCCTGTTCACGGCTGGCATGTTTTATGCCTCTCTGAGGCTCTGTTTACCCCAGGAGGACTAAATGACCCATTCAAGGTTTCTCAAGAAGCATATGGATATCTGGTTCTGAATAACTGAAAGCCTCTCTGTCTCTGGGCCAATTTCCTTAGCTACAAAACTGTCCTCCCTGTTTGCCTTGCTTTAAAGCGAATCCTTGACCACGGGTGTCCTCTCCTCTCTCCTCCCATGCCACCAGCCCAGCCTACTGAATCCCTGTTGGCAGCAAACACTTGATCACATTTATCACATTATGGTATTTTTGCCTCCTTGGCCAAACTTTTCAAACTGCTCAGCTTGCAACAAAGCCCCGGCAGAACAACCTCTGCTGCCATCGCTGGTCCCGTTCCCTGCTTCCTGAGGTGCAGAGGGAAATCTGACCTTCACCTTGGAGTGATTTCCCATTCATCACCAAGATGAATAGCTGTCGATCCACCCTGAGCTGCTTAAAGAGCTGCCTGAGCCACTGGTGGTGAATTCTTCCCCGCTGCACCAGCAGGGCTGCTGCTCTGCAGCGCTCGCACCGGGTGAATGGTGCTCATAATCTGAGACTTAACGTCAAATATTTTCTGCAAGGGAAATAAAAATGTCAACAGGAAGTGAAATGTGACCTGATTAACAGTTAGACCTCTGACTCTGCTTCATTTTTGACTGATGTGGTGTTTTACAAGGATAATAATGCCGCCGATTCCTCTTAATTGATGGACCCTGATGGAAATATAAATTAAGCAATTAATACGATTCTCTGAGACTCATAAAAATAAACTCTACGTAGAGACGGTCATATTTATTTTTTTTAATTACTTTAAAAACATGTGTCATACAAAGCATTACAACATTTTCTCCTAGGGAAAGCCAAGGCAAGTTTGACCTCCTTAAGAGCCAGAATGTGCCAGAGGAGGCAATGCAAATGATGTACTGCAGACCTGGGCAGTTTATGATAACCCAAGCTGCCTTTTGTCTGGGGAGTTCTGCAAGCCCTGATTTTCATGTGTTTTGTTTAAAACAAAACTAACAAAAAATAATTACTGTTTAACATTTAGAATCACGCCCAGAGGCCCCATTCAGGATCGGGAGCCCTTTGTGCCAGCTAAGAGCACAGCAAACACAGTGGGAGAAACACACTGCAGTAAATGGCTTGTGATCCAATTCCTGATGCTTTTAATGGTTTCTTCCATGGGAGGTGGTTTTAATAGTGAATAGCAGACCAGTGTGACCTTGAGAGATGCCAGCTTGAAACCAGTGGGAGTTTTCAGGGGAGAGTAGGAATTCTGGGAAAGCAAAAATTTAGAGATTTGCAATACCCAAGTGATATGAAAGAATATTTACAAATATTTACAAACAGGCTGCCGTTGGATTCAATGCTGTTTGCATCCCTCCATGCCTGCACTAATGGGCTTTCTGTGACTGATATATTCTCCATGTTGTTCATTTGACTTCTGGTTCCTGAGCAGTGAGAGTTCATACTCAAAAGCTTTCCTCTGCCACCATGAAAGCTCAGCAGTTGTGTTAATAGAGGCTGGGATTCTCTTGTAGTGTCTTCAGGTGTAAAGAAAACAGCTTGTTCACCCAGAGGCGCTCAGTGCTTGCTGCTTAATTCCCTTTGAAAAGTTATTCCCTGACACCAGGAGCAGAAGCCACACCACAAATTACAGGCAGTGAATAAAGCAGGATTGTTGCACATGCGGTCTGCTCCCTGCCTTTGAAATCGGAGAGCTGAGTAATTCGGAAGAGGGACTTGACTACTTTTAAAATCAAAGTAAACGCCTGTTTTTTGACTGTGATTTGAAACCTCTGTAATAGAAATTCCTGCGAGCTGGGAACTCCCTGTGGGTGCCAGAGGAAGAGTTAACCCCAGGGGCAGCCCTGCCCCGCCATCCTGCCCCAACTAAGATGCTCAAAAGTGGGTGAAATTGTGTGAGGGAAGGGTGTAAAGATGCACATGCAGCCACGGTATATCTGCATCCACAAATGACAGATCCCATGAGAGACACAGCCCTGTGATGGGAACAGAGCCTGTCCCAGGAGCAGGGACATGCTGGGGTACAGGCCTTTGTGTGCCTCCATGGCAGCCCTGCAGCCAGACTGGCCATGCCAGGGAAAGGCTCAGCAGCACTGGCTCATCCAAGAGGGACAAGGCAGGAGGAGAGGGCAGCACACCCACCTCTGCTCCCAGGAGTCACTGCCAGGTACCCAGGCCCAGGGGAGACAGCTCTTGCTGTTGAGCCTCGTCTCTCTGAGGAGAAGAAATGCCTTAAAATGAGCTTGACAACTTCTCTGTCTTCAGGAAAAAGACTTAGAGCAAGACTGGAGCCACCCAGCCGGGCTGATGCTCAGGCACTGTGTGGCTTCTGTGCAAGACTGAGTCAGGAAAGCAGCTCTGAGGAAGCAGTGACAGCATCCCTCTCCTTCTGCCAGCCTACACAGGAGCTGTTGGGATGCTGGACTGTCCCCAGCAGCAGCAGCAGTGTTAAAACAGCTCTCAATTATTTGTCCAGGATAGTTAGCACAACACAAGTTGTTTTGATTATACGGTGTAACCTGAAGGTGCCACCAGGTTTACAGCCTACACTGACATTTCCATTTATCGTTCTGTTCTCCATCTGCTTCCTTTTTATATGGACAGATTGGACAGCCTGACGTCATGTAAAATAAGCAGGGTAACTGCCTCCCTCACCTCACCACTACTCCTAGCCAGCTGCTCTCACTGCCCAGCCAGTCTTTTTGAACAGCCACGGGGGCAGAGAAGGAGTTTAGTTGGGTGAGTGTGGAAGGAAGTGGCTGCCAAGCTGCACTGCACTGCAGGAGGTGCTGAAAGACAGTGATGCCCTCCATATCTTCACTGAGAATTGTCCTGGTTAAGAGAATCACACAATCACAGAGTTGTTTAGGTTGGAAAAGACGCCCAAGGCCATCGAGTCCGATTTTTGACTGACTACCATCCTTGTCAACTCATGGCACTCACTGAGTTCCACATCCAGTCATTTCTTGAACACTTCCAGGGATGATGATTCCATCACCTCCCCAGGCTTTTAAAGCATTGTTAAGCATTCCAATGCTTTAAAAAATCTTTCCGTTAAGAAATTCTTCCTGATGTCCAACCTGAAGAGAAGTCAGATGCTTAGAAATTAGGTATATAAAACGTTGTTGCACAAGCATCCTTAATTTCCTCATTTTGTTCTTGCACTGTTCTTCCACAGACATGCTTTAGTTATAATTTACAACTTTTATCAAAGCAAAACAAGGCACCTTTCATGAGTCCCATTCTGCCTCTGTAATTTTCCAGTATAATTGAAATTGAACTAGCACAAAAAGATGTGACCCAAATAGGTCTCCTTTAGCCAAATTCCACACGAGCTAAGATGTGAGGTGCAGCATCAGCCCACCTTAGAGTGAGTTCTGGCTTTGCCTGCACACATGTGCTGCCAAGGAAGTGGCTAAGTCTAACTAAAATAAAATACAGAAGAAATAAACGTGCTTTTCAGGAGTGTGTGTGTGAATGATGTTATGGGAGTGTCTGAATTCACATACATTTATTTACTGTGAAATTTTGCCCACTCATCTTGGTGACAAATGATAATAATTCCAAAATCCTCAGATTAATCCCATCTCCTAGCACAAGAATAAAAGAACTCAGTAAGAACTCTGCTGCCAGATTGCCTGGGCATGGCAGGGGCTACTTGCTCAGCTTTCTGAGCGATGCCTCCACCTCTCAGCTGAGGCAGCACTGGCAGCACTGCTGCCTTGTTAGCACACCTTTCACTCAAAAGACAAGGAGACCACTGCTATCAGCTTATGGCAGAGGGGGCAGAGCACCTCTGCTGTGCCTGTAGGGAGGAGAGGGAGTGGGAGAGGCTGGCTTTGCTCTCCCACAGATGGAGCTGGAGGGGTGTTAAATGGCTCTGCAGAGAGCAGTCAGTCACTGTCCATGGGATCCAACAGGAAACACAGGTTTGTGCTGCTGCTCCCCCAGGTGTGCTGGGCTCTCAAGGATGCTGTGTAAATGTTGATTAGACAGAGTGGTGTTGACCTGCAGGCTGCTGGGCGTGTGACTAGGTGACCTTTGAGGTCCCTCCCAACCCAAACGATTTTATCATTAAGTGTCACAGCTATTCCTGAGGGTATATTGGATCCATGGCTGAGAGACCATGTCTGCTCTGAGGCAGCATTTTTCAGAGCAAAACTCTTCCACACACCACTACAGCTGCTGCAGGGTTAAAATGCTGTTAAAGAAGTAACGCAAATGTCCCGGCTTGGAGTCTGGGCTGCAGCCTGCAGCAGGGGACTGGTCACTCCCCCACTTCTTTTCTTTCTGGGAGATATGTCAGGAACTGGGTGTAAAAAAACTTCAGCTGCTTTCAAACAAGGGGTCACAGCATGGAAAATGCTGAGAAACACAGAGGTAATCTTTTTGCAGCTAATGGAAGCTATGCCAGAGTATGGACAGACTGCCTGCCTGCAAAGCCTTTCCTAGGGAGACATCCTCACTCCTCAGAGACACTGTCCCCTCTGAATACTGCTAAATCAGCTTGTCTGCCACCCCAGGGAATTACATATCCATCCCAAAATATCCCACTTGGGTGGAGCAGGCGGGGGAAATGCCTGCAAGGTCAAACAGGGATGCCGAAAACCTCAGGGCAGGAGATTCCTTTGCTTCCCAGTGCAGAAAAGTGACTGCACTCAGGCTGGACCCTATCAACATCTGCCTTGGTTGCTTTGGCTCCCTGGGACCTGACAAAAAGGTCTGGAAAGCAGGGGCTGAGCCCCCATGCTCTTGAACTACACATCAGAATAGCTGTCACAGGGGTTTAGGAAGCCTAAACACAGCTCAGATATTCCCAGCTGGACTGGCTTTGGCAAGGATAGAGTTAAATTTCTTCACAGTGCTGTGCTGTTCCGGGTTTGTGATGCTAAACAGTGTTGATAACACACTGATGTTTTTGTTATTGCTGGGCAGCTTCCACAGTCAAGCCTTCTCTGCCTCTCACCCCCCCGCAGGAGAGGCTGGGGCTGCACAGGGAGCTGGGAGGGGACACAGAGGGGACAGCTGACCCCAGGTGACCCCAGGGTTATCCCACACCATGGGGCATCGTGAGCAGCAGACACAGCTGTGGCAGGAAGGAAACAGGGGACACTCAGTGATGCTCTTTGTCCTCCCAAGTCAAGTGAGGTGTGATGGAGCACGGCTTTCCTGGGGATGGGATCACCCAGCTGCAGGTGGGGAGTAGGGAGTGGATTCCTTGCTTTGCTTTGCTGGCATGGGCAGCTTTTTCTTCACCTATTAAATTGCCTTTGGCTCAACCCACAATTCTTTGCACTTTGACACATCTGATTCTCTCCTGTCCCACCTGTGAGTGGGGATGAGCAAGTGGGTGTGTGGGGCTGAGCTGCCCACCAGGCTAAACCACAAGAGCAGCATTATTTTTTTTTTTTAATTTAATTTTCCTTCCTTTTTCCTTTTTTTCTTTTTGCTTTTTTTTTCTTTTTCCTTTTTTTTCTTTTTTCTTTTTCTCGTTTTCCCTTTTTTCCTTTTTCCTTTTTTTCTTTTCCCTTTTCCTTTTTTTCCTTTTTCCTTTTTTCTTTTTCTTTTTTCTTTCCTTTTTCCTTTTTTCTTTTTCCTTTTTCTTAATTTTTTTTTTTTATATATTTCCTTTTTTCCTTTTTAAATTTTTTTTTCCTTTTTCCTTTTTTCTTTTTCCTTTATTTTCCTTTTTTCCCTCTTTTTCCCTTTTTCCTTTTTTATTTTCCCTTTTTTTTCCTTTTTCTTTTTTTATTTTTTCCTTTTTCCTTTTTTCCCTTTTTTTTCCTTTTTCCTTTTTTCTTTTTACTTTTTTTCTTTTTCCTTTTTCTTAATTTTTTCTTTTTCCTTTTTTTTATATTTCCTTTTTTTCCTTTTTCCTTTTCCTTTTTTTCTTTTTCCCTTTTTTTCCTTTTTTCTTTTTTTAAATTTTTTTTTTCTTCTTCCTTTTTTTCTTTTTTCCTTTATTTTTCTTTTTTCTTTTTCCTTTTTTTTTTTCATATTTATTTTTTTTTTCCTTTTTTTCCTTCTTCCTTTTTCCTTTCCTTTCCCTTGAAGCAATCAATCTCTTGATTTGAGTCATCTCTGGGTCAGGCCCTGTAGCTCTCCTTAGGTATCCACAATTCCAGCAGTGAGGATGGCCAGTGGTGTGTGCCCCCACCATGAACAACCTCCCTGGTCGGCTGTGGGGAAGCCACAGACACTCACAGGAGGACAAAGGACCAGGTTTCCCAGGTCCCATGTCCTTCTGTCTTGGTGTTCAGGGTGTATAAAGCAGCTTGAAGGGAGAAATTCTGTGGACATTGAGACTTTGGCCTAATGTTTTATCATGAATTGCAGTTCATTAGCCCTGCAGTACAGAAGAGGCTTTTTTGCTATGGAATTAAAGTTTCCTGATTATGCCTACACTGCCCAGAGGACAACCATTTTGCATAAATATGACTCACTTTTCCTAGCCATGTTAGGAAATATTCCTGACCTGGCAGTATTTATCATCTTCAGAAAGTTTGTATTTGCTTGATCATGATTTTTTTTTTTTTAATTTGGCTAGGGAAAAAATCAATGGCAATGAAACAACTCTAGAAAAATCCCCAGGGTGGTTTTCTAATGGGGTACACAAGAATTTTAATTATGAGTCATTGCTAGTGGTGTGTATGTGACCATATTCTAGAGGGTTAACACAGCCAGTGTGTAGAGTTTCTTTCTTGAGCAGAAAGTTGCAGATCCCAGTGGCCTTACTTGCCCTCCTAAATAATAAATCATTTTTATTAATGATTCCAGGAGAAGCTACCTGCCTTGCTGAAGTTATTCTAGCGATGTTGTTGGGAATAACTTTGGTGTCAGGGACTCAGGATGTGATGGCTGGAACACTGCTTCTTGAGATATTTAGTCAGGCAGGTTGCAAGCAAGTCAGGACTAATTCATGGTTTTTTTATTTATTAAGGGTTTTTTTTATTTATTAGGAGCAGGGGAACACAATAACAACTTTGGGGCATTTTTAAATTAAACAACAAGGATGAAAAAGAAAACCAAAGTGACTGTAAGTGATTGATGCTGCTTATTTGCTCGTGTGTTGCCAGGGAGCTCCAAGGAGAGCAGGCAACAACCAATAGGAGGCAGTGGGGGTAGAGGAGGAGGCCTTTTTAATTATATCACATCATTTTTCTAAGTAATATTGTGTTATCTCACATAGGATCTTAAACATTTTGGAAACACAGCATGTTACATTTTTGCATGTGGATTGCCTGCTCAGCTATGGTTAACCACTTACTTCATGCTTAGGTTCCTTCTGTGTTGTCACCCTTACACTGTTGGGAAGTTAATAGTCTAGGAGAGATAGGAAATTGGAGAAGACCTGCGAGAAGGGGTTCAGCATCCAAAGGATTAAAGCCATGTCTGTGTGTCTGCAGCAGGATGGGCAGAGCAGTGGCCAGCACAAAGGGCTGCACAAGTCACTTCTGTCACTGCAGAGACGTCCCCTCCCCAGGGAGCTGGAAGGGCCACACCGTGTGCAGCAAATCAGGCAGAGGTGGAGAATGGCCAGGTGAGACCTGTGGGTGGTACACCAAACCTGCACTCCTTGTGCTAGGAACTGTTTTTTCCCCTCTGCTCCTGGAAAAGTGGAGCAGCTGTTAAACAAAACAAGGGAAAGAGATCCCTCATCCGTCAGTGAAGCAACAGACTGCCAGGGTAGTCTGGGTGTTTGGTGTCCCTCATGGTGCTTTGCTTTGCTGCAGCAAAGTCTTTCATAAGAAAGGTGGAAGAAGGGAAATCCTTTCTCCTGGTGCTGCCTGGGCTGGAAGCTGTGTGGCACAATGTAGTCTCCAGATTGTGCACCATGACATGACCCTCACTGTGATAGGCACTGACCAGCCCAGTGGACATGGAACCTCCTGCTGCTGCTTCCTATTTTCACCCCTGGGCAAAGTTTCAGTAGCTCCAGGGATCTTCTCTCTCAGGCACAGGATGCATGTTTAGTTATCTCCATCCTGGAAGGATAAAAGCCTACCTTGGGATACAGCTTTATCAAAGCATGTGCAAAGAAAGGTTGTGGGAATCAAAGTAACAGATCTTATGGGAGATACTGGGAGACTAATCATGCAATTAAGATTCTGTTGTGGAGAGATATGATTAATCCATGGAGATTGCATCCACAGGAGCATTCTAGGGTACAGCACAGAACACCCCAGCCTTTGCAGAAGTTTGTGTGCCAGCCCAGAGCATGTCATTGTCACCATCAGTCAGCACACCCTGGTTTCCCTTCTGTTCAGAAAGTGGCACTGTGGAGAGGAGGTGGCAAGGGAGGTATGGGATCAGAATGGAGCAAATCTTGAACTAGCAACCAATTTGGAAATAAAGACCTAGTTTAGAAACTGAAACTTATGGAAATTGTGTCAGTATTTGAACAATGGAGCCAGTGAGGATCCACAGAAAGCCTGACAGAAATGACTGGATACACCTCACTCCATGAGAACTGTCTGTGCCTACAGAACACCCCACACATCCCAGAGAAGTATCAGGATGATGCTGTGCAGGGCAGGGAGTTGGACTCAATGATCCTTGTGGGTTCCTTCCAACTCAGCAGATTCTGTGACTGTAATAGAAGGTCCGTGGCTGCAGAGGAGCCACAAATAAACTTGTGTGAGCAGCAGGAAGAAGGCAGTGGGAACTGTTTCATTGCCCTCTCCTGTCCAACACAGCATCTGCTGGAGGAGGCTCAGTTACTGCAACCTCCACCCAGGAACTGCAGGACCCTGTGTGGCTACCAGGTGTGCCTTAGGGGCCACCACCATGCGGAAAGCAGGAGCAAGCCCACCTCATGATTTTTACCCAGTCCTACATACAAAAGCTCAAGAAGATGTCTGTGATTAAAAAAAGGCTGCTGGGGTCCCAGCTCTTTCTTTATCACCTTTTTCTACTTGTTTGTGAAGGAGTGACACATCTTTCTTCTCACAGTAAAATCCAGGGGCCTTTTTCCCCTCTATTCTCAGCTATATGCCATTTTCCTTTATCTCATTCCCAAAAGAATTAGAGGAGGGAAAAACATCTTTTCCTGCACAGCATGTTGACACACTGCCAAGATGCTGCTAGGGCCATAAATAAGTGCAGAAATAAGCTTGATATGTAAGACCTGAGACCCTACCTTTATAGTTCCAGATTTCCATGAGTGTCTCCCAAGCCAGAAGGTGTGATGTAATATCAAACTCTACTAACAGATGATTTAAAAAACAAAACCAAAACCATACAGGTCTGATGAGGAAGATGTACATTTAACCCCAGAACAGCAGAGAAAAGAAAAACAAAGGGATGGAGTTAAAAAGATTAAAATGGAGACTGACTGGGAAAGTTGGGGTAAGGAGAAGTCCCCATATTTCCTGTGTGGTTTTATGTCTGTAGAGTCTGTTTTGCAATGATTGATATAACAAACAAGGGACTCACAAAAAGGCTCCTAATGCTCACTGATCAGAAGTATAATGACGTGTAAGCTGCAGCTGTTCCAGTGGATTTCTAAACAGCAGGCTCTTGTTGAATGAGCCCCATGATTATTTATCTCCATCATGGGCTCTTTATTCCAAGGTATTTGTTGTCTTCCCTGCATTTTGCCCGTCTGTCCTTATGCACAGAAAGCTCTGATAATGGATATTTTTTATTAGTCTCCTCTTCCTTTTCCTGCTTCTGCAAACACAATGCATCCCCGAATCATGCTGTTACAAAAGGGAAGGCTCTGCCAGTGTTTTAACAAGGGCCTCCCATAGCATTCTCCCCCATTAGCCTCATAAACACAGGGCAGTGCAGGAGCACGTGCTGCAGAGAGAAGGGTCAGGAGACTATTTATTCTCCCCATTTAAACAAAAATGCTTTCTCCTGAGCAAGGGGAGAAGCAAACAAATAAATTAAGCTGTGCCTTGATGAAAGCCTTTAAACTGTGTCCTTGGGAAATGTACTGAGTGTGGGGATAGTGCAGGGCAGTGTTTAACTTGGCTGATTTGAAATGGTCTGTGAATAAGCAGAGATATTTCAGGGGCACAGAGTGTATTCTGCCTTTTGGTTTGTGTTTCTTTTAATATCTTGTGCCTGGTGCAATCTGCTCGGTTTCAAGGTAAAATGCTCCTTCTTTGAGTCTCTTTCTGCAGCACTGTGAGCTGAAGTCACAGGACTGGGATAGGTAGACCAGAGGTCTGGCTGTGTTTGCCACAGACCTGCTACATCCTGCAGGAATGCAGTTTTCCAGTCTGCCAGATAAGGATGATATTTATGCAACCACCTCACAGCTAATGGATTACTGCTTGAAATGACAAACATTTTTACTGTTTTATTGAGACACGCTGTAGGCAGGCATGGCTGAGCAGAGTCTTCTCAAACAGGAAGCCATCCCCCCAGTCCCTTGGTTTATCACTGCTGTAAACCTGCACACATGGGCCAGTTGCAGGCTGGAAATTATACTTGGGAATTCATTGGCTGAAAGCAGAACATAGTTAAAGGAAAAGTCTTTGGATAGTGTGAACTGGCATATAATATCCCTGATGTCAGCAGAGTTATGCTGACTTATATCCAGCAATGATATGGCTCTATATGTCCACATTTTCAACATTTTAATATGAAAAGGTATGTTTCTATTATTGTATTTAATTTTCATCTGGCTCTTTTTCTCCATTTTTTTCTCCTGGGATGACATCACTGGAAGCCTGTTAGTATCACTTCTCTCCCTGTCACTCACTGTACCAACAAGTATTTTATCTCCGTACGAGAGAACTGTAACTAAAAAAGGCTGTAAACTACAAAGGCTCTTTGATTATCATTTTCATGCAAGGTCAGCAGAAAGAGCATGCCTGGTATTTTTAAGAGGGTTTTAAACATTATTTTACATTTTTTTTCTATTTATGTAAACACAGAAATCAAAGGCTGATGCTTTGACACATTTCTGCCCTTCTTCCCCAGTGTATTCTTCTTCCTGGAAACCTGGAAAACAGATTTACACAGGCTGCACAGAGGAAGGCACCATTCCTTGAATGGTTTGGCTTCACTTTAAAGTGGTGGTGAGTGACAGTAAACCAAAACCCAGTGTACAAATGGAGTCTCCAAACCAGTGTCAGCGTGGGTGTGGGCTTCTCCATCCATGCAACTTTGGATGAATTAAACATGCTATTAAAAGAGGTGGGCAGCCTGAAATCAAAAGGTTGCTGTGTGTTGCTGTGAGTTGCTGTGACAGAAGGCACAGCAGCATGCTGTCCCCTGGTCTCAGGTGCTGCAGGCATAGCCACAAGGTTGTTCTTTCACAGATTGTCTGGGATGAGAAGCAGAGGCAGAATGGGATGCCTCTGGTTTGGGGGTTTTTGACATTTCCAGGCAACTGCTTACTCAGAGAGCCAAGAGGCTGAGACTGTGACAAAATGCAGCAGCTGAATGGCCCTGACAGATGGAGGCAGCAGCAGACCTAAAGGGCAGTGGAAAACTCCAAACTCCAAACTGACAGAGTGTGTGGTTGTATCCCATCCAAGGAGAGGTCAGTAGAGGCTGTGATGTGGATGGGAACCTTGCAGAAGACAGACATGACTTCTGCAATGCAGCAGGAGACTTCTGCAGGTCATTCTTCATCTCAAGTGCTTCAGTGGAATCAGCAAAGACTGTGCATCTCTTGTGCTCTGCAGATGTTGAGGTCTCCTTTAGCCCTCGGTCTTGTTCTCCTACAAGAATCTCTTAAGAGACACTGATCTTCCTGCATTGGCCTAGGGAGCCAGGGAGCTTCTCACACACATCCTGACTATGCTCTTGTGACACGAGGTAGAGCCCAGGTGTGCCAGGGGTCAGGGATGAAGCTTGGTGTGCAGTGGAAGCCACAGCTCTTTGTCTGGTGGGGGAGCCTGCCAGGGTTCCAAGGAGGTGTTTCAGAGCCCACTGAGCTGCAGCCACAGGCACAAGGGTATGTAGGGACCTGCAGGGTGGGGACAGCAGAAAGTCAGGCTCGTGCAATTGTATTGATTGCACCAGGGCCAAATTTTCTCCATCAAGTGCTGAGAACGCATCGTGTTTATTATTAGACACTGCTGCTTCTTTTGTTGCGAACAGTTGCATCTATCAATACTCAGAGGCACCGGGGAGAATCACGTGCCCACAGCTTTTTATAGTATCCAGAGTTCAAAAAAAGCACAGGGTGCTTTTAGCCAAATTGCAACATTTTTGTCTCACACAGCTGATGGGCTGTCTGCTCTACATCCATTCATTTTCTGCTTAAAAGGTCATGTTTAATTTTCCAAATGAGCTCCCCCCACCAGCACGAGTTGTTCATCTCTAGACAATGCCTTTTCTCTCTCCAAGGCAAGACATCACCGTATTTTTCCTTTGCTACTATGCTGAAAGGGTGCTCGTGCTTACAAGGCTTGTGTGCAGTGAGGGAGAAAAAACATCTGCCACCAGTGACTTCCTAGACATGGTATATTTACAAACCTTGTTAGTTGCCATGAATACGTCATGCCTGGCTGATGCCCTTATGGGAGAAGCAAAATTGTGTGAAGGGTATTCTCTTTTCTACTCCCCTGGGGAAAAAGGCCTTGTTCTGTAAAGCTAGCACATGGGTGTGAGAGTCCCAGGGGAGGGGGAAGAACATCCTGCAATTCACTTAAAAGCAAACCCAAAACCAACTGGCCATCTTTAAATGTTCTGTCACAGGTTGGTACTTGCAGTGTCTCTCCCGAGTCCCATGGCAGCACAGGGCCTGACACACGCCAGCTTTGGTCTAAGGTCCCACCTAGAAAATGTGGTTCCAGGGGAATGATATCAAATATCTCCTGTGGTAGAGCTGTGCACCTGCTATTCCTCACCCACAGAAGTGATGATCTGATGTCACCATTGCTGTTAGCCTGAGGAGTTCCTCTCCAGTGTCATCTTCCAAAGCTCTGTCACTGTGAGAGGCTCTGAGTGTTTGCATCCATATTGTTTCAAAATCCCAAACACCAGCTAATGATAGATATGGAAGGTAAGTGGCTCTCATAAGTATTCCTATGACTTCTGAAAAGGTGCTCTTTTTCCCAAAGCCTCCTTTCAACAGGATCCATTTAATGAGATCCTCTTTCTCTGTTTTCAGGAACAATGTTCATAATTTCCTTTAGCCTACTAACACCTCCTGACAACATCTTTTGCTATCACTCGTGTTATACACTGCAGTGCAAAACTCTGCTCCTCCTGTAGCTTTGTTGTGAGGGCTTCACAGAGAAGGAGCTGAGCCTCAGGGTCTCTGCAACACTGGCTATTTTGCAAATCTGCAATGGATTACCCTCAGAAGTTCACGTAAGCAACAGTTAAAACTTATGAAATAACTCTGACTCAGTCTGAGTGAAACAGATCCTCTGAACATGAGAAACACGTATACAGCAGTACTCTGAGGCCTGGAATCCCTCTTCCATGCCAGCACCTATTTTTGTAACAAGACCTTTCATCCTGACTCAGCTTCCTCAGCGCTTGGCTGAAGAATTTGGAAGTGCTCAGGATTATTTCCATTGGCTAAATAATCGTCCCAAGACCCGAATAGTGAAATATGGGATTCACCCAGGTACAAAGCTAACTAAAGAATCACTCCAGTGCTTTTTGTTGAGCTTTAGAATGAAAATCATGCTATGCCAGCTTTTTTCAAGTACATCTGACTGCTCTTCTAGCATCTTTTCATAAACAATTGCCTCCCACTTTAAAAGAAACACCTTATTGCTGCCTCCCTGTTTTAATAATGCAACAGAAACAAGAGCCATTTGCAAAGGATACAGGTGGAGTAGCAGACCATTGCCTACAACAGCATTTCAGTGATGCTGTCTCATATTTTTCCCCCTTGAACTGCAGAGCCAATCTTGGTGTGCCCTCCTGGATGTGCAGGCTGCTCTTTGTTGGGCACAGCACCTGACTGTCAACAGCCCCAATTACAGTGCTTTTTGGAGGGGCTTCTGCGCACAGACAAGTGCATTATGCTGGCAGCTGCCCTGAGCTTGCATTCCTTTTCCCTCTCATGCTTGAGCTGGGAGGTTTGCAAACCCAGAGTGCTGGGTCAGAGGCTGCTGCGTGTGGGTTCTGACTCTGCCTGCAGCGTGCAGCACCGTGCCACAGACACTGCAAGCTGCACAAATGCACTTCCCCACCCTCCTGCCTTTTAAAGGCACGCTGGGGAGCTGGCAGCCACAGCTCAAACTAAAGCAAATGTAGGAAAATTGGAGTGCATTATAGGCTCAGTCCTGCAAAGTGGGAGCTCACTCAGTAATTCCGTGTTCCTGAGATCCAGTTCCCAAGTCCTTGCACAATTTAGCATTAGAGCTGAAATGTCTCACTTAAATAAAAAGCACTTTTCAGGGTTTGCAAGGATCAGGTTTGGGAAACACAGGAGTGCAAAGTGACAAAGGGCTATGGGACAGCAAACAAAAGGCACAGGGCCAGGAGTGAGATAAGGGCTGGGATTAAAACAGCAGTACCAGCAGGGGAAAAGCCATGGTATGAGCAGGTACAGAAGGCACCCCAGTTCAGCTCAGTGCGAAATGATGCTGCCAGACAGAGGCTGAAACACTGAAAAGCAGCTGTTGGTAGCCATAAGAGAAGATAAATCTGTAAGAGGCAAGAACCAGTTTGTTATCTGGCTGAAGCAGTCAGGCAGCACTCCCTGATAGACAAATTCAGGAAGCAATGACATTAAATAGATGTAAACAAGCTGTCTCAGCAGTAAAATTTTGTTACTAACCAATTAAATTTCATCTTCAACTCTTAGCTGGCGGCCCTGGCTCACATCCCCTTTGCTCTTATTGTTTCACAGAGATAAAACATGTTGTATACCATTTCCATCAAAATCAGGAGATGGATGGAAAGCCCTTCCCTTCTCTAATGAGGCTGAAAGACTCCTTACCCTACATATCAGAGAAGCCTGTCACATTTGCATTAATTGATGCTGAGAGTTTTAGGGTTGTTCAGAAAGTGTTCAGGGCCAGAGAAGGAAAGGGAGGCCCATGAAAATGTGGTTAAAGTGGATCAGACTGTGTGTTAGTGAGGCCTGCAATTTCCCAGTCAAGTGTTCCTTGCTAAGGTTTAGCATCCACACCTCCCCAAACACTGCTGTGTGGGGAGCCAGAGGCCTTCTAGCAGGCAGCTGTTGCAGCCTCCAAGTAGACTATTTTTAATAATGCCAAGGAAAAAGCCCACAGAGCATAAATGTGCTGCTGTTACAGCCATCACCTGCCTCATTCTGCCAATGATTTTGTCCAAGCAGGAGTTTTTGTAACTGTAAATGACAACGGAGCTTATAATTCTTACGTTTCAGCTTATACCTCTTCAGTCTTTTCAATGTTCTTGGAGCTAATGATTTCAGCACAACTTTCATTTCACATCACCCTCACCATTTACTGAAATGGATCTGTCCTGGGAACAGTTTCTTCTTTTTATAGCAGCTTTTACTTCTGGATGGAGCTCTTCATTTCCAGGTATGGGCTGTTGCATAATGACAGACAGTAAAGTTGAGGTAAAGGAAAAAAATAAGTCATGATTTAGAGAAAGCAGAAACTTCTGCAACAGTGCAAAGCTCAAGCTGTTTGTCTTGATGAGCCAAATGATGATGGCCTTTATAAACAGCAAACATCCATAAGCAGGGGGTGATTCCTGGCTGAGACTGAACCCAGTCTGTCTTACATCAGATACTTTCTGCATCCTGCAAAATGTTGCCTTTGAAACACAGCCACGAGCAGTACAACACACCGGTGAGCTTCTCCTTGGTAGCCAAAGTGTTTAAAGCCAGCCCTTGAGGTGAGCATTCCCTGGTCACTGGGGCACAGTGCTCT